>NC_081405.1:470868007-471485507 GCF_030272615.1 Cryptomeria japonica
AAATGTATATATATGTATGGGTATATATACATACACACACACACACACACACACACACACACACACATATATATATATATATATATTAACAGTAGGCTGTATTTAAATATTAAATAAATAGAGTACTAAAGTAAGGTAAATGCATCTTTATTTCCTGCTTATAATAGTCTCTTTTTTATATATATTCATAAATCTACATTTACCTTTAACTTAGAGCTAGTTATTCTCTATAAAAACAAAATAGATTAAATTTATTTTCTTTTCAATACATATAGATTTCTTTTGATTTAAAAGTAACAATATTTAGATTTATTTACTTTCCACTAACTTGCTTTATAATGGAAAAGAAAACATGACAGAATTATTTCTATTCACAGCTGCAATTAACCTTTAACTATTTTCCTTTATTTTTGAAAGCTTAATAAGGCATAAATAAATTTCTTTTTGAACAAGGTATATTAGATCATACTATATTTTTCTTGAAAAACTTAGTTATTTGAATAAGAAATATTACCTATTGTTTAACATGTAGGTTTTCTTTAAAGCATTTATAGCAGCTTGTAATACATTTAAATGAAGTCATTTCTTTTAATTTCTAATGCCATATAGCTAACCCTTTGATATAAATTAACTTAACTATCTAAATTTTCTGCATTTTTTTTTTGAGTTAATGACAGAAATAAATAAATTACAGCAACATTGATATAGTCTAGAAATCTCTTAACAACATTAAAAATGCAAAACTTTTATTCATCTAATATCTATTTAACCATATTTGTATTTGAAAATAAACAAATAGGACTAAATGTTTATTTTTATCTCACTAATATTTATGCCTTTCTACTTCATTCATTTTCATTATTTTCATTATGCATAAAGAGATAGAATGGACTTTTATTTTCAAAACAAACATAAATACAACAAATATTATTTCAAGAGCTATAGAAAACTTAACCCATAAATATATATTTTATTTTGCAATAACAACTTAACAAAATAATGCATTTCTTAAAAGAATAATTTGAATACAATATGTCAACTTTACAAATGGGTGAAATACCCAACTAGCCTCTCATTTCTAATAAATGAGGACTTAAAAATAAATACATTTTTCATTTGCAACTAAAACAAAAATAAAGGTAGCAACTCCTAGCTTTTGTTTTCCTTCTTTTCCAAGCAAACCTGCATTACAAAATCTTAAGGTTGTGACCATGGAGGCTCACCTCCCAACCTAGGCTTACTAGAAGCCACCCCTGAGCTTGGAGAACCAAGTCCTAGATGAGTTACACTCAAGCAATACACAAACAAGCATGGCAAACTTAGAACAAACATATTCCCATCCCAAGGCTTAACATCATCACCAAATGTGATTTTCTTTTTACATGGGTGGAGGTGGACTAAGCACCTTGAGGAGAAACTGCAAAATAGTAGAACACAAGCCATCTCATGGCAACCAAGAAACACATCACAAGTCCAACTTGTCCCAACATCCTTATGACCCCCAAGGAATACAAGCCATAATATCTCCCCTTATGACCCCCAAATGCATAAACAATAACTATGCAACAAGGGTCATAAAAATCTCTTGAGATCACTCTCTTCCAAAGGGAGTCTCTCACTCTAAGGCTGTCATACAACCCTCCACCCCAAGGCCACTCTACCCTCCCAAGGGTGAGTTGGCCTTGAATACTCCCAAAACACAAATAAAATGCTTAACCAAAACAAGTGAAAGATTGCATATATTTCTTCACAATTAAAACACAAAGGAAGAAAACAACTAAATTCAAGCAATCTTTCTAAGCAAAATTTCAACATACAAAGAAAGAGATTAAACCAACCTTGAATCTGCCAAGGGTTTACACGGGATAGTTTGGAGAAGAGAAGCCCAAATCCACACTTCTTTCCTTCAACACTTAGCCAAAATTCTATCCTAAACTTGCTTCCAAAATTTCAACAACTAGTCTCCAAAAATGGAGAGTAGGTGATTGACTTCCTAAGTCTCAATCCCTTGCCTAAGAAGGCTTCTCTCACTCTTTCCAACCTCTTGGATAGAGTGAGAGCTCTCATTGGTTGGTCTTCCCAAAGACTTACACACTCCCTAACCAAGGCACCTCAAAAAGGGAAATGGAATGGGGAAAAAGAATGACACCTACCAAGAAGGTTATCTAACCAAGGAAGAATCCTCCAAGTTGGATTTTCGCTCATCTTGGGAAAACCAATTTTTGAAGGGTCAAATCAGTCACATGGGAGTGGTTACATGATTAAAAATACCCCTAACCCATAGGTTTATCCTATGGACCTTTGGAAAATCCCTTGAACTAACCCTAGGAGTCCATTTGACCCCTTAGAAACCCAACTGAAGTTAACCTACGGGTCAAACCTGGGTTGACCACCTCAAAGACTCTTTACCCAAGGCAAATTTGGGACCATACTCAAATATTTGAAAAAGGCTTTGGTTGAAACAATTTCCCTCCAAGAGACGTGTCAAATCAAAACACTATTCAACACATGTGTCAAGTGACACAATAAAATACATTACTTAATTTACACGTGGAAATTGTCTCTTGTTGGTTTTAAACAATTTAATAAATACAATTTAACACACATGCAAACATTTACATTTACAAATAAAATACGATACATACGGGGTGTTGTCTCTCCAAATAGACAACCCCTGGTTTTACAAATGTACAAAGGTCTAGGCTTGATTCTCCATAATGTTTCCATGGTCACATGGATAATTTTTTTGCGCATCTCAATTACACATTAGTAATTCCCAAATAGCCTCATATAATATTAAACACATAAATAAGAATACAAATCAATCACTTTTCATACAATTGACATTATACCAATCAATTTACCATAAAAATAATGCAATCCATATAAAGCAATTATCATAATCCTCATAAATTCCAACCATTCATAAGCCATGCATCATAATTTCTAACATCATAATAAAGTCCTGTAAATTCAAATATAGCTGACATAGATTATCCAATCAATGGATTATATAGGATTTCAAATCTATAACACATCAAAATGTACACCACAAGGTGAAAAGATTCTGTAACTTGGTTCAATTACTTTTCTCACAAATCTATCACAACCCTCCTTTTGGACCTTGATATGACATTATTATTATTATTATTATTATTATTATTATTATTATTATTATTGTTATTATTATTGTTATCACTACTGCTTATTATTATTGTTTTGAATTTCATGATTAATGTTAGTAAATGATAAATAGAATGGGGGTGAAGCTATTTTAAATAAAAATAATAATTAAATAGTGGCGACACACTCTCGAGGTCGTAAACCTATTTGGAAGTTTATATTTCTTGATGGAAGTTGAATAAGGGCTAAATTTATTTTAAAAAAAGAATTAATAAGTGGTGACTCACTCATAAGGACATAAATTTATTTATTCAACATATTAATCAAGCACATGTTGTAGGAGAAAATGAGAAGATTCTAGAAGCAAATTTTGAATTTACATTTTAAATGCATGGTCAAATGCAACTGCCGCTATGACAAGTTGTAAGGAATAAATCTTGCATGAAAGAATTTCAAATTCAAATTTAATATGCATGTAACCCCTGCTATCCTATCAATCAATTTTGCATGAAGACAATTTTGGAAAAGAATCTCTAATTTCAATTAATGCTTTCGATAGTGGAAATGGTACACCTTTTCTATATAATGTATGCTAAACTTTTGAAAAAAAAGGGGAATATGTTTTTTTCCTTGTGATAGAATAATCTTGGAAATATTTTTAGTTTCAATATCATATTAGTGGTAGGAGAAATTTGTAGAGATATTGCAGGATTTTAGGAAGCTTGTGGAAGATCTCCACTAGGCTGCAAGGCATGGATCAAATAAGGTTAGCTGGGGTACGTGAAGATTTGGCATCAAGATCCTTCTTTCAAATCTAGGTTTCCCTCTTGCTAATTCTCTTGCTTGTTTTTTCCCCTCAAAAGAAATCTCCTCTTCTTTTTTTCCAGATTTTTGCATGAAATTTTATATTTTCAAAAGAAATCTTGTTTTGTCTCTTTCAGATTTGCTTGGTAGATTAATTCCAATTCACATAATAAATTTTCTTTCCATCCAAAGAAATCTTTTTCTTTAATTCTATTCAGTTTTTTTGATTGCATGTAGGAAATAAAATTGTTAATAGATTCTTTTCAAAATATAAATATTATCATTTATTTTATTTATATTTATATTTTAGAAATCCTCCTCATTGTTTTCTTTTTTTCCAAAAAAAAATCAGATTTTTAAGGGTGGAAATATATTTTGTAAAATAAATTCATTTCTGTGTATTTTGGAAATAAACTCATCTCTGTGTAATTTGGAAATATATTCATCTTTGTATATTTTTTTTCTTTCAAAATATAAATATTGTCATTTTATTTTATTTTTATTTTTAGAAATCCTCCTCACTATTTTCTTTTTTTCAAAAAATCAGATTTTTAAGGGTGGAAATATATTTTGTAAAATAAATTCATTTGTGTGTATTTTGGAAATAAACTATCTCTGTGTAATCTAGAAATATATTCATCTTTGAATAATTTTTTTCTTTCAAAATATAAATATTGTCATTTGATTTTATTTTTATTTTTAGAAATCGTCCTCATTGTTTTCTTTTTTTCAAAAAATCATATTTTTAAGAGTGGAAATATATTTAGTAAAATAAACTCACTTATGTGTATTTTGGAAATAAACTCATCTTTGTGTAATCTGGAAATATATTCATCTCTATATATATATTTTTTTTCAAAATATAAATATTGTCATTTGATTTTAGAAATCTTCCTCCTTGATGTTTTCTTTTTTTCTCAAAAAATCAGATTTTTTAAGAGTGAAAATATATTTTGGAAAATAAAATCATATCTATGTATTTTGGAAAATAAATTCATCTCTATGTATTTTGGAAATAAATTCATCTCTATGTGTTTTGGAAATATATTTTGGAAAATGAATTCATCTCTTTGTATTTTGTAAATAAATTCATCTCTGTGTTTTGGAAATATATTTTGGAAAATGAATTCATCTCTATGTATTTTGGAAATAAATCGTCTCTCTGTATTTTGGAAATATATTCATCTTTGTATATTTTGGAAGTATATCCATCTTCTTGTATTTTTACAAACATATTCATATTCATCTCTGTATATTTTTATACGATCAGTTAAATTTAAATTTTGTTTAAAGTTTATTTAAAATTTGCTTAATATTAATGTATTCGATATTAAAATTTATTAATTAATTAATTTATTTATTTATGTGTTAAACAGATATAATTAAATTTTATTAGGATATTAATTATCTTTTTCTATTTTTTAAATTTTTTTTGAAGTTGTAATTAAGACAAATCAAATAGTTGAAATAACTTTATATTTTAAGCAATCCAAATAATTAATTTATATTCTCTATCCTTCAAGTTATTAGAGCGCAATTGGTACCTTGGGGGTTATTATTTTAATAGGGAAATTAAGGTTAATTCTTAAGCAAGTACTAATTATTTTCTCAATCAACATTATCTTTATTATAGGTTAAGTTTCTTACACTCATTGACCAATAAATATAAACGGGAATATTTTTTAGAGTATTAAGATCGTAATTATTCCTTTCAACAAGTAGAACATTAAGCTAATATTCCAATTCAAATTGAACTTATAATGGAAATCTTAGCCTCCTGCCTCAATGATGGAAATGATGAGTGCATTGGAAAACTTATTCCTTATTTAAAATGGGTAACACTTTTGCTCAAGTTAGCAAGAAAAAAAAAACCTAGTAGTGGTTCATCTCCAAGAGGAATTACTTTGTGACACTTAGTCATCTCAAACCTTTGGGTTCCTTCACTTAGTTCAATTTATAGAAGATGATTTCTCTACCATGTAATTATGTGTCCCCCCAGAAACAATTTACACTTTTTGAGTAAAATGAAATTATGTTGGTTAGACATGTAGTTGAATACTTGTTCGATTTGAAAGGATTGATTTAATAGTCTTACTCCCTTAAGAAATAATAATCCCCTAGAAGTTTCTTGATGTTTTCACTCTCAAGCAATTATTTCTTTCATAAGATTAGAATCTTAGTTAATTCTCAAGCATTATCTCTTTACACTTATTCCATATTATTGGATCTTTTTTTTTTATCAATTATCACTAGTCAACTTCAAATTAATTCTGGTAGTAAATAGATCCTCTCATTCATATCAAATATTTAAGTTATCTAATAGACATTAAACAGATTTTTTTTATACTTCAAATTAGTGTAAGTATTAAAAAGTTAAAATAATTTACCTCTCAAGTAATTTGTGCTTGGATTCAGAATTACCCCATTTGTGTGTTTCAAGAAATATGAACTAGTGTTAGTTAAGGATTTCCTCATATAAGGATAATCAATCTATGAATAGTCAAAGGCATATCAGACTAGTAAAGGGTGGCACTATATTAATATTGCAAAGTAACTAGTATAGATGAATTTATTAACATTAAGTTTAATAATATATTCTATTTTGTAAGAACATAATATTAATTAGGATTCAAGATAAACTTTATTTGAAAACCAAATACTTTTACCAAATCTGAAATCGTTTTAACATAAGACTTGACTTATCTTGTGAACCTCAAATCAGGTAATCATATTCTTTTTAAAGACAAAATAAAGTTAGAATCAATTGTCCAGGATTATTGGATCCTCATCATTATCAAGCAAATTGAGTTTCAAGAAAATTAGTATCTTTCAAGTATTATGTTTCAAATTCAAGGTAAGGTTATTATTTGTAGAAGATAATTAAAGATAAAAAAATTATGCTACTTCAAAAAGAAGAATTAGTTGGGCTTATAGTTCTTCCCTTCAAACAAGTAGGTGTCAAACTCATTTCCAAATTCCTTCTATTTAATCATTTAATTTTCTTTCAAGCAATTTAGTGTCTTTCAAGTGTTAGGATTTGTGCATATAAAGTGTAGTGGCTTTGTTCCCAAACAATTACATCTCGTAAGTAATTCAAATCATTTTTTTCATAGGTTATCTTTTCAAGTATCATAATTTCCAAGCAATTAACACTTTCATGCTTTTAGTTCAAGTTTAAATTATTATCATAGTTTTTTTTTTCTTCAAAGAAAATACTCTTCGCAAGTAGTTGATTTGTTTATGTTCTTTTCGATTACGTAAAAATTTTATACCTTAGTTTTTAATTTGAAGCATAATTCCTTGTATATAATAGTTTCTTTTTTTCTATCAGTATATTGCTTCATTTAAGATTCATGAATTAAAAGTTAAATTCCTAGTTAGGCAACTAAATAAGAGGAGTTGAAACAAAAAAACTAGCAACGTTCGGTATCTATGGTGCCTTTGGGTCACGCTTACGGGTAATGTTGTCGTGTTGAACTACTGCACTTAACACCTAATAAAGCTGCAACAACAGTGTCTGTGGCATAGTCCCTATAAAATACCGGGGAGAAATAAGGGTCATTTGGAAGTTAAAAATCTAAGGGGCGAGTAATCCCCTTTGGATAGATAATCTAAAAAGATAAACCTTAAATAAATTTACATCCGCTTAGTTAAACTTTGGAAAACCCCATTAGGGTTGGTTGTGTGTGACATTTTTGGAATTTATTTATCTTGATGAATTTTGGTGGATGATAATGGGTCAAGGGTGATGAATTTGATAGGAAATAGGACTTATTTGTTTTAGGCCACAAGAAGAAGGCCACCTTGAGCCTTTTTGCTATAGAGCTACCATCGTGGGTAGCAACCACAGAGAAATTGTCCAGGACATTGACCCTAGAAAGGGTTGCGTACCCACCAAATAGTTTACATTAAACCATAGTTAAAAAACCAAAACTACATACTTTACGCCTTGATCCCGTGCCGAAATGGGTATGTAGGTAGTCTAGGGATGGAGTTGTCCCTTGTACTCAAGCGTTCGGGGATGGGGATTAGGTTTTGGTTTTGGGTGAGTAGTTGGTTCTCAAAGCTCCTTGGTCTTTTAACCAAATTGTGCAAATACTAATTGAAAGGTTAAAATTAATTCAATGCATACTCAGAAGGAATCCCATATGGATTCGCTTGACTTCCCGAGGCTTTAGGCCGAATTCTGAGGAAGAACTCAAGCTTGTTTATGTAATTATTTTTATATTCCTAAGGACAGCGACCACGGTGCACTCCTAGTAGGGGAGTGTAGTCTTTAGAGAGTGGCTCAGGACCCGGATGGTCCCGATGAGTCTAAAGTCTCTAGCCAAAGCATATCCTATTCTTATGAATAGATGCCTACCGCGCTTGGGTAGATGCCTATCCCAGATTGGATAGATGAAACCTTTTGTCCCGTATGGACAGATGCCTAACCCGTATGGTTAGATGCCTAACCCATATGGTTAGATGCCTAGTCCTATATGGATAGATGCCTAGCCCGTATGGTTAGATGCCTAACTCGTATGGTTAGATTCCCATCCCAGTTGGATGGATGCCTATCTCATTTGGATAGATATACCTGAGTATGCGATTGAATCAAACACTATTAAGGATAAGTGATAAAAAAAAAATAGACAAAATTTTTGGGTTGAGTGGAGTGGGTTATTACACAATCTATCCGTCTAATATAGCCCTTCCTATTGAATTATAGCTTTATTAATAAGGTCAACCATGGTGAACTAAGTTAACCAGAGCTTGATTGGGGAGGGGCTCTACAGTGCATAAGTCACTAACCATACCGGTGAACATAATGTAGACCTCCAAGAAGATAAGTGTTGACATAAATGACAAAACCAATGCAACACATGATGAAGTCATCCATAATACCAATAAGGAGCCTCCACAGCCGTGGAGTACCCCCCTCGGTGAGGGGTCACCACAGTAGTGGTAAACTCTTCTCTATGGAATTGAAGAGAGATGTGAAAATAAAATCACACAAGAGTTGTATATAAAATAGAAAAATCATCAAATTGGATTGTCTTCCTAGGGCTATAAAAATGTAAAAGTTTGATTTTCTATCTAGCTTTTCAAACCAAGTTTTTTTTTAACAGCTCACAAACCAGCGAAATTTACAAAAACCCTCATTTTCAAATTCACAAAACATAACACAAAATTTAGGAAAGACAACATAAGAAATGATAAACAAAATTCCCCATCCATTCTTTCTTTCAATAGGGAGGAAACCAAAAAAACACACAGTTGACAAACAAACCCAAATAAACAAACAGAGATTTTCAAAATTTCCAACCTTCCATAGCTTTCCTGGAAAGAAATTTGAGAAGATCTCCCCATCCTCCAAATATGCTTAAGCTTTCACCCAAAAACCCAATCACCAGCAGAGAGGAAAAATTTCTAGAATGAAAAACCAAACCCCACCTTTTGAAAAAAAATCCCAAATTATAAAGCAATTCCCCCAAAAATCTATTTAGGGCACAATTTCCTTTTTTTAATAAAAATTGAAAATCTAATTTAACTCAAAGCATTTACATGACATATTTAAAAAAACTTAATTTCTTCAACACAACTCATAAAACATTTTAATTTCTAAAAGTAAGAATTGACTTTTTATATATACACAAGGCATAAATATAAGCCCACTATATAATGACTTTTAAACAATAATTTAAATCAATCAACCTAGCATGCTTGCATTATTAATTTAACCATAAAAAGGTATCTATAATAATTTATCCTCATTTAATCTATAAACGCAATTCACATAAAACAACACTAGAAGAATAAATAAAGTCACAAACGCATAACATGCAAAACTCAACTTAAACAAAACAAAGGCATGACCCACATACTAATGTCGGAATAGTGGCCTACTTGGCAATCTAACAGGGTAGACAAAATACTGATGACTCTCACAATCGAGCAATGCTAGGGATGATATTAGGGCCTTATAACTATCTCCTCCACTTCCATCAGGTTAATAAGGTACTCTCAGACCTATGGAGCCAGGTGGAGCCGGTACCTTGTACCTATAATTTCCTGCATCACCAAACCGTGCATACTGTGAGATTTTGCCAAGATCAAGGGCACAATGAAAAGTATTAAAATAGAGAAAAAAGAATGACAAGAACAAACTGTATTCTCATCAATATGAAAATGATCAACTGGATTCACCAATACAATGAATATAGGCCTTCTTATACAGGCAAGGCCAAATGGATGTACAATCACACAATCATGACATGTGGCTCAATGAGAAACAAGGGTAGGTAAGAAATACTAGGGGTAGGTAGGAGAAATAATATAATATTCCACAAGAGGTGGATGACCCACTGAATGTGGAGTGTAATAGCAAAATAAGACCACAAAAGGTGGAATTTCTCCTACAAGCTCTATCCCTATGTGCACACTTCCCTAAGTGTCTCAAATCCAAACTATGAAGAAATGCATTATCCTAAGTTAACTTAAGTAAAGTGTAATAATATCCATGATGAATAGTTATTTACACCAACACCCCCCCTTAAGTGCAACTTAGGGGAATGAAGACTCAAGTCAACAATGCAAGATGGGTCTCGGCTACTAGGCCATGATAGGTACCCATGTACAATATGCAAATGCAAGCAAAACCATGCAAAGCAATCTCTCACAAACGAAGAAAAGGAGAAAACCTAGTGGGAAAAAACTTGCCCCCAAAAGAGAGATGAAAGTACAAAAGACTCTCAAAGAAGGACAAAACCTCAAAGAGGAAAAAGTCCCCCCATAAGAGAGGAAGGAGAAGTTAGCTGACCCCCCCTAATGACACATCCTGCACCCCCAAGAGAGCTCACAACTACTAGAACTTACTCTCAGTGAAAGGTTTGGTGAATACGTCAACAACTTGCTCTGCTGTAGGACAATAGTGCAAGTCAATGACCTCCTCCTGAATGAGCTCTTGGGTATAGTGCATATGAATCTCGATGTGTTTGGTCCACTGGTGCAGGGTAGAACTGTCAGCCATGGAGTGGTGAACCCAAACTCTGTGAGAATCTGCTAGAGCCAAATGGTCTTAGTCGCTGCATTAACAACACCTCAATACTTAGCCTCAGTCGAAGAGAGAGAAATAGCATGTTGCTTCTTACTCTACCAACAAATGGGGCCTGAACCAAGGTGAAAAGTATAACCGGAAGTAGACTTATGATCATCAAGATCGCCAGCCCAATTGGAGTTTGTGTAACCAACCAAGCAAAGTCCTATGCCTCCTGCATAGTGAATCCCATAGTGATGTGTACCCTGGATGTAATGAAGGATACATTTGGTGGCTTTCTAATGAAGCTCATGTGGTTCCTACATGAAGCAGGAAACCATGCCAACTGCAAATGAAATATCAGGGCATGTATGGGTCAAGTAGATGAAACTACCCACAAGTTGATGATACAAAGTGGCATAAACTGGTGGAGAAGAATATTGAGCCTCAAGCTTGACTCTGGAAAGAAAGGGAGTCGATGCAGGCTTAGAATTAGCCATATGAATGTGTGCAAGTAGATCAAGAGCATACTTGGGCTGCGATAGTGTAATCCTGGAAGGTGACTATGAAATCTCTATCCCAAGAAAGTAGTGCAAAAGACCCAAGTCAGCCATAGCAAATCTGTCATGCAAAGTAGATTTGACCCTACTAATGATGGATGCAGTACTCCTTGTAATGATCAAATCATCAACATAGAGCACAAGTATCAAGTGAGAGTCATCCTATCACAAAATGTAGACATTCGGATCGGAATGACACCTAGTGAACCCTGCTGAGAGAAGAAAGGAATCCATCTTGGCATACCAAACCCTGGGGGCCTGCTTAAGGCCATAGAGAGATTTCCTTAGTCTGCAAACCAAGGAAGTATCCTAGATGAAACCCTGTGGCTGCTCCATATAAATCTCCTCATCAAGGTCACCATGAAGAAAAGCACTCTTCACATCCATCTGATTTACAGCCCAACCATGAGCTGCAGCAATAGCAAGTGTCAAGTGAATGGAGTTCATCTTGGCTATGGGTGCAAAGGTCTTAGTATAGTCAACACCTGCAACCTGAGAGAAATCTTTCACAACAAGATGAGCCTTATACTTATCCACACTACCATCCGCTGCAAACTTGGTCTGATAGATCCACTTACATCGAACCATCTTTCTCCCCTTAGGGAGATGGACTAAATCCCATGTGTTGTTCCTCATCAAGGAACTATACTCTTCCTCCATAGCTTGGTCCCACTCAGGAACCCCTGATGCTTCCCAAAATGTATGTGGATCGAAAGTAGTAGAAATGAATGCATGTGGAAGATCTTGATGTTGTGATTGAGTTCTCCATGTATCTGAAGGATCCACAACAAGAGAACCCGCAAACTCAAGTGTCTATCGAGCCCAATGAGGTCTAGGTGGAGGTGGAGAACGAGGCTCCTCAACTGCAAGTGGACCCTGTGGAGGTGTAACCCTATGAGTTAGAGTTGAAGGAGCCTCATCATCTGAATCACTAGCATCACTATCCACAATGGAGGAAGGTGGAGGAGGTAGAGAGGCTAAGCTAGGAGAGCTTTCCTCAAAGTGAACACTCCTCTCAATGAACACCTCATGTGTCTTAGGATCCATCAATCTATATGCCTTAACACCCTCAGGATATCCAACAAATATGCAAGGCTGACTCTGAGGTTCCAATGCGTTGCGTTTCTGTGGAGGTATGCAAGCCCATGCTGGACACCCAAAGACTCTGAAATGTCTCACAATTAGTTTCCTACCAACCCAAGCCTCAAAAGGAGTAATACCTTGTAAAGCTTTGTGAGGAACCCAATTCTGGATGTGTGTGGCACAACTGATAGCCTCTGCCCAAAAGGCAGGATCGAGAGAACGTGCATGTATCATACAGCTAGCCATTTCTTTGAGAGTTCTATTCTTGCATTCTGCAACTCCATTCTGCTATGGAGTGTATGCGATAGAATGCTGAAGATCAATCCCCTCAAATGTACAAAAATCCTCAAGTCTTTTGTTCACATATTCCCTTCCATTATCTATGTGAATAATCTTCACCATGTTCTTGGATTGCTTCTCCAAACGAGTCTTGAAGTCCTAAAATCTATCAAATACTTCACTCTTATGAATAAGAAAGTAGACCCAAGTGAAGCAAGAGTAGTCATCAATGAAGGTGAGGACATAGCAGGCCTTACTAAATGAAGGTGCCAGAAATGGACCTGCTACATCACTGTGAACAAGTTGAAGAACTTCCAAAGTTCTCCAAGCTTTCCCTTTATCAAACTTTTCCTCAGGATGCTTGCCCATGGAACAACCTGAACATACACCCTTTGAAAAAATGATTTGAGGTAGACCTGTGACCATGTCTTTAGTGTTGAGCTACTGAAGATAGCGGTAGTTGAGGTGACCAGACCGCTCATGCCATAGCTTGCTTTCTAAATTTGAATGAGTAAGCAAGGCCCTAGAAGGTGAACTTGGCACAAAGTGGGAGAATGAATAAAGCCTTGAGTTGTCATTGACTTGTCCCACTGCTACCAAGGCATCATCATCAAGTTCCTTTACCACAACTGAATCTAGTGTAAACTCAACCTTTTTCCCATTCCCATAGTGAGTGATTTGGTAGATAGAGAGAAGGTTGGTAGACAAGTTAGGAACATAGAGAACATTCTCAAATGTTCCATCATCCACGTCAACTAAACCTTTCCCTTCAACCTCTACTTGTGTATCATCACCTATGTAAATATGAGGTACCTTAGATGGCTCCAATGAAGAAAACTGCTCCTTTGTAGAACCCATGTGATATGAGGCACCTGAGTCAAGTATCCACTATTGTGAAGAACTTGTTGTAGCCACAAATGCTTGCCCTTTTCCCTTAGACTGTGAGGAAGAGGAAGGAGATGAATCCTTCTTTGTGTAGGCCGATGGCAAGTTGATGTTGTTTTACTTAAGAAGATTAGTTAACTCATCAACTTGCTTTGTGTGGCATCGATACTCATCATGACCATATTTCTTGCATTATGCAAAAGTTGGCTTATCCTTCTTAGGTGGTGTCCCCTTCTTGGAAGAGGATGAAAAATTGCCTTGTGATGGAGAGGATGATTGTCCTTTTTCCTGTTGTGGCTGTGACTTAGATTGCTTCTTCTTCTTGTTGGAATCTTTGCCTTGACTTCCTTGATTCCCTTGATTAGCCACCAAAGCCTTGGACTTTGAAGAATTGAGAAACCCCATGTTCAACAACTTAGATTGTTCCAATATAAACATTTTTGTGAAAGCATCAAATGAAGGCATAACATAGGAACTCCCCACTGTCAAACGATGAGTTTGGAAGCTAGACACAAATGTTGCATATTCTAGTGCAAGCTTGTCCAACAAGTTGAATATCAACTGAGCATCCTTTTTGTCAATTCCACAATCCTTAAGCTTTGCTCTTAGCTCATTTTCTTTGGTGAGATAATCTTGGATTGTATCAAAACTCTTGGGATCCAAGTTGGTGAGCTTATTGTCAATCTTATAACCTCTGATTTCATCAACTTGACCATACAATTTCTGAAACATATCCCAAGCATCTTTGATTGTAGTACACTTTTCAATATGAAAGATGAGGTCATATGATACATACTTGTGCAAAGTTCCAAGAGCCATGCAATTCTTAGTGAGCCATTCTATTGAGCATTAGGATCAGCCATATGATCAGGTGGTGCTGCTATTGTTCCATCTATGTAATGCGTGAGACCTTTTTCCATTAATTTGCTCCATACTTTAATTTTCCATGATGCATAATTATGTGGAGTTAAAGGTGGAAATTTATGAGGACTCATTGCAACAAAAATGAAAGAGCACAAGGAAAGAGAGGCACAATCACACAAGACACCCCACCAAATTCACTCAATCAAAGACCCCCCCCAAAAGTGATGATTTAGCACTTTATACTTAGTGCATGTACAATGGACCACTTGCAAAAAATGGCAAAGTGGACTTCTGATTTCAATTTTACAACTGCCTCAATAAGGCCAAAAGAGACTCAAACTAATAATGCAAGAGATCTAAACTAAGATCCAAACAATTTACAAGTACCAAATAGGCCAAATAAGACCAATATTTGAAAGTACAATTGCTACTTAAAATCTCTAAAATCTGATCATAGATTATGAAAGTAGATGAAAAAACATGCACTTTCAAAAAAAACAGCACTTGAAAAGGAGGTCGTATGAGCTCAAACAAGGCCTTTGAAGTTGCAGAATTAAGGATTGGACAGGTACAGCTGAGAGAATCTGAAAATTCCAAAAACCCTATGCACCAAAACTAGAAAATAACCACACCACTGCAAAGAGCATGAAAAATTAGCCCAAATCAAAAAAAATTGCACCCAAAAAGGAGCAAAATTGAGCAAGTTATGGGCCTCCAAAGTTGACCCAAAAATCCAAACTGCTCAACGGAGAGGGGTCTAAAAATTTACAAAGAAAATGCTGAATGGATGGTGACTGGGTGCTGCTAATTGGGCACTGACTGTTGCACTACTGACTGGATAGAAGGTACGGATCCCAAAAATAAAAATTTCAAACTGGAAAATAATTTTCAGAATTTTTTTTTTTTGAAAAAAATCCAAAAATTATGTACCATACTGCCCGAATTAGGCAGAAAATTTCCTCCACATCCAAAAATTGATTTTCTCTCTAATACCATGTGAGATTTTGCCAAGATCAAGGGCACAATGAAAAGTATTAAAATAGAGACAAAAGAATGACAAGAACAAACTGTACTCTCATCAATATGAAAATGGTCAACTAGATTCACCAATACAATGAATATAGGCCTTCTTATATAGGCAAGGCCAAATGGATGTATGAGCACACAATCATGACATGTGGCTCAATGAGAAACAAGGGTAGGTAAGAAATACTAGGGGTAGGTAGGAGAAATAATATAATATTCCACAAGAGGTGGATGACCCACCGAATGTGGAGTGTAACAGCAAAATAAGACCACAAAAGGTGGAATTTCTCCTACAAGCTCTATCCCTATGTGCACACTTCCCTAAGTATCTCAAATCCAAACTACGAAGAAATGCATTATCCTAAGTTAACTTAAGTAAAGTGTAATAATATCCATAATGAATAATTATTTACACCAACACATACATATATGTACAAACACGGTAAACAGACTGGTGAAGGAGAATCATGACTTTTCGTGTCTCACTGAAATGAGTGACGAGAAATCATCTCCTCACACCCCATACACTTTCCACACATACATGACAACATATACATAATACAACTCACAAGTGAAGCAAATGTGTTAATCCATCATTAGTAACACATAAATAAACTTAACATGTCATCAATAATAAGATACAATGCCGAAGCGGAGTTTACAACTACTCATCAATAAACAATAATGTATAATCATATTCACCAATCACATTTTGAAGCATCATACTAGAATAAAGCATCACAATCAAAATAAATCAACCATCCACGCAATCCATTGCAAAGTCATCCATGGTCAATGAGGTCAAAAAGGGTCTGAACAAGGTAGGGGTACTACACATCCCACTATTTCTCCACAAGCCAAAATGCCTACACACGGACCTAACACACACCTTCCTCATTCCAAACAAAGACAACATAACACCTCGTTTCATCATCATATGTATTTATTATCATAATGCATATAATCTACAAGATATTCATACACCTCTACATCATATCACTTCTAGACCAACATCCAAACTATCAACAAGTTTAACACCAATATCAAAACTCAACCAGATCACTATAAGACCATACGCTTTTGTATCATGTCACTTTCAGACCAATATCCAAATCACCAACAATTTTGACATCAATGACAACATAAACCTATATGTGTAACAATTACACCTTCTTATAGGTTGGAATAAGAATCTCCAAAAAATAAGAGATACTCTTATATGTGTCATAGACTATCAATAAAAAATGTAAGGATCATCTTACACATCTCATACTAACTGATTCTTGCATCCAAAATGATCCACCCTACTTTTAGCCCTTATATTTTTCATAGAATTTTTCATAACATCACTAAAAATAGGCTTTCCATGTTATACCACTTGATGGGTATCTTTTGACAACTAATAACACGATTTTAAAGGCTCCTACATATGAAAAAAGTGCCAACTCATAAAACCCACACCCCTTATGGTGGAGCACAATTATTTAATTGCATAAATATCAAATAACCATGAAAAAATATAAAATAATAATTGTGTGCTAGAAATGTGGGATCATCCTCCAATGGGAGAAAACACCTCAAACACACACATGAAACATTGTATTAGAGCTAGTAATCACAAAAAACATGTTAGTGAACCAAAAACTCTCAAAATCGTTCCATGCTCCTTTATCCCTTAAGATTCAAGATGGCTCTTACTTGGAAGAGCACTTGATCTCTTGGATGTCAACCTAGAGAATGAGACTTAAATGATGATTCTATGATCAAAATGAATGTAACTAAGATCCTAGTGAGTGGTGAGATGATTATATGAATGAAATCTAAGGATGCAAGATGAAAAGCTAGTTATGATCAAGATCATGGACATGATATGAGGCTAAGTTAATTCCAAATTGAATATTATGATGAGCTCATTAAGCTAGATGAAGATGAAAAAGTATGTAATCGATATGCAATTTAGGCTAAATGATCTAAAACATAATGCAATTAATCTATTTTCTATGATGCTAATGCTAGAAGACTTAGATGCTTGAAGATGACAAATGAGCTCCTTGATAACCTGCAAAATGACTATAATTTGGATGCACAAGATTGGGATGCTTGAATTGAAGAAATGAGCTTTATTTATAAGCAAAATAGAGAAATGGATGGTTGAGATTGAGTAATCTCAACAAGGGCTAGTATTGAAAGTTATCAATCCATGGGAGATATTAATCCAATCCCAAGTTGACAAATGTCACCTTGAGAGGGCTTGAGAAGATGCTAAATAGGCATCAGATGCTAAGCAATCAATTAGGGATAACCTCAAGGAGTGACATCATTGGATAATGTCATTAACCAGGGAGGCATGCTATTACCCAAGAGGTAAACTCTTGTGCAATATGGGAAAATGTTTAAAGCGACAACCATAATGGCTAAGGGGTGTGGGCTTGTAAGAGGTATTAAATGTCTTTTGAAGACTTTAGAGGCTAACTTTCCCAAAGAGGAAAACCACTAGTGGTTTATGTAAGAGCCTTACATGTTTGGAAGACTCAACAAGTTAACTTGTTGAAATAGATAAAGTCTTAAATGCATTTTAAAGACTTAATTCCAAATTTGGAGAAGTGAATCCCCCAAATTTAGGGAAAGGACATGATTAGGAGATTAGACATGATTAGGATAGGTTTAGGATGTTTCTAGAAGGATGATTATGGAGGCAAGTGGGAGATGTAGGAGAATGCAAGTGGGTGAGGGAAAATAGGATTTTTAGTTAAATTAAAATGATTTAATTTAGCCAAAAGGGATGCAACTTGCATTTGTAGGATTTTGCAAGTGTCGGGGATTTACAAATAAATTTTAATTTACTTAAATACAAAAGGGGATTTTAATTAAATGTAGATTTAATTAAAATGGGAAAGGGGATAAATGGAGATTTTTAATTAAATGTGAATTTAATTAAATGGCTTAGATAGAAGAAGGGGAATATTAATCAAATATTTAATTTGATCAATGGCCAAAATAGATTTAATTAATGGGAAAATTAATAATGATTAAGTGAATAAAATTTATTTAATTAGTTGTGCAAGTTTTAGGTATCTACAATAATAAATAAACAATATGGAATTACTAAGGTTGAGACAACTCAATTCCCAACACCCTAATGGACAAGCAACTCCATATTGTCTATCCTTTGGTTCATGATTCTTCTTTAAATTTAGGTAAATGTTTGGACCTTGTTATTGTAGATTCTATTAGGGACCTAAGAGGAGCCTCCCTTAAGGATAAAAATAAACCTAATGCTTCTCCTTTGCCTTAGATTGGTTCTTGAAAGAAAATTAGGATGACCTGTTTGGGTCAAACTTCTCTTCATTATGTCTTCGGACATGTAGTGTCACGGTTAAAACACTTTGTTGGTGAAGTGGCCACCAAAGTTCAAACCCCTGCTGAGCCATTGTGCTCACAGGCCTTGTGTCTTTGATGGGCTATTGTACTCATGGGTTTGAACAAGTGAAGTATGGGGATGAGGTCCCCCATTTGTGGCCTCACCGGTTCATAGCTTCAAGTCAAAAGTGTTTCATGTGGAGCTAGAGGGCATGTCATGCCAGCATCAATGATCACGTTAAATTTTTTACCAAGCAATAATTTTTTTTAAAAAAAAATTATCTTCATTGTTCTTCAAGAGAGGTTTGGATTCAAACCTCTTTGACTATGTTGGTTATTTTTATGTTGTTGTACTATTATTTATCTTTTTGGGGCCTTTCTTATCTTAAGGCTAGTTACTATGTGGTTCCTAGTTTTATGTTGTAGTCTATTTTGTTGTATAAGGTTTCAAGGTCCTTTCAAAACACTCTTTGATTGATAACTCCAATCAAAATAATTCATCTTAATAAAAAATATTCTCTTTAGTCTAAAAAGGGGGCGATGAATTTAGATTATTCAAAATCATTGATGTAGTATGCAGATGTTTTTTTCCTATTACTTTGTATTTCCTCTTTATGTTTAAAATAAAGAATATTGGTCTTTTATTTCAAGATCAATTCAATATGATGATTTGAGAGTAGATTAAGGCAACACTAGGCTAGGATTTTTGATACCAAAATGTTTGAATCAATTAGAATCGAATAAGAATTAGCATCCAAGTAAAGTTTGTTCTCTCAAATGCCTAAATATAATTTTGTCTCAATATTAAAAATAAATAAAATGTTCTAGAATTATTTATAGGCGTAGAATTGGGTTTGAGGTCACTATAAATAAATTGAGAACATAAAATATTAGAAATCAAGGTAAATGATTCCAAAACATACCTATAGGACTAGTCATCATAATGAGTGCACAAATATTGGGTAGATATTGCAAAGTAGGTATTTTCCAACCTTACACTACTAAAGAATATTTACTATTGTTCTAATATTTTTTTCCACTTCTTATTTTGTCTCTTGAATAGAGATATCAATTCCCTATTGACCTTTTTATTTGCTTTCCTTATATTATTTGCAGCATAATATACATTTTTTTAGTTATACTTGCTCTATCTTGTTTATTATTTTATTGGCATTATGTATAATATCTTGTAAAAAAAATTTAATATATCAAAATTCCATGGATTTTTTGTGCATTAATATTGGTTATTCATAAGTAGAACAATATATAATCCATCTATATCCAAAACATTAAAAAACTAAGCATAAAACACATTTGTCTATGTTGAGATTGAAATCTTCAAAATTTTGACAATTCTTACCCTCTTTGTTAGTGCCCTTGATATTCTTTACCTAAACTTGTAGTTGTTTGGGTAAATCTATGATGGTAAATATTGATTTTTTCAACACAAGAATACAAGATAAAAACAACAAACTAGAGCACCTTCCACAAATGAAAGTAGCAAGAAAAATATATCATATTCCTCAAAAGAAAAGCTTACATAATGAAATTAAAATGTATAATGATGTACTTATATATAAAGCACACAGATGCCCTTAGCTAAATTTAAGAGAACTAAAGTGCAAGCATGAGGAGAAAAAATACCTTAACTCTAGCTAAACTAGATCCATAACTAAGAGAAGTTAAGCAACTAGAAGCACAACTAAGTGAACTTAAGAAAAAAAGTATGATTAGTTGTTAAAATTCTATAACACCTCCCCTTAATTGAAATTTAGGGTGAAGTAAAAACCTCTAAATTCATGAATGCAAAAATGAGTCTTGACAATAAATACTTGATTAGGTACCCATGTACAAACCAATAAAAAGCAATGCAACTCTCAGAAACAAAGAAAAGGAGGAAAACCCAATGGGAGAAAAATCCTCTCCACCAGAGAAAAAGAATGAAGGACTATGAAGCCTCCAAAAAATTATGCCCCAATAGAATAGGAACATGAAGAACATCCTCGAAACACAAAGAAGTTGTAGAAAATTGTCAAATAATGACTACTATAGTGTTGAATGAAGAACCTCCTCTAAAACCAAGATGTTGATCATGATCTAGAAGAAAAGAATATTCTTGAGTGCCCCCAAAGACACTAAAACAATTAGATGGAAAACAAATGCAAAATATCTAGTAATCAAAGATACATATATGGCACATGAATATACATGAGTGACCACAACAACACTACTCAACCATGCAAGAGTAAACTATTAGTTAAAAATATAGGTGCCAATAGTCTAAAGAACTAAGCATCTAAGGATAATTCACCTCCACTAAAATGGAATGCAAGAGTGTCTAGATGATAAAATGTAGTGCCCTTCCCTGATTCATATTTTTTTTGTGCATTGATAGAATTGCTTAGATTCTATCATGTTGTTTTAATTGATACTTATGTCTTTATTTATATCTCAGATGCCTATAGTTTATGCTAGACATTTCATATCAAGATGTTTGATACATTATGATTTATGTGGATGATGATATATCCTAGATTATTATGACGGTTGGATTTATATTTGGTGGTCTATATGCACTTATTATATATGTGTGGTTTATATTACTTATGATGATATAAGGATATCTTGCTAGTGCTAACCCCACCTCATGATTATATTGGATGAGATGATGATATGATTGTTGTGATTGTTTTACTATTGCGTTCATGGAAGAGATGATGTGATACCACTCATTACAGCATGATATGATGTCGTGATTCTCTTTCACTTGTCTGATTATTTTGGAATATATACAAATGTACATGTTTTTTTGTGGATATTGGCAGTTGTAGGATTGCAAGTACTAGACATAGACTCCACTTGGTCTCACAGGTCTGAACTTGTCTTTAATCCCAATGGCAAGTTGATCGGACATGACATGAGTTCCTTATATACAATCTAGGCTTAATTTGATACCTTGTTAGTTTAGTGTCTTGGCTTGAGTCACCTTGCTAAGCATCATGGGGTATTTTATCCTACCCTATGTTGGGTTTCTTTGTGGAGATGTGATTATTAACTAATTAATAATTAATTGGTCCATATAGTTTATTAATATTAACAATTAATATTAAATATTAATGTGTAATTATATTATCAAGGTTTATTACTTATTAATATTATTTTGTGGTTTTATGTTTATTAAAGCCTTTGATTTATTTATTTATTGTTTATGATTGTCTTTGAAGTTTTATGGAGTCTACTTCCTTGTTGTGCTTATATGTGTATCATGCTCTACCTTATGAAGATTGTGAATGGGTTTGAGACTCTTCAAAGGGATTATGTCTTCGTGTTGAGTCCCGTGTGTTGCCGAAAGTTGATTCTGTGATTGATTTGAGAAACATATGCTATGCTCTATATCAATTGTTTCGTAGTTGTATTTTTTCTTAATTTTGAAGTGTATTGTTCCCATCTTGATTGGTTTTGGCATCATTTTTATGAACACATTGTATTTTTAGGCTTAATCATAAAATTTATTTCCATTTCTGAGTCTTTTACCTCTCTATTGTGAATGCACTACTTTAACTATTATATGTGCTAGGGTTGTTGGTAAATACGTTATACTTGTGTTATATATGCACTATTATGTTTTGTGAATGTGTTTTTTGAGGGGGTATATGTGTTGCAAGAAGTGGGAAATACGCTATCTAGTTATGTAAATGTGTCAGACTAGTTCAAAAATGCATTATTTGGTCTTTTGAAAGCACTAAACTGGTTAATGAAAGTGTTATTCTATTATTCAAATGCATTGTACTAGTTAGTAAATGTGCTATATCAATCTTTGGATGTGCCAGACTACTATGTTTTCTTTCTGTGGTCATTTTTGCAATCTATGATGTTTTCTGTCAGTCATTTTTCTTTTTATGATTTTTACCAAAGGCTGTTTTTGAATTCCTGTGTTTCCTAGAGTTGGTTTATATGCACATATTTAGATTTATTGCTTGAAAGATGGATATTTGTGTTATTTAATGGTAGAGAAAGATTTTTCATGCCTTGCTTGGATTTGCATGATTTTATATGAGGCTCTTGATTGAAAGTAATTGTTATGAGATCATGCTATTAAGGCTTTATGATTTAGATGGATTTACATGGATCCTTGTATGGATGGTATTTGGAACTATGAAAAGAGCTTTGTTGTTTTATGTATGTGGTTTACCCTAAGGTCTTGGAACATGTTTAGGGAGAGTGAGATTTCAAGTGAGTGACGAGGTCATGAGAGATAGACTACCAAGTGGTTCCTTGTAAGGATACTTGGAGTTCTAGACCAGCAATAAATATCGTTGGAAGTTTTCTTTCTTAAACAACTGATAACTTAAATAATTAATTTAGATGGGATGGGTATTAGGATTTATCTAAACAAGATAATAATTTGGTTTCATGCCCCACTCATGGACCTAGAGTGAAGACTTAGGATGAGCATGGGAAGGCCTTGGAGAAGGAAAACCAAACTCCCTTCATTCTCTCACAGGTTGATACGGTTCTACATGATTATTAGGGGTGTCGGGTGGAGACTCATGGTTTACCCTTCTTTGTGAGGATAGCATGCGATGACACTCTTCCCTAGATGTATCCTTGTTTCTTATGCCATATATTGTTGGTAGCCTCTAGGTGTTTTGTGCTTTTATTTAGCCTTGTGTTGTGATTTGGATTATTGTTCTTGTGGTTGCATTTTAGTTGTGATTTTTTTTTGTTCATGTTCCTTTCATTTTTTAGGTGTCAGCCTAGGTCTAGAGTATGTATGGGACCTCATGTCATTATCTAGAGCATGAGAGGTGGTTCCTTATTGGTTCCACATGGTCAGGTGGCTCGATGCCTTCTTCCATTCGAATGTTCTCTTCATTGGATTCTCATGAGTGTGGATGTGGATACTCTTTCTCTTTAGCTTGTGTTTGGTTTCTTGGAGAAGATTGTTGTATACTTTGGTATTGGAAAAGGAAATTTTATTGTAACCATGTATCATGAGATTTTCATATTCGTATATTGGAGATTATGTATCTTGGTGTGGAATATTATTGTAATCTTGTAAGATATGTTGTGTAATTGGATGGATTATTTTTATAAATTGTAATATGATTCTTGTTGGTAAAAGTGGATGTTTTCTTATTATTCTTGCCTTAGTGGTTGTAATTATGCAATAAAATGTTGAATTTGTGCATTTATGAGAGTGGATTAGATATTCTTTAGATGATGGATATATGGAATAGGAACATTTGGATTGGTGTACTTAAAATGAATCTAAAGAATAATTAGTAGTTGGGATTATAATTAGCATGTGTTCACGGTAGTATGGTTTAATGGATGATTTCTTATGTTCTTGGAAGAAGTAATGCCAGAAATAGAGGTTAGAAGGATTAGGTTATGATAGAGTTAATATGATGCTATTTACATTCATGTTCTTAGCATTGTGCTAAGTAATGTCATTGAGATACCCTAGGGAATGATGATCTATGAGATGTTGTTTATTTCCACTTGCATACTTATGTTCTTTTAATCATGCTTAGAGTTGATTGTGTGCATGTGTAATTGATGTTTAATTTAATAAGCATATATTTATGGTTATTGGGTTACATGTGTTGCATTAGTTTAATGTTTTAAAAAAAAAATCTCTATTTCTTTGTTAGTTGGTTAGTTTTCTCTAGGGTATTTTGGTGGGCATTACATAAAATATCAATCTCATCAAATGTCCCAAAAGAATAGGAACATGAAGAATATCCTCAAAGCACAAAGTAAGTGTAGACAACTATCAAATAAAGACTGTTATAGTGCTAAATGAAGAACCTCCCCTAAAACTAAGATGATGATCAAGGTCAAGAAGACAAGAATTTGCATGAGTTCCCCCAATGACACTGCTTGAAAAATCAGATGGAAAACAAAGGAAAAACATCTTGACAATCTAAGATACAAATTTGGCACATGAATCTGCATGAGTGACCCCAATAACACTACTCAACCATGAAAAAGTAAAATGCTAGCGAAAAATATAGGTGCCAATAATCTAAAGAATTGGTCGATTGAGGATAATTTGCATCCACTACAAGAGTGTTTGTATGGTAAAAGATCCAACTCACCAAGAAACAACCACTGCATCTAGATAGTAAAGAGGAACAAATACTGTATACATATCTCACTCCAAAGTGAAACCAAAGAAAACATTAGAACCAACAATATAAACCCACCCATAATGTTGACAAGGGAGAGAGATGGCAGGTCCACTACAATTGTGTGTGCCAAGTAGTACATGAAGGAGAAACTGAATGTGCACAAGAAAGTACCTACAATTGAAAAGGTGTATGTAACCAATGCACACATACTTGGGACTAGAATCTGTAGGATTCATTGTTGTCATGGAGGGACACTCATCGAACAAAGATGTGATGGAAAACCAAAAGGCATTACATAACCCCCCATGAAACTTTATAATATAGTGCATGTACAAATTAAGGCACAAAAAAATGTGTAAAATCCCCAAAAACCATACACAAACGTGGCACTTTATCTTAGTGCATCCACAAACAAAGAAGTACATGGAAATGATGCTCAAAATGGCCAAATAGAGCAAAGTGTTATAAATACATGTAAAACAAATTTAGGGAAGGCATCTAATGCAAACATAAAGTTTTCAAGAGTTAAAATGACCAAGTAACCAACCATAAAGTGAAAACATAAAATATTGAATAAAAAATACTTCGGAAAAAATGTAGAAAAAATAATAGTAGATCTAGATAGAGGACTTTGAAATATTTTTGAAGTCAAAAAATCCCTTTGAACAAGCTTTCCAATTATGTGCAAAAGTTAAAAAATAAATGTTGTATGAGAAAGTTATGGTCAAAAAACCAATTGCATGTCAAAATGGGCTTGGAGGCTAGAAAGGGTTTAAAAATTGAAACTTCTCGAAAATAAAAAACTTTCCAAAAATAGCAACTTTCTAAAATAGAAAGTTTATAAAAATAGAAAGTTTTTGAAAATAGAAAGTCAATGGAAATAGAAATTTTCCACAAATAGAAAGTATCAAAAAATAGAAACTTTCCAAAAATAGAAAATTTTCAAAAAAATCAAATGCTTGTTTTGCCCCAAAATTTGATAAAAAAATAGCCACCTCCAAGTCCATACAAGAAGGCAAATTTGGGACCTTTTAATGCTTCTGAGAAAATAAACCCTCAAAGATTGAGAAGGGGTTTATTGAATCCACCCTTTGATACCATGTTGAATTTCACTACACAAGCTTACAAGTGTTACTACTTATTAAGTTGCCATTAGTTTATATCCAAAGTCATTCTATATACTCTAGTCGGTTGCTACTACTGAAACTTTCAGTCGGTATGCACAGAGGAGTCGGTTATAGAAGGAAGTAGTCACAAAGTCCAATATACATCGAGTTGTCTACCGAGTAACACTATATGTCTACCGAGTAGCAATAATGATACACCGAGTTGATATACACCGAGTTAAACATGTTACCAGATTCATTGAACCTAGACACACATGTGGAAACATGTTACAAGATCGAGGAACAAAGAACCGTTATCACATTGGAAATTGCACTTAAGGATTGTGTATGATTTTGAGGTCATCTATCTAATGAAACATTTTGTATGGTTATTCATTCGACAAAACATGTTTGTAAGATCGAAGCAATGAACCAAATCACCAACATAAGAGATCTATTTATACAGCATGGATTGAGATCAGATAAAAATATAGACAAGAAGAGATATAGAGGTGTATGAAGCAAGACATGTGTGATACATAAGAAAGCACTAAGTGTTATGACTGTTATAGAGACACAGAGGTCACCGAGAAGGATTTCAGAGAACAATCAAAGAACAAAGTAAATAGAAGGGTTTACCGAGTTACTTTATGGGTTACCGAGGTATGCTATAAGAAAGGTAATCTCATTTTGAGCACATAGAATCTGCTATAACATTTCAGATGTAAAGTTACAAATATTTGTAATGATTTTATTGTAATATTTTGAAGTTGTAAGAGAAACCTTTAACAAGGTAAAAGACTCTAACGAAGTCTATAAATTGTAAAGCCTTTAACTAGGTACAACATTTAGAATAAGTGTTGTAAAATCCTTTAGCAAGGTAGATCTAAAGATTTTGATACTACTAATAGGGTAAGCTATCAGAAATACATAAACATGTAGCTCTAACCAAGCACTCTTTATTATTGTAGTAGTGAAGTTGTGGGTGCCATCCCCACTGCAGTTTTTCTCTCTAACCAAGAGTTCCCGCGTAACCAAAATATATGTGTTATGGAGTGAATCATGTATGATTGTTATCTATTTGTTTTAGCTTTATATTATGTTACAGTAGTTTTTGGTTTATGCATAACAATGAAGATATTGTTGATAAAAGGTTTTGAAGTACTTATTCACCCCTCCCCTCTCAGTACATTAGCTTTCCATATTGGGCCTAACAATTGGTATCAGAGCGTCAATCTTGGAAAAGGGTTTAACAACCTAAAGAAAAAGATCTTATCAATGGAAGGCTATAAACAATCTTGGAGAATTGTGAATCTACAAGAAGAGTTGGATCATGTTAATCAAGTGATTGCAGACATGCAAAGACAAATGCAAAAATCAATGAAAGTTAGAAGAAGATTGTCTGATGATTTGCAGGACTCTCAAGAGTTAGTGGAATAGATTGAGACATCATCTGAGAACAGTATATCTAAAGAGACTGAAGAGATGATTGGGGAACTGAAAGAAAAGAACAAAGCACTATCTGGTTAGTTAAAAGCAATGAAAAGAGGACATGAACATTTCAGCACACAGATGACTAAAAATATTGATGCATTGAGGACAATTGAGGATAAAGTAAGAGATCTAGAAAGAGAAAAACAACAGCTTGAAGCATTAGTATCTGAAAAGAATGTTGAAATCACTAGGATGATTGGAATACAAAATAATCTGTTAGATCAATTAGGTTATGCACATCATGAAGCAAATCTGAAGGATAATGAGAATCAAGCATTGAAACTTGAAGTATCAAGGTTGACCGATGAACTTGAAACAGAGAAGAAATCCAAAGAAACACTGAAGAAGAGTTATGAAGCATCGAAGATGTTGGATGAGAAACTAAATACAAGAAGACCCAACAAAGATGCAAGACTCGGTTACAAAGGAAAAGACTCTACCGAGAAGGGAATTCACACTACTGAGAGAGGAGAATCATCAAAGCAAGCTGGAAACAAGAAGAACATCAAAGGAAAGAAGCCTATTTGCAACTATTGTGGAAATCAAGGTCATACTGCTAACTTGTGCCAAATCAAAAAAGGTAAGCAACCGTATGTCACTAAGTCTAATGGTTATTGTTACAATTACAATAAATATGGTGACACATCTAATCACTGTAGGAGAAAGTCTGTTAACAATTATCAGAAGGCAAATTTCAAAGGGTTTTGTAAAAACTGTAATAGATATGGACATAGTACCGAGAAGTGTTGCTTTAAGCAAAAGAACTATATGTGGTCTGCACACCGAGCAAATTCTAGAGGTTACCAAACTCACACAGATCCTTACCGACAATATTCTATAGTACCATGGGATTACAATACAAGGATATGGTGTGAATGTTGTAGAAGATATGGATATATAAGTGCCAACTGCTTTATAAGGCTTGGAATGAACAACCAAAGATCATGGAAAAATCCTGGTATGGCATGTTTTCATTGTCACAAAATTGGACACTTGGCTAGAGATTGCAGAGATCAACCTAGAGGAGACACTGAAGAAATAAAAGGCAAATAAAAGATGATTTGGAAAAAGAAGGAAATTGTGTCAAATGAAGAAAGCACCTTACCTACCAAGTTAGGTGCACCTATTCCAAATTAATTGATAAAGGTATGAAGGGACTGCATTCTCTCAAATGTTAAATCTTAATAGTTCCTATTTTATCATGCACTTAATTCAAAATCTACATAGCTAAAGATGCATTAGAAAATTTGAAATTTTATCAAGTCTTTTGGAAGCCTGTCTAGTCGGTGAATACAGGAAGACTGGCTACTCGGTAAAAGCATAAAAAGGAAGTGGTACCGAGTGCATTTAATGTCTTTTGACGTAACTGCACGAAGCTCAATAAGGTATATTATGTACTTAAAGCTTTTACGTGGTCATTTCACACTTACCAAGTTTTCAAGAAAGCAGAGCAAAGTGATTCAAGGTGATCAAACCACCTCTCGAGCGAATTTCAAGGTATTTACACATTGATCTCAAGCATTTCTAAGAACTAGTTTACCGATCACATCAGTTGTGAATATCTGTTTTACATTTTCTAAGTGGGAAGCGTCTATCATTTGAAAGTCTTCAAACCCTAGGAATATTTTGTTAAGTGATTATCCGAAATCTGTAATGGTACCTAAGATCCAGAAGCCCATTGTTGTTGAGAACATTGAAAAGCCCTCACTAAAATACTCTTTAACTCCCAAAGTAGCTTCTGAACCGGATGATAAAACTGCATTTTCACTCATTCTGGATAAGGTTTTACTAGTTGAGGATGTCAAATTCCTCACTAAGTGTCGTGTTGAGGAACTAGGTCATGTTGAAATCAAGGACACATATGATGAATTGTGTACCGATGAGAAATTGGATAGCAAGTATGAGCACATCAAAATCAAGGGATTGACCAAAGCCCTAACCTATCCCCATGTATTCAAACCCTAGTGGGTCAAGTTTGTTCTACGCAAAGTTCATGATGATTTCATGTGGTTAGCAGAGAAACCATTCAAAATCACCAAGGAAATCATTCATTTGATCACCGGTTACCCTATTTTTGATCATGCCCGAGCTCAGAAAATGATATCACAAAAGGAATTGATCACTCTAACTGGAGTTGAATTAGATTGTAGAGGACTGAAACTGAACAATGTAATAGATGTAGAGCTAAATTTTACCATTAGAGTAATAGGTTATTGTTTCTTCCAATTGGCAAGGGAAAATAGTGTACCCTGTGCAGCAGTCAACTTAGCTTATAAAATTGTGAAGAAAGGAATGAAAATTGATCCTTGTGAAGTATTGTTGAAAAACTTGTTTGAGAATCTAAACACCATAAGGAAGCCAAAGAAGAACAACTTGGCTAACACTCTGAAGTTTAGATCACTTCTAGTATGCATGTTTTTCTATTTTGAGAAATTCTTTCCATCAGTCGGTAATGTAGTTTGGGAGCTACACCGACCAATCACCCATCAAATCAATGACTTCATCAAGAAGCTAGGTGATAATTTTAATGATATTATGGATGATTAATTTAGCAAGTTTCAGGAAAGGATGCATAACAGGTACCGGATCCCACCCCAATTAGTAGAGAAATACAAAGATGACATATGTTTTGAAGTGGACACCGATTACTGCTATGTTAATGCTATGGAACCGAGAACCCAATCTTTACCACCTATGGGTTATGAGATTGATTTTGACATCACACAATAGCAGATAGATGATTTTCTTACATTACCAAGGCATGCTATCGAGCTAAGATACGGTATGTATGAAGAAGTGAAAGTGAAAGTTAAGATGAGTATTGTAGTACCCAAGGCTACAAGGAAAGCAACAAAGATGATCAAGGCATTAATGGAGAAATTTGGAGAAGGTTCTTCCTCCACACTTATCAAGGGCACTATAGTCATCACCGAGGAGGAATCTGAAGCTCAAGAGGTAGCTATTACATTGAGCACCGAATTACCTAAAGGGAAAGTTTTGAAAAGGAAGAAACCAGATATATCAAAGGTATCACCGACTCCTTCAGTCAAGCGCCCAAACACAAGATCATCTACAACATCACCGAGTAAGAAACCAAATAATGTTTCCACACCACAGGTAACAAAAACTTACAAGAAATCTACTCGGAGACTCATTTTGACTAAAGAGTCTAGTGGCACCGAATCTGAAGATGCAAGTAAATTTCAGATTGTCAAGAGCAAAAAGGTAAATGTACATAGTGTTGACAATTTTTGTACTAATCTGAAGCAATATGGTGGATTTGGAGCATTTAGATATGTTAAATATGAATGCAGATCTAATGATGAAAAGAGACAAATAGAAGAAGCTGTCATTTGCACACTTCTAAAATTCTGATTGGCCCCATTGGAAGTATCTAAGTCTCTTCCAAATGAATTATATTTACATATTGATAATAGGTGGAAGTATGCAATCGACTCAGAAAAGAAAATGAGAGAAAGAAGTCTGGTACATCTCTTTCTAGACATGTCGGTAGATGAGATCACTGAACATCTGACAAACCACCACTCAAACTTCCTAGTCAAGCAAAGAGCTTTGAAATTGATGAATGGATTTTATCTGGATGTAGAGAATGAGACAAAGGAAAAATGGCAGGAAATCTTTCGAATCAAGAATGATGGTGAGCAAGTTGAAGTTGAAATAGTTGATGTTACTAAGGAAGATCTTGATATCACCGAGCAAGACCCTGCTATACAAATTGATGAGGATATCATGGACACCGAGGCACCTGAACAGGAAATGATAGAAGGGAATGCATATGCCAAACTGGTATCTAGTGACTCAGTTTTGGAGCAAGTTCAGCCCTATCCTCCAGTCACTCAGTCTACTTCAACCAAGGCCCCTCAAGATACTGAACAAGGACAGAAGGTCAAAAGTCTACAGAAGGAGAAACTACTTCTCAGGACACCGAAGAACAGTCTTCACAAGCTCCTTCTAGCACTAAAAATATTACATCTGAGACCCCAAGAACAGAAGCACCGACGGACACAACAAAGGCTACATCAGAGACTCAAGAAATTGATAAAAGTGTTGCCTCTACCGAGCAACCTACCGAGGGTCAACAAGCCTCACAAGCCATTGTGTTAGTTCACCCAATGAAAGGTAATGAAAAGAAGATGAAAAAGCATAGTTTCAAATTAGATTTAACTAAACCAATAGTGTTGCAAAATGTTGACATATCCAAATTAAAAGGGCAAGCACTCATTGAATTCGGTGAACTATGCAAAGCCAAAGCTGAACAGGAGAAACAAATGGCTATTCAAAAGAAAAATAAAGTACTTCAGAAGGTGAAAGCACTATTAACCGATATGCTACTGAAGCTATAGTAACAACAGATGTAGTCATCCATGTTCAATCAGATGAACTCCTAACTAAAATTGAGACATCTGGAGTAGATGCATCCAAATATTTGAGCAAGTTAAAAGACAAAGAGCTCACTGTTAAAATGATTGAAGAGGTACAAAAAGCTATTGCTATTGGCAAAGTAAAACTTGTCAAATTTATTGCTGAGTTGTCCCCTCAACTCAAGCACATTCTTTATTTATTTCAGAAACTCTGTACATTTTCTTTATTCATTAAAGATCTCAAAAATAAAACAGAAGTGATTGAGAAAGAGATCACCGATCTCTCTAAAACGTTGACCACTGAGCCACACTCTATTCATAATTTTATACCAAGCTACAACAGCTCATGGCTTAACAATTGGAACTAAGGAATGAAGAGCACAAGATAAGGATGGACATAATGACTCTTCAGACATTATTCATTCCTCATCTTTCATCTGTCCAAGAACAGATCAACAAGGCTACCTCCCTATCCACTCAACAAGAGGGAAGCACCTTAGATGGACTAATTTCACTGTGAGCTGAAATTAAAACTCAGAATTCCCTCATGGACAATGTCAAGGATGCCCTCTTTTCCACTCTCACCGATGCCAAGACAAAGTACAAATCCATTTTTGACCAGTTGCCACCACCGAATGGTAACTAAATTTTAATGTTTGTCAAAAAGGGGGAGTGAGTATAGCATCAAAGTATCAAAGGAGGAGTGTAGTATACAGGGGGAGTATACCAAGTAGAATAGAGTATTCATATGCACAGTTAATTTTGACAGAAGAGCAGTGAACCGAGTAGTTAATACCAAACATTGATCACCAAGCACACAAAATCAGAATTTTGTACAGTATATTGATAAGGGGAATATATCTAAATATACTATTTTATTGACTAATGTATATATTGTGTGTTTAGTCAAAATTTTGCAAGTATATAGATTTTTGAGTTATGACTTTGAAAGTAGTTTTGTCAAACATCTCAACTAATGACAAAAGGGGAGATTGTTACTACTTATTAAGTTCCCATTAGTTTTAAATCCAAAATCATTCTATATACTCTAGTCAGTTACTACTACTAAAATATTTAGTCGGTATGCATAGAGCAGTCGGTTATAGAAGGAAGTAGTCACAGAGCCCAGTATACACTGAGCTATCTATCGAGTAACATTGTATGTCTACCGAGCAACAATAATGATACACCGAGTGAAACATGTTACCAGATTCATTGAACCTAGACACACATGTGGAAACGTGTTACAAGATCGAGGAACAAAGAACCATTATCTCATTGGAAATTGCACTTAAGGATTGTGTATGATTTTGAGGTCATCTATCCAATGAAACATTTGTATGGTTATTCATTCAATAAATCATGTTTGTAAGATCGAAGAAATGAACCAGATCGAAGAAATGAACCAGATCGATGACATAAGAGATCTATTTATATAGCATGGATTGAGATTAGATAAAAATATAGATAAGAAAAGATATAGAGGTGTATGAAGTAAGACATGTGTGATACATAAGAAAGCACTGAGTGTTATGACTGTTACAGAGACACAGAGGTCACCGAGAAGGATTTCAGAGAACAGTCAAAGAACAAATTAAATAGAAGGGTTTACCGAGTTACTTTATGGGTTATTGAGGTATGCTATAAGAAAGGTAATCTCATTTTGAGCACATAGAATCTGCTATAACATTTCAGATGTAAAGTTGCAAATATTTGTAATGATTTTATTGTAATATTTTGAAGTTGTAAGAGAAACCTTTAACAAGGTAAAAGACTCTAACAAAGTCTATAAATTGTAAAGCCTTTAACCAGGTACAACATTTAGAATAAGTGTTGTAAAATCCTTTAGCAAGATAGACCTAAAGATCTTGATACTCCTAACAGGGTAAGCTATCAAAAATAGCTAAACATGTAGCTCTAATCGAGCACTCTTTACTATTGCAGTAGTGAAGTTGTGGGTGCCATCCCCTCTGCAGTTTTTCTCTCTAACTAAGAGTTTCTGCGTAACCAAAATATATGTGTTATGGAGTGAATCATGTATGATTGTTATCTATTTATTTTAGCTTTATATTATTTTACAACAGTTTTCGGTTTATGCATAACAGTGAAGATATTGTTGATAAAAGGTTTTGAAGTACTGATTCACCCCTCCCCTCTCAATACATTAGCTTTCCATATTGGGCCTAACAACAAGATCAAACAACAAACTAGAACACCTTCCACAAATGAAAGTAGCAAAAAAAATGATATATTCTTCAAAAGAAAAGATTACAAAATGAAATTACAATGCATAATGATGTGCTTATATATAAAACACAAAGATGACTAAATTTAGAAAAATTAGACTGCAAGCATGAGGAGCTAAAAAAAGCTCAACTCTAGCTAAACTAGATGCACAACTAAGAGAACTTAAGCAACTAGAAGCACAACTAAGTGAACTTAAGCAAAAAATCATAACTAGTTGTTAAAATACTCTAACAATAAATTAGTACTAGGGTTTACATATACAATAACTATATTTTTTTTAATTCTTTCATAAAATTGATATGGTAAGTCTTCCTTTATTTGAGCTAAATAAAACATATTTATGACCTTTATCTTCTCCTTATCATTGCCCTTAAGTCATTTTTTCTTCTTCACCCACATCAACTATTATTTTTTCACTTGATCATCTAATTTCACTTGATCATCAAATATATATATATATATATATATATATATATAGTTTTTCAAATAAAAAATGGTTACAAATGAAGCCATATATGACTTAGATATTTCAAAAATTATCCATCAACTATTATTTTTGATAATTAATATTGATAATGAACTCTTTTGAATTGTAACCACCATTCTACAATATAAATACTTCCATTAAACTTAGGAAACTCCATGAAAGTGAAAGTTCAAATAAAGTCTTTTATGTACTAATCTTTTCTACCTTAGATCTAAAAATAAATTAATCTAGAAAAATTTCTTTCTTGTCACCAAAAAAAAATCAATTTCATTTCCTAGCTGGTAAGCTTTAAAAAGTGTCATAATATTCCATTGAAGAATATAAAAAATGACAAGGTCACCTTAAAAGCACCATATATCTCTCTTAATATTTTGCTTCAAATAACTATTATTATCACTTTCAAAAATTTCATCATTTGTTTGCCACTTAATTCAATGCCACTTTAATTAGAGACCTATAAGAGGCAAATGACCAACGAAAAATTGTCCTAAAGTCACATTAAAAAATCCATCAAAAGATAAAATTTTCTTTAGATCATCATAGATTCTTCAATATTACTCCAAATCATTGTTTTGACCATATTTTAAAAATCTTGAGAAATTCTCTTTTTAAAAAAATCCAAGATCATATTAGTTAGAAACATGTGAGGTGCACAATCTTTTTCCATACATAAAATTTTCTTAAAAAATATAACCAAAAAAGTCTTCCTCTTTCCCCAGGTTAAAATTTTTATACTAGATGTAATGAAGCTACATAAGATAAGAAAAATACTCCAAATAATATCCAACATACTTGAATAGAATAACCCTTGAGGAATGTCAAAATTGTACAATAAACCTTATAGATATAATCATTCTATGCTCTCTCCAACATGAGATCCCAAACACATAATATTATTCACACCTCCTCTCTAGCTAAAGCCCCTTAGTATACAACACTCAACTACCTACCAACTTCACACACGAAATAAATATTTTTGTTCTAACATTAAACCTTATAATTAATTTAAAGGGTGTTTTCTACATGTTGATATTTCCATCATCTGTATTATAATATTGTTGTTGGCATTGAGTTGTCATTGATGTCAACTGGTATTGCAGGCTACCAGTATGAAGAAGATTGAACTGGCATAAGGAAGATTAACATGAAGGCTTGCCAACTGGTATGGTGGAAGACAAGTAGTTATTGAGACTATCAGTGACTTCACCGGTATGAGGTGAGATGCATGTGTGTGTTAGCATGTTGAGTGATAACCGGCAGAGCATAAACCGGTTTGAAGGTTGGTTTCTTGTTTATGATGAAGAGGCAGAATGTTAAAATGATCACAAACCACTTGAGGTGTAGTGAGCACTACTGGTTAGCAGAAGGAGAAGGTCTCACTGGTAAGAGCTTGTGCCAATATGAGTTTTTTGAATGTTCAAGTTAAACTGACCTTGTGTCGGTGAGATGAGTGTATGCTGATGTGATGCCATGTGGAGCTAAGGTGGCAAGCATGTAGAGGTTGGTGAAGTTTCCATCGACATGGTTGTTGGAACAGTTAGTCGACATTAATGAAACAACCACAAATCATGGGATGATAATAGATTGATGCAGCTTGAGGAAGAATAAATGACAAAGAAAGATCAGGGAGTTGTTGGCACTTAGATTGAAGCAAAGAAATCAGATTGAAAGAGGACCTCAAGAAGGAAATAGCTGGGTCATAAATGAGTCAACAAGTTTCAAGGCCGAAATCATGGTCGGGATTGCTATCTTTAGCAAATATGCATTGGATAATGGAAAATGCATAGAGATACATTCCTCCAATACAAGTGATCGATCCAAGGTAGATTGGATCGGATCTGATGCAGATTTGGTCGAGTGAAGGAAACCCTAACCGCCCTTAGTTTGAATTGATTTTTGGCAGGAAATCTCAAGATTAAATATGATGACTTGAGATTGCGATCGGTGCTGCTGCAGAGTAAAGGCAAGTGTGAAATTGTTGTCTGAGAGTCGAAGAGAAAAACACTTGAAGTGTTTATGAGTGAAGACTATACCGGTAAGAAGAATTAGGGTAAACCTATGTAAGGAACAAACCAGTGGAGTGAGCATAGAACACAGAGGTGACAAACCAACAAAAAATGTACCTGATAAAGAGTGATCAAGTGTGAGTTGAAGAGGAAAGACATTGTGAGAGGGGATTTACTAAAGTTATCAGCAAAGAAAAGTTCCAGAGTGGGTGGAGAGAACACAGATTAGTAAGGTTGAAACTGACATAACATAATATTGTAAGGCTGCAAAACTTCTTTTGCAACAAAGATCTCATTTTGTATTTAAATCTTTATATTGTTTTTCACTAAGTTGGAGCTTAGTGCAGGGGTTGTAGCTCCTTTAGGTTGTAGCCTATAAATTGTGTAGGGATTGGTGCTCCTTTGAGTTGGTGCTCATAAATCAGGGTTGGTGCCCTAAAATTATAATCAGATCTTTTACATTGTGAGGCTAGATTGGAGTAGAGGATCTCCAACAACTATTCTCACTGAGGTTTTTCCATTATTGGGCTTTCCTTATATATCTAGTGTTGTGTGATGCATTCTTGTGTATGAATTATGTTGATATTATAGAAAATCATTTCACACACTTAGTTTTCACTATTTGAGCTACCGGTTAGCACTCAGTTTGTTTTATATATTGTCGGTATATCCCTATTGAAGAAAAAGTGTTTAAATCACTGATTCACCCCTCTCTCAGTGATCCATTATGTCCAACAATTGTGCCCCTAAATAAATGAAAAAAATATCAATCTTTAGAAGATTCCATGGAATGAGATAGTAGATGGGATACATTTTGGATCATTATTATGAAAGAAGAAGCCCTCTATATAACAATGTTGAATTTTGCAACACAAGCTTGCAAAATCAAACAACAAACTAGAACATGTTCCACAAACGAGACTAGCAAGAAAAATATGTCATATTCCTCAAAAGAAAAGATTACAAGATGAAATTTCAATGCATAATGATGTGCTTATATAGAGATCACAAGGATTCCCTAAACTAAATTTAGGAGAACTAAAGAAAGAGCATGACGAGCTAAATAAAGATCAACTACAACTAAACTAAAGTGAAGCTAATTTTAGCCTAATTAAATAAAATCTAAACAACACCTAAGTTAAGTTCAAGTGAATAAAGTAATTAAAGGACCTAATTCATTAATAATTAGATAATTATCCTAATTACTCTAACACACCCCCACCCCCCCCTTAAGATTAACTTAGGCAGTAGCTAAAAAGACAATGATGAATGAGTCTCAATAATTAGGCCCAATCAAGCACTCATGTACAAACCAATGCAAATAAATGCAACTCAAACCAATGAAACTCTCACAAATTGAGAAAAGGATAAAAATCCAACGGGGGAAAAATCCTCTCCAAAATAGAGAAAGTACAATAAATCCACTAGTGAAAGAAAGAAAGGAGGAAGACTCAATGTGACCCCCTAAGGATTGCTTTTGTCACAATAGTACAATGAATGTCCCCCCATAGAAGAGAGAAAATGAGGATAAGAATATCCCCAATGAAAGAGTAGCTCCTATGCCAATGATGAATTCCTAAAGATAGAAGTCAAACTTGGAGACCCTGGAATGCTTCTGATAAAAGAAACCCTCAAATCTTGAGTAGGGGTTTGTTGAATCCATACTTTTGTACCATGTTAAATTTTGCAACAAAAGTCTACAAGATCAAACAATGAACTAGAACACCTTCCACAAATGATAGTAGCAAGAATAATATGTCATAGTCATCACAAGAAAAGATTATAGGATGAAATTACAATGCTTAATGATGTGCTTATATAGAGAGCAAAAGGATACCCTAAACTTAATTTAGGAGAACTAAAGAAAATGAATGAAAAGATAAATAAAGCTCAACTATAGCTAAACTAAAGTGAGGCTAATATTAGCCTAATTAAATAAAATCTAAAAAGAACCTAAGTTTAGATAAAGTGAATAAAGTAATGAAAGGACCTAATTAATTGATGATTAGATAATTATCTTAATTACTCCAAAAAACAAACCATATATTCTAACAATAAACAACATATTATACATGTCTAAAATATGCCCAAACCCATCACCTTTATAAGTATTTTGATAATATAGAGGTTTGTATACATGTATGAATTGTGGACACTCAAGTGAACAATGTAATCAACCAAGAGTAGTCATATGAAACCACTTCCTAGGAAGAATTTGACATGTAATTATACATCAACCAAACAATTAATTTTAAATATTTTTAAAAAGTCCAATTATACCAATTGTTAGAAAGAAAAGGTGGAACATAAACCAAAGTTCTAAGCCCCAATTATTTTATTTATGTGGTATTTATATGAGCCAGAGTCAGTTATACAAAGGAAGCAAGTGGTTAATATGAATTGCACCTTAATTGGTTAACAAAATATTGAAAATGGAAATGCTCATGTCATGACACATTAATATTGAATTCTAATACATTTATATTATCATTGATCATTCATGTACATGTATGCAAGTCTTTCACCTTTACTATATCCTTGTATCTCCATGTACATTATACTTTGCCTTTATCTACCTATATATTCTTCTCCCAATCATATCATACTACATACATATCCTCTACTACTCTGTTACATTACATCTCTACTCATACAAAACATTTCTCGCATTTTGTTATCACAAATTCCTACACCCTTCATTGAGATATAAACTCAACAACCTTGTGATACATGAAAAATATATTGGGCTTGTGGGTTGGCCATAGGTTGGAGTGAATCTCTAGAGTGGTTTGGTTCCTCTTTTAGTACCTCACTTACATTGGCAATTGACACTCATTCGGTGGATACCAATGCATGGATAATGGATTAGGGTTGTAATTGATGGAAACTCTCCATGGAAATCCTATCCGGTAGTTATGGATTTTGGTAACCGATAGAGTGAGTGGTCCAGTAATCTGTCACCGATATTTCAAGTTAGTAGAGCACTTTTGGTCTAAAATCTTCATAGTGATTTCAATGGATAGATTCGTGCATGGGATGATAGGGCCGACATGTAGAAATAATTTGACATCATTTGGTTGATCCTCATATGTTTTAGAGATCTGGTCTAAGTTGACACTTGGTCATACGTTTCATTGCATAATATAGATGGTCAACTTGATGAATGCTTCATTTTTTGATTGCGGATATATAAGACCAATTTGGATGATGCATTTGGTGTGATGTGTGATGTGGTAGACCATTTTAGAGAAATTGAGCACATTTTAAGATGCGCATTTTGATCTTGGTTGATCCGGTAAGCAGTTGTAGAATAGAACAAAGAAGATAAGCAGATTAGTTGCAATGGATCATTTTGCACTTAACTAGAACTAATTTTTGGCATAGTCAGATGCTATTTTCTAGTTCAGTACTTGTTGTAATCAGTTTGTAATCAATTGCAAGGTAGAGAGCCTTCCTTCAGGTTGTAGCCCTTTTACTTGAGCAGTGAGCCTGAATGCAAGTGCATTCCCCTTATGTAATATTGTTTTGCTACTAGCCATAGTGGAATAATATTGTGGACTCAAATTCCACTATGTTTTTTCCCATTTGGTTTTCCACATAAAAAAATTGGTGTTATGGTTGCATGGTTGTTTGTTTTGTGTTGTTGCACTTTACTTTCTTTCTTATTCATCTAGTCGTTAAAGAATCAGAATAACAAGTTTAAAATTTGTAGAACACTAATTCACCCCCCCTCTCAGTGTTCCCTAATTCCAACAATTGGTATCAGAGCCTAGTTCCTTTGAGGAAGCCTAACCGCTTGAGGAAGGTCCAGGAGATTGAATCAATGGATTCTGGTTTGCAAAGATAACTTTGTGTGGCACTTGAGGATCTTGATGCAACAAGAAATGAAATAAGTTCCTTAAAGAGAAACCTAAATGTAGATAAAGACTTCATTAAGGATCTGAAAGAACAAGTCAACACTTCAAGAGACAAGAGGAAAGAGTTGATGGACAAGATGAAGGAGAATCAAGAGCAAAGCTTTGAAGACCAAAGAAAAACTAAAGAATGTGAAAAGCTTGCTAGAGAGAATGTTATATTAAAGAATGAGATGCAATCCATTGTGATGAAGCTGAATAAGGAGATTGAAGACCGAAAGAACAATGATGAAAGTTTGACTCAATCATTGAAAGACAGATAAGATGAATGTTCAGGCTTACCTATGAGAATGATCAGTTGAAGCTTGAGTTAACATACTCAAGGAATGATGGTCAAGAACTTGAAAGACATATTGTTGCCCTAAGAGATGAACTTGCTACTTCAAATGAATACAAAGACAAATTTAATGCTAGCTCAGTAAGGCTGGATGAGATGTTGGATAGTAAGAGACACAGAGAAGACATGAGAGGACTTGGATATGAGAAAGGAGAATCCTCTAGTTCTGGACAAAGAAATACAAATCCTAATCATCAGAATAGAAAGAATACTTTAGTAAGATAGCCTAATGCCTATAAATTCAATGGTAGATGCTTTACTTTCAATAAATTTGGTCATATGGCAAATCAATGTAGAAGTAGGATGAATAATAGAATGAGTAATATGAACAATGGTCCTACCTTTACCAGTCACTGTTTCATATGCAATAATTTTGGTCACAAGTCAAACATGTACAAAGCAATAATGAACAATTTTCAGAACAAGAGATGTTATGCTTGTGGGATGTTTGGATATATATCTAACCAATGCAAGATGAGACCAAATCAGATGAATTTCAGACCTATGAAGAACAATGTTGTTTTCCATGCATGCAACAAAACCGATGACATTGAAAAGGATTGCAAAAGAAAGAATATGAACAAGAATGCTCCCGTAGACAAGAACAAAGCTGATGAAAAAGGCAAGGTAAAGGTAGAAGAGATCAGGAGTAAGAATGGGAAGATGTGGGTCTAGATAGATGAATCCAAGGCTGCCAATGGATCTGCACTTGAATCCGATGCAGGATCTTCATCCGGTAACTAAGGCATTTGGCCTTAGGGGATGGAATCTTCATGCAAAATCTTGCAAAACCCACTAAAGAGATATGTGATTGATCAAGGTTGATTGCAAATGCTTGGAGATGATTATGTGGAATTCATCATACTAATCTTGGAATCTGATAGATTGGATTATGCTGAATAGGACATCCAGTTGAACTTTACAATTGTATTTATTTCAACTTAAAGTTAGGGTTTACAAAGTTAAAAAAGGCAAAGTGTGAATCATTTCTCACATTGCAAGCGAAGAGTTGAAGCTACAGAGTGAGGTGAACCAAATTTCAAGGTGATCAAAAGGTTTGAGGTGATCCAACAAGAAGTTCTTGTGCATCCGACATAAGAAAAAGGTATTTACCGAAGTGTGTTCATCCTTTGAATCCTAAATTTCTTGAAATGGCATCTTCTTCTATTGATAAACCTTTGGTAGTAGAAATTTCTGAATGAGAAAGGCCACAATTCAAAAGACATCCATTTAAATCTATTGAGGAGGATCCCAATGGTGCTTTTTTGTCCATGCCATACGGAGGCAATAGAGCCAAGGATAGTATGGATAATGCCAATGGGATATGAGGTTGATGTTCAAACTCTTCAAGGATATGCTCAGCATCTTTTGAACAAATGATTGACCCTCAAGAAGCAACATTTGGAACAATCAAAGAAAAAGATATGGAATTGCATAAGAAGTTCACTTAGCCCAAAAGGAAAAGAAAGGTAATAAGAATGGTCAAGGCAGTGGCTCAACAGATGGGCTCTACTAGAGATGCTATCAAGAAAGCCAAGGAGAAGAAGGCTCAGATGGAAGCAGAGGAGAAATCAAAGAAGCCTAAGACTGAATCAGTTCCCTCCAAGACAAAGCCTAAGGAGACTAAGTCCTCTCCTACTCTGGTGAAGCCATCTCCTCAATCAACAACTCAAAGCTCATCCGACAAAGGAGCATTGAAACAAAAGAAGAAACTAAAAATAACTTATGTCGTTGTATCTCCTATTAGATTTGAGACAAAGTCGGATGAGGAAGATGAAAAAGAAAAGAAGAAAGGAGAATTTGTTAGAGTGGTTAGGAAACCATAGTCTAGTGGTGCTCAATAAAGAAAAAAGACAAAATCAAAACCTACTCTAACTGGTAGGCCAAAAAGAGGAAGAAAGCTAAGGAAAGAGCTTGATGAAGGTCTTGAATCCAACAAGGTGGAAGGTAAATATAACATCATTCCCCCTTTGACTACAAAAGAATTGATTGATGAAATAGTTAATAATGGTAATCTAAAGAATATTAGTGGATACTATTAAAATTTTGATGAGAATGATTAGAGGGAAATTGAGGAAGTTGTTCTGTTGTATTTGCATAACTTCATCAAATCATTAATTGAGTTAGAAGGTAGCATTCCAAAAGATCTATATAACATTATTGATTCTAGAAGGTTAACTGTAAGCCAAAAAGATAAGGAAATCAAAGAACATGAATTGATCAATATCAGTGCTTGTATCTCACAAGAAGAAGTTGATAGATTCATGGAAAAAGCCAACAAGAAGGAATTACGAAGAAAAAACAGAGTAAAGAACAATCGGTTCCCAATCAATCCAAGTATGATGATGGCTCATAGAAGGAAAATACTTCCCCTCTGGAAATACAAGAAGGTGCTTGAGGTAATCAGAAGGATGAAATTCAGACAGAGGCCAATCTAGAAGATCAGACCAATATAACCCTTGATGTAGAGGACAGTCAAAATCCTCTAGTTGACAAGGACAACCTAGAGATGGTGGAAGGGAAAGTTGAAGAGGCCAAAGAGAAACCAAAAGATGATACTGCACCAAATGGTGACACCAGTGCAAAGGTTGAAGAAGAAGATAAAGTAAAAGGAGATGCGAAAGAAAAAGAAAAGGATAAAGAAGAAGCAAATACTAAGTAGGAACTGGATCAAGAAAAAGATGCAGGAAAAGAGGAATCAGAAAAGGACAAGGTATAAGATAAGGTCAAAGAGGTGAATAAGAAAAAGAAGAAAATTGATGATGTCCTAGTGATCATGTCAATTGACACATTGAAGGAAAAAGGAAAAGGCTTTTCCTGTTGGCATATGTGCAAAGTTTGATGACATGATGATATTGTATGTTGTCATTGATGTCAATATGCTGAAGAGTGAACTAGTATATTGAAGTAAGCAACTTGCAAGAGAACTGATATGATGTTGTGAACCAATATATGTGATGCAAGAGAACTGATATGATGTTGTGAACCGGTATATGTGAAAAAGTAAAGCAGTATATGTGAAAAAGTGAACCAGTATGTTGGAATGTGAACCGGTATATGGAATGTTTTGTATCAAGGTTTCATATGGTATGACTACCGGTTGGTAGTCTTAGCTTCAGCAACTTGCAAGAGAACTGATATGATGTTGTGAACCAATATATGTGATGCAAGAGAACTGATATGATGTTGTGAACCGGTATATGTGAAAAAGTAAAGCAGTATATGTGAAAAAGTGAACCAGTATGTTGGAATGTGAACCGGTATATGGAATGTTTTGTATCAAGGTTTCATATGGTATGACTATCGGTTGGTAGTCTTAGCTTCAGGGTTTTTGGTTGAAGTGTTCTATGCCTGTGTGATTCAACCGATGACATCGTGTGATGAGTTAGCATTGTAATGAAGAACAGATTGTGTTGCCACGCCAACCTTGTGCGCGTGAAGGATCTTGCATGAAGGAGATTGATCCTATCTACCTCAGAAATGTACAAAGTCTCTGTAAATGGTGAAGAACGTGTGATGGGTTATCAGTCTCCAAGAAGTGGTGAAGAGTGAATGTTGGAGAACGTCTTGAGATCTATTCAAGACTAATGTAATCAATGCAATATGTTCAATGGTTAGGATTGAACTAACTGAATTACTTAACCTAAATGTTTAGGGTTTAGGGTTTATGCTATCGACCTATCTGTTTCCTATAAGGTCGATGTTTTTTTTCATGTTGAGGTTGTTGGAAAATTTTGTGTGTGTATCTAAGTACAGAGATACATGATTCTTGCTAGACCAGATAAGAGAATAGATACCTACAGAGTGTGATTGTAGAAGGAAGGAATTAAAGTGGATCTGCATTGGCATTGAAGTGCTATTACCAGATCATTGTAATACCTGTTGACCTCTAACCACTTCAACAGTTGGAAAATCCCTTAACAGGGTAGCTTTAACTAACTTGTTGTAAATCCTTTAACAGGGTAACTCAAAATCATTGAGTTCTTAAAATCCTCTAACAAGGTAACCTTTAACAGGGTTTAACCCTTAACTGGGTATTTTAGCCATCCCTTAACTGGGTGATCCCTAGTAGGATCGGTCCCTAACAGAACCTATTGTAAAGTCTTTAACCAGACTAGGCTTCTAACAGAGCAGACTTCAAAAGGGTTCAAAGAACATCTTGTGGGTATTCATCCCCACTGTGGTTTTTCCCAGTTGGGTTTCCACGTGAAAAATATGTTTGTTATGTGTGATGCTTTTCATGTGATGCTTTGTTATTCTCTATCAAGCGATAAAGCATGTTGAATCAGTAAGTCTTTACATTTCTGTTTATGTGTTACTAGTGTATGCATATGGGTGAAGTAGAAATATGATGTTAAATTGTGTGGAAAGCCAAGAGTTACCAATTTATGTCTTTCACATTCTTACTGTGTCGAATTGGTAGCAATCTGGTTTAGACCGGTACTAGTGCTTGCCAGTCAAGTGTAGTGTTCTCAGTCAAACCGGTTCAAGGAAAAGTGTTTTTGTCAATACTGATTCACCCCCCCCCTCTCAGTGCCAGTTTGGTAATAACTATTCATCATTGATTCATCAATTGGTGTCAGAGCATCTTCCAGGTCCTCTGTGTTGTAAGCTTAACCACTTGAGGTAAAGATCCTACTTTAATGATGAAGAGGGAAGGTCCAAAGTTCAACATAGACAACTTTAAAATATGGAAGGACAGAATGAAGATATACATTAGAAGCATGGGTGCTCAACACTAGAGCTATGTTGAGAATGCTTATGTTATCCCTACCAGTACTCTCACCGATGATCAAAAGAGAGAGATTAAAGAGAATGGGCAAGTCATGGAAGCCCTAATCAGTAGTTTATCTAACATTGACTTTATTGATGTTTAGGATAAAGAGAACCCCAAAGAAGTATGGGATGCCCTTGAGAATATTTATGGCGGTGATGAGCATGTGAAACAAGGTAAGGAAGAAAGCCTTAGGGGAAAGTTTGAAGACATGCAAATGGTTGAAGGAGAGACCATTCAACAATATGGAATAAGAATCAAAACTATTGTTGAAGATATCAAGAGTGCAGGTGGCAAAATAGAAGATTCCATTATTGTTAGCAAAGTTTTGAGATCCTTATTACCGGTCTATGCAATAAGGGTTGCTGATATTCAGGAGTTGAGGTCTATAGACAAGACAAAGGTATCCCTAGACTTCATCATTGCAAAGTTAACAACTTATTAGCTAAATAATTATGATGGCAGTATTCAGAAGACTGAATCAACCTTCAGAGCATCTGCTGCACCATCTAGAAAAGGCAAAGAAGCTAGTACCAGTGGTGAACCAAGACAAAGTAGAGAAGTGGATGATGAGGAGATCCTGATGGAATTTGAAGCTCTTCTTTCCAAGAGACTTCCCAAGGGAATCGATAAATACAGAGGTAAGCTTCCTTTGAAATGCTTTTCTTGTAACCGGATAGGACACATTGCTATAAACTACCCTAATGGTAACAACAAGAACAAACCAGAGAGGTTCAAGAAGTTCAAAGGAGGAAACTAGAGAAACTGTTTTGTAGCAGTTGATGAAGGTGTCACGGATGAGGAATCAGAAGATGAAGAAAAGGAAGATATTGTGTTTGTAGCTATCAAGGAAGTTGTGTCAGGCAAGAAGGCTCTTGTCTCCCACTTTGATAATTCCAATGAGTGGATTATTGACAATGGCTGTTCTCACCATATGACTGGTGACCAGAGTAAGTTTCTATCTCTGGAAGAGTATGATGGTGGTGTGGTTTATTTTGGTAATGATGCACCATGTATGGTAAAAGGCAGAGGGTCCATCTCTCTGAATGGAAGAAGCAGTGCTGACAATGTGTATTGGGTAGAAGGTCTCAGACACAAGCTTTTGAGTGTTTCTCAACTGAATAATTATGGACTCACTCTAGAATTCAAAAATGGAGTGTGAAAAATCAAAGGAAAGAATGGTGAACTGATGGCTACGGTATGCAGACCAAAGGTAACCTATTTTAGCTAACTGCCAATGTCAGTACATGTCTAATGGCTAAGTTTGAGGATAGCTAGATATGGCATAGGAGACTCTGCCATGTAAACTTTGATAATATTGTGAAAGCCAGTAAGATCAAGGCAATTAGAGGATTGCCTATGCTGAGAAAACCGAAGAATCCTTTGTGCAAAGAGTGTCAACTAGGGAAAATGTCTTCCTCAACCTTCAAAGGTAAACCTTTCACTGCAGACAATTTACTTGATCTTGTACATACTGATTTGTGTGGTCCTATGAAAACTAGGAGTGTGCAGGGAGATAAGTATTTTATGATTCTTACTGATGATTGCTCAAGAATGATGTGGGTCACATTCTTGAAGGACAAATCTGAAGCTTTTGGAAAGTTCAAAGACTTCAGAGCACTGGTTGAAAAAGAAATCAGTAAGAGGATTAAGTTCTTAAGAACTGATCAAGGAGGAGAATTCACTTCCGATGAATTCAACAAATACTGTGAAGAGAACGGCATCAAGAGGAAACTGTCTGCCCCCCGGACTCTACAATAGAATGGCCTAGTAGAAAGGAACAACCGGACTGTGGTTGAAGCAGCTATAACTATGTTGATCCAAGAGAAGGTTGCTCACACCTTTTGGAGAGAAGCAGTGAGCACTGTAGTCTACACAATGAACTGGGTACTCATCAAAAAGGATAAGGATAAAACACCTTATGAGTATTAGACCGGTAAGACACCAGTGGTAAGCTACTTTAGAGTGTTTGGTAGCAAATTTTATATCAAGAGGAGTGAACATCAGAGCAACTTTGATGCTAAATGTGATGAGGGAATATTCCTAGGGTATTCCACAAAGAGCAAAGCTCTCAAATGTTTCAACAATAGGACTTAGAGAATTATTGAAAGCATCAATGTTAGAGTTGATGAAACCTCTAAGAAATATGAGGAAATCAGCAGTGAGCAAGTAGGAGATGAACCAGTAGTAACCTTCTGGGAACCAGTTGCAAAATAGCCTAGCACCAGTAACAGTGCTCCTACACTGGTAGATGCTGATGCTGATGAAGATGAGGATGAAGAAGAAAAGCAAGAGGAAACAACCAAGATCATTCCTAGGTATGTAAAGCTAAATCATGATCCAAAGCAGATCATAGGAGACAAGGATGCAGGAATTCTTACAAGAAGAAAAGTCAAAGAAAACTCTTGCATGATCTTTGAATTTGAGCCTAAAACATTCAGAGAGGCACATAAAGATGAATACTGGATCAAGGAAATGGAAGAGAAACTTGACTAGATAGAAAAGAATGGTACATGGTCTTTGGTACCTAGATTAGAGCATAAAAATGTCATTGGCACCAAATGGGTTTTCAGAAATAAGTTGAACGAAGATGGCTCAGTAGTTAGAAATAAAGCTAGACTAGTGTGTAAAGGATATGCCCAAGAAGAAGGAGAAGACTATGGAGAAACCTTTGCTCCAGTAGCCAGATTGGAGGGAGTTTGTATGCTTCTTGCATATGCAACATTCAAGGGATTCAAAGTATATCAAATGGATGTAAAATTTGCATTCCTGAATGGAATACTAGAAGAGGAGGTGTATATAGAGCAAACAGATGGGTTTGCCCTATCAGAAGACAGTGACATGGTGTGTAGGCTACATAAGGCCTTGTATGGACTAAACCAGGCACCTAGAGCATGGTATGAACGCTTGCACTCCCATCTTGTGAAGATTGGATTTGAGATAACAAGTGAGGATAGTAATATCTACCCGAAGTGAGAAGTAGATCAGATTTTGATCTGTGAGGTATTTGTTGATGACATAATCTTTGGAGGAGATGACAAGATGAGTCATGATTTTGCAGATGAGATGAAAAAGGAGTTTGAGATGTCACTTATAGGGGAGATTAATTTCTTCATTGGACCATAGATTCAACAAATGAAAGATGGAATCTTTATCACTCAGTCCAAATATGTCAAAGAGGTGTTGAAGACCTTTGGCATGGAAGATAGAAAACCGGTTGGTACACCAATGGTGACCGGTTGTAAATTATCAAAAGAGGATGACTCAGGTTGGTAAATGAGAAGGAATACCAATCAATGATTGGTAAATTACACTATGTAGTACATAGAAGATCGGATATTGCACATGGAGTAGGCATTACTACACAGTTCCAGAAAAGCCCAAGAGAATCCCACTTGGTAGCAGTCAAGTGGATTTTGAGATATCTGAAGGGAACTATTGACTATGGATTATGGTATCCATACAGTAATGATTTCAATCTGAAAGTGTTTACAGATGCTGACTAGGCTGGTAATGTGGATGACCGGAAGAGCACAACCGATGGTGCATTCTTTCTTGGTGGCGGACTAGTCTCATGGATGAGTAAGATGCAAAGCTATATCTCTCAGTCTACAGTAGAAGTGGAGTATGTTGCAACATTTATGAATTGCACCCAGACAATCTGGATGAAGCATGTATTAAATGGCTTCAAAGTTCCTGTATCTGAATTGGTAAGTATATTTTATGACAACACAAGTGTGAGTAACATCTCCAAGAATCTAGTTTTACATTCTAGAACCAAGCACTTTGAGCTTAAGTATCATTTCTTAAGCGAAAAGGTTCAGAACAAAGAATTTATACTAGAACATGTTTCTAGTAAGGAGCAGTTAGCAGACATATTCACCAAGCCTCTACCGAAGGCTACCTTTACCTATTTGAGAGGTGAATTAGGGGTGCTGCCCCTTCAAGAGGTGAACTAAAGGTGTGTGCTCTACATTAGTCAGGACTTACATTGATATATCTTTTTTAGGATTGGTGTGATGAAGGATGCTACTTCTTAGGGGGAGCAACATAGTAGAACATAGATGTTTATGTCTTCACTTTGGCATTGTTGTCAAAGGGGGAGAAGATGTGAAGCAGAGAAGATATCTACAGTGTTGGAAGAGAAGATGTGAAGTGGAGAGATATCTTTGTATATTTCCATCAATGCCAAAGGGGGAGATTGTTGGCATATGTGCATAGTTTGATGACATGATGATATTGTATATTGTCATTGATGTCAATATGCTGAAGAGTGAACCGGTATATTGAGTAAGCAACTTGCAAGAGAACCGGTATGATGTTGTGAACCAATATATGTGATGCAAGAGAACCGGTATGATGTTGTGAACCGGTATATGTGAAAAAGTAAAGCAGTATATATGAAAAAGTGAACCAGTATATGGAATGTTTTGTATCAAGGTTTCATATAGTATGACTACCGGTTCGTAGTCTTAGCTTCAGGGTTTCTGGTTGAAGTGTTCTATGTGTATGTGATTCAACCGATGACATCATGTGATGAGTTAGAATTGTAATGAAGAACAGATTGTGTTGCCATGTCAACCTTGTGCGTGTGAAGGATCTTGCATGGAGGAGATTGATCCTATCTACCTTAGGAACATGCAAAGTCTCTATAAACGGTGAAGAACACATGATGGGTTATCAGCCTCCAAGAAGCGGTGAAGAATGAACATTGGAGAAAATCTTAAGATCTGTTCAAGACTGTTGTAATCAATGCAATATGTTCAATGGTTAGGATTGAACCAACTGAATTACTTAACCTAAATGTTTGGGGTTTAGGGTTTATGCTACCGACCTATCTGTTTCCTATAAGATCGATGTTGTTTTTCATGTTGAGGTTGTTGGAAAATATTGTGTGTGTATCTAAGTGCAGAGATATGTGATTCTTGCCAGACCAGATAAGAGAATAAATGCCTGCAAAGTGTGCTTGCAGTAGGAAGGAACTAAAGTAGATCTGCATTGGCATTGAAGTGTTGTTACCAGATCATTGTAATACCTATTGACCTCTAACCACTTCAATAGTTGGAAAATCCCTTAATAGGGTAGCTTTAATTGGCTTGTTGTAAATCCTTTAACAGGGTAACTCAAAATCATTGAGTTCTTAAAATCCTCTAACAAGGTAACCTTTAAGAGGGTTTAACCCTTAACCAGGTATTTTAGCCATTCCTTAACCGGGTGATCCCTAGTAGGATCGATTCCTAATAGAACCTATTGTAAAGTCTTTAACCGGACTAGGCTCCTAACAGAGCGGACTTCAAAAGGGTTCAAACAACAACTTGTGGCTATTCATCCCCACCATGGTTTTTCCTAGTTGGGTTTCCATGTGAAAAATATGTGTGTTATGTGTGATGCTTTTCTTGTGATGCTTTGTTATTCTCTGTCAAGTGGTAAAGCATGTTGAATTAGTAAGTCTTTACATTTCTGTTGATGTGTCACTAGTGTATGCATATGGGTGAAGTTGAAATATGATGTTAGATTGTGTGGAAAGCCAAGAGTTACCGATTTATGTATTTCATATTCTTACTATGTTGAACTGGTAGTAATCTAGTTTAGACTGGTACTAGTGCTTGCCAATCAAGTGCAGTGTTCTCAGTCAAACCGGTTCAAGGAAAAGTGTTTTTGTTAGTACTGATTCACCCCCCCTCTCAGTGTCGGTTTGGTACTAATTGTTCATCATTTTCCATAAATGTCCATCAATTTTGATGGACCTCTTGACATTGGATAGATGTCTCCAATTGAAAGGCCAATGGTTGGTGCAGTAGTTCAGGCTCAAGCTAGTCAGGACTTAGTTAAGTTAGAGAGTAAGGAAAAAAAGTTGATCGAGATGAATGTAAGTGTTTTGCAAAAGGTGGTACTAGAACTGCAATTGAATCCAATTTCTAACCCCTACGACAAGCTGTTACAGTTGATCAACAATATCAGTACCAATTTTGAGTCATTGGAAAAGTTAACCACCAAGAAAGAATTGGAAAGATTCAAGGAGGTGAGTATGTAGACATTCTGAAAGATGATTGAAGATGACAGGATCAAATTGAACAAAGGACTGCAGGAAATCTCTGAGGCATTGAGTGAAGGAGGAAAGATATATAAGTCATGCCTCGTATTGCCCAAATTCACATCAGATATACACAAGCAAATTAGTGTTTTCTAGGGAAAGCTTGATGGTATATCTCAGTTGTTTGATTCCAATGTATCCCTTACCAATAATATAGAAGGACAAGAACAATATAGAAGGACAAGTGATGGCTCTAATTGATCAAATCTTGAGCCTAAATACAGAAAAGGATAGAATACTAAGGCAGGTTGGTGAGCTCCAGAATTTTATTCCCCCTTGGATGGACACCATGCTAAGCAATACAATAGATTTCATAAAGACAATGGCACAACCAGTTCCGATAGACTTGAAATATGTGGAGATATATGCTTTTGTTTTCAGTGCTTTCTTTAGAGTTTTGGACAACTTGAAGAATGGGTGGGATACCCACTTAGGATTTTTGAAGACCCTTTTTGCAGATATCTTCAAGTATGTATAGAATATCTAGTATATACCCTTGTATATAAGTTTTTGTTGATAACACAATGATGAACAGTGAGTACCAAACCAGTACCGAGAGGGGGGGTGAATCAGTATAGGTACAAAAACTTTTCCTGAACTGGTTTGACTGCAAATAGTGAACTTGACTAGCAATCACTAACACTGGCATAAACCAAATTACTACCGGTTAAGTACAATGAGACTGTGAAATATATAAACCGGAAACACTTATCTTACCACACAACCTACACCCTCATTTCCACATTATCCTTGTGCATAAACAGGTAATCTATCATCAAAAATATAATAACTTGCTAGATCAACATGATTCACCTCTTGACAGAAATCAACAAAGCATCACATGTGATACACATATTTTTCATGTGGAAACCCAACTGGGAAAAAACACGGTGGGGATGAATACCCACAAGCTATTTTTGAACTCTTTAGAAATCCACTCTGTTAGAATCCTAGTCTGGTTAAAGACTTTTACAATAGGTTATGTTAGGAACCGATCCTGTTAGGGATCACCCAATTAAGGGATGGCTAGAATACCTGGTTAAGGGTTAAACCCTATTAAAGGTTACCTTGTTAGAGGATTTTATGAACTCAATGGCTTTGAGTCACCCTGTTAAAGGATTTACAGCAAGCTAGTTAAAGCTACCTTGTTAAGGGATTTTCTAACTATTGAAGTGATTAGAGATCAACAGGTATTACAATGATTTGGTAATAGCACTCAATGCCAATGCAGACCCACTTTAGTTCCTTTCTTCTGCATACACACTCTGCAGGTATCAACCCTCTTATCTGGTCTGGCAAGAATCACGTATCTTTGCACTTAGATACACGCACAACATTTGCCAACAACTTCAACATGAAACACAACATCGACCTTATAGGAAACAGATAGTTCGGTAACATAAACCCTAAACCCTAAACATTTAGGTTGATAAATTCAGTTGGTTCAATCCTGACCATTGAACACTTTGCATTTGAATAAAATGGTCTTGAACAGATCTCAAGACATTCTCCATCGTTCGTTCTTCACCGCTTCTTGGGGGCGATAACCCATCACGCGTTCTCCACCATTTGTAGAGACTTCACACATTCTCGAGGTAGATAGGATCAATCTCCTTCATGCAAGATCCTTCACGTGCACAAGGTTTACGTGGCAACATGATCTGATCTCCATTACAATGCTAACTCATCACACAATGTCATCGGTTGAATCACATAGACTTGAAACACTTCAACTAGAAACCCTGAAGTTGAGACTACCAACTAGTAGTCATACCATATTAAACCTTGATAGAAAACATTCCATATACCGGTTCACTTGGACAAACGTACCACTTCACCTTTTGCACATATACCGGTTCTCAACATTATACCGGTTCACTTTGCCAGTTTCTTAACTTCAATAAACCTGTTCACTCTTCAACACATTACTGGTTCACTCTTTAGCATATTACCAGTTCATTCTTTTAGCATGTTACCCATTCTCTCTTTAGCATATTACTGGTTCATTCTTTCAGCATATTGACATCAATGATAACACAATATCATCATGTCAACATATTCTACACATATGCCAACATTTGTGCTGCACCCCAACTTTGGCATTGATATCAAAGGGGGGGAGTAGAGTAAAAATGTATAGAGAATGATACAAGTTTTTGGTTGATAAAAGTTTTTGAGTGTTTGGTCTAAGGGGGAGCCTTATAAATTTTGATCTAGTATATAGGTTGACTCAACACTTAGTCATTTTTCACAAGTGTTTCCATCAATGCCAAAGGGGGAGATTATTGGAAATTGACACTCATCTGGTGGATACCAATGCATGGATAATGGATTAGGGTTGTCATTGATGGAAACTCTCCATGGAAATCCTATCCAGTAGTTATGGATTTTGGTAACCGACAGAGTGAGTGGTCTGGTAATCTGTCATTGGTATTTCAAGATAGTAGAGCACTTTTGGTTTGGAATCTTTGTGGTGATTTTGATGGACAGATTCATGCATGGGATGATAGGGAGGACATGTAGAAATCATTTTGACATCATTTGGTTGATCTGCATATGTTTAAGAGATCTGATCGAAGCTGACACTTGGTTACATGTTATATTGCATAATATGGATGATCGACTTGATGAATATTTTATTTTGTGATTGTGGATATATAAGACCAATTTGGATGACACATTTGGTGTGACGTGTGACGTGGTATACCATTTTAGAGTGATTGAGAACAATTTCGCGTGCACATTTTGATCTTGGTTGATCCGGTAAGTAGTGTAGATAAGAAGATCAGTTGCAGTGGATCATTTTGCACCTAACTGAAACTAATTTTTGGCATAGTTAGATGCTATTTTCCAGTTCACTACTTGTAATTAGTTTTAAATCAATTTTAAGGCAGCAAGCCTTCCTCTGGGTTGTAGCCCTTTTTACTTGAGCAGTGAGCTCTAGGCAGCGATCCATGAATGCAAGTGTATTCCCCTTAAGTTATATTGTTTTTCTACTAGCCATAATGGAATAATATTGTGGGCTCAAATCCCACCGTGTTTTTTTCCATTTAGGTTTCCACGTAAAAATATTGGTTTTATGGTTGCATGGTTTTTTGTTTTGTGGTGTTGCACTTTACTTTTTTTCTTATGCATCCGGTGGTTAAAGAATCATAATAACAAGTTTAAATTTGCAGAACACTGATTCACCCCCACTCTCATTGTTCCCTGACTCCAACAAACTAAACTACTAATTTCACTGAGAAAAGGGAGATAAAAGACTTAAAATAAAAACTATAATCTAATGAGTAATGCACCTATTAGTATCAACCAAGAAGGAAAACTGAGAGGGGGGAGTGAATCAGTTTTCATAGGATTAATCAAATTAAGCACAATTTCAAATATAAACAATTGCAACAAGAATAAAGATAAGCACAATAGAACCAACACACATAACACCAAGACTTTGACATGGAAAACCTAGTTAAGGGAAAAGCCATGGTGGGAACCTACCAACAATAAGATGATACTCTGTAGTAGTATGTGTAAATATTACAATGAGAAATGCACATGCATTCAGGAACACTTCCTAGAGATCACTACTCAAAATAGATGACCCAGAAGGCTCCAAACCTTAGGGAAGGTTCACTAACTTACAATAAGATTCGAACTACAATCCGGATTACATGAACTGCAAATATAGCATCTATCAATGCTTGATGACAGTTTCGGTTAAGCACATTTGTCTGCCCTAGAATAATCTCTGCTCAATTTACCACATCGAAGGATAAATTCGCTTATGCACACATACACCATTCACTGATAATGCAGACACCACATAGACACCCAAATTATATGACTATACCATCTATTTATACAATTCATCAACCTTAACTACAAGGTCAGCCAAACCCTCAACACTCAATTACAAAAATTACATCACACGATACATATATGAACAACCAGACTAATATAATGATATACATGACATAGCATGGACCTAAATCAAATCTCCAAACATGCATTACCACTGGAAATCTCACCAAGATCAACCGCAACACGCTACACCACCAAGAATACTGCATAACACAAAGAATATCACCGGATGAAGAAAATCATCGGAAACATGTACAAAGAAAAATGCAAACCACCAAAACAAATAGAACACAATAATGAAATACCAAAAATCACATTAGAACCATCTGAAATAGCTACACCAACACCACTTATTCAAATCTCCATCGATCAACACACTAACTCACAGGAACACTCAACAAGAATAATTCAGACTAGAAAGATAACTTGTAGAGAACCAAATCACAAACCATTTGAACTAATCATACACATGAATATCCAAAACATTCTCCCAAATCTGCAACCAAAGATATGATCATAACAAAGCTCATCAGATCAAACACCAAACTCTCCCAACCACTGCACATAAAGACTGAACTACAAACTGGATCAAATAATATGATCAAGTAATCTTCTGGATCACTAAAACCAATAAGGAATGAAGTAGAGATATTGGAGATACTTCATTACTGAACCACAAATCCCCAAGCCAACCAAATCAATACAAAGGAATCACTGAAACACCAAACAACTCTCTGCAATACCAAAGTACAGGAATATGTTGACATCAATGACAACAACATATCCTAGAAGCAACAATATCCAACAATCTCCCCCTTTGGCACTGATGGTAACATATGAATGTAAAAAACAATCAATAAAAAGGAAACAACAAATTCCCCCTAAGATCATGCACAACAAAGCTTTAAAGATAGAGTAGTTTTTGATATGAGTCTCTCCCCCTTTGAAAACAATGCCAAAGACTGAATACAAATATTGCTCTCTCTCCCTAAACTCATCCTCTAAGAAGGACAATCTCTCCCTTAGGATAAACCCACAACTTAAAATAAAAAAGACACACTGACTACTTCGGCTGAGTAGCAACACAAACTCATCAATCAAAACAAAAATATAAGGCTCTGAAATCCACCAGATTGATGCAACTTTGTACATCTAGTTCTCAATAGGAGGGGCAAAGACTCCTAACTTATCTCTCAAATAGACAAATGTATCTACTAGAAAAGGCTTAGTGAAAATATCTACAATCTGATCCTTGTTAGATACATATTCTAATCTGATTTCCTCATCACTAACCTTCTCCCTCAAGAAATGACTTTATAGACACATGCTTTGTTTTAGAATGCAGCACCAGATTCTTTGAAATATTGATATCACTTGAATTATCACAATATATAATAGTAGGCTTATCATATACAACTTTATTATCCTTCAACATCTGCTTCATCCAAACTACCTGGGTACAGTTACTAGCAGCAACAATGTATTCGACTTCAGCAATAGATAGAGATACAACATCTTGTTTCTTATAGGACCAAGAAATCAACTTCTTTCCCAAAAAGAATGCTCCACCGGTAGTGCTCTTTTGATCATCAACATCATCAGCCCAATCAACATTAGTGTAGGCACATAGCAGGAAATCATCATTCTTCAAATACCACAAACCATAGTCAATAGTCCCCTTCAAGTATATGAAAATCCTCTTCACAACAATAACATGAGTCTCTTTAGGATCTGATTGAAATCTAGCACAAAGACAAACATCATGCATAATATATAGTCTAGTATGAGTTACGTACAACAATCCACCAACCATAGATCTATACAAGGTCTAATTAGCTTTTTGAGATTCATCATTCTTAGACAATTTCCATCCAGTCACCATAGGAGTTCCAACAGGCTTAGAATCAGCTAATCCAAACTTTTTCAATAATTCATTCACATACTTAGATTGAGAAATGAAAATACCTTTACCGGTCTGAGTAATCTACAATCCTAAGAATAATTTTATTTCACCTATCATAGACATCTCAAATTCCTTTTGCATATCATCAACAAACTTCATACTCAAATCATCATTTCCACCAAAAATGATATTGATAATATGATGAAACTATAAGGATCCGGTCAACTACTGAGAGGGGGGTGAATCTGTAGATAGAAAATAAACTAAACTTTCACCAAACAAACTTTCAACTCATAATCCAATCACTAAACTAACTAGTTTAGTCGTTGTATCAAAAATTACAACTGCACTGTCAAACTATACCGGTTGACCAAAACATCAATGATACAATGTAACTGATCTGAAACTCAAATACCATTTGACCAAAACATTAAACCACTTCACTAATATCAGTAATAGCACATTTCATATAATTTTTAGTCATCTAAACATATCTAAGTGGATTTACCAGTCATTCATATCAACCATATCAAAAACACATCCACAAAATCATTCACCACTTGACACAATGATTTTTCACGTGGAAACCCAAATGGAAAAACCCCGATGGGGATGAATACCCACAAGTATTTTGAACTCTTCTGAATTTTGTCTTGTTAGGAGCCAAGCCTTGTTAGAAGCTTATACAATAATGTCATGTTAAGAACAGATCCAGTTAAGGACCACCCAATTAAGGGATTGACTACAATACCCTATTAAAGGTAATACCCTATTAGAGGTAACCTCGGTGGAGGATTTTAAATCCAAGCTAATGGATCACCTGGTTAGAGGATTTCAACAAGAAGCATGTTAAAGCTTACCCGGTTAGGGGATTTAACTTTTATAATGGTTACAGAACATGTTCTTTGTTGATCTAGAAATAACACTTCCTTGCTTAATCAGATCCTTTTCTTCTCCTATCCGCCTTCACAACATTCTGTAGACACACCTTCTGGTTCGGCAACAATCACTCTTAACCAAATTTGCCAACGCAATTACAAACAACTCAATGACCTTAAAAAAAAATACAATAGTTTGGTAACACAACACAAAACCTAAAAATCTCATAGAGATTACAAACATATCAGTTCAATCTTGACCGTTAGATTACATAGCAATCAACTACACATTGTTCAAGACAATTTCAACTGCCCTTGGATCACCGCACATTGGATCATGTAGCTCATCACGCATCTTTCACTTCATGCTATGTAATTAATCATTCTCAAGATAAACAGTTATCTCTATGCACCAAATCCACTTTGAAACTCATCACGTGCATCATGCTTACATGGGATCTTCATCTTCGATAATCATTTGGTCATAGATCATCACAACTGATTCTCCAAGCTCCATCAGTTAGGGTTCTTCTTATCAAATGATTCGGGTTATCGGTTGATCTCTTTGCTTCAATAATACTATTGTTTGCCTTCACTGCTTTACTATCGGTTGCAATACATCTTCGTTACTGGTTACTATTGACATCAATGACAACCTATACTTCATCAATGCAATCTTCATGCAATGCCAACAATCTCCCCCTTTGGCATTGATGGCAATACATATATCAATACCCATTGATTGTGATGATTGAGAGTAAAGCATATACACAGGTATAGGAATCCTGGTTTACATTTTTCCATATACTCTGCTTCAACTATATCTTCATGTCTTCAACTAGTAACTGGTTGTCAATCATATACAATTATTACCCCCTTTGATAGCAATTCCAAAGTGAAGGTAAACCATATAGTTTCATGCTTCACCGATTTGCAACTAGTTGCTCTCCTTGTGGAGTAGCTCCACTCTACACCAATCCTTCTTCAATATTTTCAATAGGCTCCGGGACTAATGTCTTCCACATCTTATTAATTGACTTCATGTAGGAGTACAAGGCCTAACTTACCTCTAAGATACTCAAATGTAGCCTTAGGTAGAGGTTTAGTAAAGATATCTGCTAGCTATTCTTTAGTAGATACATGCTCTAGTGACACATCTTTTCTTTGCACTTTCTCTCTTAGGAAATGATACTTCAGCTCTCTATGATTTGTCCTAGCATGCAACATTGGGTTCTTATAAATGTTTATAGCACTAGTGTTATAATAGAAAATTCTTACCAGTTCTGATATCTTCAACTTGAAACCTTCCAAAATGTGTTTCATCCAAATTGCTTGGGTACAATTTATGTAAGCTGCAACATATTCAGCTTCTACAATTGATTGAGAGATACAACTCTATTTCTTGCTACTCCAAGATAGTAGTCTGCCTCCATGAAAAAATGCTCCTCTGATTGTACTCTTCCTATCATCAACAATGCCTTCCCAATTTGCATCTGCATAGACTTTTAAATCAAATTCTGCTACATATGGATACCATAATCCATAATCAATTGTGCCTTTAAGGTATCTGAAAAATTCTTTTGGTTGCAACCATGTGTGACTCCTTTGGACTTTTCTGAAATCTGGCAACCAATCCTACTGCATGAGCAATGTTTGGTCTGATATGGACAACATAATGAAGCTTACCTATCATGGACCTGTACTCCTTTTCACCAATTGATAAAGAATCATCTTCCTTAGATAATTTACAGCCTGTAACCATTGGTGTTCCAACTGGTTTATAGTCTCCCATTCCAAAATTCTTCAACACTTCTTTCACATATTTGGATTGTGTGATAAAAATACCTTCCTTCAAAAGTTGGATTTGCAAACCTATGAATTTTTTTATCTCACCTACCAGTGACATCTCAAACTCATTCTTCATTTCATTAGAAAAATCATAACACATATCATCATTTCCTCCAAAAATGATATCATCCACAAATACCTCACTTACCAGTATCTCATCTCCTTCTGTCTTGAGATATATGTTATTGTCTTTACTAGTTCTTTGAAAACCTATCTTCACTAAGTGAGAGTGCAATCTTTCATACCATGCTCTAGGTGATTTCTTTAATCTATATAATGCCTTATGTAGCTTGCACACCTTATCCTTTTCTATAGTTAAAGCATAACCATCTGGTTGTTCAATGTAGAATTCATCTTCCAATATTTTGTTTAGGAATGTTGAATTAACATCCATCTGATATACTTTAAATCCTCTGTATACTGCAAATGTAAGTAAAGTCCATACTCCTTCCAATCTTGCAACTAGTGCAAATGTCTCACCATAATATTCACCTTCTTCTTGTGCATATCCTTTGCATACCAGTCTAGCTTTATTCCTGACCACTACTCCATCTTCATTCAATTTGTTTCTAAATACATATTTTGTACCTATTACATTCTTGCTCTCCAATTTGGGTACCAATGATCAAGTATTATTCTTCTCTATCTGGTCAAGTTCTTCTTCCATTGCCTTGATCTAGTCTTCATCTGCAAAGGCTTCTTTTGCAGACTAGGCTCAATGGTGGAAATCATACAAGAGTTCTCTCTAAGCCTTGTTCTAGTTAGCACACCTGCATCCTTATCTACAATAATCTGACCGGAGCTATGATTGAGTCTAACATAGCTTGGAATAACATGATCTTGTTTTTCAGGTTCTTCTTCTTCTAGACCTTCCTGTTCCAGTTGAAATGGGGCTTCTCTATTCTATTCTCCAAGTTTTGGCTTTACTGGTTTTGGTTCCAAAAATGTGTAAGGTTATTATTCCTTCTCCTTGTTGGTTTCTTCTAATTTCTTAGGAAATTCATCAACTCAAACATTTACACTTTCAATGATCTTCTTAGTCCAGTTGTTGTAGCACTTGTAAGCTTTGCTCTTGGTGGAGTAACCAAGAAATATGCCTTCATCACTCTTGGCATCAAACTTACCAATATAATCACCTCTTAGATAAAACATTTGCTACCAATAATTTTGAAGTAACTGAAATTAGGTGATCTACCATACCAGTACTCATAGGGTGTTTTGTCCTTACCTCTTTTAACCACTATCCTGTTCATTGTATAAATAGTTGTCCTGATAGCTTCTCTCCAAAATGTCTTGGCTACACCTCTTTGAATTAGCATAGTCCTAGCAGCTTCAACTACTAACAAGTTGTTCCTTTCTGCATTACCGTTCTGCTATGGTGTTCTAGGTGCAGAAAGTTGCCTCTTAATTCTATTGTTTTCATAGTATCTAGTGAATTCCTTTGAACTAAATTCACCACCTTGATCAGTTCTTAAGCATATAATCTTTCTTCCACTTTCATTTTCAACTAAGGCTCTAAATGCCTTAAACTTGTTAAATGCTTATGTCTTGTCTTTCAAGAATGTGACCCACATCATCCTTGAAGACTCATTGGTAAATATCATGAAGTACCGATCACCTTGAATACTCCTAGTCCTCATTGTTCCACATAGGTCAGTATGAACCAAACCTAGCAAATGTTCAGCTAAGAAGGATTTTCTCTTGAAGGTTGAGGATGTCATTCCCTAACTGACATTCCTTGCATAGAACATTCACTGGTTTGTCCAACTGTGGAAAACCTCTTACTAATTTGGACTTACTGACTCTTACAATGTTATCAAAATTTACATGATAAAATCTCCAATACCAAAGCCAACTATCTTCTACTTTTGCAATTACACAACTGTTGAATTTTGAGTTTAAATGAAATAAGTTACCTCTAGTCTATTTGTCAGTCACAATCAATTCACCTTTCTTTCCATAAACCTTGCACACTCCATTATTGAATTCCAGTGGGTAACCTTTGTCATTGAGTTGAGCAACACTCAAAAGATTGTGTTTCAGTCCTTCAACCCGGTAGACATCATCTACACTACTTTTACTGTTCAAGGAGATGGATCCTTTCCATTTCACCATGTAGGGTGAGTCATTCCCAAATCTGACAACACCTCCATCAAATTCCCTCAAAGTAAGAAACTTACTCCAGTCACCAGTCATGTGGTGTGAACAACCACTATCTATAATCCAGTCATTTGAACTATCCATGTGAGATACCAATGCCTTTTGATGTGATATATCTTCTTTAATAGCAACAATGGCAATGTCCTCATTTGCATCTTCCTCAGATTCTTCATTTGTAATTCCTCCATCCACTGCAATGAGACAATGTCTTTTACCTTTGCCTTTATACTTCCTATACTTCTCACGTTTTTCCTCATTATCTCCATTTGGATAGTTAGCAACAATATGTCCAATCCGGTTACATGCAAAACACTTTAGTGGTAATTTACCTCTGTACTTACCAATACCTCTGGGTAACTACTTGGCCAACAATGCTTCAAGCTCAATCAAACTATCTTCATCATCTACCTCTCTACTGGATCTAGACTCATGGTTGTAGCTCACTTCTCTTCTTTTCCTTACCAGTGGGGTTGAGACTGAGGCTCTAAATGCAAATTCTGATCTTTGAACACTTCCATCAAAACTATTTAATTCAAATGCAGTTAATTTACCAATGATAGAGTCAAGAGTTACCTTTTTCTTATCAATAAATTTGAGTTTGTGAATGGCTGCAACTCGGATAGCGTACACTGGTAGAAGGGTTCTTAACACCTTGCTAACCACAATGGTATCCTCCACTGTACCTCCAACACTTTTTATTTCTCTGACTATCTCCTTGATCCTCTGACCATACTGTTGAATTTTTTCTCCTTCAGCCATCCACATATCATCAAATTTTCCTTCAAGACTCTCTTCTTTGGCAATCTAACATGCTCGTTAGCGCTATAGATTTATTCCAGTTTCTTCCATACTTCATATGTGGTCTCCAATCCATGAACATCAACATATTCTAAATCAGACAAGGAACTGATGATGGTCTCAAATGCTTGATTATTCTCTTGTTGCTCCTTCTTTTGATCATCTGTCAGAATCCTGCTAGGCAAGTTATATTTAGTAACAATATGTTCCCAATATTGACTTCCTAAGCTCTTGATGTAGAAATTCATCCTATCACTCTAGATTCTATAGCTTTCCCTATTGAACTTTGGACCTTCTTTCTTCATCATGTTCTCCTAGATCTTTTCCTCAAGCTATTAGGCTTTAACTCAAGAGGACCTGGACAACTCTGATACCAATTGATAATATGATGAAAGTATAAGGATCCGATCAACTACTGAGAGGGGGGGGATGAATCAGTAGATAGAAAATAAAATAAACTTTCACCAAACAAACTTTCAACTCAAAATCCAATCACTAAACTAACTAGTTTAGTCACTGTATGAAAAATTGCAACTCCACTGTCAAACTTTACCAGTTGACCAAAACATCAATGATATAATGCAACAGATCTAAAACTCAAATACCATTTAACAACTTCACTAATACCTGTAATAGCACATTTCAGATCATTTTCGGTCATCTAAACATATCTAAGTGGATTTACCAATTATTCATATGAACCATATCAAAAACACATCCAAAAAATCATTCACCACTTGGCACAATGATTTTTCACATGGAAACCCAAATGGAGAAAAACCAATTTTGAACTCTTCTAAAGTTCACCCTGTTAGGAGCCAAGCCTTGTTAGAAGCTTATAAAATAATGTCTTGTTAAGAACAAATCTGGTTAAGGACCACCCAGTTAAGGGATTGACTACAATACCCTGTTAAAGGTAATACCTTGTTAGAGGTAACCTCAGTGGAGGAATTAAATCCAAGCTAATGGATCACCTGGTTAGAGGATTTCAATAACATGTCTGTTAAAGCTTACCCAGTTAGGGGATTTAACTGTTGTAATGGTTAGAGAACAACATGTTCTATGTTGATCTAGAAATAGCACTTCCTTGCTTTATCAGATCTTTTTTTGCTCCTATTTGCCTTCAAAACATTCTGCAAACACACCTTTTGGTTTGGCAACAATCACACTTAACCAAATTTGCCAACACAATTACAAACAACTCATTGACCTTAAAAACAAATACAATAGGTCGGTAACACAACAAAAAACCTACAAATCTCATAGAGATTACAAACATATCAGTTCAATCTTGATCGTTAGGTTACATAGCAATCAACTACACATTGTTCAAGACAACTTCAACCTCTCTTGGATCACCACACATTGGATCTTGTAGCTCATCACACATTTTTTACTTCATGCTATACAATTTATCATTCCCAAGATAAACGGTTGTCTCTACGTGCCAAATCCACTTTGAAACTCATCACGTGCATCATGCTTACATGTCATCTTCATCTTCGATCATCATTCAGGCATAGATCATCACAACCAACTCTCCAAGCTCCATCAGTTAGGGTTATGCTTATCAACTGGTTAGGGTTACCGGTTGATCTCTCTACTTCAATAATACTACCGGTTGCCTTCACTACTTTACTACCAGTTTCTTTGCTGCACCATTACCGGTTACTATGGACATCAATGACAACACTATACTTCATCAGTTCAATCTTCATGCAATGCCAATAGATATCATCAACAAAAACTTCAACAATAAAAATGTTATCATTCTCAAATTTGAAATATACTGACTTCATTCAATTTATTCTAGAACACCCATTTAGTACCAATCACATTCTTGTCTTTAGGTCTCGAAACAAGCTCCCAAGTGTTATTCTTTTCAATATGATTCAACTCTTCTTCCATTACTTTTATCCAATTTTCATCCTTACATACTTCTACCACATCTTTAGGTTCAATCTTTGAAATCAAACATATCTCTTCAGAAGCAATCCTCCTCCTAGTCATCACACCTTTATTCTTGTCACCAATAATCTGATTTTCTAAATGATTAAATTTTACATACCTCAGAGTCTTCTGATTGTTCTGATTTTTCAGGCTCTTGCATTTCTTCACCAATGACAATAATATCTGGATTAACTGTCTCCACCAGATCAATCTGCTTCTGTCTGCACAAGCTTAGGGATATCTTCATCATCAAAATCATAACTACATGCTCTGATCTGCTTTCCAAGATATTCATCTACCTTCACATTTGTACTCTCAATTATCTTCTTTAGTCTCTTGTTATAGCACCAGTAGGCCTTTCTCTTAGTAGAGTATCCCAAGAATATTCCTCCATCAGATCTTGCATCAAACTTTCCTATATCCTCATCTCTCTTGATATAACATTTACTTCCAAAAGTTTTAAAATATCTAACTATAGGAACATGACCAAACCATAGCTCATAAGGAATCTTACCAGAATCACCTTTAACATGCATTAGGTTGAATTTGTAAACATCAGTGCTAACAACTTCTCTCCAAAAGGTCTGTGCAATATTTCCTTCAATCAACATAGCCCTTGCAGCATCCAAGATAGTTCTATTTTTCCATTCAACAAATCCATTCTATTGAGGAGTTATAGGAGCAAATAACTGTCTTCTTATTCCATTCCTCCCACAGAATGTATCAAACTATCCTGATGTAAATTCTCTTCATTTGTTAGATCTCAGACACTTCAACTTCAATCCAGTCTCAAGTCTCCACTCAATCTTTGAATATCTTGAATTTCTCCAATGCTTCCGATTTCTCCTTTAAGAAGGTAACCCATATCATTTTTGAATAGTCATCAATCAAAAACATGAAATATATGTCACCCTGCATGCTTCTCACTCTAGTAGGACCACCTAAGTCAGTATGAACAAGATCTAGCAATCCATTAGATGAATACAACTTACTCTTAAATGAAGTTCTTGTTTTCTTTCCCATCTGACATTCCTTACATACCAGATTAGTAGGCTTCACAATCTTAGGCAAATCTCTAACAACTTGAGTAGAACTTATCCTTACCATGCAATCAAAATTAACATGATACATCCTCCTATGCCACAACCAACTTTCATCAATTTCAGAAATCAAACACCTTTTCTCATCAGCATTCAAGTGAAAGATATTACCTTTAGTCTTAGTTCCAAATGCAATCTCTATACTGGAGGCATTTAGGATCTTAAATTTACCATTCTTGAATTGTAAATCATATCCCTTGTCAACCATCTATCCAGTACTCAAAATATTATGCTTCAATCCTTCAACATACAAGACATCATCAATATTATGCTTACCATTGAAAGATATAGAACCTTCACCATGAATCACACAAGCTTTGTCATCTCCAAATCTCACTATTCTACCATCATACCTTTCAATACTCACAAATTTTCTTTTGCCACCTGTCATATGATGTGAACAATCTTTGTGAATCACCCATTCATATTTCTATTTAATCTTAGAAGCTAAATCATTTTCCTCAACAATGTAGCTTGTAGGATTCACTGATACCAGATCATCTTCCTTGATAGCAATAAATACAAATTCATCTTCTGAATTCCTATTCCATGATTCCTCATTTGTCACACCTTCATCAATAGTATAATAGCATCTCTTTTGATTTCTGTATTTTTGGTAGGGCTTATAGGGCTTATCATTCTTATCATGCTTCTCATATCTATCATACGTGTCAGATCTATCATTCCTTTCATGCTTATCATATCTAGACATTCTCTCAAGACACCTAGAAGCAAAACGTCCTATCTTATTACAAGAGAAACATGTCAAAGGTAACTTCCCATCATACTTGTCAGCTCCTTTAGGCAATCTATGAGCAAGAAGGGCTTCACGATCATCCAATTCTCTTTATTTCTCTTCCATCTCTCTCTTCTCTCTTTCAAATCTGGATACCCAACATGAACTTTCTCTTGGATCATACTTCTGCTTCACAGATACAAAGGCTTTGAATGTAGTCTCTGATTTCCCATGTGATTCTCCAAATTCACTCAACTCAAATGTAGTAAGATTTCCAACCAACATGTCTCTATTCATTGTAGTCACACTCTGGATCTCATCAATTGCAACTACCTTATGTTTGTAAGCAGGGGGCAATGATCTCAGCACCTTAGCAACAATCTCATCTTCTTCAAGGGTTCCACCAACACATTTGATATTCATGAAAAGATCATTCACTTTATCCATAAAGGTTGATATATTTTCCTCTTCTCTCATATTCAATTCTTCATACTTCCCTTTCAAGCTTTGCAACTTAGCAACTTTAACTTGTGCATCACCTTCATACAAGGTCTCTAGCTTCTTCCAGATCTCATGTGCAGTCTACAAACCAATCACATTAGTCATCTCTGAATCAGTCAAGGCACTTAGCAATTCTTCCTTAGATATTATGTTAAGTTTAGCATCCTTGATCTTAGCAACAGTAACCGATCCATTCTAAGGAACATTGTAGACAATCTTTGTTATCTTCCAATACTCATCTCCAAGACATTTCAAGTTAAGTTTCATTCGGTCCTTCCAAACAATGTAATTGCTTCCATAAAATCTAGGACTCTCCTTCTTGAACACATAAGTTTCCATCCTGAATCACCTCAAGCAGTCAAGCTTCTTCTGGAGGATCTAGCTCTGATACCAATTGTTAGCAGCAACTAAGAAGGAAAACTAAGAGGGGGGTGAATCAGTTTTCACCGGATTAATCAAATTAAGAACGATTTCAGATCTAAACAACTGCATCAAGAATAAAGATAAGCACAATAGAACAAACACACATAACACCAAGATTTTGACGTGGAAAACTTGGTTAAGGGAAAAACAATGGTGGGAACCTACCCACAATAAGATGATACTCTGTGGTAGTATGTGTAAATATTAAAATGGGGAATGCACATGCATTCAGGCACACTTCCTAGAGCTCACTGCTCAAAATAGATGACCCAGAAGGCTCCAACCCTTAGGGAAGGTTCACTACCTCACAATAAGATATATAATACAATCTAGATTACATGAACTGCAAATATAGCATCTGCCAATGCCTGATGATAGTTTTAGTTAAGCACATCTGTTGCCCTACAACAATCTCTGCTCAATTCACCACACTAAAGGATAAATTCTCTTATGCATACACACACCACTAACCGATAATGTAGACACCACATCGACGCCCAAATTATATGACTCTACCATCTATTTATACAATTCATCAACCTTGACTACAAGGTCAGCCAAACCCTCAACAGTCAATTATAAAATTATATCACATGGTACATATATGAACCACCAGACCAATATAATGATATACATGACATAGCATGGACCTAAACCAAATATTCAAACACGCATCACCACTGGAAATCTTGCCAAGATCAACCACAACACAACCTCAACACACTACACCACCAAGAATACTGCTTAACACGAAGAATATCACCAAATCAATAAAATCACCAAGAATATGCACAAGGATAAATACAAACCACCAAAACAAATAGGACATGATTAGGAAGCACCAACAAGCACATTAGAACCATCCACAATAGCTGCACCAACACCACTTATTCAAATATTCATCGATCAACATGCTAACTCACATGAACACTCAACACTAGCAATTCAAACTAGAAAGATAACTTGCGGCCCACCAAATCACAAACCATCAGAACTGAAGATACACATGAACATCCAAAACATTCTCCCAAATACACAACCAAAGAAATGATCATACCAAAGCTCACCAGATCAAACACCAAACTCTCCCAACCATGGCACAGAAAGATTGAACTACAAACCAGATCAAATAATATGATCAAGCAATCTTCTAGATCACTAAAACCAATAAGGAATAAAGTAGAGATACTAGATATACTTCATTACTAAACCACAAATCCTCAAGCCAACCAAATCAATGTAATGCAATCACTAGAACATGAAACAACTCTTTGCAATACTAAAGCACAAGAATATGTTGACATCAATGACAACAACATATCCTAGCAGCAAAAATATCCAACAACACTAAAATGGTTTCAGAACTTACAATGTTGTTTTGGACACACAATATGACTATCTTATTAAGCCAAAAATTACACAACTCAAAATTTTTGATTTATTTTGTAATAGTGATAAATGAATAGGCTGGAAAATACTAAGGACACTATTTAGAGAGAACTAAAAAATGTTCACAACTTAAACTCTATCCCTTTCTAGTTAACACAAGTCACAACCTACAAAAATAAACATCTTTCTACATAAAGGAAACAAAGATGAGACAAAAATTGAGGATAAATTACATTATCACAAGATTACATAAATCATCTTCAATAAGTTTGAAGAGTGAAACAAATCTAAGAAGGTGAGAAGCTTGATTTTATTTATCAAAATGTGTCCTTACAACAACTGTACAAATCTAAAAATGAGTTGTAGTGCCATTACAATACTAGAAAGATCTAGTTTACAAGTTACAATCTCAGTCTAAATAGTAAGAACTAACTTTTGAAAAGATCTTAAAGCTATTTTTTATAGAGTAAAAAATCTCTCTACAACAAAGGAACATGTATAGAGAAATAAATGACAAGAAATGAATATGTTATGTCATTTTTTTAAGTCAAACCCCTTGGGTGTCTATCTTAGTTGTTGCTACTTTTGAGGCCTCAAAAGTTCTCCAAAAAGGTGAGAATATTATGAAAAATTATCTTCCTTGATCCACCCATTGATTATTCTCCCAAATCAACTCCTAGATGCCTTAAACACGCTCAAATTTGGTCAAAAAGTCTCCTACTTTTTCTCAACCACTTGAAAAGGTCATCAACCTCCTCCAAGATGCTCTCCTTGACTTTTGCAACTTATTTCCATCATCATAGGGCATGTGTTCCTCATGATTTTGGGGTTGAAAAAGTGTTGGGGTCGGATGGAAAGTTATTAGGCCAATTAAGACTTTCAAAACTACTTAAAATTATCTATTAATGGCTTGAAACTAACCTCCCTTCACACCTTTTACCCTTGAAGGGTCCTAACACATCAAATTCTCAAGAAGGCATCCCAAATTTGGAACTAGATCATTAGATGATTGCAATACTTTATAAGACCTCCATATAGTTTTCCTTTGTGTGTTTGACTCTTCATTAATTTTATGTCATTTGACATGCCATTGATTTCCTTATCACCTTCCATCATGGCTCAAGTCTTGTCTTTAACATGCTTGTATTTTTCATGAAAAACCCTTCTTTTGGCTTGCACCTTGTCACTCCTTCCATGCTTTATCATCCATCACCCGTATATATGTTATTAACCAACAATCTCTATTCATTACTTGACTATCTTTATGTTGAATATTCTAAACAACTGAGAGGGGGGGAATTGGTTGCACATTAAAATATATATTACTTTTCCCACATAAACATATCTGACAACTTAAAACATAGATTACTTAACCATGAACAAATAGGAACATGAAAGAACACACACATGAAACACTAGATATGACATGGAAAACCCAAGGTAAAGACCACAGAGAATGTTAGTTCTTAATATGAAAACACCTCTTAGGGTGACACTAGTTAAGGTGAATTTTACAAAGATGCCTCGCTATCAGAATGCTCACTGTAGGTGGGCTCACTGCTTGGCTAAAACCGCTAGAAAAAGAAGGAAGGCTCACTACCTAGAGGAAGAAAGAAATAATCCACCACAAAGGTACAAATGCCACATAGTTGTAATGCTGGAAGGAACCTTAGACTCACTACCATCAGTACTAAATAGCATTAGCATACAACCATATTGATCAACCACGTTTCATCACCAAAGATAGATCTTCCTTTTATAATCAAATTCCTTCTAAGATTCCTTCTTGTAATATTTCATTACAACCATTATTTATATATATTGATCTCCAAAATAGATTTTTTCATCAGCCAAGGAGATAATGAAACAAAATTCAAAATAGGTCTTCACTGAGCATTCTTATGGTGGAAAGGAATGAGAAGTGGACCACACCATAATGCAACAACATGTTATCCAAACGCCAAAATCACCAGACCAAAAGATAGAGTATCTGAGGTTAACCAAACCAGGAAAGAACATAGCCAAGAACATAATTTTGGAGCACATCAACACGTGCAGAATTAGAATAACAAAGATACATGCATGACCATCAAAAATCCAAAAACACAACAAGAGGACTAAAAATGCAGAGTAATGCTGAGCTCTATAAAATCTGCTAGATAATCATTATCATCACTGCATAGACTTCCGAAGCACAACTTCCAGACCACCAAAACATAAGAGTAGAACCTCAAAGAAATATCCAGCAATATGCCAACACATCATGATTAAATATAGAACAAGCCAGGGAATCTAGAGTAGAATCAAACAGTAGAACACAAAATCAGTACGTTGACATCAATGCCAACTATACTGATACATCAATCAACTTCACATTTGCAACACTTTATGCACATATATGCCCTTCTATATGTTGATAGTAATATATTCTTGTGATTATCTTCCTATATCTCTACTATTATTTCATATCTAATAATTGTTCTTCATAGGCTTTTGAGAAATATTCTAGGTGAGCATTTTTTCCCTTGCTCCTAGCTTTGCCATGTCACTTGGTAAGGGACTATAACTGTGCATTCACCTATGATCTTTATAGGTGTTGTCTTTATTACTTCTAATTCATATAATAAATGTTGATTTATTCTTGATTCTTTATGAGGGCTATCTTTCTTATAAGAATAGATAAGACCAAGAGTTAAACATAATTACCTCACTTACATAGTAGACAACATAGACATTGACTTGTCATAGTTTACCTTTCTAACAAAGAAATGTTCTTATGGATTCTTATCATAGTTTACCTTTCTAACATAATATTTTCCTTGACCACCTAATGAAATTGTGTTTTCAAGTGTGACTGATACCTATGAAATTCATTATGAATATCTTTTTTCTTGCTTGGAACTGCCATGTCCTTGGACCGCCCTACAACTCTATACATTGCACTTGGACTATCATAATTATCTTCATGAATTGATTAACACTTTGCATGACCATCATTGCCATCTTTTGTTTCTTGAGTTTTATGCACTCCTCAAGGCTATCATATATCTTTTGATAAGGATTTACATCTATTTGATTTTTGCACACTTTGATTGTCTATTGTGCTTTGGTCATACTTATCTCTATTGTAACTGTCACCTTTTGTGACTATTTTTTAATTGTGCATAGGTTGGGCTTTGTTGATGTGTGTTTTAGGCACAATTGAACACAAAATAAAATACCAAATTATTTTACCCTCTTGAACAAAATCACTTCAGATGCTAAATATCTAATCAACTAAGATGATTCCAAGGTTTCTATAGTTAGTTCTTGACATGTGGGTAACTCAATGGCTGATGTGATTTGCTATTTTCACCTGGGGACTTATACAATTGTTCTAAATGATGAATGGACATGGATTTGATAAAGGTTTTGAATGATTTTGTAATTCTATCTCTCAATCTATTCTAACAAAGGATTTTCAAATAAAATGCAAAAGGGATGAGGGTTTAGAAATTCTATTCTAAAACTATCTAAACTAGAATACAAGATGTTATGAATGATTCAATAAAATTAAACTAAGCAAGGTTTCATCATCAAAGAACAATTCAACACAATCTTAGTGCAATCATCTAAGGTAAATTTGTAAATGTTCAAATTATCACCATCAACATTAATACCATCAAGGCAATGCATGCCAATGGACATGCAATAATTGAAGTTAAGTCCAATTCAAATTCTAGTTGACCACATAAGGAAAGCTTACAATTAGTAAGAAGCTAGTGGTATGCATTAAACAAATTTTATTCAAATGCATTCAACACTTCTTTCATCCGATCTAAAATACTTGAAAGAAAAATATAATTTAAGTTCTAATCTAAATTTTGAGGAAATGAGAACCACAAATGCATACAAAATCTAAACAAAACCACCAAACTTCAATGATTTGTATTCAAACTTGTAGCATATAAATGACAATTCTCAAAAATCTCTCTCTTACAAATAAGAGGCAAATGGGTTTATATAGAGTCTAAAATGAAATGAATGGCCAATTCATTTAGGATCAAGGGCCAAGAACATGCCAACATTGCCCTAATGTTTCCCTAATTAGCATTTACATCAAAAAGTGGAATAAAAAAAGAGGTACAATGGGATGACACCTAGTCATCAAGTAGGGAACCTTCTAGAAGATTATGGCCTGCATCCCTCTCTCTAGCTGCATACTCAATGAATCTAGCTAATACTGAGTTGAGTTCCTCCATCGTAACACTAGGTAGACCTTCCTTCTACAAATTGATCACATCCAAGGCATCTGAGAAAGAATAAAAAATGTTTTCCCAATCCGACATAAGCTTCTGCAAGTTGTTAATGTGATTGACGAGAGAAACCAAGTCATCTAGCCAATTCTTCCTTGATGATTCCAACTGATTAAAGTAGATAAAATTCATCTTTTCCTTCAATTCTTCCAAATTCAAATTGTTGGAAGCATGGAAATCTAGTCCCAATAATTATTCAATGGATATAAGGATCTTGGATTGTATCTCTTGAATGGATCCTTCCATCTTTGTGCATTCTTGTAATGCATGATCATACAAAATCTTTTGCATGGCCAATGAACAATACCAACCATGGAAATCATAAACATTGCCTGCCTGGACAACTCCCTCTTGGAAAAATATGGAAATTGGAATTTGCTTCAACACTCTAAGGAAAGGAATAGTCTTCTCCTACAAAGGTTGGAAATATTCCCAAACTCCCTCCAAGTATTGCATCCTGAATATAAGCATCGTTGTCTTGTCAAATACTTGGACAAACTGAGCTAGGAAATCATCTGCTTTCTTTTAAATATCTTCAATCCATTTTACAACCTCTTGATATATATTCCTCATCACCTCATGGTTGAAAGGGGATCCATGATCAATAGTAATAGGTGAGACAAAAGCATGATCCTCACACCTTTGGGAATTCATCTCTTCAATGTAATCCTTGAGCCTCTTGTTCTCACATGCAAGAATCTCTTTCTTCCCAATGGTCCTATCCAATCATTCCTCAATCACCTTGACCTTATCATCAAGTACTTGGAGCTCTTGCTTCTTCATAGTAGGTCGAAGGTCAATTTTGGTAACCTGATAATCCATAGGAGTAACCAAATCTCTATCTTATCACCCATTGGGACAAACACTTGTGCAATAAGTGCTCTTGTATCATCTCTAGTAATCCTAGAGAACATATTAGCTTTCTTATGCTCCTTCTCCTTGTCAACCCTAGATAGGAAATCATCAATATCTTCTACAGGTTGCACCTCTATCATTTTCTTCTTCTCCATGTTCTTCAGCAACCAGTCGAGAATAGTAAAAATTCCCATCCCGTCTTTGAAGTTCATGTCCTAATAAAGTCCTATCAAGGCTGAAATAACATAATCATCAATATCTATATCTTAGTAAAATCTACCACATTGTTTCCCAAGTCGACCTCCAACTGAACTGTGGGAGATCCTGACAATTCTTTATCATCATCCTCATGTGGTGCTGACTGCACTGTAGCATGCAATTCTTGGTTATTATTCGGTAGGATTTACATGTTTGAACCCTATCTCGACTCATTTCCCTTCTCTATCATATCATTCTCCTTCACAAATGAGGATCTCATGGTAGATTGAGGAGTGCTAGGCTTGTGTTTCTTTTGCCTTGAATTCTGGCTAACAATCTCCTTGCCTCTAGCTTGTGATTCTCTAGTCATACCTTTCCATCTTTTAGAAGCTTGAATCTCCTCATCATTGTACATTCTTACATTACTGACTGTTCTCTCATCATCATTGAGAGAGCACTCCTCATTTCTCATCATCTCATAGGTAAAGGTGACCTTCAATTTTCTTAGCTCATTAACATACATTTCCACCCATTCACTAGAGTAAACATTCACTTCTCTCATTAAAACATTCAAATCTACCAACTCAGGTCATGTTGAATTAAAGAACATGATAGGCCCATCTTTCTCATTTACATATTGCAGATGGATGGGATCCCAACTATCTTGCATCTAATTTTTAATGGAGAAGAGATTACAATTTCTCATGAAGTCCAATGACATACAATACCACATCTTCCTTCTTACTGTAATTCATCCATGAGATTGGCCCAATAATATTCAATGTCAATATTATTTATAAACTTTCCTCCTTTGATCTTTACAATTATCTGAAATGGATCAAATCAATCCCTGCTCTTATAGGTTCCAAGATGATAAAATTATAACTCCTCACTAACTGCATCTATTGTGGTTGCATTGTGGCATACCTCCATCATCTTTTGTAATGTAATAGGAAAATATATAACCATTATGTTCTTAGCCTTTTGGAGAGAATCATACCCCAAAATTTGTCTCACTACCTCAAGTAAAACCATTATGTCTAGCGGATACCTAGGAAGCTTGTATGGTTCTGATGTGAATCCTTGAATCCTTAGGTATGTGAAGGTAGGAAAATAGATATACCATGATCTATACTTCTATATAAGTATTGTTGCCTCCTTGGACAACCGTTTGTGTATCCCACCTTGCAGCAGTATCATGATGTACATGGTGAAAGCATCATTCACCCTTTTGTAAATTTTAATCTTGTGCAGGTGGAGTTGTAGATAGAAATTGTAAAAATTTTATTATCTTAGACCATTCCCGACTTCGCCCTTGTGTATCAATCCTTTCTACAAAACATATCTAGAAAGTATGTATACAAGGTAAGAATTCATGCTGAACATCCTCATCTTTTCTAAACCTCTCACTTGGATGTTGAGATTATCATTAATTATCTTCACCTTATTGATCATAATTCCTTTTGATATCTCTTTAATAAAATAGTGCATCCAATTCTCAAATAGTACCCCTTGAGGTGCTCCCATAACTCAGTTGACAAAATATACTATCACTATACTCCTCTTTGAAGTCTGAACTTAGAAGCCTCTTGGGTAACCTGGAGTAGTGATGCCTTGTCTCAAGGACCCATTCATTACTAATAATTGTCATACATACTTCCACTTTTTTGTCAAATTTCTCTTGAGACTCTTCTTTGGTTACTTCTAGCATATGTGCACATCTAGGGATGTTAGGATTGATGATAGTCCCAAAGATACTGAGAGAGGGACGGGGGGGGTGAATTAGTATCTAACCGGTTGACAAAATATTTAACCTTATTAAGTATTTTGCATTCCAAAACAGTGTACCGATAAACAAACATTTATGCAGTAAATAAGAACAGTAAAGACAACATAGAAGGCACACCATAACACAAGATGTTTAATGAGGAAACCCGGTGTGGGAAAAACCTTGGTGGGATTTGTGACCCACAATATTCACTCACTGGCTAATGAATGGATATTACTTACAAGAGGGGCCTACACATACAAGAAGGCCAACTGCCTAGAGCTCATTGCTCAATTAGAAAAGGAAGTCTCACTGACTTACAAAATGGATTATGAGAATCCAATATAATGTACTATAATTCAGCATCTGCTATGCCAGGTTTAGTATCGGTTTAAGCTCATACAATAGCCATAAACCTTATACAAAATATTCGCTCATCACTTCTACCATGTATCCATCCTATATTCTATATCAAAATGATTTTCAAGATCTCATACATATATGAGTCTTATTACAATATGGCATGTCCACTTTACAAAAGATATTTACAATTAAATACAATAACAAAATTTTATTCATGTCGGCTGGAGTGTCAGTATACATTGTTGTTGTTGTCGGTGAAGTGTCTGTCAGTGTCGATGCCTACCGGTGCTGGTGCCTGAAGGTGTCCACAAGGTTGTCGGTAAGTTGCCATCAATGACAACACCATCATTTCTCACTAGAGTGTAGAATGCCAACAATCTCCCCCTTTGCCATTGATGGCAACACTCATGAAAACAATCCAAAAACTGTATCCAAAAATCAAGTACAAAATTTTACCAAAAATGTGTGCTCCAAAAATGTGTGCTCCCCCTGAGGAGATGATCTCCTTTGATAATCATTTTTCTCTATCCTACTACTCCCCCTTTGACATCAATGACAAAGGTTGTCAAAATTGTCAAATGAGTGTAGTTGTCAGCTTGAACTTTGTAATCGGTTGGTTACAATCTAGAATAAGTCTACTAAGACCAAATTCAAGCTCTGAATAAACCTATTACTATCCTTCATAGCTGCCTCAGTTATCTGAATTGTACTAGTGAGATGATGCATTTGTTCTTCCGGTGTCTTTTGACCTTGAATTAATGCCTCGGAGATTTCTTTCCACAGAGAGATAAGATTATCTAACTTAGGACTGAGTTTGTACTTTAGCTCTCTGCCTTTTGCCTTTATCCTTTCCTTCTCTTTCTCTTTCTTCTCCAATTTTTCTTCAAATCCGGCGATTTCCTATTCAATAACTGATATAGGTTCAGATGAACCAATGATATTATCAGCTATGTCATTAATCTCCTTTTGAACTTTTGCTGATTTCTTTGTCAATATCCACTATTAATAGATTTGTCTTGCAAGTATCTCTGTATAGTTCCTTAAACTCTGTAATTGTTGTGCTCAGTGCCGGTAGAAGAGTATCAATATGTTTCGTACACTTTAGTCACATTGGTGGGTCTAAATTCTATTAGTGAAGTACTGGATATATTCCCAACTACCTTTACAATCTTAGTGCTTCTGGTGGGAGTAACCTCTTTGCTTGTCTCAACCTCTGGTGGGTCAGTCTATGTTTGCATTTCCACTAGAAAAGGTTTTGGTTTCTCTGTGGTTACTGGTTTCACTATCTCAATGTGTCCCTGTGACTCTGTCAATTTCTCTGCTTGTTTCATTGTGTTATCTACTACCAGTATCTCCATTGGTTTTTCTTTATTCTTTGCTATCGGTATCTTAGTTATTGTCTCTGTAGGTTTCTCTGTGCTTGCATTGGTATTGTTAGTAACCATTTCATTAACCAAGGGTTCCTCTAAATGCTTAGTTTTCTCTGCCTGTACCCCAATCTCAATGTGTTATGCCTATATTCCAACCTCAATATTATCTATCAGTTGTTCAGTAGCAATATCTTTCTTTTCCTCTATGCTTTCCTTATCAACTACAATGTTTACTTCTTGAGTGTCAATGTTCATGGTGAACAAAATTTCAGATTCAAGGTTTGTATCCTCATGTGGTGTATCCACATTTTCAGTAGTCGGTGTACTATCAGTCTGTACTAGTGGAGTAACCGAAGGTGGTGGTAGGTTATCAGTTACTTTAATGTTTGGTAGTTGACCTACCTTGCCTTTCCCCTTGTCTTTGTCCTTCTGATAAACCTTGAAAGTTTTCTTTGGTCTGTTCAACTCTTCCTATTTTTCCTTCTCAATAAAGAAGATGTCCCACTTGTCTGTTGTTTCTTCTGCAATTTCATTAACCCTACCAGCCATTAGGCTCACATGCTGGTGTTCACTTGCAAAAACTGACCTATTAGCTTCACTGACCATTTCATCAATTTCTTCAACAGATTTGACTGGATGTATAGCTAGAAGTTTCTCAATTTTAATTTTCTTATCTAGCTCCATAATTACTAACCTCTTAGCATCTAACCGCCTATACAATTCACTAGGCAAATCATCTACAACTTCTATTAACACTTTCTTATATATGTCAAGATGTAGGATGATTATATTCTCTATACTTTCTTTCTCTGCATCAGTAAATGTATCATATAATTTTCTCACATTGGATAAGTTATCGTCATCAGTTATTTCATTCAGTAAGTTGTCCAATGGTAGTATAACCTGTTGCTACTTTTTCTTCTTTGGTGTCAACTTCTTTGTTGGTGGTCTCACTGCCTTTTTCTTCTGCCTTGTTCTCCTTGTTTTCTTGGGAGGAGGAGAGGGTACCGGTGATGGTTTTCTCTTCCTATCAACTCGCTTAAACTCAGTAGGAATTTCACTATCAGAGGATGTACCAACCAGTGAGAGATGAGCCTCTATTTGTAATCCTTCTAAGTCACTTCCTTTATTCCATTTATGTTCATGATATTTTCTTTTATTTATTTAACTTGTTTAGATGCACTTCTTATGTATTTTTCTCTTCTCTTTCTTTGTTTCAAAGTTTGTACACCACTTTCTATTGTTTCTGCACTTCCAAAAACTTTTTCTTCCCGTTCTCAAGGGGCTTGTAATAGGGCTTTAGCATAAGTTTCAATGATGTTACATCTGCTTCATACCCTATTTTTATTACCCATACAGTTCTAGGAAGAACTGCCTCCATCCATATCTCATCCTTCTTAATTACAAAGCATATTTCCTTCTCATATTTATCTACAATACTTTGTGGTAATCTCTCTCTTGTTTTCATTTTTGCTTTGAATGTTTTGAAGTACTATGTTATATTGTTATCCTTATCTTTCCCCATACCGGTGAAGATATCTAGCATTTATTTGCCTACCGGTATATCATAACCAAAGTCTTTCTTACCAATACCGGGAACCTCTTTTGTAAGATACAACATCAGACATACCAAGAGATTGCCAAAACGAAAAGTACCTTTCTTATCTCCTTTGATCTTTTTCAGATTATCTATTAACTCATCCTTTAACCACTCACATACATCTATCTTTGCATCATTATTGACCATATCATATGCATTTTTAATACAAAGACTGGAAACAAAGTTGAGTCAATTTGCATGGGTGGCCTTATAACCTAAAATCATACTTATGAATCTAACATTCTCATCTTTTACATCATTCACTCTCAAGGATCTACTATCATAGGTTCCTCCTGTTAATGTCATGATAGTGTTATTAGGAACCTTTTTAGTTTTATCTGGCCTACTACCGATGGAGGGTAAGCCAGTCACTGCCCTAACTACTTCCTTGGTGATTTTACAAACAGAGTCTAGCCAAAAGAATTCACCATGAACTCTGTTAAGCACAATCCTTACCACCTCCTTAGGAAATTTTGGGATGTCAAGGATTTCCACAAAACCTAAAGTTTCAATAACCTTATGTTCGGGTTTTACAATTCTACTTTCATCACAAATAACAGTTTTAAACATTTTCAATATTTCTTCTAAACCTAATTCCTCAATATGGCAATGAATATAGATTCTAGGATCTTCAACATATGCAACACCTTTTGGAATTTTTGAAAAAGATCCCAAGGAATCATCCTATTTCACTATCTTGGGGATAATCTTAAAAACTGGTCTAGGGAGTTTAACTACTTCCACAACAGTAGGGTTTGCAATAAATTCCAGAGCAGAGGAGGAAACCATTGATAAATACCTTAATTTGCCTGATAGGTTTGAATGCTTGAAAGAAATTTCTTCACTTCTCACTAAGGATGCCTTCGCTCGGATTTTCACACTCTCTGAAAGTTTGAATGCTTGGTGAATTGAAAAAGAGGGAAAATAACTATTTTATAATGTCTTTTCTTCCAACAACTGCATTAAATGCTCACCGGTTAAGTGAAACTTAACACATCTGTTGGTAGAGAAGAAGTCCATCTTCTCACCATCAATCAAGGGTAAACTTGCATGATTTTCAACTTGCTGCAATACCCCCAAAGGGTTAGTTCTCAGTTGGATGAAGAGTCTCCTGCTGATGGAGTAATACTCTATTCTACCGATGAAGGAATAGTCTCATCAACATTCTGATCTATCTTTCTAATCCATTGTCTTGAAAATTCTTGCTTTACCTCATCAACCTTCTCTTTTCCTTTCAAACTGGGTCCTTTATTGTTTGTCGGTGAAGTCTTGCTTCTACAAAATTTTGCAATATGTCCAATCTTGCTACAAGCATAACAAGTCACATTGTTTTTATGAATAGGCTTTCCATATCCTATGCTGATTTGTGTTCCGCATTGATTAGATAAGTGCCCAAATCTTCCATAAACATAACATCTTACATTCATTCTACAGTTTTCTGAATTGTGACCAATTTTGTTGCATTTGGAACATTGATCGGTGGGTGCATTAATGTTCTGATTGTTTCTAGATCTACACTGATTTTCTCTATGACCATACTTGTTACAGTTAAAGCATTTCCCATTAAATATGTAGGCATTGGGTTGTCTTACCCGTTTACTGTGATTATGATTGTTTGCAGTACCGAAACTTTCTCCAAATTCAAATCCAAGTCCATTAGTGTCTCCATTAGGTTTCTGACTTTTCAGCATACCATCAAGTTCTTTTGAACTTTTCTTGAATTTCTCTTTATGTTGATTTGCAGTAGCCAATTCATTTGCCAGAAATCCCTTTTGTCTCATAAGTTCAGTTTTATCATGTTCCATGTGAATCAAATCTGTCTTCAACATATCATTTTCATGATTGAGTCTTAGATTTTCATTTCTAGCATCATTGAGTCTCCTAGTCAAGTCATCTTCATTCTTATTTCTATCTTCAATGTCTTTACAAAATCTCATAGTCGTGTCTTGCATTTCATTCCTCAAAGTCATGTTTTCTTGCCTCATCTTGCTTACAAGCTCATTAAGAGTTTCCTTTTCATCATCATTACTCTGCATCTTCTCATGAAGTTCTTTTCTCTTATTTCTAGCAATAGTGAGATTCTCCTAAATTCCTTGAATGAATTCCTGTGCAGTCCTCAGATCATCTTCAAGTTTGATATTCTTCAACTTCTCCACATCATATTCCACAAGAGCTCCTTCTAATTGCTTTCTTAAATTATCCATCTTTACCGGTGTCAGAATCTTCCTCAAGTTGTTAGGCTTTTGAAAAATAGAGTACCAGACTTTGATACTAATTGTTAGGATTGATGATAGTCCCAAAGATACTGAGAGGGGGGGTGAATCGGTATCTAACCGGTTGACAAAATATTTAACCTTATTAAGTATTTTGCATTCCAAAATAGTGTACTGGTAAACAAGAATTAATGCAATAAATAAGAACAGTAAAGACAACATAGAAGGCACACCATAACACAAGATGTTTAACAAGGAAACCCAGTGTGGGAAAAACCTCAATGGGATTTGTGACCCACAATATTCACTCACTGGCAAATGAATGGATATTACTTACAAGAGGGGCCTGTACATGTAGGAAGGCCAACTGCCTAGAGCTCACTACTCAATTACAAAAGGAAGTCTCACTGACTTACAAAATGGATTATGAGAATCTAATATAATGTACTTCTATAATTCAACATCTGCTATGCCAGGTTTAGTACCAGTTTAAGCTCATACAATAACCATAAACCTTATACAAAATATTCGCTCATCACTTCTACCATGTATCCATCCTATATTCTATATCAAAATGATTTTCAAGATCTCGTACATATATGAGTCTTATTACAATATCCCATGTCATCTTTACAAAAGATATTTACAATTAAATACAATAAACAAAACTTTATTCTTATCGGTTGGAGTGCCGATATACATTGTTGTCGCTATCGATAAAGTGTCTGCCTATGCCGATGCCTATCGGTGCTGGTGCCTGAAGGTGTCCACAAGGTTGCCGGTAAGTTGCCATCAATGACAAGACCATCATTTATCACTAGAGTATGGAATGCCAACAAGGGATTTCAAACACTTCCCCAATGGATTCCACAGCTAGTTATGCAAGAATTGTCCCTTTAGGTGACTTGATCATCCTAGTTAATGGATCATAATGCTTTGCACACTCAATTACAAGTTCACTACACATAGAATGAACTTTGATCGAAATGGAGGTCACAACCCCTCTATAAACTTGATTTTTAGACTTAATTCAAGTTTGATCACAATAAGTAGGCCCGAGGACACTCCAAGAAACTCACAAAATGAATGTATTTAGTGCTCAAAATGTGTTTCCAAGTTTGAAAACACTCAAAAAATGGTGTATAATATCTGATTTTCAGAAATTAAATTTTGAATATACCCTTCGAAGGTAAGAAAAATGTAATATCTTTGCTGCTCCAACAAGTCTTAGGTTTGAATTTGTCTCCTTTTGAGGTTTGGGAACACAAGTAAAGCCATACTTCAATGGTTGGGAGAAAACACATTCATGGCACACCCCCACATTCAAGTCGATTGCCCCTTCAAATTCTAAAAATCCTCACACCTTAACATGAATTGATGCCTAGGAAAACGACATACCAATTTGAAAACAATGATGGACATGAAGTTTCAAATTCAAGACCAACAATGGCTCCCTCTTACATGTCACAAATATGCCCAACAATGGTGTCAAACATAAATGTGGGCATAATCACCCCTTCATCAATAATGGAGCCACATAGAAAATGTCTAAGATCACTCACAAAAATGGTGCAATCAGTCAAAAACAAAAATCACAACCCCTCCACAAATGGTGGTGCCACACACAAAATTGCCTCAATCAACAATGACACTCACATAAAATTCTTGGATATCTCCAAAAAAATGGTGCTATAGCTCACTTGTACAAATTCAAACCTCTAACCAATAATGGCACCTCCAATCAATCTTAAAATTGTGAAATCAATGGTATTATAATATTATTTTAATGTTGGTTGGGTTCCTTTATTCATGTTTACACCTTCCCAAGCAATGTGGGATAAAACTTTACTTCAATTAGCATGGTGGAAAATAGGTTAGTTGGGATTCCATATTTGACATACATTAAATGCATTTCACTAGATCATTAAATGCTTGTAGCAAGGCAACAATAAAATTATTTGGGCACACTTGTCATTTAAAATTTGCATTGAATTCAATTCCAGCCACCTGTAGAAAAATCAAATTTCATCGGGACACACATTTGTATTAAAATTATCCTTAATCCATCACTTCCAACCTTGAGAGGAAAATTGACCCTCATTCGGATAATAAAATTACATCATTTCATTAACTTTTCTCACAAATTTTCCCTTGGAGTAAAATCGATGCCTATCTGGATAGTTAAAATTCATCGTTTCATGTAAAGTCATACCCCAGTGGAAAAATTTCCTTCATCTGGACTCAAAAAACTTGTTATTTTTATCGACATAGCTTCTAGGGGAAATTTGAACTCCATATAGACAATAAAATCTCATCAAAACTTCATCAATTCATCCCAATGGAAAAACACACCTTATCGAGACAATGTAAATTTGTCCACACTTCACTTCATCACATTTGTTTTCCAATTTGGTGGAGATTCTAACCTCATCTGGACACATGAATTACATTTAACTTGGTCATTTGTCTCCTAGTGAAAAAACATAGCCCATCTGAACACATTGTCCTTGTATATTTTATCTCAAAATGTCCTAGTGGAAAAATGACCTCCATCAGGAAAATTGTAGTGGAGAATCCAAATGCATCGGGATTTTCTCAAAAATACTTGAAACTTAGTAGAAAAATGCCTCGCATTGGGACATAGTCCATTTATAACTTAGTTACATGAGGTAAAAACATCTACCATAGGGATAATGGTTATTTTCACACTGAAAAGTCCAAACTTATCAAATTTTGCATTTTATCTCGGTGGAAATTCTATTTCCATTAGGACTTTCATCATTTTAACTGGATTTGAATGGGGAAAAATAGGGGTCCATTAGGGTTTTGTGGACATAGACTTAATTTGACCTTCGAGGAGTGGGAAAATGACTCCTATAGGGACTTTTGATGCTCTAGCACAAAAATCACACCAATTTGCAACATTTAAACACATTTACGCTCAAATTTAAAGCTTGTTGCAACCTCAAAAAAAACTTAGGAAAAATTTAGGATCACCTTACCACTTTGACATTTTTAAACATTTATTGACTTCAAAATTCAAACCCTAATTGCACATAGGAAACCCCTAGGCATGATCATTCCAAAAATGAGACTCAGGTACCTGAAAGCTAGAAATTTCCACTTGTTGCCAAAACCCTAAACTAACAAGATGCGAAAAGCAGGAAAGAGGGGGGGTCCCCATTTGCAATGGGGTGATATTTTGAAAAGGTCACAACAGACCCCTATCTTGATAATACTGGCATGTCTCTGTTATATCTTTCTATCAATCATATTCCCTCTTACCTTCCCACTTTTTGCTTGGTTGGGTGCTACTAAAGAGACTATGGATAGTTTAACTATGTTCATTTTATTGGGCATGATAGGTCATGATTTTTTAGTGGTTGTTAACTATCCTTAAGATACTTGTCATTAAGCTCAATATGTTGCCCATTACTGCTTCATTTTCATTGGCATGCTTGCAAATATTACAACAATTGTTCTCCTATGACACCTATGATAGTAGTCCTCCTTTTTCCTTTATCTCTATCAAATCACTATACCCTGTTCTTGGGTATGTGGAATTCCCACCATATTTTAAAAATGATAGTTTTTTACCTTTGTATATATCTCTCTTATCACATCATTTCCTTTTTCCCTTTGTATGATATTTATATGGCAACTGCAATCCTGATAGGGAATTCCTTCGCATTCGCTATGATAGGCTCCTTTTGCTTGACCCTACCTTTGTATTTAGATTCCAATATGACTGCACACATTCATCTAGAATAGTACTTATACTTGTGGTTGAGTTCATCTTATGCACAATCTTCTCTACCTTTGTCACTTCTATCATGATTTTTATTTTGTCACTTATAGGACCATGCTTCTCAGTTTTCAAAACCCCATTTTATATCTCTCTCCTTTTCTTGGCTATAAATGTTAATCATATAGATTCCATATGCTAAAACTAATTTTGTACTCCCACTTGGCATCTTTTTTATCAATGCATGTTTATCACTCATAGTTGAATCTTGTAGTAGCCACCATTGGTGGACAGAGAAAAGCAACATCAATAGCATTCACTACTTTGCTATTGACTACTTGGAGGAAATGTGATAGAATGCATGATATGTGAGAGCTCTTATTTGGTTGCTATTGGAGTGGGATAAATGTAAGAATGGTAGAAACATTGGAAAAAATAATGGAAGCAATAAGTTTTGTGTCACAAGTCCACTCAAATAAAAAACCACTGGCACAAAGCATCTCACTCAAATAATAAAGGTCATCATTAATTTCTTCAACAATTGGAACCAACACTTTATTAATATTAGAAACATTGTAAACTTATGCCACTCTAACAACAACATAATCAAATTTGAAAGATACACCAAGTGTCAAAGCTCATATAGCTATGCAAATCATTTTGTCTTGGTGATAAAAAAAATCAATACCCTTAATATACATTGGAAAGGAAACTACAACATCCATTAAAGGTAAACACTTATTGGAGTAAGATTGTGACTAGAAGTTGATTCAACACTTATCAAATTCAAAACTTTCTGCATTATAAACATCAATTAAAGGTTCCTTCTCTTTTGAATGAGGCACAAATTCAAAACCTTAAGGCTTATTACTATATGAATCTTCACAAAACTATGTATAGCAGACCCAATAGAAGGTGTCCTCAAAAGAAACACCCAACAATGAAGACTAAAAGGTTTTCTCTATGACTACAATGTTAGTGTAAAGGTTTTAATATGACATACTTGTCTATTAATAATAAAGATTTTTCATGTGCATACTATTGCATGAACTAGATAAGGTAATCTCCAAGGTCCAAACTAGTTATGGAAGTGTTGAATCCACAATAAACTAGTCTTGGTCGTCATAGATAACTGATAGGATTTGTAAATAGCTTTAAATATTGAGAATAAGACTCGTGAGGGAATGAGACCCTAAAAGGTTTCTCTCTTCTACAAATTTTGTTTGAAACATGATTCCCTCCAAAAGATCCTTGTTCTTTTTTGGAGACTTTATGGTAGGAAAGTGTGGCAATGAACCCAATTTGACATTTGATTGGCATAACCAAAACATGCAGGATGGGAGCTCACTTATAGAGCCCCAAAAGGATGTAAAAATAGGGAATTTACTACCTTCAATAGATTTATAATGTACATATTTAAGATGAGGGCTTTTCACAAAAATGTAATAAAAATACAACATAAAAGACCACCTACAATGTGTCAAGGTAAAATGAAAATCATTTGAAATAGCATGTTAAACTTGAAAAAAATCATCCATTTTGACAATTAAGGAAAAACTAGTAATATTGTTATTCTACCAACATCACCCCCCTTTTAAAAATGTTAGCCCACCCTCAAGCCAACACTTTGACTCCATTGACATAGCATTATAGAACTGTACCATCTAATATTCTTAGCCCAATTCCTCTAGAATCCAAAATGTCATTGATTTGGTAAGGTCCAAGCCACCAAACCTTTTATTTTCCTTGTTTCATAAACTTGTCATATAAGACAACAATTTCATCGACCTAAAATAAAAATTGACTTGATTTTTTTATCATGTCATGCCTTTTGTCATCTTCTCTTTGTTAATTGATGGTATTTTATAATTTTTCTTGCTTCATTTATTTTTTCTAGTTCTTCAAGCCTTTTCTGATAGTTTCATCATTGGTTAGCCTTAAGGTGAGTGTTCTGTGGAGATTATGGAAAATGAAATTGATAGGTAAACTAGCCTTCAGCCCATAGACTATCTTTAAGGAGTAAACTTGGTGACCTTTTATGGGTGGTGCGGTGATGCAGAGGCATGGGTTAGACACAAATAACAATCTCAACTTATAGGGCTTCTACAACACAACATTCAAAACAACTCATTTTGGGCATATCTACTAGTCTCCACCATGAGCCACTAAAAGACTTGGAACTTTACTCATGAAGTTTGGATAGAGGGGTGACTTGACAAGGACTTGTGTTATGTCTTGTGGAACCATGTGACATTCTCCTTTGTTGGCTTATAATACCAATTTCTAAACCCTTTAGAACTGCACTATTTTAGTTTGACAAATATGGGGTTTCAACCCTTGAACAATATGAAAACATTAAAGATAACTTTCTCTCACCCAATATGTAATGCCCACCAAAATACCCTAGAGAAACTAAGGATCTAACATAATAAATGGGGATATTTTTTTTTCTACCATCTAATGCTACACATCATATCATTTGTGCAATGTGAATTAACACGCATTATCAATTAAGCATAAAGAACATAAACCATTTCGCATAAGTGCATTAACCAAATATACAAGCGGAATAAAAAACATAATCATTACAACCATCTCTCTAGGGTAGCTTAACACCATTACCTAATTCAACTATCATAAGCAATAACATTCTATTCACTTTATTACCACACTTATTATTAATTACTCCTTGCTCATTGGTGCATGAGCACCTCATCAACAAGCTATTAATGACCCTAAGGATGAAGACTAGGATCATTAGGGTGTCTGAGTGTGCCTTGTGTTTCATGTATACAAATAAACCCCACCATGTAAGCCCATGTCACCAATTAGGCAATTTGAGAAGCCAATTGGGACAATGTGGTCAATAGGGGTAATAGATGGTTTAGATTTGTTTTTGATAGGTTGTAGACATGTTTCATGAGTTTTTGGTTGATCCATGTATGTGGATTCCAACCTTAGCCAATATGACAACATTTTGTGCAAAATTGCAAAAATGCAACTTTTGAGTGCAAAAGTGCAACTTTTTGAAAATCGGTTGGGGGAAGCCTTTCAACGGATCCAACCCACTCCAAATTTGGTGGGAAACCATTGGAGAGTTTTATAAGCCTTGTGGACATGATTCCCATGGTGGCGGCTATTATAGTTGGAATTTGTGAAGCAATAATACACAAAAATACTTCAATTTTCCCAGAAATTTTGAGTTTGCAGAAGTTGCACATGCCTGTACGAACTGATTTGAATCCCACCATCCATGGAGTAGATAGGGAGATGAAATAGTTTTCTTTTGGTGGGGGTCTGAGGTCTTAACTGTTCCAGAGTAGAGAGAACCTATGAGGCCCTACCCCAAGCCGTCATAGCATTTCAGTTATTTTCATGTTGGACCTATTATTGATACTATATTTTGATGCATTGTGGACATAGATTTTATATGATCCAATGTTTGGATAACATTGATATGATTATGTCATTTACTTTGATTTGCAGTACTTTATTTTGATGCTTGAAATTATGGATGCATGCTCTATAAATGATTTAATTCCATGATTATGATGATGATGCCATTTAGTAGATTATTTTATGTGGATGCTATCAGATAATTGGATACTTGATTTTTATAATTGAAATTGTATGCGATGTCTGAATTGTATTCTTTTTTGATAAAATTATATGTGATTTTTGGAATTACTAATGTGCAAGTGAGATGTGTAGGAAAATTATTCCATGTGACCATGGAAACTATTCGGAGAATCAAGCCTAGGCCTATGTGCATTTGTGAAGCCAAGGGTTGTCTATTTGGAGAGACAACACCTCGTTTGTAAATATGTTTTAATTTGTAAATTTTATGCTTGGATGTGTGTTTAATTTGGAAATTGTTTAATTTATAAATTCCAAAAAAAAGGGACATTTGCCATGTGTATTTTAGTGATGTGTAATTTTTTTTGTAGTGTCACTTGACCCATGTGTTGTAGGATGATTTGGTAATGACATGTCAATTTGGAGGAAATTTATTTTACCAATACATATTTTTCAATTATCCTAGTATGGTCCCAAGAAATTCTTGGATAGGGAGCCATTAGAAAGGTCAACTCAGGGTTGACCCGTAGGTAAACTTTGGGTGAATTTCTAGGGGGTTAAACTAACTCCTAGGGTCAAGTTAGGGCATTTTTAGTGGGATATATGATGTACCTATGGATGAAGGACAAATTTATCCATGTGTCCACCCCCTAGGGCCTGTTTAGCCACCCCAAAAATTGAGTTTCCCAAGTTGGCCGAATTTCAACTTTAGAGGAGCCTTCCTAGGTTAGATAACCCTCCTCATGAGTGACATTGCCCTTCCCCATTCCTTTTACCTTTTTTGAGGTGTCTTGGCTAGAGAGTTTGTAAGGTATTGGGAAGACCAACCAATGAACATCCTTCACCCTTCCCAAGTGGGTTGGAAAGAGTGAGGAGTGTCTTCATAGGGAATAATTTAGGAGGGAGAAGTTTGATCACCCACTCTCCATTTTGGAGACTTAGATTCTTGAGCAATTTTTCTAATCTTTTTTGGGAAGATTTTGGCTAAGTCTTGAGAAAAAAAAAGGATAGTGGAATTGGGTAGCTCTCCTACAAGATTCATCATCCCTTTTGGCAGATTTAAGGTTGGTTGTTTTCTAGCTCATGTATGTTATTGTAATGTTGAAAAGATTGCTTGCTATAGTTTATTTTCATTATTGATATCTTAGTGTGTTGGGAAGATGTTGATTTCTTCCCTATGTGTTTTTTTCCTTTGTTATTGTGTTTTTTATTGAGTTTTATTTTGGAAGTTTTCAAGGCCAAACTCACTCTTGGGAGGGAAGAGTGGCCTTGGGGTGAAGGGTTGTTTGACAGTCTATGAGTGTAGAGGCTCTCTTTGAAAGAGAGTGATTTACAAGGGGTTATGGGACCCTTGCTGCATAGTCTATTCATTTATGAAATGGGGGTCATAAGGGAAGTTTGTTGTCTTGTATGCCTTGGGGGACATAAGGAATTATAGGGACAAGTTTGGAACTTGTGGATGTGTTTATTTGTAGCCTTGCTATGGCATTATGTTCTCTACTTGCAGAATTCTCCTCTAGGTATATGGTCCACCTTCACCCCACTTAAAAAGTCACACAAGTGACATTGTTTAACCTTGGGATGGGAGTGTTAATGTTGTTATGAGTTTTCTTCTTGTATGTGTTTTGAATGTGTGTTTCCCGTCTAGCCTTGGTTCTCCTAGCTCATGGGTGGCTTCTTGTAAGCCTAGGTTGGGACGTAAGCCTCCATGGTCACAACCTGAAAGTTTTTATTGCAGGGAAAGGATTGGAAGAAAAATATTGAAGTTGATACTATTTTTATTTGTAATAAGAAAAAAAATGTATTGGGAAGCCCTCTTTTAGTAGAAATGAGAGGCTAGGTTTTGTATCTACTATTTGTAAAAGAAATTCCATGAAGTATTAAATATATTTATTTGACTAAGTTTTATCATGAAACAAGATGTATTCTTTTTATTAGATTTTGATCTTGCAAAGAAAGAATAAAATTTGAGTTATTTCCCTATAGATATTTGAGTTATTTCTTTGTAATTATTCATTGCCAAAAAAAAAAGAAATGGAAGGAAATTTGTTTTCTGTTGTTTAATTGTTAATAAAGTGTATGCATGTTGTAAATGGAAAGGAAATAAATAAGTTGTTCCATTATGTTTTCTTTTATTATTCTACAAATACAAGTGTCAGAAATGCAGTTAAAAATAAATAGGAAAAAAACTATTTTTGTCTATAATTTTGAAAGCAAATATAGGGATGATACTTTTATGTGTTAGTTTTAATCCTGCTTAAAATATGGATCTTGTTGTTTTTATTTGTTTATTTATCAAAATAAAGAGAAAGAATTGGTGTAGTTGTTAAATAAGTTTATTCTTGTCATTTACACCTATTTCTTGAGTTAAGTGTACAGAAAATTAAAGTGTAGATTGTAGGAATGAAAAATAAATAAATAAATAAAAAAAAAATTAAAAAAAAATAAAATAAATATATATATATATATATACATGCAGGTTAAATATTCAAAAATAACAAAAAATTAAAAAATCTATTGTTTTGCTTCAATCTATTATGCTGGTGTAAGAAATATTATATAAAACATGTGGTGCATCTAATTCAAAAAAAAAAGAAGAGAGATCCCATATACATTATATTCTGGAAATGAAATACTGTCATTTTATTTAGATTTCCGATTCTTACCAGAGTTATGTTTTGCCCTCGCAGATAATAAGGCACACACACACACACACACATACAAATATATTTTTAAAACATTTCAACGTTTTCTATTTTAAATAGAATAGTTTGTAAAAAAATATACCCATGTACATATATGTACCCAAAAAAACTAAGATTATAATGCTTGTTGTTAAAACCAGGGATGTATATATTGTATATACATATATGTACATAAATGTACATAAATATGTACATATATATGTATATGTATGTACATATATATGTATATATATGTATATGTATATGTATATGTATATATGTATATGTATATGTATGTACATATATGTACATATATATATTAATATTAAAAATAAAGCAGGGAAAACAAAAAAAAAAAATTAATACAGAAAATATTTTGCCTTGCCCTCCCTCGCCACCACCATGGATAACCACGGTGGAGGCTTGGTCGCCACTATGGATAGCCATAGTGGGCAGCTTCACTGCCGCCATTGTGGGTATCCACAATGGTCGGCTCGCTACTGCCACTATGGGTATCCATAGTGGTCAGCTCGTTGCCGCCACTGTGAATAGCCACAATGGACAACATCGCGACTGCCACTGTGGTTATCCACAGCAGTGCCTGCGAGCCGCCGTGCGACACCTCTGCCCTTGAGCCCCCCTCTCATGCAAATAGAAAAAAAACTTTGCCATGGCCTTCGGCCTCCCTTCGGCCATGCTGCCGCCTTGCTCACCTGCACACACACACAAACAAAAAAAAAAGAACAAGCAACCCTAACCCAATTTCGGGTTAGGGTTAGCTTGAAAATAAGGAAATTAAAAGAATAGGGTTAGTGTATTAAGAAAGTAAATCAACCCTAGATAGGGTTTGTAATAAAATATATTAAATAGAACGAAATGAGGGGGAAATTATTTTCAAAGTTTGAAAAGAATTACCCCCCATTTGTCTATAGTCAATATGAAGAAATAAATAATTTCTATTATTGACTAGGGTAAAATTAGTTTTTTAATATACTTCATTTAGAAAAATATGAGATACACATATATATAATTATATATATATATATATATATATAGTTGAGATTTAAATATCTAAGGGCATTTAAATTCGACTTTAATATAAAATGAAATTATTAATCTAATATTATAGCTGATTTGGTTAACTTTATTAATTTAATTTAAAGGCATTTTCGCGTTTGCTCAATTAATTATCTTTAATATAAGTTAACATTATTTTTATTTAGTCTTGAGTATATTAATACTTTTGAGATGATTAATGTCCCTTGAATTATTGTTGGAGAAATTGTAATTAGGGGAGATTAATTAATTTAGTTTAATTAATTAATTAAGTAGTGACGACCCTTTTTAGGGAATAATAGTCTACTCATAATATGGATGCCATAATGAAGGAGTTGATTAAACCAACTTTAGGAAACCATTCTATTTAACCCGGAGTTAACCCTTAGTTAAGACAAGACTTATTTATTCCATTTTAAATATAGATTATTTAATGTATTTATGTTGTTTAAAAAAAGAAATTGTTGTTCCTTTTTTTCCCAAAAGTTTGGGCATGACAGAACCCTTCACTCTTCTGACTGTAACTTGGAAAGTGAGGGTTTGGAGAGGGTTTCGAACAAAAATAACTTTATCTTGCACTCCAGTCCACTAGAAGACTCTTCCTTTGGATGGATACAGGATAAGCCTTTGTATTTTAGTTTTTTCATGGTTTCTTGCAAGGGAAACTTTGTTGTGTGGAGAAAGGAGCAAGATTAGGTAGGCATCTCTATGTGACTACCTAGGACAAGATTTAGGACAATCATCATAAATTGTCATAGTGGTGGATTCCAGGTGTGCAACACTGGAATTAGAGGTTTCTCACTATCCCCCACATGTCCATAAAGTTTTTTTTTCATTTGGTGTATCGGTAAGGGTAGTTTCTTTGGAAAATAGGGCTAATTGCCCCTATTAGGTCTCTTAGTCTCTAAAGGGAACATACCTTGTAGTTGTAGATCTAGCCAAACCATTTTAAGGATCAGTACAACTTCCAAAAGGGTTTCTTAAATGATATTTTTTTTGTATGGGTATGTGGAACACTTTTGAGCTAAGGTCCATTCTATCACAAAATAGGGCTACAAGCCTAGGGGGTAGATTTCCAAAGAAGGTACAAGCAATTGGTGCCCAAAACCAAAACCAGTGTTTGGAATAGTTCTTAGATGTCATGAATGGATCATTTCCAAAATCCCTAAAATTAGGAGTTATCGGTAAGGCTTGTTTGAGAAAGTAAGGCCTTTTACTCATCTTGAGTAGGCCCAAGCCTAGTGAGTGTGTGTGTAGTTTCATCCAAGGTGTGGAGTCCTTCCTTGCAAGACCCTTGTAGTCAATTAAGGGGTCACTAGTCTAACCTTGTTTGGGCTTGTCCTTAGGATTTTGGGTAGGGCTTTTCATCAAGTGGTATCAGAGCATATGAGTGTTTGTTGGATAGAAAGAGAAGACAAGACGTCAAAAGAAGAAGGATCCCACGAGGCACCTACAAGAATGACCAATGCAGAGTTGAATGTTCTGGTGAAGAAGCAGATGGTAGAGAGAAGAGAAGTCAAGACTGAGAATTAGGCCTTGAGAAATGAGATGGACTAGTTGAAGGATAGAGTGGAGAGGGGAGAGAGAGACACTGGAGAAGAAGGGGATGAAGAGGATATCCCTATGCAGGAAGAGCTAGAGGTACCTGCAAACTAGAGACCCATGATGAGTGTCCTCAAGTCCATGGAGAGAAGAACAATGGATGTGAAGATGGATCTATGAGTATTTGCAGGCAAGATGAAGCCTGACATAGAAATGGAGTGGATAGACTCCTTGGACAATTTTTTTGAAAGTGAAGACATACTAGACCACCAGAGGGTGAAGATGGCCCAATCCAAAATGAAAGGGGTTGCACTAACTTGGTGGACTTTCATCCAAGATGAGAGGGTGAAAGATGGAAAGAGAAGAGTAGCTACATGGAAGAAGATGATGGCTTTGGTAAAAGAAGCCTATGTCCTAATGGACTACAATATCCAATTGCATAGGAGGAGACAAATATTGAAACAAAAGGAGATGGACGTGAGTTCCTATACCAAGGAGGTCATGAAGTTGTGTGTGAGGACCAAGGTGAAATAGAGTGAAGATGAGAAAGTGGAAAGATATCTCAATGGGTTGAGGTTTACAATCCAAGAAGACTTGAATCTCCACACCCTGGAGACAGTCCAAAAGTGCTTTCAATTGGAACTCAAGGTGGAGGAGAAGTTGAAGAGAAGACAAGATCAAAATGGTAGAGGTAAAGGGAGACAACAAAGAGGAGGAAGAGGCCCTTTCAGAGGTAGAGGAAATGGTTTTGGATACCAAGGAGACTCTAACCAAGAAGGCAATGGAGGAGAGAGCAGTTACAACCAAGGAGGGGGCTACAATCCAAGAGGGGGATTTAGGGGTAGAAGACCACCCTCTAGAGGAAGATCCCAAGGTAGAGGACCTCCTAGGTGTTACAACTACAACCAAGAAGGGCACATGGCCAATAGGTGTCTAGAGAAGGCTTCTAGCTCCATGGGAGAAAGGAGAAGCAATTTGGTGCAGGAATCTGATTATCAAAGTGTGGCAAGTGCAAACACTTATCAAAGTGCCAATGCTCCTGATAACTATGGCTATCTTGAAAGAGGAGAGGCTCTGATGATGAGGAGAGTAGTAACCACCATGAAGGTACCTGACAAGGAGCCTACACAAAGGAAATCTCTTTTCAAAACCACTTGCAAGGCAGGAGGAAAGGTATGCAAGGTTCTGATAGACTCTGGATCCACTGAAAATTTTGTATGACTTGAGATGGTAGAAAAGATTAAGCTTAGAAAGCTCCCTCATCCTTACCCCTATAAGTTTTCATGGCTCACCCAAGGTAAGAAAGTAGTAGTAGTACAAGGATAGATTTCTATTTGACATAGCCAAGATGGATGCATGTCATCTCTTGTCTGGGAGACCATGGCAGTATGACTTGAAAGCTCATCATGATGGGTTAAGAAACACCTACTCAATCACCAAGGATGGTAAGGTGATAGAAATCTTACCTCTGATAGAGGAAGAGATGGAATCAAAGGGAAAGCATGCAAAGGTGTTGATGGTAGAAGGAAAATAGTTCATGAAGGAGATTGCAGAGAAAGGTGCAGTTTTCTATGCCCACATGCCTAGCCCCAAGGTGACAAGGAAAGAGCAGTTTGTAGAAGAGAGAGAAGGAGGACAGAAGCACATAGACCCTGCAGTTAGACAGTTGCTTGATAAACATCAAGGCATCATCTCAGATGGAATTCCAAGGTCCCTATCACCGGTGAGGGACATTAGTCACTACATAGATCTGATCCCTAGATCTACTCTCCCAAACAAAGAAGCCTATAAGCTCACCCTAGACCAGAATGCAGAAATGGCAAGGTAGATTGAAGAATTGCTTGAATTAGGACTGATTGGAAAAAGTCTAAGCCCATGTGTAGTACCAACAATCCTTGCACACAAGAAAGAAGGCACTTGGAGGCTTTGTACAAACTCAAGAGCCATCAATAAGATAGCCATAAGGTATAGGTTCCCAATCCCTAGAAAGAGGATTTACTTGATTTCTTAGGAAGTGATAAGTATTTTACAAAAATGGATCTAAAAAGTGAATATCATCAGATTAGAATAAGGCCAAGGGATGAATGGAAAACAACTTTTAAAACCAATAAGGGGTTATATGAGTGGAAATTTATGCCATTTGGGTTGTCCAATGCCCCTAGTACTTTTATGAGGTTGATGAATGAAGTCTTGGTGGAATTCATAGGAAAATTTGTCATAGTATACCTAGATGACATCTTGATCTTCAGTCACACAAGGGAAGAGCACCTCAAACAAATAGATATGGTTCTCAGGAGGTTACATGAAGAGAAACTAATGATCAATTTGGATAAGTGTTTGTTTATGCAGGAGGAGATCATCTACTTGGGTTTTGTAATCTCACAAGGTGAGTTGAAAATGGACCAAGAGAAGGTGAGTGCTATATTGTCTTGGCCTACACCTAGACCTATGAATGATGTCCAAAGCTTCCATGGTTTAGCAACTTTCTATAGGAATTTCATAAGTGGATTTAGTCATGTTTGTGCACCCAAGCTTGACACCATAAAGGGAGGACAAAAGTGCAGGTTCAATTGGACCAAAGAGGCAGATGATTCATTTGAGACATTGAAGAAGAAGGTTGCAGAACAACCAGTCCTTGCCTTACTAGACTTCAACAAGATATTTCAGGTGGAATGTGATGCAAGCCACATGGCTATTGGAGCAGTGCTCAATCAGGAAGGAAGGCCTATTTCTTTTTTTAGTGAAAAGCTAAATGATGCCAAGAAGAGATACTCATCTTATGACTTGGAGATGTATGCTCTAGTATAGTCTTTGAAGAAGTGGAGGAACTATTTATTGCCTAAGGAGTTTATAGTTTTTACTGATAATCATGCACTTAGTTTCATAAATAGCCAAGAGAAGTTAAACCACTAGCACGTGAAGTGGGTAGAGACCCTGCAAGCCTTCACATTCACCCTCAAACACAAGAAGGGAGTTAAGAACAAAGTTGTAGATGCTTTGAGCAGCAGGGTCTTGACTGTCAACCAAATCAAGATGGAAAGTGTTGGTATTGATTCCTTGAAGAGTATGTATGATGCTAATGAATACTTTGGAGAGATATACAAGGTATGTGAAACCTTTGGTGAAAGATACCATATTGAGTTTTCTGAATTTCTGATACAAGATGGATTGTTATTCAAAGGAGTGCAGTTGTGTATTCCTAAGTGTTCCATGAGGTTGAATATTATTAGGGAGAAGCATTGTGGAGCAATGGCTAGTCATTTTGGCCTTGACAAGACCCTAGACCTTGTGAAGAGACATTATTTTAGGCCTAAATTGTAGGCAGATGTAAGGAAGTTTGTGGAGACATGTGTCATATGTCAAAAAGCCAAGGGGAATTCTACAAGTGCGGGTTTGTATCAGCCCTTACCCATTCCTTCTAGGCCATGGGAGAGCATAAGTATGGACTTTGTGTTGGGTCTACCTAGGACAAGGAGAGGATTTGACAATGTCTTTGTAGTGGTGGACAAGTTTAGTAAAATGGCTCATTTCTTGCCATGCAAGACTTCTTGTGATGCATCATATGTTGCAGACCTATTCTTCAAAGAGATAGTTTAGATACATGGATTTCCCCTAAACATTGTTTTAGACAAAGATGTGAAGTTCATAGGTCACTTTTGGAGGACCCTTTGGAAGAATTTGGGGACTAACCTAGCTTTTTCATCAACCTACCATCCTCAAATGGATGGGCAAACTGATAGTTGTGATACTTAATGTAAGTACAAATCCAATAGCTAACAAGATGAGAGGGGGGGGGGTGAATCATACAAACTTAATCTTCCATAAAAACAATAGATTCAACCTTGGTAACATATACTTTAGTAATATAACCAAAACTGCTAAACATGCAAACTCAAAAGCATATAAACATCATAACACTCATAACACCATATTTAACGTGGAAACCCAAATAGGGAAAAACCACTATGGGATTTTAGACCCACTAAGAAATATACTCTTCTAGAGTATGCTCGATTAAAAGAAAATCCTGTTAAAGATTACAAACACATTACTAGATGTGACCCGGTTAAGGGATTTCCCTCAGATCTGTTAGGATCTTCACCTTGTTAGAAGTGACCTTGTTAAAGGATTTCAAACACTCAATCAGAATGTCACCTTGCTAGAGGGTTTTACAAATAAGACTGTTAAGTCCACTCGGTTAAGAGATTTTCTGTCACTTTACAAAATAACAGTAATAAAAATCTATCTGCAACTTCACATCTAAAATGCTAAAGCAGATTCTTATTTGCTTGATACAATAGGACTTATCTTGTCCATCTACTGGGCTCTATACTTTGTTATTTAAATAGGTCTTCAAGCTTCTATGCTCAGTAATCACTATGTAGCATCCCTGTGCATACACTTGCCTGCATCCATTGTTTATCAATAGTTCCTTATTTATAAACAATTTGCTAACCACTTAATCTCCTTGATCACATTTCCCATGATCAATCATAGCCATCAGATCTTCAAAATTTGACCAGGTTCAATGTATCCTTTGATCTGAAAAACCTTTTACCCTGCCTTGGAACTTGCATACATTTCTTGGAACTTGTGCTAGGGTATTGCGGTTCAATCTGTGCTGTAGATCTTCTTGTCGATTTTCCTTTGCCATAGATTCTTTAACAAACTTGATGCATGGCATACCAACCATTCAATCATAACCAGCTCATCAGCTTCCTTCATTAAATAATGCTTTTATTCATTCAATGCATTCTGTTACGACTTGGTTGCAACTCGGTAAATACTAAACTTCACTCGGTAGACATTCTACCTTCATTAACCGATAGCGATAACCTTAGGGTCTACCGACTAGGTTCTTTGCTCGGTAACATGGTATAGTATTAACCTTACAATCAATAACATATGTAGGATATCAAAACAATCTAAACATCATGTTCTCATCATTGTCTAACTCGGTAATATTTTCCCATTGAATAACTTATTTCTCCCCTTATTCATCACATTCTTTCTGTGTCTTTTACCAACATCTTTATACTCATCAAATCATACTTTTTAAGATATGGCAACATCATACTAAATTAGAAAATCAATTTCTTGACATCAATGACAAAATAATAATATTAAGACAGTAAACATCCTTAATCAGTTATATCCATAATCATCAACAACCTTCTCAATATCCTTATTGAAATACCAACAATATCTCCTTGTCTGTTATAATGCCAACACAAACTGAAGTTGTCAATAAGCCATTGGAAAACCTATTAAGGTGTTTGACAAGGCAACATGGAGAGAAGTGGGACAACATTTTGTCACAGGAATAATTCTCATACAATGACACCATAAATAGGAGTATCGAGAAGTTTCCTTTCCAGATTGTATATGACATCCACCCAAGGGGAGTGTTGGAGTTAAGAGATTTACCCAAAGAAGAGCCCATTAGTGCAGATGGTGAAGCTTTTACATCAGCCATTAAAGAGATGCATTACCAAGTCAATTCTCATCTCCAACAATATGCAATGAAGTATAAGGCTCATGCTAATAAGAAGAAGAGAGATGTATAGTTTAATGTTGGGGATTTGGTATGGGTACATTTGAAGAAGGAGAGACTCCGAAAAGGCAAATACACAAAACTCATGCAAAGAAAGATTGGACCATGTAAGATATTGAAAAAGTGTGGACAAAATTCCTATGAGATCCAACTTCCTCCTGATCTTGGATTATCACCCATTTTTAATGTGTGTGATCTTATACTTTTCAAGGGTAGTGACAATGAAGGGGAGTAACCAATGCAGGTTGTAGCAGACAATGACATTACAAGGCATGAATCACCTTAGTTGAGAAAAGTGTTAGATAATAGAGTCACAAAGAAGACAAGGAACAAGGAGTACATTGAGTACTTGGTGGCTTGGCAAGACAAACCAGATTCAAAGGCCGTTTGGATGACAAGTGAGCAAATATCTAATCATGGTGCAGATTTACAAACTCTGATCTCAAGTGGGTTTGAGATCTAACCTCATCAATAAGCTATTCATGACTCTAAAGATGAAGAATAGGATCATTAGGGTGTCTGAGTGTGTCTTCTATTTCATGTATGCAAATAAACCCCACCATGTAAGCCCATGTCACCAATTAGGCCAATTGGGACAATGTGGTCAATAGGGGTAATAGATGGTCTAGATTTATGTTTGATAGGTTTTATACATTTTTCATAAGTTTTTGGTTGATCCATGTATGTGGATTCCAACCTTAGCCAATATGACAACTTTTTGTGCAAAATTGCAAAAATGCAACTTTTGAGTGCAAAAGTGCAACTTTTGAGTGCAAAAGTGCAACTTTTTGAAAATCGGTTGGGGGAAGCCTTTCAATGGCTCCAACCCACTCCAAATTTGGTGGGAAGCCATTGGATAGTTTTATAATCCTTATGGACACAATTACCAAGGTTTTTTCTATTGTAGTTGGAATTAGTGAAGCAATAATACACAAAAATACTTTAGTTTTCCCAGAAATTTTGAGTCTACAGAAGTTGCACGTGCCTATACAAACTGATTTGAATCCCACCATCCATGGAGTAGATAGGGAGATGAAATAGTTTTCTTTTGGTGGGTGTCTGAGGTCTTAACTATTTCAGAGTAGAGAGAACCCTCCATTCTTCTGATTATAACCTGAAAAGTGAGGGTTTGGAGAGGGTTTTGAACACAAATGGCTTAATCTTGCGCTCTAGTCCACTAGAAGACTCTTCCTTTGGAGGGATGTAGGATAAGCCTCTGTATTTTAGTTTTTTCATGTTTTTTTGTAGGGGAAACTTTTTTTGTGTGGAGAAAGGACCAAGATTAGGTACGCATCTCTATGTGACTACCTAGGACAAGATATAGGATAGTCATCATAAGTTGTCATAGCAGTGGATTCCAAGAGTGCAACCCTAGAATTAGAGGTTTCTCACTATCCCCTACATGAACATAAAGCTTTTTTCTTCATTTGGTGTACCGATAAGGGTAGTTGCTTTGTAAAATAGGGCTAATTGCCCCTATTAGGTCTCTTAGCCTTTAAAGGGAACATACCTTGTAATTGTAGATCTAGCCAAACCATTTTAGGATCACTACAACTTCCAAAAGGGTGTTTGAAATGATAATTTTTTTATATGGGTGTGTGTAACACTTTTGAGTTAAGGTCCATTCTATCACAAAATAGGGCTACAAGCCTAGGGGGTAGATTTCCAAAGAAGGTACAAGGAATTGGTGCCCAAAACCAAAACCAGTGTTTGGAATAGTTCTTAGATGTCATGAATGGATCATTTCTAAAATCCCTAAAAGTAGGAGTTATTGATATCACTTGTTTGAGAAAGTAAGGCCTTTTACTCATCTTGAGTAGGCCCAAGCCTATTGAGTGTGTGTGTAGTTTCATCCAAGGTGTGTAGTCCTTCCTTGCAGGACCCTTGTAGTCAATAAAGGGGTCACTAGTCTAACCTTGTTTGGGCTTTTCCTTAGGAGTTTGGGTAGGGATTTTCATCACTCATGTTCAAATGCAACTTATTTATTTCCTTCCATTATGATATGCCAACTACCCTATCATCTAGCTAACATGATATGCTTAGTCTTTTCAATGGAAGACTAATCCATTTTCCTACATTCATTTTATGTACCAAATCCAAATATTCTTAAACCCTTAATCATTTCCTATCTACATGATCATTATCCATCTATAATGATAATGCAATACTTAATGCATAAACATAGTCATCTTTACTTAACTACCTAGTTCATGCTACACATGCATCTATATTCCTATCATGATCATTTCCTTTAACATAAGTCCCAAACACATAATGCAATAATCTTAATGCCTTACTTAGTTAATAATCTTATATGCTATACATACTTTCCTAACTTCCCAATGCAACCATATGAATGACATCATTAACTAAGTATGATATTGTTTATCAACCACAATTCCTACATTATAATCATTCCATTTTCTTAAGGTTCTTCCACATAATAATCTACATTCTAGTTAATAACCATGAATTTTCTTTCTATGCTATTACAATTAACCAGCCACATAAATCAATCCTATTCAAGGTATAATTATATTACAAACATCTAAGTACATGAAATCATTTCCTTATGATATACAAGTACATAACTATACATCTTTTACATGATAATATAATACATGAATCCAAGATATTCATCACATAAATCTTCTATAAGAAACATCCATAAGATGCTACAATGAGAAGAATCCACATCCACACATGAAGAATCCAAGAGAATATCCCAATGGTTGAAAAGCACCAACCACCCGACCATGTGGAACCAAAGGAACCACCCCCCATGCTAGGAGATGACACAAGCTCCCAACACATAGTCTAGACCTAAATTGGTACCTAACAACCAAAGAGACTAAACAATACAAGGACTCTCAAGCAGGGAGCAACCACAAGAAATCACAAGAAGAAACTCCCAAAGGCATAGAAATCATCAAGGCATGAATGCAAATCAACAAGGGGACACATGTAGGAGTACAGTGTCATCACATACCATCCTCTAACATAACAAATACTATAACACAAGGCACAAGCTTGATGGACATGTGGAGCCATCTCAACCTATGAGAGACCATGGGAGATTGACTTGCCATAATAACGGCCTTCCCAAGCTTATCCTAAAACATCCTCCCTAGGATCAAGTCATGGGGCTCAACTATTAATTATCTTGATTAGGTGAACCTAATTTCCCACCCATAAATTTATTATTACATTATCATTTGTTTATTTCAAGGTAAACTTCCAATGTTCCCTAGCGGTCTAGACTTCATGCATCCATAGAAGGAACCTCATGCAAGCCTATCTATCGTGACTCCAATCATCACAAGGAAGCCCAATCCCCCTAATGTGTTCCCAAAACAAAATCACATCAAGGGGATCATATATGATATGTAAATCTGAAAACCATAAGCATCATCATGTAAAAATAACACATACATGAATGTCCAACAACCATAATGCCAAGTAAACCAATAATGAGCCTTGTAGCATAATAACACATCAAGGGCCACACAAAGACCATAAAAAACTGTCACAAATATGAAATGAACATCAACTCAGTGGATCAAAGAAATAAAATAATCCTCACAACATGGCTTATCAACATGTTGGAGATGCACAAAAACCTCCATGGTATGGTTTATCAACATGCCAGAGCTTAAAATCATCAAATAATATCAAATGAGATAAACCACAAAGCTAGAAATCATCATTAGACCTCAAAAAATACCGTTGGTACAAGAACAAATAAAAAAATATCATCACTGATTGACTAATCCATAAAATATTGAAACAACACAGATTAGTGCATATGATTAACAAAGAGGTACATTTAACTAACCCTAAGGCGCATTTAATACATTCTGCAGCGCATTTGAATAGTTCTGAAGCACATATAATCAATTCTGAGGTGCATCTAACTAGTTATGAGGCACATATCAATAACAGAATAGTGTATATGATTGATTCAGTAGCTCATATGACAAAATTGATAGTGCATATCATAAAATTATTAGCACATATGACTCAGAAAGAAAAATAAACAAAAAATGCCAGATTATGATTCCAGATTAAAATTCAAGGAAAAATATATAAGTCTCGAAACCAAGCTGAAAAGTGATGCCCAGACCTAAGGAAACAAATGAAATAAATAAAATGCAAAACCATAACCACATCAAGGAGTAACCACAAAACATAGCTCCTCCATACCTGGCCTTGGCTCACTCATACAAATTGACAGAATGACATACATGACCCAATATTACAATCAATTTAAAACACAAACATTAACAAGGCTTGGAAAAGGCAAATGTCGATCATAAAAATACAAGAACATCAACAGTCAGATTCTCTATGTCTTCTCCCTCTCATAGAAATGCCAGACTGAAAGAGCCAAAGAGAAATCCCCAATATAAACCAACTCCTCAAAACAATAATGAAATCTCAACCCACATGGACTCAACATCATGCACACAACAATTTATAGGAAGCCAAGTGTAGAGAAATCCTCAAACGATAATTTCCACAGTGTCATGCATTCACAACAAAACAATATTTCCAAAACAATAAATTTTCCCACAAAATATAGTAAGAAAATATATATCCCAAAGTTTGTCCATGAAATATTTAATTCCAAAACTGTATAAAACTATAGAATATAATTTATTTCAACCCATTTCCCACATACAAAATGCTGACATGAAGAAAACAGAAAATCTGAAAAATAAAAACTTCAAGGAAAGACCTCCAACTTGGATTAGGAGTGATGGAGGAAGGTTGATGAAGCACCCACAAAATCCAGCAAGCTCTGAAAGCCAAAATCTAAGCTCAAAAATAAAATTGTAGAGAAGATTCAAAAGAGTGTAACCTGACAACAAGCTCAGGCAACCAGATAAAAAGAAAACCAAGCCTAAACCCTAGCCTCCAAGACAAAACCCTAGCCTCAAAGTCAAACAATGAAAATATTCCAAAAGACAATATATTTTACATACCCCACTAATAGTACATTTTATTTTCTCATTTCAAATTTGGTCAATGAGACTAAACGGTGGGTGAGGAAAATATTAAAAACATATTTATAATTGTAAATTGAATGTGAAAGGATTATAGTATGAGGTACTTTATTTCCCCAATATAATAATAATTAGACTATACAAATAACTATAGGTTACAATTAATTAAATAAATCAAATGGGTAATTAAATAGATAACCCAAGGCTTATAAAATAAATAAATAACCTCTAATAAATATTATTCAATATTAAAATATTAAATCAATGATAAACACTAAATAAATAAATAACTAAGCCACAAATATTAATTAAACATTAAACACTAAATAAACCTTTAATCAACAATAAATAAATACTTAAACAATAAATTCTAAGTAAACAATAAATAAATAAGTATTAAATGTCAAATAATCAAAACACCAATAATCCAATAATTAAATTAAACATTAATAACTATTTAATCTCACATCAATTAATTAAATAAATCAATAAAGACTTGCATACTCTGAGAAACCATAGCTCACTAACTAACATGGCGAATTACGCCAAGACGTTGACGACTTGAGGTAGACATCTTAGATCTAGAGTATGTGAAGGGAACTTGTGTCAACTTCCAACCACATGCCATTGGGATTTAAAGACAACACTCGGACCTGTGGAGTCAAGTGGATTCGGTGACTAGTACCTACAAATCCTGCAATCACAAAGCAACGATACAACATATGCATATATATCAAAATAGGCAAGTGATAGGGAATCACAACGGCACATCCCGCTCGCAATGAGTGATGTGACATTGCCCCTCTCATGAAGACAGTCATACAATAATCAAACACATCTCATAATCCACTCATCATATGTAATCATGAAATAGGTTTAGTGGAATCATAATAGCATCAAATGCATTATCGATATAAACTATCAATAATCCATCAACATAGTAATGCATATATAATCCATCAAGAATATATGATCCATCAAACACATATATCCATCAAACTAGATGATCAATAATGATAGCATCATCATCCATATAAATTATCAAAATAGCATATTTCCAAATAATGTCTATCATCATAATGAGTAACTGAACACATGTAGAATCATAATCTAAAACATCATAAAGAGTCTAGATAAGTCTATCATGCATGAAATAAAAGTCAAGTCAAGTCAAGGAGGGACACTACATCCTCCCCCCTTTTCCTAGGCTTACTCCTAGAAGCCTAAGAACAAATAGGGGTAAAGCTCTCTCATCCGTGCTGCATCCTCCCAAGTAGTTGAAGAATCACCAATTGGATCCCACTGGACCCTTACCTACTCTCTATGCTCCATCCTCTGAGGAGCATCTCTCAACGCTGAAGAATGCACATGGGCTCCAAAGAAAGTTGCTCGCCCTCTACCTATAATGCATTCCAATCCAAAACATATGATACATGAGGATGATATAACCTCAAAATAGAAATATGAAACACATAATGGATGCAGGACAAGCTAGGTGGCAAGGCAAGGCAATAAGCCACATGATCAATCCTCTCCAAAATCTTGAAAGGTCCAACAAACCGAGGCACCAACTTAGAGCCAACTGAAAAACTCTCAAAAACACCTTATCGCCAACTGAAAAACTACCTATCCACATCATGTGCATCTACATACTTATTTTGTCTATCCTGCACCACAACCAAATTCTCTCTGATGTAAACCACCTGCCACTCCATATCCTATAACATCTCCAAACCAATATGCTCTATGTCCTCCAAATAGTCTCAACTCAAGGGTGTATGACATGGTCTACCATACAAATCCTAGAAAGGAGACATACTGATAGAACTGTGATAACCATTATTGTATGCAAAATCTACCAAATAGAGATACTCCTCCCAACGAGACTGCTGATCCATAACATACATCCTCAACATGTCCTCCAAAACCTAATTCACCCTCTTCGTCTGACCATCTGTCTCAGGATGATATGCTAAACTAAATTTTAGTTGCATTCCTATAGCATTATGAAGTGCAGTCCAAAAGGATGATGTGAACATTGGACCACAATCTGATATAATATGTCGAGGAATACGATGCAACCTCACTACTCCCTCCAAGAAAATCCAAGCCACTATTGTTGTTGTATATGATGACCTAGTTAGAAAAACGTGCACTAATTTGGTCAACCTATCAATGGTGACCATAATAGCATCATGTTGATGAGAAGACATAGGAAATCCATAGATATGATATCCCATTTCCAATTTGGAACCAAGTTCAACTGTAATAACCCTGTTGGATGCTGATGTTTTGCCTTCATTCATTGACACTCTAAGCAACATGACACAAAATCTGCAATATCTCTCCTCATACCAGCCCAATGATATATTTATCTCAAATCTGCGTGCATCTTCTTAACAACTAGATGTGCCAAGTAACATGCACGATGTGCCTCTAACATGATCAAATCTTGAAGACCATTTGATGGTGGAACATAAATATGTCCCAAATGCCTAAGAAGACCATCCGACTCAATTGAATAACCTGCATATATACCCTCAAGAGCTCTACTTGTGGCTACCTCTACAATAACCTCCTGGTACCACACATCTAAAGGAAGGGTACAAAGAATATGGCTCCTCAAATCCACACTAAGAGACACTGCTGAAATCTTATGCCTCCTATGGCTCAATGCATCTACTACCACATTCTCCTTTTCTTGGATATATCTCACCTCAAAATCATACTCGCATAGGAACTCCATCCAACGCCTCTGCCTAGCATTCAAATTAGGCTACGTGAAAATGTATTGTAAACTGCTGTGAACATTGTGCAACTCAAATCTATTCCCAAGGAGAAAATGCCTCCATCTAACTAAACCATGAACCACAACCGCTAACTCTAGATCGTGGATAGGGCAATTCAACTTATGATCTTTAAGTTTACGTGACTCATATGCAATCACATGGCCATCTTGCATCAACACTTCTCCTAGACCCTCCAAAGAAGCATTTGTACACACCATGAAATCACCTAAAGTATCTGGCACTGCTATAATAGGTGCACTAGTTAGATATTCCTTAAGGATCCAAAACGTTGTCTCACACTGCTCTTTTCATACAGACTTCTTCCCTTTCCTTTAAAGAGAAGTGATAGGATGGGCTATCCTGGAGAAATCCTGAACAAACCTATGATAATATCCTGCAAGACCCATAAAGCTACAAACCTCACCCACATTAGTGGGTGCTGGCCAATCAACAATCACCTAGATCTTAGAGAGATCTACTACGATACCCTCTCCTGAAATCACATGAGCAAGATATCGAACCTCTGACTAGAAGAACTCACACTTCGCCACATTGGCATACAACTGATTCTCCCATAGGCACTGCAAAACCTATCTCAAATGATCCTCATGCTCCTCATCTGATCTTGAAAACACAAGAACATCATCAAGAAATACTAGCACAAATTTGTCCAAATAGGTCCTAAAAACACCATTCATCAAGCTCATGAAAATTGATGGTGCATTTGTAAGACCAAAACGCACCATTGTAAACTCATAGTGTCCATGCCTAGTACAAAAGGATGTGCGATGAATGTCTACCTCATGAATTTTCAACTAATGGTACTCGAACTTAATATCTATCTTAGAGAAGACCTTTGCATCCTTAATCTAATCAAATAAATCATCTATACTTGGTAAAGGATATCAGTTCCTCACAGTCACCTTATTAAGTTTCCTATAGTCGATGCATAAGAAAGGAGATCTATCCTTCTTCTTCACAAACAACATAGGTGCACCCCATGGGGACACACTAGGATGAATGAATCCCTTAGCTAACAACTCCTTTTACTACAATCTCAACTTGCTCAACTCTTGGGTAGTCATCTGATAGGGATCCTTAGAGATAGGCTCAGCTCCTGGCACCAAATCAATTTTGAAATCAATATCATGCTTGGGCGGCATGCCCGAGATCTCACTAGGAAAAATATCTGCAAACTCCAGTAGGATAGGATGACGATGGAGAAGATCCACTATACTCTCTCCCCCATCCATGTCATTCACCCTCATAGAAAATAATTGGTAACCCTTACATGCACACCTCTTCATCTGCATAGCATAAATCATGCGAAGAGAAATGGGTCTTTGAATCCCCACTATCTCCACACTCTCCCCGCTATCATCCACACATTGTACTCTCTTACCCTGACAATTAATCTAAGCTCGATGAGACTCAAGCCAATCTATACAAAGCACAATATCATAGGATCCCAAGGGTAAGACATGAAGATCCACTATGGTATGGCAACCACCTACAACCAAGGAACAACCAAGCACAAGGGAGTCCACTATGACCTTAGACCTCGCAACCAACTCTACCTACCACCTATCATCTTTCTTTACCACAGAAAGCCTACATCGCTCTACTAGAAAAGGAGTAATAAAATAATTTGAAGATCATAAATCAAATAGCACTGAGAAAGAGATACCTCCTATCATGCCCGTGGTCTCAACAACTGGCGCCTGATGCTCAGCCTGACAGTTATCTACCACCGCAAACACACGATGTGATCTACCTATATCTCCAACTATAGGCTCAGAAGTAGCTGACTTCTATTGTCCTGACATCTGATAAGTCCACTAAGGAAAATGAATGGAAATGTGTCCTGGCTTCCCACATGAAAAGAAACCTCTCCTACCAAATCCTCTACTCATTGGAGTAGCACCCAACTGCTGAACACTGCCTCTACTAGAAGTTGGTTAAGAACTCAACACTGACTAAGAAAGAGTAGTCCTCTTATCACACTGATGACTACAAATTATGTCAACCTAAAATCTAACACCTCATACAAAGCTCTAACCCTGAAGATGTCTCTTCTTAAACCAATGGTCACTGTGGAAAGAAGAAGGATGGCTCCTAGCAACACCTAAAGTCTGTGGTTGAGAACCTCTCACAACAAATCCTATAACTGGAGCACTAACTGACTGTTCATCTATTGCACATCTATAAGCTAAAGCCAAATTCTCCTCTTCTATCTGCACCTTCTCCACACCTGCCTCCAAAGTCTTAAGTTCGTGCATCCTTACCTCACCATTAATATGATCACTGAGGCCTCTCACAAAATGTTGAATCAACATTGGCTCATCTGCAATCCCAACATACTATCTAAGCTCAAAGAACCTATACTCATACTACTCCACAATCATCCTTTGTTGTCTCAAATTATGAAACTCACTGGCCTTCCTCTGTCTCCAATTTTGTGAAAGAAATCTAGCATGAAACCACTCCAAGAACAAATCCCAAGATACTGTCACTATGTCCAAATGCAACTTCTGCTCCTCTATATGGCACCATGTCGATGCAAAATCACAAAGGTTCATGGTCACACACCTCGCCTTAAAAAACACCTACTCAAGTCCAATAGCCATGTCTCCGCCTCCATGCCACTACCTAGACCATCAAAAGTAGGAGGGTGAGACCTCAACATGTCTCTCATGTGACTAGCTATAGACACCTCCTGATCCACCTCAACTTTCCTCCTATGAGAACATGAGCGCTCTCTCTCCTGATGCTCCAAATGATGAGACTCCTCTTGCTGATTCTCCTCTTATCTCAATCCTAATCGACCAAGTAGCTCCTCAAGCACGTTCACCAGCTTCGGAATTGCATCACGTCTAGACTGATTCTATTGCTGCTACTGATGCTCCTCATGGTGTGACTCTTCAGAAACCTTAGGTCAAGGATTTTGACGAGTACCCATGCGACCAACACGATGATGATCTCTACCCATAGAAGGAATCTTGTCTAAACAAGATGCAAAGAAAACTATAAAAGGATGATAAATCCAAGAGAACAAAAATACCCTTTGATACCTCACTCAAACTGGGGCTAATATGAGCCAAGGAATAAAAATGAACAAACTAGGGCAAATAGAATAAAAAATAACAAGCAGGGATAAAACCACTGGGCTACCCCATGCTAAGTGCTAACATGTACAATGGGCTCAAATGAAACCAGAGTACCCAATGTTTGAACAAGGGCTTTGATACTAGATGTAATGCCCACCAAAATACCCTAGAGAAACTAAGGATCTAACATACTAAAAGGAGATAAAAAAAAATTTAACACCTAATGCTACACATCATATCATCTGTGCAATGTGAATTAACATTTATTATCAATTAAGGATAAAGGAAATAAACAATTTCTCATAAGAGTTAACCAAATACACAAGCAGAATAAACATCACAATCATTAAAACTATGTCTCTAGGATACCTTGTTTTCCTTGATTTCAGCACGGCCAAAATCGTGAGGCAACCCTACAAAACAGGTTTGTTTCATACCTTACGACCTCCGGGAGAGCTTGATCGACTCAGTCGGTTATCTCATTTAGCTTTTTCATTTTTATTGTTTTCTAAGTTTTTAAGATTTACAGTTTTTCCTACAGGTCAGACTTTAAAGTCCGACCTGCAGGGTTCCTTCTTTCTAAAAGGAATTGCACATCGAACTTTAAAGTCCGATGTGCAAAGGTTTGATTTTCCCCTATAGATCAGACTTTAAAGTCCAACCTACAAGTAATCCTTCCCCTGCAGTTCAGACTTTAAAGTCTGATCTGCAGGTTTTTTGGTCAAAAGTTACATGTCGGACTTTAAAGTCCGACTTGCAAGGGTTTTATTCCTGCATGTCGGACTTTAAAGTCTAACATGCACTGCGTAATTAGGAATTAATGGTCACATTTATTGCTAATTATGGAGATTATTTATTAACTTTTTGGAGATCATTTCTTCATTCCCATTTTTTGAATTCTCCTCTACACATGCCCTCTTCCTTCCTCCTCCGATTTCGCTCACCGTCCTTACGGATTTGTTGGATTTTCATCATAATTTCATTTTATCATTGCGGATTGAGGTAGGCTTTTTGTTCTATTTTTATTCATTTTGGATTTTCTCCCTTGCATCATTTTCTCTTTTCTTTTCTCTCTCTGCCATTTTCCTTTGGGTTTCTGTTGATTAGAGGCGCATCGAATATTTAAAATCCGATTGTTCTTGAAATCTCCTGATCTGCAGGCTAATGAGTGGAGGGATCCGTTTATTTTTCCCTCTTCCCAAAGACCTACATGACGGGTTTTAAAATCCGATCCACGGGCTATGAGTGGAGATCTCTTTGCATATCAGAATTTAAAGTTAGATATGTAGGAGGGTAAACCTCACATATCAGACTTTGAAGTCTGATATGCAAGAGTAGATTAATTGATTGACATGTCGGGCTTTAAAACCCGACATGTCAATCGGTTTCCCTTTCCCAGCACATCGGACTTTAAAGTCTGATGTTCTGGTCTTTTTAATGTTTTACACTTGCACATCGGACTTTAAATTCTGATGCGCTAATGATTTTTCCTAACTTGCACATCGAACTTTAAAGTCTGATGTGTCGATAACTTTCCCCAACTTGCACATCAGACTTTAAAGTCCAATATTCAAGTAAAGATGTTTTATCTTTTCACATCAGACTTTAAAGTCTGATGTGCAAATTTTGACTCCTAAGGTGCAGTCGGAATTTTTTCCCCGACCTGCCATTTTTGACAGTTTTGCTCCCAAGCTTGTTCTGAGTCCGATTGATAAAATTTGGTTTTATTGATGATGATAACTATCAAACAAGCTAATCCTCAATGTTGAGTGCAGTCATTTGCAAATGTCAAGGCCCTCTCATGACAAATCAAAGCCTTCTTTGAGTCAGTTGGAGTCTTCACCGGGTAAAACATCAGCAAAGAAGATGAAGTACAAGTATGATAAGTACTTGAATTTGTACCCAAAAAGGTCAGTAGATTCAAACATCAAGGAGATCAAAGATACATAAATTGGACATGTCAGTATAAAGGAGTTTATTGATTGAGATGAGAAATCTCCTTCCTGCCTTACAAACTTGATCAAATCCGAGTTGCATAAATATGCTTCCTTCCTAGTTGCAGCTCATGATCCGGATTTTGTACTTGCAATAGCGGATCACTTCGATCCAAATACAAGACAAGTTAGGGATGCTACTCAAAATGTGATCATGACTCTGGATAGTGTTTTCTTCAACAGTGTTTTCAAAGGTTCTTTAGTCAAGGAAGTAGCTGACATTTCTCAAGAAAGTGCTCAAGAGTACTATGAGAAAAATAAGGTCAAATGCAAGAAAGTGATCAATACTGTGTACCTCTTTGCTGCTAGAAATTATACCACCTCGTAATGGCCTAAGTATTTTCACAAAAGTGACTTCAATGAGGAGTATAATGATATGGTCACCATGTTGACAAGAGTGAAGGTTTTAAAGGACTCTCATTACTTTCAAAGCTGGATGTGTTATTACATAAATATAATCAAGAAAGGGGCTGCTAGGATTGATTGGGGTGAGTAGATCAGCGATGCATTCTATGCACAGTTGAAAGAAGTCAAAATGACATTGAAATTTTATATGACTTCTTACCTAGTTTATGCAGCCACTTCCATGAGGCAATATCCAGGTTTTTTCTACTAAAGGTGACAGGAGATTAGTGCATGTCTGGGAATACTATGATCAACTCACAATCAAGAATCAAGGTAGCCACTTTATAAGAGTCAATGATGCCTTCTTTTCTATGTGGAAGTGCATGTTTGATCAAATCCTATAGAAGAAAAGATTATCAGAGGCTGCATATAACAGGGTGTCTCATTTTAGATGTGTTTTTCTTCAGTTTCCAACATTCACTTACATCCAGATTGGATGTTTCTCAGGTGAACCCTTCATTTTACCAAGGTATCCTTCTGATAAGATCATTCTCATGGATTTTTTTAGGTTCAAGGATGTGTGTGTGGATTTCCAAGATGGGGAAGACATAAGAAGAATGGATTTAAGTCATCTTACCTTGGAACAGATTGAAAAATTAGATTTGGAAAAGATCCCAATGACCATGGAAGACACTGATGACATAATAGACCCAGTCTATTATGAAAAGAAGATTGTTGACTCTCCACTTCCACCGGTGCAATGGTCAAAAAAGGAGAGTAAGTCTATCACTCAAAGAATCTCTCCTATTTTGGCAAACACCAATGCATGGTTGTTAAAAAAGAATCTTAGAATGAAATAGCTTCCTTCTAGTTCTAGAGATGACAATAATAGTGATGGCCCAGTTGGTATGATAGCTATGGATGAAATAAAAACCAAGGGAAAAGAAGATTCACAAGCATTATCCTCAGCCCCTACAACACAATCTAAGGGGAAAGGACCCAAAATCAAGTTCACAATTAAAGGGTCCAAAAAAGGTGAATCATCTTTAGTAGCGTAGGAGACAGCACAAAGGAACTAGAACATCAGACTACTAGAGATACTAAAAAAGAGAAGGAGATGGAAGAAGGTGAAATTCCTCAACAAGAGGAAGCACGGGTTGAAGAAACATCACATCTTGGTGAAGTTAATGTTCCAACCACTTCACAGGCACCAACTCATTCAGAAGTGATTATCCATTCCATCGATTCTGATTTTGATTAAGAAGAAGAGGAATTCGATGATGAGGACCTAGGCATGGGCATAACTCAGACAGAGAGTGATCAACAATTTTTTGCATTATCCAACTTTTCCAGCCTGGATGATATTCCTTCAACCACCATTGAATCTTGAATTTTGGAGTTTCCTGAAGCTATGGAGCAAGCATTCATGGAACAATAGATGATGACTATACCTTCTATGGTGGTCATAACAAAAATTCCATCTTTGGTAAGCACTGAAGTTATTTCTACTATGGCGGTTATAACAGAAATTCCACCTCTAGTTACTACTCAAATTGTTTCCACTACGCCTTCCACTCTCTCCTTTGTGACCGTAACTGAAGAAGGGTCAACATCAGCAGTTGTTACTACATCGGTAGGTATATCACTGGATACTTCAGCATTGGTATGAATAACATCTACAACCGTGACAAGTTTAAGCCAATATGCTCCTGAAATACCAAGTGAGACTCAGCGAGAAGCTACTACTCCACCCGCCAATCTAGAATTACCACCTTGGATGGAGGTAGTAGCACCTAAGAGGAAGAAACAGGTGATTTCGCCTGATGATTTTGATTTTGAGCAATTGGTTCCTCCAAAGCCCAAGGGAACAAAGAAGCCAAAGACTGTTTCCCAGGTTTTAGTAGACCCAGCTTCTAAAAGGAAGTATGCTGAGGTCATGGTTGCATCATCGGATAAGAATAAAGATGATATACAACCTGAGGATTACATCATGCAAACCATAGAGCTTGGGGAGGAGATGCATGAGAGTGTTAAGCTGGATTCTCAGATGACTTTTAACTCTTTGTTACAGAGACTTGACCAAGAGAGGGATGAGAAGAATGAATTAAAATAGAAATGTGAACAATTGACTAATGTTCTTCTACAAGTTACACAATCCTCCCAGGAAGTTGAGCCCATAGGATCCTCAATGGACACTGAAGCTCTTAAGAAAATTGACTAGGTAGGAGCTAAGGGTCGAGTGGTGGATGAGTGGATTGCATGCCTAAAGTCAAAAGGTTCTCATCTCCTAAGTTCAACGGTCTGGTTATTGACTAATTTTGAAGTGATCCAAAGTCAGATGCAAAGTGTCAAAGCTTAATTATCTCAAGAGATTAAAAATATTGAGAAGAGTACAATCCTTTGGAGAAAAATGGAGGACTTCATAATAGACTTCCTCATTGAAAATAAAGTGGTTCCTTCAACAGAAAAATATATCCAAATCTTGTCGCTATTGTCTTACAAGAAAGAGACAATAAGGTTGATGATAGCAGAGCTGGATCAAGAACAGAAGGAAGGTGATGATGAGGTTGATCTCATTTCTGCCAGAATTGCCAACCTTCCTTGTTATCTATGTGATGACAATCAGAATCTCATTACTAGTGATGTCATCAGACATGAATTTCTTTCCTTAATGGCTCACTGCATGGGACAAGATTTCTCACTTGGTGCATTCGATAAGTTACTGGAGATCCAAGTTAGTTTTGAGGTCCTCGCATCCATGGTAAAGGACGAGAAAAAGAAATATGTAGAGGCTGAAGATACGATTTCTCATGTTCATGTAATAACATATTCTACCCTAATGCCGAATCAAGAAGAGATGGAGGCCATATTGAATAAGTTCGAATAATCCCACAAATCAAACGAGGAGGAGAAAAATGAATAAAGTGTCATTTTTTGACATTTTCTTTTCATGTAGTTGCATTGTTAGATGTTGTAAGTTTTCCCGCAGCTGTATATCTTCTTTCTGCTGTAGTTGTAGTCAAGTGGGACTGTGCAGTTGAATTAGTCAACTATGCCCACATTTTTCTCCACTCTTCTTATATATAAGGGGGACCCTCATTTTTATATTTTTATCTTGGATTATGCTAAGAAAAACTCTACCAAATTTTTGCCTCAACTAAGACTTTGAGCTTTTGTTGTGAAAATTTGATCAAGCAAATAAAGAAAGCAATTTTTATTTGATCCCAAACTTTGTGTTGTGTTTTAAAAAAACAACTTATATGAGTTGATGTTCTTACGTTCATGACTTATATATGTTCTTGAATTTCTTGATATAGGAAGTATTGTTAAGTGGATTAAAGAGCTCTTGAATTGTGAAAGTAGACTTTGTGCTCCTTGAATATTTGAGAAATTTTCTATTGTTAAGTGATTAGTAGTAGGCTTTGTATTGCTACTATTACTTGTAGTTTGTAGAATTAAGGAATTATACTTTAAGACTTTGAGCTGCAAGTTGAATTCCTTACCATTGTGATAATTCGTTTAGTTAGTGTTATATTCAAGAAAGACTTTGTGCTTCTTGCTTATAAAATATTGGTATAGTTTGTTGGATAAATTCATTAATTTTCTTAAGTATCGAAGTGATAGGGAAATTGTAACAAAGTGGAGGGAGAATACATTAACTCTGAAAAAGAGAGAGTTATATTCCCAATACTAACCCACATATTTCAATTTCTTATTAATTAGAGAAGAGATTTCAAAGGGAACCTCCCCTTGATGTGAGGAGAGATTAATTTCTCAACATAGTTGTGTTTGAATCATATATTTTGTCATTGGTATGCTAGTGAAAAAATATTCACCCAACAATTTTTTGGCGACTCTACTGGGGAGTGACGTGCAACCAGTATTTTCCCTTTGGGTTGCAGTGCTCTTTTCATTGTAATATCCATTTTGTTGTTTTTCTCAAAAATCATAATCTGGCTGATCGAATTTACACTCATGGGCAACGATTAGCGGGAGTTGTTGATCCTAATTTTGAGATTTTGCATCAGCATAATGTTCCCTTTTTGACACCTCCACGAACGTGTTCTCCTTTGCAACAGACATGAAGTTTTCCTCCTTTTGCACGACAATCTCCCGTACCAAGTGAGGCGTCAAGTTTGCAAGTCTTATTTGTTCCACTTGCAAGTCATTTGTAATACCACCATATAATCCATTAAGGATGGTTGTTGTTGGCCCTTGGGATACCGCTTTTGGTCCATTGAGCTTGAGCACACCTTTGCATGAACTTCCCAAAGGCATGCTTTAAAAATTGCCTAAATTTTTGGGGGATGGTTCTCAACACCCAGACGAACACATTGTTGCCTTCTACATCACATGTGGAGTCCTAGGTGTTGAGCATGAAGATGTTTTGGTGAGATTGTTCATTGAGACTTTGCATGGAGCCACTGCTGATTGGTTCTATCATCTTCCAAATGCTTATATCATAAATTGGGCAACTCTTAGAACACTGTTTGAAGCAAGGTTCAAGTCTGTTGAAGATGATCACGTGCTGCTGGCTTAGTTAACTCAAATGAAAAAAGAACCTTAGGAAGCTATGCTTAAGTTCAATAGATTGCACAATCACATTCCAGTTGCTTCACAACCCACTGTTGGAAATTTGAAATGCTTCTTTATCAACGCTCAATTGCCAGAGGTGAGCTTTCTTTTGCGAAGGAATAATCCTACAAATTTGGTCATTGCACAATAGTTGGATATATCAGCCGAAGGTGATCTTATCCTCACCACTAAGATAAGGAGAGATCCTAACAAGGTTAGGAATAATCAAACTATTGATTCATCTTTTTCTTCAACGAATTCTGTTGATCCCATGATACAAAAGTTAGCAAATGAGTTGTTAGCACTTAAGAAGCAAATTTCCTCACAAGGAAATACTTCTTATCATGATGTTCCAAGAAGGACTTATCCAAACAATGCTTCCAATTACACCATGCGTAATTAGAATAAATTGCCTCCCGCTCCAGAGAGGCTTGTGTTGGAAGAACCACCCCAAAATTCAGCTATAGGTAATTATGAAGCTGAATATAACGATCTTCCCCCTTTGGGTGAAGAAGACACCAATTTGCATCAAGAAGATGATGCAAAGTTGGTTGATGACTCTAATATCAGGTTTTTGCAATATCAAGAAGATGATACGCCAGACACACATGATGGGGATGTCTTTGCAATATTCACCCATTCACAAGAATAGGAAGCTCAACCACCTGTCATTGTGAAGAGTGATGATCCTATTCAAATCAAGGATTCTCAATGTTTGCTAGTTTCTATTACTAAATGTGGGACTCCCATACCAAATCCTACAAAAGACAATGCTATCTCAATAGGAAGCTCAACCACCTGTCATTGTGAAGAGTGATGATCCTATTCAAATCAAGGATTCTCAATGTTTGCTAGTTTCTATTACTAAATGTGGGACTCCCATACCAAATCCTACAAAAGACAATGCTATCTCAATGGACGCCACAAAGGATAAAAGTGTAAGTGATTCTTCAACTGCTGTCAATTTTCCTGCACCTATCAATTATTCTACACCTGCATTGAAGAATAGTGTACCTAATATTTTAAGTTCTCAAAATGAGAACCCAAATCAATCTTTGATGAATTCCTTTCAGTCATTTGATATTTTAGACCATGCTAGGAAAACCAAAATACAAATGTCTGAGGTTGAATTTTTGAGATCTAATCCAGATCAATTTGACTGTTTGGTCAAGTTTGTTAAAGAAAAAGATACTACCCCTATTAATCTTCCCAAGTATAACTTAATTCAAAATAACTTAGTGACTTCCCCTTCTCCTATAGAAAAGATAGAACCATTCTATATCTCCTTGTTGATAAATGGTTATAAGCTTAGTAACTATGTAATCGATTATGGGGTATCTGATAATGTTATGCCATCAAAAGTTACCAATGCCCTTGGTTTAACTTTGACCAAAACATTTGGAAGATGTTTCTTTATGGATAACAAGCAAGTCCCCTTGATAGGTCAGATCAAGGACGCGCAGTTTGCTTTTGTTGCATTCCCAGAAAAGAAGATTAAGATGACAATATTGGTAGCCGATGTGCTGGATTCCTATGGTCTATTGTTGGGAAGAAATTTTTGTAGAGATGTGCATGGTGAGTTAAACATGGATATGACTGAGGCTCATATTCCTATTAAAGGAGTTATCCAAAAGTTACTTCTAGAAAAAGAATCAAAATACACCGTTGTCAAGTCTGATGATCAACGAGCACAGATTCTTTTCGAGTCGTCAGGTATGGGTAATTATTTCCTGCATGTTGATGATGGTTTGGAGGTTGTTCCTGAGATTGAAGATGCCATTCCACTCAATGAGGTTCCAGTTGATTGTGAAAGTATTGTTATGGAATTAGAAAGATCTTAAACTTCACAACAAGAAATTCTCAATTTTGATACTGTCAGCATTGGTAGTCCAGATGATGTTTAGATGCTAGAATTTGATGGTGGTTGTTCTTCTATTGGATCAGGAGCCGGTGTTGTGTTAGTTTCTCCTAATGGAAATTTCTTCCCTTTCTCCTTCAAATTGCAGTTTGACAACACAAATAACACTGCCGAGTATGAATCTCTTCTTTTGGAGATGAATGTTTCCCAAAGGAAAGGGATTAAAAATTTACATGCTCAAGGAGATGCTGAGTTGATAGTTTGTCAAGTCAGGAACATATATCAGATGAGGAGCAATAGGCTATGACATTATCGTAACCTTGTATGGGATCTAATAGAGGCATTTGATGCTTTTGATATATTTGTGGTTTCCCAAGAATTTAATGATAGGGTAGACTCATTAGCAGTATCAACAACCTCTTTGGTTCCTCACAGAGATTTTTTGGGATCAACATACATTGTTGAATTGGTCTTTTGACCAAGTGTTCTTGACAACTCTGATCATTGGCAAGTGTTTAATGATGATCATCATGTAGTTAATTTCTTGCAGACAGCTGACAATTTTGATGATCTGTATTTTGAAGGTAGTCACTGCCCTTCAAAGGATGCAATTGAAAGTATTGATGCAGAAATGGGAGAGAAATTTCAGCAATTAAAAGGAAGCAAGATCCCTAAGGGTCTAGTTTCTTTAGAAAAGATTTTTGACAAACATGACCATTATATAAAAAAGCAACAAAGATCAACTACAGGCTCAATGGAATATGAGCAAGTAAATATCACTACTAAAGGCAATCCAAAAATGATCAACATTGGAAAGTGTTGTTCACAAGAAGAAAGGCAGAAATTTGTTGCATTATTGCAGCAATATGTTGATGTCTTGGCCTACTCCTATGAAGATCTAAGTCTTTTCATCCCGAAGAACTCCGTCATGACATTCAATTAAAGTTAGGTATCACGCCTTTCCATTAGAAGCAAAGGCAATACAACCCAAAGATCTCTGATCTTTCTTGAAGTTCAAAAGATGTTGAAAGAAAGGATAATCTTCCCCATTCATCATTCTTCTTGGATAGCCAATATTGTACCTGTACATAAGAAGAATGGTGAGATCTGAATATGTGTTGATTTTTGGAATTTGAACCAGGCATCCTTAAAAGATAACTACCCTTTACCTATCATGGATCATGTCCTACAAACTGTTACTAGATTAGAGATGATGTCCATGTTGGACGTGTTTTTCAGGTTACAACCAAGTGGAGGTTCTTGAAAAATATCAACACAAAACTACATTTACCACACCTTGGGGCACTTTTGCATATCATAGAATGCCTTTTGGGTTGATAAATGCAAGAGCGACTTTCCAACATGCAATGGACTTGGCCTTCCAAAGTTTACTTGGTAAGTTCATTGTAGTCTATTTGGATGATTTGTTTGTTTATTCTAAGAAACGTCAAGATCATTTCTATCATTTGCAACAAGTTTTGGGCAAGTGTCGTCAGCATGGAATTTCCCTCAATCCCAAGAAATCTATTTTTGGGGTTACCGAAGGTAAGTTGGGAATACTGTTTCAAAAGAAGGTATAAAAATTGATGTTGAAAGAGTGAAAGCTATTCGTGATCTTTCCATGCCAACAAGTAAGATTGTTGTCCATTCTTTCTTTGTCAAAGTAAATTTCTTGCGAAGATTTATTTGAGACTTTGCTTAACAGACTCATCACATAGTTAACATGATGAAAGGAAATTCTCTTTTCAAGTGGACTCTTGAAGGAAAGAAAGATTTCCATCAAATCAAGGAGGCCATGGCGAACACCCCAATCTTGGCATACCCTAATTATACAAAAGAGTTTATCATGTATAGCTATGCATCATATCATACCTATTTGACCATACTGATGCCGAAAAATCATGAAGGCTTGGAATCACCCATTGCATTCATGAGTTATCTGCTAAAAGCTCATGAGTTGAAGTAATTAGAAATGGAGAAGCATCCTTTTTCCATGGTAAAAGTGGTGAAACATTTTAGGTTTTATATTCTGAATTCACATGTCATCGCTCTTGTTCCTAATGCTGTTGTCAAGTCAATTTTGACACAACAAGAGTTTGGAACTAAAAGGGGCAATTAGGTTGCCAAGATTCAGGAATATGACATGGAAATCAAGCCCACTAAGTTGGTTCATGGAAAAGGTCTATGTTATTTGATAGCTAACAATAAATCGATTGATGAAGTGGTGTTGGAAAATGAAGGTATGAATCAAGATCTTCCCAAGGTTCTATTTGTCAGCACCACTGATGAGTGGTATTCTGACTTGGCATCTCTTAACATATGGATACTATCCTGCACACCTATCATGTAATGAAAGGTGAACCTTGAAGCTTAAAGTGGTAAATTTTATCCTATGGGACAATGGTTTGTATAAGAAATATCTAGACAGTAATTTCCTACGCTGCATGGACAAACAACAACAAGTAAGATTACTTCAAGCTTTTCATGATCTTGCTTGTGGTGGACATATTTCTGTCCTTGTTACTACACACAAAATCTTGTGTGCTAGATACTATTGGCTGACATTGTTTAAGGATGCATACAGTTGGGTTCGCAAATGTGAGCAATGTCAGCAATTTATGGGTAAGCCTAAACTAGTTGTACTCCCTCTTAAACTAGTTGTAATTGAAGAGCCCTTTCAATAGTGGGGATTGGACTTCATTGGACCTATCAATTCAACATCTAGTGCAAGTCACATATACTTTCTCACAATGATAGATTACTTCACCAAGTGGGTGGAGGCAATTCCAACTAAGCAAGCTACCTCGGTGGTAGTTTGTCAATTTTTGAAGAAAAACATCATTTCAAGGTTTGGTGTTCCTCATAAGATAGTAACTGATAATGCTTCATGTTTTTCATCTGATGAGATCACTGACTTTTTCTTTAATCATGGTATTACTCTTTCACACTCATCTGACTATTATCCGCAAGGAAATGGTCAAGCTAAGTCAAGCAACAAGAATCTGGTTACTATTATGAGGAAGCTTGTTGATGAGAGACAATGGACTTGGCATAAAGCTCTTTATGACGGATCGTATAACTCCAAAAAGAGCAATCAGTATGTCACCTTTTCAACTTTTGTATGGGTTGAATGTCGAGATTCCAATCACTATGGAACTTCCAACATTAAAGCTCACCAAGGCCATTGAAGATGTAACCTATCTAGGTTCACTTGATAAGCGGATTATGTTTCTTTCTTAGTTGGAAGAAACAAGAGTAGAAGTGATTGATAGGATTGCTATACACCAAAGCCAAGTGAAGGTGTTATTTGATAAGAAAATAACTTCTTGTGAGTTCTCAGTTGGTGATCAAGTCTTGTTATGGGACAAGAAGAGGGAACCAAAGGGTTTGCATAGAAAGTTTGAATCCTTATGGAGAGGTCCCTTCGCTATTCATGAAATATGTGGCGAGCATAGCTACTTACTTGCATATGCGGATGGTACCCCATTATCACTACCTCACAGTGGAGAACATTTGAAGCTCTTTTCTCAATAAAGAGAAATATAAAGGAAGTTGTACTTATTGTAAAATTCGTATAGTCTTTTTGTTGCCTAACTCTATAGCCCAATGGATACAACCACTCAGAGTTCTAGATTCTACAAGCTTCAAGTGGTGCAGCTTGTACCCCAGTAAGAGCCAGTTGTTGTCCTTGATTTCAGCATGACCAAAATCATGAGGCAACCCTACAAAACTGGTCTATTTCATACCTTACGATCTCCAAGAGAGCTTGACGACTCCGTCGGTTAGCTCATTTAGCTTTTCGTTTTTCATTTTTATTGTTTTCTAAGATTTTAAGATTGGCAGTTTTTCCTGCAGGTCAGACTTACTTTAAAGTCCGACTTGCAGGGTTCCTTCTTTCCAAAGGGAATTACACATCAAAATTTAAAGTCCGATGTGCAAAGGTTTAATTTTCCCCTACAGATCGGACTTTAAAGTCTAACCTGCAAGTAATCCTTCCCCTACAATTCAGAATTTAAAGTCTGGTCTACAGGTTGTTTGGTCAAAAGTTGCATGTCGGACTTTAAAGTTTGACTTGCAAGGGTTTTATTCCTTCATGTCAGACTTTAAAGTCTGACAGGCACTACGTAATTAGCAATAAGTGGTTGCATTTATTTCTAACTTCAGAGATTATTTATTAATTTTTTGGAGATCATTTCTTTATTCCCGTTTTGCGAATTCTCCTCTGCGTGTGCCCTCTTCCTTCCTCCTCTAATTTCGCTCGCCATCCTTACGGATTTGTTGAATTTTCATCATCATTTCATTTTATCATCATGGATTGAGGTAGGCTTTTTGTTCTATTTTTTTTCATTTTGGGTTTTTCCCCTTGCATCATTTTCTCTTTTCTTTTTTCTCTCTGCCATTTTCCTTTGGGTTTGTGTTGATTAGAGGCACATCAAACATTTAAAATCTGATTGTTCTTGAAATATCCTGATTCGCAAGCTAATGAGTGGATGGATTCATTTATTTTCCCTCTTCCCAAAGACCTACACAACGGGTTTTAAAATCCAAGCTGCAGGCTATGAGCAGAAATCTCTCCGCATATAGGAATTTAAAGTCCGATATGTAGGAGGGTAAACCTCACATATTGGACTTTAAAGTCCAATATGCGAGAGTAGATTAACTGATTGACATGTCAGGCTTTAAAACTTGACATGTCAATCAGTTTCCCTTTCCCAGCACATCAGACTTTTGAATGTTTTACACCTGCACATTGGACTTTAAAGTCCGATGTGCTAATGATTTTTCCTAACTTGCACATCGGACTTTAAAGTCTGATGTGTCAATAACTTTCCCCAACTTGCACATCGGACTTTAAAGTATGATATGCAAGTAAATATGTTTTATCTTTGCACGTCGAACTTTAAAGTCTAATGTGCAAATTTTGACTCCTAAGGTGCAGATTGAACTTTTTTCCCCGACCTGCCATTTTTGATAGTTTTGCTCCCAAGCCTATTCTAAGTCTGATTTTTTTATCTAATTAATAAAATTTGGTTTTATTGATGATTATAACTATCAAATGAGCTAATCCTCATTGTTTAATGTGGTCATTTGCAAATGTCAAGACCCTCTCATGACAAATCAGAGTCTTCTTTGAGTTAGTTGGAGTCTTCACCACGTAAAACATCAACAAAGAAGATGAAGTACAAGCATGATAAGTAATTGAATTTGTACCCGAAAAGTTCAGTAGATTCAAACATCAAGGAGATCAAAGATACAAAGATTGGACATGTCAGTATAAAGGAGTTTATTGATCGAGATGAGAAATCTCCTTCCCACCTTACAAACTTGATCAAATCCGAGTTGCATAAATATGCTTCCTTTCTAGTTGTAGCTCATGATCTGGATTTTGTACTTGCAGTAGTGGATCACTTCGATCCGAATACAAGACAAGTTAGGGATGCTACTCAAAATGTGATCATGACTTTGGATAGTGTTTTCAAAGGTTCTTCAGTCGAGGAAGCAGCCGACATTTCTCAAGAAAGTGCTCAAGAGTACTATGAGAAAAATGAGGTCAAATGTAAGAAAGTGATCAATACTATGTACCTCTCTACTGCTAGAAATTATACCACCTCGCAATGGCCTAAGTATTTTCACAGAAGTGACTTCAATGAGAAGTACAATGATATGGTCACCATGTTGGCAAGAGTGAAGGGTTTAAAGGACTCTCAATACTTTCAAAGCTAGATGTGTTATTACATAAATATAATCAGGAAAGGGGCTGCTAGGATTGATTGGGGTGAGTAGATCAGTGATGCATTCTGTGCACAGTTAAAAGAATTCAAAGTGACATTGAAATTTTATATGACTTCTTACCTGGTTTATGCAGCCACTTCCATGAGGCAATATCTAGGTTTGTCTACTAAAGGTGACAGGAGATTAGTGCATGTCTGGGAATACTATGATCAACTCACAATCAAGAATCAAGGTAGCCACTTTAGAAGAGTCAATGATGCCTTCTTTGTTGTGTGGAAGTGCATGTTTGATAAAAGCTTGCAGAAGAAAAGATTATCAGAGGCTGCATATAATAGGATGTCTCATTTTGGATGTGTTTTTCTTCAGTTTCCAACATTCACTTACATCCAAATCGGATGTTTCTCAAGTGAACCCTTCATTTTACCAAGGTATCCTTCTGATAAGATCATTCTCATGGATTTGTGTTGATAGCTAATCTATGTGCACGAAAAGCAATCGCAAGAACATAAGACTAGGTTGAAGTTCCCAGAATCTATTGGCAGGTACTCAGTTTTAACTAACCCCAAGGCCAAGAACATGGAGGAAGAGATGCAATCGAACACTATGAGAAGATTCAAAGCACAAACTAATTTTAATTTTAGTGGCTCTTGAAATACCAAGTGAGACTCAGCAAGAAGCTACTACTCCACCTGCCAATATAGAATTACCACCTTGGATGGAGGTAGTTGCACCTAAGAAGAAGAAACAAGTGATTTCACCTAATGAGTTTGATTTTGAGCAGTTGGTTCCTCCAAAGCCCAAGGGAATAAAGAAGCCGGAGACTATTTCCTAGGTGTTAGTAGACCCATCTTCTAAAAGGAAGTATGCTGAGGTCATGGTGCCATCATCGGATAAGAATAAAGATGATATACAACCTGAGGATTACATCATGCAAACCGTAGAGCTTGGGGATGAACCGCATGAGAGTGTTAAGCTGGATTCTCGGAGGACTTTTAACTCTTTATTACCAAGACTTGACCAAGAGAGGGATGAGAAGAATGAATTAAAACAAAAATGTGAACAATTGACTAATGTTCTTCTAAAAGTTACACATTACTCCCAAGAAGTTGAGCCCATAGGATCCTTAATGGACATTGAAGCTCTTAAGAAAATTGAACAGGTAGGAGCCAAGGGCCGAGTGGTGGATGAGTGGATTTCATAGTTGAAGTCAGAAGGGTCTCATCTCCTAAGTTCAACAGTTGGGTTATTGACCAATTTTGAAGTGATCCAAAGTTAGATGCAAAGTGTCAAAACTTCATTATCTCGGGAGATTGAAAATATTGAGAAGAGTACAATCATTTGGAGCAAAATGGAGGACTTCAAAATAAACGTCCTCGTTGAAAATAAAGTTGTTCCTTCAAGGCAAAAATATGTCTAAATCTTGTCGCTATTGTCTTACAAGAAAGAGACAATAAGGTTGATGATAGAAGAGCTGGATCGAGAATGGAAGGAAGGTGATGATGAGATTGATCTCATTTATGCCGAAATTGCCGACCTTCCTTGTTATCTGTATGATGACAATCATAATCTCATTACTAGTGATGCCATCACACAAGAATTTATTTCTTTAATGGATCACTACATGGGACAGGATTTCTCACTTGGTACATTCGATAAGTTACTGGAGATCCAAGTCACTTTTGAGGTCCTTGCATCCATGTTGAAGGACGGGAAAAAGAAATATGTAGAGGCTGAAGATACAATTTATCATGTTCATGTAATAACAGATTCTACCCCAATGTCGAACCAAGCAGAGATGGAGGCCATCTTGACTAAGTTCAAAGAATTTCCCAAATCAAATGAGGAGGAGAAAAATGAGTAAAGTGTCCCTTTTGAACATTTTCTTTTCATGTAGTTGCATTGTTAGATGCTGCAAGTTTTCTCAGAGCTGTATATTTTCTTTCTATTGTAGTTGTATTCAAGTGTGACTATGCAGTTAAATTAGTCAACTGTGCCCACATTTTTCTCCTCTCTTCTTATATATAAGGGGGACCCTCATTTGTATATTTTTATCTTGGATTATGCTAAGCAAAACTCTACCAATTTTTTGCCTCAACTAAGACTTTGAGCTTTTGTTGTGAAAATTTGATCAAGAAAATAAAGAAAGCAATTTTACTTGATCCCAAACTTTGTGTTGTGTTTAAAAAAAATTGCTTATATGAGTTTATGTTCTTACATTCATGACTTATATATGTTCTTGAATTTCTTGATATAGGAAGTATTGTTAAGTGGATTAAAGAGCTCTAGAATTGTGAAAGTAGACTTTGTGCTCCTTGAATATTTGAGAAATTTTCTATTGTTAAGTGATTAGTAGTAGGCTTTGTATTGCTACTATTGCTTGTAGTTTTTAGGATTAAGGAATTATACTTGAAGGCTTTGAGCTGCAAGTTGAATTCCTTACCATTGTGATAATTAGTTAGTTAGTGTTATATTCAAGAAATACTTTGTGCTTCTTTCTTATAAAATCTTGGTATAGTTTGTTGGATAAATTTGATAATTTCCTTAAGTATCGAAGTGATAGGGAAATTTTAACAAAGTGGGGGGAGAATACATTAACTCTGAAAAAAGAGAGTTATGTGCCCAACACTAACCCATAGATTTTAATTTCTTATTAATTAGAGAAGAGATTTCAAAGGGAACCTCCCCTTGATGAGAGAAGAGATTAATTTCTCAACACAGCTGTGTGTGAATCATATTTTTTGTCATTGGTACGCTAGTGACAAAATATTCACCCAACATATCTTAACGTCATTACCTAATTCAACTATCATAAGCAATAACATTCTACTCACTTGATTACCACACATTATTAATTACTCCTTGGTCATGTTCAAATGCAACTTATTTATTTCCTTCCATTATGATATGAAAACTACCCTATCATCTAGCTAACATGGTATGCTTACTCTTTTCCATGCAAGACTAATCCCTTTTCCTACATTCATTTTATGTACCAAATCCAAATATGCTTAAACCCTTAACCATTTCATATCTACATGATCATTATCCATCTATAATGATAATGCAATACTTAATGCATAAACATAGTCATCTTTACTTAGCTACCTTATCCATGCTACACATGCATCTATATTCCTAGCATGATCATTTCATTTAACATGAGTTCCAAATGCATAATTCAAGAATCTTAATGCCTACCTTAGTTAATCATCTTATATGTTATGCGTACTTTCCTAACTTCCCAATGCAACCATATGAATGGCATCATTAACTAAGTATGATATTGTTTATCAACCACAATTCCTACATTATAATCATTCCATTTTCTTAAGGTCCTTCCACATAATAATCTACATTCTAGTTAATAACCATGAATTTTCTTTCTATACTATTACAATTAACCAACCACATAAATCAATTCTATTCTAGGTATATTTCTATTATAAACATCTAAGTACATGAAATCATTTCCTTGTGATATACAAGTACATAACTATACATCTCATAGTTTTCTTATTACAAATCATGTGCTAGACCTAATACATCAACTTCAATACAGTTACAATTATATTTACATGAATGATACATCATGAGCATGGTGTTGGCAAATGCACACTCCAATGAGACATTGTAGGTGATTGAAGGTTTTGTCATTGATGGCAACCTTACAATCCTATGACACCGGCAAGACAATTTACCAGCATCAGCAAGGTCAGACTCTACACTGGTACATAGACCACCAACAGTGAAAGGAAGTATACCGGCACATAAGCCAACAAGAATTTTATTTATAATATATTTTGTGAATTATTGTAAAATCATTGTAAGCCGACTTGGCAAGTTGTAAAATGACTCATATATATAAGAGATCATTGTAGAACATTTTAGTGATGGAAAGAAGGAAGTTAATAGGCGAAATAAGGCAGACCTATTATGTGAATTATAGGTTAAGGGTTTATGTATGAAGCAGAGCTATAAACCAATACTGGATCTGGCATAGTAGATGCTATTTTGAAGTAGTACAAGACATTGGATTTATATAATCCATTTTGTAAGTCAGTGAGACTTCCCATTTTGTAATTGAGCAGTGAGCTCTAGGCACTTGGCCTTCCTATATGTGCAAGCCTCTCTTGTAGCAGTAATATTCTCTTATTGGCCAGTAAGTGAATATTGTGGGTCACAAACCCCACCGATATTTTTCCCACACTGGTTTTCCTCATTAAACTACTGTGTTATGGTGTATTTTCATGTGGTTGTTGTTATCTCTGTTTATTGCATTATTTCTTGTTTACCAATATACAGTATTGATATGCTTTACATGTTTTAAGTTAAGAAAATCTTATAACCGGTTAGATACTGATTCACCCCCTCCTCTCAGTATCTTTGGGAATCCTAACAATTGGTATTAGATCCTGGTCCTCTATTTTCATAATCCTAACAACTTGAGGAAGATCTTGACACCGGTAGAGATGGAAAACTTGATGAAGCAATTAGAAGGAGCTCTCTCAGACTATGATGCAGAAAAGTTGAAAAATATCAAACTTGAAGATGATCTAAAAGCTACACAGGATATTATTCAAGCACTTCAAGAAAATCCTACCATTGCAAGAAACAAGAGAAGAGAACTTTGTGAAAAGATGCAAAATGAGAATGGTGAAAAGGAAACTCTTGGTGATTTGATAAACAAGCTAAAACAAGAAAACATGACAACAAAGAATGAGATGCAGGATATGACTATGAGATTTTGTAAGGAAATTGAAAATAGGAAGAAGAATGAAGAAGATCTAACTAGAAGACTAAGTGATGCTGCAAATGAGAACATGAGACTTAGCTATGAAAATGATATGTTGAAGACAAATCTGATGCATACATAGAATAAATCAAATGAACTTATGAGATAGAAAGAAATCTTGGAAAGAGAACTTGATACTGCAAATCAGCACAAAGAAAAATTCAAGAAAAGCTCAGAAGAACTTGGTGACTTGTTGAAGAATCAGAAACCTAATGGTGACACTTGTGGCCTTGGCTTTGAAGCTGGTGAAAGCTCTGGTACTGCAAACACATGAGATCAAGACAAACCGGTAAGACAACCTACTGCTTATAAATTTAATGGCAAATGCTTTAACTATAACAAGTATGGTCATAGAGAAAATCAATGTAGATCTAGAAATTATTAGAATACCAATACACCCACCGGTCAATGTTCAAAATGCAACAAAGTTGGTCATAATTCAAAAAATTGCAGAATGAATGTAAGATGTTATGTTTGTGGAAGATTTGGGCACTTATCTAATCAATGCAGAACACAAACTGGCATAGGATATGGAAAAGTTGTTCACAAAAATAATGTGACTTGTTATTCCTGTAACAAGATTGGACATATTGCAAAATTTTGTAGAAGCAAGTCCTCACCGGTAAATAACAAAGGTCCTAGTTTGAAAGGTAAAGAAAAAGTTGAAGAGGTAAAGCAGGAATTCTCAAAACAATGGATCAGAAAATCAGAACTAAATGGTGATAGGAATACTCCTCCACTGGCAGGAGACTCTTCATCCAACTAAAGAAAATTCCTTTAAGGGTTTGGCAATCAAATGTGAAACATGCTATTATTCCCTCAGTTGGTGGTGAGAAGTTGAAATTACTTCTATACCGATAGACAAGTTAAGTCATTACTTAATCGAAAAGCATTAAATGTGGTGGTTGGTGAATTTAACATTATAAAACAAGTGTTTTGGCTCCATTTTCATTTCACCGAGCATTCAAATCTTCAAGAGCGCAAAAATTCCAGAGCAAAGGCATTCTGAGCAAAGAAGTGAAGCAACTCATCAAGCAATCATTCCTAAGAAAGATAAAGGTATTTATATCCATGGCTTCTTCATCTATCCCTGAATTCATAGAAAACCCTACTGTAGTTGAAGTAATCAAATGCCCTAGACCCATATTTCAGTTAGTTCCTAAAATTGCCAAGAAAGATGATAATGTTGGTGCATTTTCTCAAATCCCCAAGGGAGTAGTTTTTGCTGAAGACCCTAGAATGTATATTCACTGTCATATAGAAGAATTAGGTGATGAATAAATCAAGAGTATGTATAAAACTAAAATTTGTGATGAATCTAGCAATATCAAACCTGAACACAAGATAGTGGAAACCCTAGGTTTCACTAAAATTCTCAGTATCCTAGATTTTCCTAAGGATGTTATAAGGATAGTATTAAGCAGGGTACATGGTGCATTCTTCTGGTTGGACTCAATTCACAAAATCACTAAAGAAGCAGTAAAAGTTGTGACAGGGTTACCCTCCACCGGTAACAGACCCGATACAATAAAGAAAGTCTCAAATGACCTAGTGATTAACCTAACTGGTGCAACATCTGACAAGAGATCTTTAATGGTAAATGGTGTAACAGATATCAATGTTAGATTCATCAGTATGATCTTAGGTTACAAAACCACATATGAAAATAGGTTAAACTCAATCTCTAGCCTATGCATAAAGAGTGCCTATGACATGATTAATGGTAATACAAAAATAGTTGTGTGTGAATGGCTTAAAGATGAGCTAATTGACAATTTGGGAAAGATTAAGAAAGACAAAAAGGGGACATTCAGATTTGGAAACCTACTTGTTTGTCTAATGCTACACATAACCAAATAAGTACCCGGTATCAGTAACAGAAATTTTGCTTTTGACATACCGGTAGGAAAACAGTTGTCAGATTTACTAAACATCATGGGAGAGAACAGAGAAAAGAACATAGATGAGTATTTTCAGGCATTGAAGGCCCGAATGAAGACCAGAGTCAGATTGTCACAAGAAATTGTAAACAAGTATAAGGATGAAATTTGTTTTGTTATAAAGAAGGATGAAATTTGGATGGAGGTAGTTATCCCAAGAACCATTTGGGTTACTGAAATGGGGTATGAAACTGATGACCACATAATAGAAACATATGCAAAAGCCCTCCTGTAAGCACCTAAGGAACCTAAAGAAGAGGTATCTGGCAGTGCTGAGACTATTGAAAACCAAATTCAATCAAAGAAAAGGGTTAAGAAGGTTGAAGCAACAATTAGAAGAGGATCCAAGCAATCAAAAGCTATTAAGGATGATTTATTCAAACAAACTGGTATTATTGAAGATGAGTTAGAAGCACTTCAACTAGAAACTCACCTTTCACCAGTTGGAAATTCTTCAGAAAGTGATATACCAGATGAATTCAAAAGAGTTGTGAGAAAAAGGAAACCTTCACCGGTATCTACACCTTCTCCTAGAAGAACCAGACAGAAACAATAGGCAGTAAGGCCCACAGCTAGGAAGTTAACCCCCAAGAAGAAGACTCAACAAACCATTGCTCCAATTGACAAACTTCTTAATGAAATAATAGAGGATGGAAAGCTGAAAAACATCAACAAATTATATGACTCATTATCAACTAATGACAAGGAAAAAGTTGAAAACAATGTAATCCTACACTTGGATATTTACAATAAATTTTTGATGCAAGTTGTGGATGAATTACTAGCAGAACTGTTCAAAAGACTTGAAGCTAGAAGGCAAGTTGTTGTAGAGCTTGACAAGAAGATAAAAATTGAAAAACTACTTGTTGTATATCCTATCAACTCACCAAAAGAGATAGATGATCTGATCTCTGAGGCTAACCGGTTAGTATTTTCAACTACACACCAACATGTAGCACTTATGATTGGTAGAGTGAATGAGGTTGCAGAGGAAACAGCTAATGCATGGGACATATTCCTTGTAGAGAAGGAAAAGCAGGAAGAATATCAAAATCCTAAACCCATCAAAGTATACCAAAAAGATAAGGATAAGGGAAAAGGTAAGTTTGGTGGTCCACCCAGCATAAAAATAATAGATAACTTATCCCCACCACCTCTTGATACTCCACCGGTAGTTACCACTAACAATCAACTGACTAATGAGAGTATGGACACATCACATGAGGACACAAATCCAGATTCTGAGGTATTATAAACAACGAATATTGACACTCAAAAAGTCAATATTGTGGTAGATAAGGATTCAACAGGAAAAATAGATGTGGCAAATGAGCCACCAGTAACAGATAGCTCAGAAGGTAAACCGATAGGTGACAACACTAAGAAATAGGAAGAGCAGTAGGCTCCCTCATAAGAATAGGTTCATGTAGAGACAGTGCCACCAACAACAACTGAGCAACCCAAACCTTTGCTTAAAGAGATGCAAACACAAACTGACCTACCAGAGGTCACTATAAGCAAAGAAGTTACTCCCACCGGTGGTATACAGATTGTTGGTTCTTCCACTGCAGATTTCAAATCGACAAATGTGATAGAAGTTCTTTTGGATTCTATCAAGAAGATAACAGAGTATAGTTCACAAGCATACAAAGCAATTGATGACACAATTCCAATTTTGAAAATGATAGCACCTAAATGCAATGTAGATATAGAAGATTCTTTGAATCAACTTGACACATTGTCTAAGTATATTATTGACAACACTGTGATAGCTAAACAAATAAAAGAGGAAGCATTCAAGGAGAGACTAGAGAAGGAAAAACACAAATTCTTTGAAGAAGAAATAAAGAAGTGTACAAGACAATTTGACACTCTTTTACCAGAACTATGTAGTACATTGAAGGATTTTAAAACCTTGTATAGAGATACATGTAAAACTAACTTTTTGATAGTAGATATAGACCGGAAGATCAACAAGATACAGGAGAAATAAATCAACTAGCTGATAATTTCATTAATTCATCTGAACCATTATCAGTTTTTTAGTAGAAAATAACAAGTTTTGAGGAGGAACTTCTGAAGTTGGAAAGAGAAAAGGAGAGATAAAAGGAAAGGCTAAAGATCTAAAATGGAGACTAAATCCAAAATTGGACTACCTCGCCTCCTTAAGAAAAGAAATATCTGATGCTTTAATTCAAGGACAGAAAACACCGGCAGAGAAAATGCAACACCTCACTGGTACAATTCAGAGGACAAAGGCCGCATTAAAAGATAGCAAATGGTTCATTAAGAGCTTGAATCTAGTACTGGCAGATCTTTTTCAGATTGTAACCAACCAGTTACAAGGATGAAATAGGAAACCACACTCAATTGACACTTTAACAACCTTTGTCATTGATGCCAAAGGGGGAGTAGTAATAACCAGCAAATGACTCATTAGCTCAGGGGGAGCACATAATCTTTTGGTACACAATTTTCAGTAAGACAATTCTGGCAAAAACTTTTTGGATGACAATTTTTGGATTTTTCTCATGAGTGTTGCCATCAATGCCAAAGGGGGAGATTGTTGGAAAATGCACACTCCAATGAGACATTGTAGGTGATTGAAGGTTTTGTCATTTATGGCAACCTTACAATCCTATGACACCGACAAGACAATTTACCGACATCAGCAAGCTCAGATTCTACACCGACACATAAACCACCAGCAATGAAAGGAAGTATACTAGCACAAAAGCCGACAAGAATTTTGTTTATAATATATTTTGTAAATTATTGTAAAATCATTGTAAGCCGACTTGGCAAGTTGTAAAATGACTCATATATATAAGAGGTCATTGTAGAACATTTTAGTGATGGAAAGAAGGAAGTTAATAGGCAAAATAAGGCAGACCTATTATGCGAATTATAGGTTAAGGGTTTATGTATGAAGCAGAGTTATAAATCGGTACTGGATCTGGCATAGTAGATGCTATTTTGAAGTAGTACAAGACATTGGATTTATATAATCCATTTTGTAAGTCAGTGAGATTTCCCATTTTTTAATTGAGCAGTGAGCTCTAGGCACTTGGCCTTCCTGCATGTGTAGGCCCCTCTTATAGCAATAATATTCTCTTTTTGGCCAGTAAGTGAATATTGTGGGTCACAAATCCCACCAAATTTTTTCCCACACCGGGTTTGCTCATTAAACTACTATGTTATGGTGTATTTTCATGTTGTTGTTGTTATCTCTATTTATTGCATTATTTCTTTTTTACCGGTATACAGTAATGATATGCTTTACATGTTTTAAGTTAAGAAAATCTTATAACCGATTAGATACTGATTCACCCCCCCCTCTCAGTATCTTTGGGAATCCTAACACATGGCTCATCCCTAATACATGATTCCACCTACATATTTTACCCCATAATATAATACATGAATCCAAGATATCCATCATATAAGTCTGCTACAAGAAACATCCATAAGCTACTACAATGAGAAGAATCCACATCCACACATTAATAATCTAAGAGAATATCCTAATAGTTGAAAATCACCAACCACTCGACCATGTGGAACAAAAGGAACCACCCCATGTGCTAGGACATGACACAAGGTCCCAACACACACTATAGACCTAAGCTAACACATAACAACCAAAGAGACTAAATAATACAAGGAATCTCAAGCAAGGACCAACCACAAGCAATCACAAGAAGAAACTCCCAGAGGCATACAAATCATCAAGGCATAAATGCAAATCAACAAGAGGACACATATAGGAGTGGAGTGTCATCACATGCCATCCTCTAACATAAAAAGTTCTATAACACAAGGAACAAGCCTGATGGACATGTGGAGCCATCTCAACCTATGAAAGACCAAGGGAGATTGACTTGCCATCACGATGGCCTTCCCAATCTTATCCTAAAATATCCTCCATGGGATCAACTCATGGGGCTCAACTATTAATAGTCTTGATTAGTCGAACCTAACTACCCACCCATCAATTTATTATTGCATTATCACTTGTTTATTTCAAGGTAAACTTTCAATGTGCCCTAGTATTCTAGACTTCATGCATCCGTACAAGAAAAATCATGCAAGTCTATCTATTGTGACCTCGGTCATCACAAGGAAACCCACTCCCCCTAATGTTTTCCCAAAACAAAATCATAACAAGGGGCTCATATACAATATGTAAATCTAAAAACCATAAGCATCATCATCTAGCCATAACACATACATGAACATCCAACAACCACAATGCCAAGTAAACAAATAATGAGCCTCGTAGCATAATAACACATCAAGGGCCACACAAAGGCCATAAAAAAATATCAAAACTATGAAATGAACATCAACAACAAGGCACATCAACTCACTAGATCAGAGTAATAAAATAATCCTCACAACATGGTTTATCAACATCTTGGAGATGCACGAAAATCTCCATGATATGGTTTATCAACATGTCGGAGTTTAAAATCATCAAATAATATCAAATCAAATAAACCACAAAGATAGAAATGATTATCAGACCTCAACAAACACCTCTAGTACAAGAATAGATTAGAAAATAACATCACGGATTGACTAATCCAGAATATACTGAAACAACAGAGATTAGCACATCTGAATAACAAAGAGGCACATTTGACTAACCCTGAGGCGCATTCAATACATTCTAAAGCATATTTGAATAGTTCTGAAGCACATATAATCAATTATGAGGTGCATCTGACCAATTATGAGGCACATATAAATAATAGAATAGCACATACGATTGATTCAGTAACACATATGACAAAATTGATAGCGCATATGATAAAATTATTAGCGCATATGACTCAAAAATAAAAATAAACGGAAAAGGATAGATTATGATTCCATATTAAAATTCAAGGAGAAATATCTAAGTCTCGAAACCAAGCTGAAAAGTGACGCCCAGACCTAAGGAAACAAATGAAATAAATAAAATGCAAAACCATAACCACATCAAGGAGTAACCACAAAACATAGCTCCTCCATACCCGACCATGGCTCACTCAGACAGTAACAGAAAGCATTACATGACCCAATATTACAATCAATTTAAAACACATACATAAACAAGGCTTGGAAAAGGAAAGTGTCAACCATAAAAATACAAGAACATCAACAGTGAGATTCTCTGTGTCTTCTCCCTCTCACGGCAATGCCAGACTGATAGAGCCATAGAGGAAACCCCAATATAAACCAACTCCTCAAAAAAATAATGAAATCTCAACCCACATGGACTCAACATCACACACCCAACAATTAATAGGAAGCTAAATGCATAGAACTCCACAAACAATAATTTCCACAGTGTCGCGCGTTCACAACAAAACATTTCCAGAACAATAAATTTTCCCACATGCTATAGTAAGAAAATATATATCCCAAAGTTTTTCCATGAAATATTTAATTCCAAAATTGTATAAAACTACAGAATAAGATTTATTTCAACCCATTCCCCACATATAAAATACAGACACGGAGAAAACACGAAATTTGAAAAATAAAAAATTCAAGGAAAGACCTCTAACCTGGATTAGGAGTGATGAAGGAAGGTTGATGAAGCACCCACAAAAATCCAGCAAGCTCCCAAAGCCAAAATCCAAGCTCAAAAACAAATTTGCAGAGAAGATTCAAAAGAGTGTAACCTGACAACAAGCTCAGGCAACCAGATAAAAAGAAAACCAAGCCTAAACCCTAACCTCCAAGCAAAAACCCTAGCCTCAAAGTCAACCAATGAAAATATTCCAAACGACAATATATTTCACCTACCCCATTAATAGTACATTTTATTTTCTCATTTAAAATTTGGTCAATGAGAATAAAAGTGGGTGAGGAAAATATTAAAAACATATTTATAATTATAAATGGAATGTGAAAGGATTATAGTATGAGGTACTTTATTTCCCCAATATAACTAATAATTAGACTATACAAATAACTATAGGTTACGATTAATTAAACAAACCAAATGGGTAATTAAATAGATAACCCAAGGCTTATAAAATAAATAAATAACCTCTAATAAATATTATTTAGTATTAAAATATAAAAACAATGATAAACACCAAATAAATAAATAACTAAGCTACAAATATTAATTAAACAATAAATACTAAATAAACCTTTAATCAACAATAAATAAATACTTAAACAATAAATTCTAAATAAATAAGTATTAAATCTCAAATAATCAAAACACCAATAATCCAATAATTAAATTAAATATTAATAACTATTTAATATCACATCACTTAATTAAATAAATCAATAAACACTTGCATACTCACAAAACCATAGCTCATTGATTGACATGGCGAATTACACAAAGACATTGATGATTCAAGGTAGACATCTTAGACCTAGAGTATGTGAAGGGAACTCATGTCAACTCTGAACCACATGCCAGTGGGATATAAAGACATGCTTGGACCTATGGAGCCAGGTGGAGTCGGTGTCTAGTACTTGCAAATCCTGCAACCACAATGCAACGATACACCATATGCATATATATCATAATAGGCAAGTGATAGGGAATCACAACAACACATCTCACTCGCAATGAGTGATGTGATATCATCTCTCTCATGAAGATAGTCATACAATAATCAAACACATCGCATAATCAACTCATCATATGTAATCATGAAATAGGGTTAGTGTAATCATAATAGCATCAAATCCATGATCAATATAAACTATCAATAATCCATCAACATAGTAATGTATATAGAATCCATCATGCACATATGATCCATCAAACACATATATCCATCAAATCACATAATCAATGATGATAGAGTCATCATCTACATAATCATTAAAATAGCATATATCCAAATAATGTCTAGCACCATAATGAGTAATTGAAACACATGTATAATCATAATCCAAAACATCATAAAGAGTCTAGATAAGTCTGTCATGCATGAAATAAAAGTCAAGTCAATTCAAGTCAAGGAGGGACACCACACAATACAGGTCTAGGTGCATTCCTAATTCAGCACCAAACACCTTAGGGAGGTTTCCAAGTGACTCCAAAAAAGAAGAATCATGATTGCTCATGGGTTTACTAAGACTGCCAATTCTATCCCAATAGGATAGTCATAAACTTTAGCTCAAATAATTATTGTTTGCATCAATTTTTGGTAGTATTGATTCAATATGACCCTTACACAACCTTCTCCAACACTATCCAACCTTGTGGGGTCCAATTTGTTCACTAGTGTTCACAATTTTGGTCTTCAATTCTCCTTTAGGCCTGATACATGAGGATATCAGGGTCATAGTACATTATGAGCACATGCAAATCAAATCTTACACACCTGCAAGCATGGAATATGAAAGAACATACAAAAATATACCATTCCACTAATTTTTAAGCATTTAATACTAGTGGAATGGGGATTTATACATTTTTAAAGGTCACTGGTTACCCTAACTAGGGATTCAGACTAGTTTTAGAAAAATGCTAATAACTTTCAAAATACACAATTAAATTAAGTGAGACCAAAAGAAAAAAAAATATATTAAAGTGCCAAACAACTCCAAGTGGTCTTAGGACATTATGAGGTCCATATAGGTCATACTAATTTTTGCAACAACCTGTAACTTTCAAAAAAAAAAGTATCCTAGGGCTGCCTATAGTAAAATGGTCATAACTTTCTTGAAACTTGATGAAATTACACCAAACCAACGGAAATGAAATATAACCCAGTCCTCCATCAATCAAAATTGAATTGAGACCAGTAAAATTTTGTACAAGTCCCTATAATACAAATGAGCAACAAAAAATGTGAGGAAAGTGCAGAAAATGATGAGTTTTTATTGCTCCAACTTCAAAAAACAAAACATAAACCCTTATGTAATACAATGGAAGCCTATTTATTCCTGCACAATAATTGTATGCCTCCTCAAATGACCCCCACTATCATCTAATAGCTTTTAACAAACTTTTGAAAAGTTGTCACTCAACAAGAAAAATTGTCATGACAACATTGACAAGTTTTGGACAATTTTTACATTTTTAAACCAATGGAACCCAAACTTGCACAAATGAGTCCATATGATCAATAATAGTAAAAAATGACCTTATTTACATCAAAAATCACAAAACAAGACAAAAATCCAAAAATGGTTCACTTTGAGCATGAGGGTGCTCCTGCACCATACTCCCAAGGGGAAGAAAACTCAAGTCCCACTTGAGTGTGGGGCTACAACTGAGTAGCCATGCTTGAAAACATCTTCCTCAGACATCCATGAAGCATATTGTTGGATATTGTTGCTGATAGTATATGTTGTTTTCATTCATGTCAACATATTCCTGTGTTTGGTGTTCTGATGATTGTAGAGAATTAATTTGGTTTGGTTTGATGATGAGGATTTGCGGTTCAGTAATGAAGTATCTCTACTTCATTCTTTATTGATTTTAGTGATCCGTAAGTTCACTTGATCATATCCTTTGATCCAGTTTGAGGTTTGGTCTTTCTCTTTTGTGGTTGGCAAAATTTGGTATTTGATCCGTTGTGCTCTGGTATGATCATATCTTTGGTTGTGGATTTGAGAGAGTGTTTTGGATGTTCATGTGTATCTACATTTTAAAATGTTCATGATTTGGTGCTCTACAAGTTATCTTTCTAGTCTGAATTGTTGTTAATGAGTGTTAGCATGTTGATCGATGAAGATTTGAATAAGTGGTGTTGGTGTAGCTATTGCAGATGGTTCTAATGTGCTTGTTGGTGTTTCCTAATCGTGTTCTATTTGTTTTGGTGGTCTACATTGATCCTTATGTGCAATATTGGTGATTTTATTGATCTAGTGATATTCTTCATGTTATGTGGTATTTTTTAGAAGTGTGGCATATTGCGGTTGATCTTGGTGAGATTTATGGTGGTGATGCATGTTCGAGGATTTGGTTTAGGTCCATGCTATGTTGTATAAGGAATTGTATTGGTCTAGTAGTTGGTTTATGTATCATGTGATGTAATTTTGTAATTAAGGGTTGAGGTTTTGGTCGACCTTGTAGTCAATGTTGATGAATTGTATAAATAGGTATTATATTGGTGCATACATAATCCAGTCGGTCCCCAAAGAGAACAAACCAGATCATACATCATGAGTATTACAATGAGAAGAAACAACAAAACATGGATAAAATAAAAAAACATATATCTGCATCATCATATTATCATCATAGAACATTTGGTAATCATTCGTTTACATGCAGGCTAACATGCCTGGTTTCAGACTACATGCCAGATTATAATCCATCCAGACCTCCAAGGGGCATCCAAATTATACTTCCAGAGACTAGATACTCATAATCTTTGAACTTCCCTTCTAAGGATTACATAAAACAATATATATACCCTCTAGAACACATCTGGGTTGGCCACAAAAGATTACATTTACCAAGAAAGGAAAATGAAATGTGTAAAATAGGTCGGCCCCAAAACGTGAAGATCTCATCCACCAAGAATAAGCATGAAGTGTAGAATACATAGGAAGGTCGACCAAGGGCCTAAGAACATCGAGTGTGCTGCCAAGTTGATCCACAATCCAAGAAATCGCTTCACACGAGAAGAAATCTCCAATATAGACAATAAGCTCAAAACTACTCTGGAACCAGGAAACAATCACTCTTGAAGGAATAACTCTTCAGAAAAGAATCCAAATGAACTAGAAATCTAGGATAATGCACAAGAACAAGCCTAAAAACTAAAAATTTGATCCACAATGAAAAAGAACTAGCTACCAGGACACACTGAAAGAAACACAAAAAACTGCTACCAGAACTAAACAAGAACAAAACTAAGGAAATATTTTTGGTTGTTGATGCAAGATTTCTCAAAGACCGGGGATGCTTCTACATCATATATTCATGTATTTAGGGTGTCAATGTTGTATCTGCATTATCAAAGAGTGGTGTATGTGCACATAAGTGAATTTATCCTTCAGTATGGGGTATTGAGAAGAGATTATTGCAAGGCAGATAAATGAGCTTAACCGGAACTGTCATCAGACATTAGCAGATGTTATCTTTGTAGTTCATGTAATCTGCATTGTAGTCCCTATATTATTGTAAGGTAGTGAACCTTCCTTGAGGATTGGAGCCTTCTGGGTCATTAGTTTTTGAGAAGTGAGCTCTAGGTAGTGTGCCTAAATGCATGTGCATTCCCCATTGTAATATTTACACATACTACTATAGAGTATCATCTTATTGTGGGTAGGTTCCCACCATGGATTTTTCCTTAACCAGGTTTTCCACGTCAAAAATATTGGTGTTGTGTGTGTTGGTGTTATTGTCTTTATGTTTTTTCTTGCTGCAGTTGATCAGATCTAAGATTGTGGTTAATTTGTTTAATCCGGTGAAAACTGATTCACCCCCCCTCTCAATTTTCCTTCATTATTGTTGCCAACAATTGGCATCAGAGCTAGATCCTCCGGAAGAAGCTTGAATGCTTGAGGAGATCCAAGATGACAACTTATGTGTTCAAGAATGAGAGTCCTAGATTTGATGGAAACAATTATACTGTATTGAAGGACCGAATGGTAGTTCACTTGAAGTGTCTTGGAGACGAGCATTGGAAGATTACAAAGAATGTCTCTAATGTTCCTCAGAATGGACCGGTTACCGCTGCTGAGATCAAGGATGTTGAACATAACATAAGAGCTAGGGAAGCATTGTTGAGTGCCTTGACTAATTCAGAGATGACAAATGTGATGGGTTTGAAGATTGCACATGAGATCTGGAAAAAGTCAGAGACCTTGTATGAAGGAGATGCACAAGTTAAAGTAGCTAAGTTACATAGTTTGAAAGGGAAGTATGATGCATTGAAGATTGGAGAAGATGAAAACATAACATCCTTTATGGCTAAGGTGAATTATCTTGTCATGAACATCAGATGTATCGGTGGAACTCTTGAAGAAGATGAGACTATTGCTAAAGTACTGAGATCATTTCCTACTGCTTACAAGCATAAAGTAGCTACTATTGATGAAATCTGGAGTGTGACTACTATGACCAGAGACATGTTGGTTGGAAATCACATGGAAAATTTGAGACTGCATTCATAGCCTCTATATCTAGGAAGTAGAAGTATGATCTGGGAGAAAGTTCATGTTAGGTATCTAGATATGAAAGAGAATGGATGAGCTTGAAGCCCTTATTGCTCGGAGATCGCCTAAGGGAGCCAGTAAGTATGATGGAAAGTTACATTTGAAATGTTTCTCTTGTAATAAGATAGTTCATTTTGTTTCTAGGTGCCCTGATAGAATGTCTAGATATGATAAGCATGATAAGTTTGAAAGATATGATAGATCTAGTAAGTATGATAGATATAAGAAGCATGAAAATAATAATAAGTTATAAGCCTAACTAGAAGTTTAGATATCAGAAGAGGTGTTATTATGTTGCTGATGAAGGTGTGATAGATGAAGAATCTAAGAATGGAAATTCAAAAGATGATTTTGTATTTATTGTTATCAAGGAAGATGATCTAGTACCATTAAATCCTACAAGTTGTATTGTTGACGAGAAAGCCTTGGCTGCTAAGATTAAAGAGAAAGATGAATGGGTGATTGACAACGGTTGTTCACATCATATGATAGGTGATAAAAGTAAATTTATGAGTATGGAAAGGTATGATGGTGGTATAGTAACATTTGGAGAAGACAAAGCTTGTGTGATTCATGGTAGAGGTTCCATTTATTTTAATGATAAGTATAATATTGATGATGTCTTGTATGTTGAAGGATTGAAGCATAATCTTTAAAGTGTTGGACAGATGGTTGACAAGGGATATGATTTAAAATTCAGGAATGGTAAATGCGAGATCCTAAATGCCTCTGGTATTGAGATTGCATTAGGAACTAAGACTAAAGGTAATATCTTTCATTTGAATGTTGGTGAGATAAGTTGTTTGATTTCTTAGATTGATGAAAGTTGGTCGTGGCATATAAGGATGTGTCATGTTAATTTTGACTGCATGATAAGGATAAGTTCTACTCAAGGTGTTAAGAGATTTGCCTAAAATTGTGAAACCATCTAATCCAGTATGTAAAGAATGTCAGTTGGGAAAGATAACAAGAACTACATTCAAGAGTAAGTTGTATTTATCTAACGGATTGTTAGATCTTGTGCATACTAACTTATGTGGTCGTACTAGAGTGAGAAGCATGCAGGGTGACATATATTTCATGTTGTTGATTGATGATTATTCTAGGATGATGTGGGTTACCTTTTTAAGGGAGAAATAAAAAGCATTGGAGAAATTCAAGATATTCAAAGCTAGAGTGGAGACTGAGATAGGATTGAAGCTGAAGTACATGAGATTTGACAGAGGAGGAGAATTTAAATCAGAAGAGTTTGATGCATTTTGTGAGAGAAATGGAATTAGAAGACAATTATCTGCTCCTAGAACTCCTCAGTAGAATGGAGTTGTTGAAAGGAAGAACATAACCATTTTGGATGTTGCCAGGACTATGCTGATAGAAGGAAATGTTGCACAAATATTTTGGAGAGAATTTATTAGCACTGTTGTTTACACATTCAACTGGGTGCATATAAAAGGTGATTTTGGTAAGACTCCTTATAAGCTATGATTTGGTCATGTTCCTATAGTTAGATATTTCAAAGTTTTTGGAAGTAAATGTTATATCAAGAGAGATGAGGATATAGGAAAGTTTGATGCAAGATGTGATGAAGGAATCTTTTTTGGTTATTCTACTAAGAGAAAGGCCTACCAGTGTTACAACAAGAGACTAAAGAAAATTATAGAGAGTGCAAATGTGAAGGTTGATGAATGTCATGGAAAGCAGATCAGAGCATGCAGATGTGAATCTAATGATGAAGATATTATTTCTAATCCTATGCAGACTGAGATCTTAAAGCTGAATTATCCGATAGAGACAGGTAATCCGAATATTGTTGCTATCGGTGAAGAAGTTCAAAAGATTGACAATCAGAATAATCAGAAGACTCTGAGGTATGTAAGATTGGATCATTCAGAAAATCAAATTATTAGTGATAAGAATAAAGGTGTGATGACTAGGAGAAGGATTGATGTTGAAGAGATATTATTTATTTCAAAGATTGAACCAAAAGATGTTGCACAAGCATGTAAGTATGAGAATTGGATAAAAGCAATGGAAGAAGAGCTTAATCATATTGAGAAGAATAACACTTGGGATCTTGTTTCGAGACCTAAAGACAACAATGTGATTGGCAATAAATTGGTGTTTAGGAATAAAGTGAATGAAGTCGGTGAAGTTGTTAGAAACAAAGAAAGACTGGTATGTAAAGAGTTTTCTTAGATGAAAGGAATTGATTATGAGGAAACTTTTGCTCTAGTAGCTAGAATTGAAGCTGTTAGATTGTTGCTTGCATATGTTGCTTAAAAAAACTTCAAGGTATATCAAATGGATGTTAAGTCAACCTTTTTTAATGGTGATTTGGAAGAGGAAGTCTACATTGAGCAACTAGATGGATTTTCATTATTAGATGAAGGAGATATGGTATGCAAATTGAAGAAAGCATTGTATGAACTAAAGCAAGCCCCTAGAGCTTGGTATGCTAGATTGGATAAGTATTTGTTGAAGTTGGGATTTTGTAAAGGTACTATTGATAGTAATTTATTCTTTAAGATTACCAATGATAACATTTTGATTGTTGAAGTCTTTGTTGATGATATCATTTTTGTAGGAGATGATGATTTGAGTATGAAGTTTGCTGATGATATGCAAAAGGAATTTGATATGTCTATGATAGGTGAGATTAAATTCTTCTTAGGATTGCATATTACACAAATTGGCAAAGGCATTTTCATTTCTCAATCTAAGTATGTGAAGGAATTATTGAAAAAATTTGGGTTAGATGATTCTAAACTTGTTGGAACTCCTATGGTGGCTGGATGTAATTTGTCTAAAAAAATGAATATCGAAAAGTTAATCAGACTTTATATAGATCTATGGTTGGTAGATTGCTATACTTAACTCAGATTAGACCAGATATTATGCATGTTTTTCTTTGTGCTAGATTTCAAGCTAATCCTAAAGAGACATTTTACTGTTGTGAAAAGGATTTTTAGATACTTGAAGGGGACTATTGACTATGGTTTATGTTATCTGAAGAATGGTGATTTCATGTTATGTGCCTATATTGATGTTGATTGGGCAAGTGATGTTTATGACCAGAAGAGCACCTCTGGTGGAGCTTTCTTTTTGGGAAAGAAGTTGGTTTCATGCTCTAGTAAGAAGAAAGATGGTGTATCTCTATCTACTGTTGAAGCTGAATACATTGTTGCTGCTAGAAATTATACTCAAGTAGTTTGGATGAAGCAAATGTTGAAAGATATTAGAGTGATTTCATGTTATCTGAAGAATGGTGATTTCATGTTATGTGCCTATATTGATGTTGATTGGGCAAGTGATGTTTATGACCAGAAGAGAACCTCCGGTGGAGCTTTCTTTTTGGGAAAGAAGTTGGTTTCATGCTCTAGTAAGAAGAAAGATGGTGTATCTCTATCTACTATTGAAGCTGAATACATTGTTGTTGCTAGAAATTATACTCAAGTAGTTTGGATGAAGCAAATGTTGAAAGATATTAGAGTGATTTATGATGAGCCTACTGTTATTTATTGTGATAATTCAAGTGTTATCAATATTTCCAAGAATCTGGTTTTGCATTAAAAAACAAAGCATGTATCAATAAAGTATCATTTCTTCAGGAAGAAAGTCAATGATGAAGAAGTCAAATTGGAATATGTATCTACAAAGGATCAGATTGCAGATATTTTCACTAAGCCTTTGCCTACAAATACATTTGTCTATTTGAGAGACAATTTAGGGGTCTCTTCCCCTCTTGATGAGAGCTAGATGCATGGAGTTGCATCAATCTGGTGGATTTTAGAGCCTTATCTTTTTATCTGGGTTGATTAGTTGGTGCTGCTACTCAATCGGAGTAGTCAGTGTGTAGTTCAAATGATCATTTGTGATTTTATCCTAAGGGGGGGAGATTTGTTAGGACCTAGAGGAACCTGAGAGGGGGGCGTGAATCAGTTGTCTATTAATTTCAACCCAAATATAACTTAATCAAACTTGATGCATAATATCGGTAAAACAAACTTAATGTCGAGTAACAGTTTAATAGTTAATAAAAGTACTAGTAAAGTTTAATGCATGAAACGGAAAGACAAATAACATCCACAACACATAACACAGATATTTGTACATGGAAACCCTGTAAGGGGAAAAACCACGGTGGGAAACCTTACCCACAATTAGATGATACTACTGGAGATAGTATGTGTGTACAAATGGGGTCTACACATGCAGAAAGACCAAATTCCTAAAGCTCACAGCTCAATCACAAAATGGGAGTCACACTGACTACAATTGGATGGTTAAATCCAATGATAATGTACTGCTCAAAATAGCATCTTCATATGCTGGATTCAGTACCGATTAAGCTCTGATTTTCTTCTTCATACCTTCCTCAAAGATTCAAATGATGTTTGTGTGAGTAGCTAACCTTATTACATTCCTCTTCCACTTCTACTACGTAATCTCACAAATGAGATCTTACATATATATCAAAACCTAAGACCAAATGTGTAGGTCGACTCACTAAGAATATTACAATCAAATCAATTACAAATGAATCAATATGTGATGCATCATGTCGGCTAAATTTATTTACAATAATAACCAATCAATAAATCATCTCCATAACATGTCATGCTGATCTGGAATAGATAACGCTTGTCAGACCATAACCTAGACCAATTTGTCGGTAACAACAAATATGCAAACTCGATTAGACCAATAACCAAATCACCAAAATCAAGTGTCCAAACCATTTCTTCGACATAACCAACTAATCTCCAAATGATAACAGATCATCCTCAGTGCCAGTGAACCAAATACCAGTGACTATGCATAAGTCACTGAACATGTCAGTGAACATAACCAAAGATCTCTAGTGCTGACAAGTGTTGAAAAGTGTTGATAAGTGTTGACATTAATGACAAGACTAATGCAACACATCCATAATACTAACAATCTCCCCCTTTGGCATTGATGGCAACAAAAGATGGAAAAACCATCTAAGTGCCAAAGCAGAAATGCCAAAAACCAAAAACCAACAATCTCCCAAAGAGATCAATTACCAGAAATCAAAATACATAATATTACTCCCCCAATGAATAATCTCTCCCAAAGATAATGTGTTTTTTCCATAGATATCTCTCCCCCTTTGACATCAAATGCCAAAGCAATACAAAAATCAGATACAACCACTTCATAGAACTAATTACAAATACCAACTTATCCAACTACTCCCCCTGAGAAGTAGCTCTCCTTCATCAAAGCCGGAAAAGGTTTCTCTATTAATTTCTGTTAGCTTGATGCCAATCTCCAACTGTCTAAGTCTCTACCGGTGAGGGTATAACCCCAAGCTGCTCTCTAAGATATTCAAAAGTTTCCTTAGGCAAAGGCTTAGTAAAGATATTTGCAATCTGCTCTTTAGTATGCACATAAACCAATTTCACTTCTCTTGCTTTAACATTCTCTTTCAGAAAATTGAATTTGATAGAAACATGTTTAGTTTTAGAGTGAAATACTGGATTCTTGGATATATCAATTGCTTCCATATTATCACAGTAAATGATTATAGGTTCTTTGCGTTTTACCTTTATGTCCTTCAACATTTGCTTAATCCATAATACTTGAGTACAATTAGTTGTTGCTGCAACATATTATGATTCTATTGTTGATAATGATGTACAACTATGTTTCTTGCTCAACCATGAAATCAATCTGCTACCAAGAAAGAATGTTATGTCAGTGGTGCTATTTTTGTCACCTACATCTCCTGCCCAATTTGCATTTGTGTATGCAAATAAATCAAAATTTTCATCTTTAGGATACCATAAACCAAGATTTGTTGTGCCTTGTAGATACCGAAAAATCCTTTTCACTGTTGATTCATGATTTTCTTTAGGATTACTCTGAAATCTTGAAACAATACATACTGCATTCATAATATCAGGTCTTGTTTGTGTCAAATATAGTAAACCTCCAATCATAGATTTATATCTTGTCATATCAACAGGTGTTGATTCATCCTTCAATGATAGTTTATCAGTTGTAGTCATAGGAGTACTTACCATTTTAGAGTTTTCCATACCAAATTTCTTTAGTAGTTCTTTCAAGTACTTTGATTGACATATGAATATACCTTTATTAGTCTATGAAATCTGCAATCCTTAAAAAGAATTTTATCTCCCCAATCATAGACATTTCAAATTCTTCCTGCATCTTATTAGAAAAGTCTTTACACAATCCATCTTCTCCTCCAAAAATGATATCATCAACAAAAACTTCAATAACCAAGATTTCATCATTAGTCACTTTGAAATATAAGTTGTTGTCAGCATTACCTTTAGTGTCACCAAGCTTCAAAAGATATTTGTCCAATCTAGCATACCAAGCTCTAAGAGCTTGCTTTAATCCATATAAAGCTTTCCTTAACCTACAAACCATATCTTTGTCATTTGTCAAATAAAATCCATGAGGTTGTTCAATGTAAACTTCCTCTTCAAGATCACCATTCAGAAATGCACATTTAACATCCATTTCATATACTTTATAGTTCTTGTGTGCTGCAAATGCTAGAAATAGTATGACTGTAGTACCCCTGCCCTAATCAATCTCTAACCTTGGTTTAATCTTGATAAGTTTATCGTAATATTATGTTATAGTCAGATGATTGATTTAATGCATAGCTATTGATGTGGTTTTCTCACTAGTTGTATGCATGTTTTTAGTGTACCTATTTCGTGGTATCAATATTGAGCTAACGCTTTCATTAAAGTTTATATATGTATGCATGTATGACTCTTGGTTGCAGGAGATTTCAGGTACAACGCCGTATGAGTACGAGGTCCGTCTTCACCTGGATTGCAGGTTTGAGTATACCTTTTTATCCTTAGAGTTGGATTAGGTGGTCGTAAGACCCTAGTTGACCTTAGTTGTGCTCTAGTGAGCATCGTCAGTCGTCGTCGGTAATCCCTTTTTGTTTGGGTTTGCGAGTTGTCTGTTTGGTTGACCTTCTCGGTTTGCATGCTTGGTGTGTTTGGTTAAATTGATTAATTAGCCCTCAGTAATTATTTTGATTATATATGTATTTGTGCATTAGAGATTTATGGACTAAATTAATCTAGTTCCGTTATGCGATTTTCGTTGATATTGGATTGCTTGTTTTTAATTGGGAGTAAATTCGATTAAATGACTGATTTTGAATATTAAATGCATTTTGGATATGCTGTTGAAAAGAAAGTTTTGTATTTTATCGCAATAGATTTAATTGTTTTCTGTTGGCTTCTGAAATTAGAAAGGCTAAATTTGATGAAATGAGAAAATCAATTTTTAATTGAAAAGCAAGTCGATTTGTTGTTGTAATTAGAAAAGGATTAAATTTTGAGAATTATTTGTAAATAAAAATTTTAAATTCCAAAAATAGAATTTTTGGTCAACTCTTCCATATAACCCAAAATTTGGGGAAAATTGGGGGATGGACATTTTTGGAGAGATTTTGGTTGGAAAGAAATTTTGGAGATGAATTTGGGGATTTTGGATGGAGAAGGAGGATTTTGGGAGCTGGAGATTTGGACTCTTCAGCAGATCTTGCCAGGAACGCGAGATCAGGTAGGATTCAATTCTCAATTTTAGTTATTGTTTAAAATGGAAATGGGGGTTTGAATGTTTTCATGCTATCTGGTTTTAGATTCTCCATTGTCTGCCATGCTTATGAACTAATTTAGTAAATTAATTAGCTTGGCTGGAAGTGTATTTGAGATGTTGTTAATTCCTCTATTTGTTGTTGGGCGTTTGAAACCCCTTCGTATTTAGGGAAGAATGAAATCACCAAAGAAATGGATACCAAAACACAGTCCGTTTAAAACGAACTTATTATTTTGAGCCTGTGCGTTTTTAATCATTTATTATCATATTGTGGTGGGCGTTTGGGTTTTCAATATTTTCGAACTGTGAATATGAACCGAGCTGGGCGTTTGATTTATTTTAAACCGAGGTTGCGGTTTGGAGGGCGGGGAGCGGAGCTCCACCCGCTCCTCCTCCCCTCCCCCACGCGTTTCCCCTCTCCCCCGCTCGCTCCCCTTCCACCGTTTGTAGTCCGCAGCGGCTGCGGCTCACGGCGGTGGCCGCAGGGGCTGCGGTGGCTGCAGGGCGCCGTGGCACCTGCAGGCACCGCCTGCGCGAAACTCTTCGCCTACGGCTAGGGCATGGGCTGCCTTCGCCGCCCTTCTTTTCTTAACTATGGTTTTTTTTTTTTTAAATTAGTTTTTAAAAGATGTTTTTTTTTATATGTATTTTTTTTAAAAAAAAGGATATATAATGTTTTTAATATTATTTTATGAAGATTGTAAATTAAGTCTTGATGATGAGAAATGTGGCATAAATGGAGTATGCCGATGATTACATTTGGTATCAGAGGCCATGTTGCAAACATTGGGATCTCTGGTGTCGCGTGTGCCCTCTATTTGTGTGAGGTGTATCGACCTTATGTGTATGCTTGTCCTCCTTTTGCATGTGAGTGATTGAGCAGACCTTAGCTGGTGTGTAACATGTGTGTTCACACCTTGTTTTCGCCTTCTTGATGTTGGTGTTTGAGTGCTTATTTGTGTATTGTGTGATTATTGATGTCTTGGTCTACTATTTCTCTTATTCTGAAAGAGAGTCGTATGTACTTCCCTTATTAAGTGTTGTACTCTTTAGACTAATCCATTTGGGTTGGTCCGTGCTTGTCTTGAATCTGAAAGTGCGAATTGTGTTTGTTTAAAGATTATGATCTAGCTTAATGTTGCCCACTTGAAGGACTAGTATGGCAATTATTGAATGCTTATTTTGTAGAAAATTAAATGATCATCACCATTCCTCTCTCTCTCTTCTGGAAATTAAAATGATTAGGATATGTGTAATTATCTTTGATTTGAGTTTCTTGTTTGCAAGAAAAAAGGGTGTGACTTCTTGGACCCTTGAGTGAGCCTTATGAAGCTTTTTTTTTTTTTTAGATTATTAAAGGGCTATGGGTTTTAAAAATTTATTTGGGTGAATGGGAGAAAACTGTATGTGTATGTTTAAAGAATTCTCCCTGTGTATGTTGTAGGAGTAGCATGATTAAATTCTACCTTAGTAAGGTGCGTTGATATGCGAATAGTTGAATTATGTGAAACTGCTTGGGTTGTAGAAGAAGTATTAAATAGAGCATGTTATTGTAGCTTCAAGGAAGTATTAATGTGTTTTCTGAAAGACTGTCTTATGTGTCTCATTAAACCAGTTTGATTGAAGATTTATTTTAGCAAATGCTCCATTGAACTCGCTTTTTGGGTATATGTAATTACCTTAATGTGTTTAGAAAGCGCGAATGAAAAGCTTGTTTGATGTGCATGCATTAATATGTTTTATTTGGGTAATAGCTCTTTGCTTATCTTTGATCGTAATGCGATCTTCTCTAATAGGTTGCAGATTATGACAGGTGTCTATATTGTATTATTTAAGTGAGTGTTCTTAAGAGGTCTTGCATTATCAAAAAGATTGTCTCTCTTGATCTCTGTTGTGTTTGGAAAACTAGAACCTCCTGTCGCAACCATAATTATTGGAAATGTTTTTGTTCGGCTGATTGTCATCCTTCTAACGGTAGTGAAATGGAAACCGTGTAATTGAAATGATAGGCTTATAGTGAGAAATTTAATATTATAGCGTGATCTTGATTGATCTTGTGTCTTTGTAGGAAATAGTTTGGCTATCAAACTCTCTTTCCCTTCTCTTTGCCTAATCATAAGAATTTTAGAAATGCTATTAAAGAGTACATTGATTTAAATAGAATGTTTATAAAACATGTGAAATTGTATGTTTGCTTTTGGCTTCATAGGGATAGATGAAAGTCTTAAGCTTTAGAAATGAATTTGCTTAGCTAGTAATTTAATTATGAATGCTTAGTGAGATTCGAGAAAGATATAGGAATGATGTTAATTCCTTATGTAATTGTGAATTGTTAATAATTTCAGTACTTGAATCTAGAGTAAACCTGATTCAGTCATTTATATAGAAAGCATAATTGAAATTTTCCTTGAATAGATGTTAGCATACTGAAAAGTACTCCCCGTAGATGTGACTAAACCAGTACTGGTGTTTTCGTGTGTGTTGTGAGAAACCAGTGCTTATTATATGTGCCCATGGATTGGTGAAGTAATCAACCATGGAGGATATGTTGCTTATGGGTATGGGAAACCATACTGTTTATGTGATGTTGCTTATTTGTTTCCCTACTGAGTACCAAACCTCGGGTTATGGGTAACTCAGTATGTTAAGGGGTAGTATTAGAAGTAACCGTTCCTTGAATAGTATGGATTGGCGTACGAGTAATGTCGGTGCAAAGCGACTTTAGCTTCTCTACTTCGAGGAATGATATAGTTGTACTACTAAACTGTATCAAGGTGTACTCAATACTTTCCCTTGTGATGAACCTATTTACGAGGTTCATGAGTGCCAGCCTTATTCCTATCCTTTATTTGAGCATATAGATGGCAGTTTTTGAGCATATTGTTGGATTCTATTGGAGCATCTGTTGCCTTGTCTTCATGAGAGGCGTGTTATTGTTCTTACATAAGTTGCCAACTGGCTAGTGTTGGTAGACTTGTGGGTAGACCTTAGCCATGTATACCTCTGGCTTACGGCGAGTATCCTGAGAGGAACATCGCTATGCGGAGTGTGACCAGTGCGTGCCTTATCCGCGGGGTACACTGCCATGTGGGATACGTCCATTGCATGCTTGTCCGCTTGGAGTATTGCCATGTCATGCTGAGACACGATGCGGGATGTAGTATACATTTCCATGCGGCCTACCGCTAGGTATTGGGTAGAGCCATGCCACGTGACGATGTGATGTGGGGTGATGTCGAGGTGCACACTGCCATGCCATGTGGATGTGTGACTTGGCCACACCACATGATGAGCTACTAGGATAGATAGACGATTGTTCCTTCCTTCCTCGTTGGTGGCTAGCTATTAGTCACGTAGTGATGTAATGTGCACTTATGAATTTCTTTTATTCATTTCTTTGTTTCCTTGTGGGCCAGCAATTTATTTTACTTTGACCTTGATAGTTTAGCCACGATCTTGCAATCTTGATCTTATTTGATTTGATGTTGCAAATCCGGAAATTATTTCCTTGTTTTATTGTTGGAATTGACAATTATTATCTTTAATCTTTGGTACTTTGGTGGCTAAACCGGTTTATCCTTGTTGTTTTCGTATGCTGGTCTTGTGTTGCAATGTGAATTCCTCTCCAAGAACGTAGGAGATGGGCTTGGATGAGTGTATACGAGGAAGTAGACGCAGGGAACCTTGAGGATGGGGGTATGTGAGGCTGTGTTGCAGCTAGTATCCACTACCTACCTATGTGTGGTGACTATCTCTTGGAGGCTAACCACCTTGCTCAACAAGGGATATTCACAAAGGTCTTGTATGGAAGGTAGCACCGCTATGGTGTGCCTAGCACCATCGAGCCTTTGAGTGAGATATTGGATTCTTATGATCATATTGTTGTTCTGAGATCAGGCATAGAGATGTTGATCGTGCATGTTATCTTTGACCGAGCATTAGACATGCTCACATGTGGCCTTTTCTGTTATGCATTCCAGTTATGTGGAGGGTTATTATTTGTATCATGGAGTAGATTGTGTTAGCTTGTCACTATGTTATGGGACATAGTCTTTGGAAAGGTTTTCTTATGCCTAGCAAGTGTAATCAATTGAGTTATTTATGTTGCTCTTATTTCATGAAAGTTAATTTGGTTGTAGAAATTGATATCTTAAGCTAGTTCTATTCAATAAAATTTTATGATAAAGATGGATTGGTAAAGGAAATTGATCATTATGGCATGTTTTCTTGTCATGTTTGATAGATGATTATGGTAATGGTTGTTTACCTCTTTGTAATGTTTTAATTTGGTGTAATGAAAGGAAGAAAATTCTTGTTTCTCTACTATGATTGTGGATAATTCCTAGAATATTTTAAGGAATGTATGGTTTTAGATGTATCTTGCCAATGGATAATGGCGTTTGTAAAGGATTTTGCAATAATATTTCATTTATTTATGGAAAGATTTCTTTGTGCAATTTGATCTTTGTTGAATGAGTTTCAGGGCTGATGCGTATGAAGTGTTCTCCATCTAGCCTTACGACTTCCAGGAGTAAGTCGGAACCTAGGGGGGGAGAATGTAGTACCCCTGCCCTAATCAATCTCTAACCTTGGTTTAATCTTGATAAGTTTATCGTAATATTATGTTATAGTCAGATGATTGATTTAACGCATAGCTATTGATGTGGTTTTCTCACTAGTTGTATGCAAGTTTTTAGTGTACCTATTTCGTGGTATCAATATTGAGCTAACGCTTTCATTAAAGTTTATATATGTATGCATGTATGACTCTTGGTTGCAGGAGATTTCAGGTACAACGCCGTATGAGTACGAGGTTCGTCTTCACCTGGATTGCAGGTTTGAGTGTACCTTTTTATCCTTAGAGTTGGATTAGGTGGTCGTAAGACCCTAGTTGACCTTAGTCGTGCTCTAGTGAGCATCGTCAATCATCGTCGGTAATCCCTTTTTGTTTGGGTTGTGAGTTGTCTGTTTGGTTGACCTTCTCGATTTGCGTGCTTGGTGTGTTTGGTTAAATTGATTAATTAGCCCTCAGTAATTATTTTGATTATATATGTATTTGTGCATTAGAGATTTATGGACTAAATTAATCTAGTTCTGTTATGCGATTTTCGTTGATATTGGATTGCTCATTTTTAATTGGGAGTAAATTCGATTAAATGACTGATTTTGAATATTAAATGCATTTTGGATATGCTGTTGAAAAGAAAGTTTTGTATTTTATCACAATAGATTTAATTGTTTTCTTTTGGCTTCTGAAATTAGAAAGGCTAAATTTGATGAAATGAGAAAATCGATTTTTAATTGAAAAGCAAGTCGATTTGTTGTTGTAATTAGAAAAGGATTAAATTTTGAGAATTATTTGTAAATAAAAATTTTAAATTCCAAAAATAGAATTTTTGGTCAACTCTTCCATATAACCCAAAATTTGGGGAAAATTGGGGGATGGACATTTTTGTAGAGATTTTGGTTGGAAAGAAATTTTGGAGATGAATTTGGGGATTTTGGATGGAAAAGGAGGATTTTGGGAGCTGGAGATTTGGACTCTTCAGCAGATCTTGCCAGGAACGCGAGATCAGGTAGGATTCAATTCTCAATTTTAGTTATTGTTTAAAATGGAAATGGGGGTTTGAATGTTTTCATGCTATCCGGTTTTAGATTCTCCATTGTCTGCCATGCTTATGAACTGATTTAGTAAATTAATTAGCTTGGCTGGAAGTGTATTTGAGATGTTGTTAATTCCTCTATTTGTTGTTGGGCGTTTGAAACCCCTTCGTATTTAGGGAAGAATGAAATCACCAAAGAAATGGATACCAAAACACAGTCCATTTAAAACGAACTTATTATTTTGAGCCTGTGCGTTTTTAATCATTTATTATCATATTGTGGTGGGCGTTTGGGTTTTCAATATTTTCGAACTGTGAATATGAACCGAGCTGGGCGTTTGATTTATTTTAAACCGAGGTTGGGGTTTGGAGGGTAGGGAGCAGAGCTCCACCCGCTCCTCCTCCCCTCCCCCACGCATTTCCCCTCTCCCCCGCTCGCTCCCCTTCCACCGTTTGCAGTCCGTAGCGGCTGCGGCTCACGACGGTGGCCGCAGGGCGCCGCGGCACCTGCGGGCACCGCCGTGGCACCGCCCGCGCGAAACCCTTCACCTACGGCTAGGGCACGGGCTGCCTTCGCCGCCCTTCTTTTCTTAACTATGGTTTTTTTTTTTTTAAATTAGTTTTTAAAAGATGTTTTTTTTTATATGTATTTTTTTTAAAAAAAAGGATATATAATGTTTTTAATATTATTTTATGAAGATTGTAAATTAAGTCTTGATGATGAGAAATGTGGCATAAATGGAGTATGCCGATGATTTTCTTTGTTAGCTTATTATGCAAGCTTGAAATTTAATTGTGTATATTTTGGAAAGATCAAATATTGATATATTGGAGATTCTTGTTGAGTTAAAATATACCTTATTCCCGAATAAATATATTGTTGAAGATTTTAATGTTATAAGCCATCTGGAGATATTAGAAACGAATAATCAACCATTGGGCATTAGAAATTTAACGATATGCTTTTGAAAATGATTATCTTCATTTGGATTTCCTTTTTTATATTAATATTCCGTGATCCGTATAGAGTATCTAGGATTGAAAAATAAGAAACTGTAGAGGTCGGTTTTGGACCAGTATGTTAATGATGTTTGTTGGAGATTAAATATCTTATTTATTTGATTAATGGTTGTCTGAGTTTAATTAATATGAATTTGGTTTAAAAACTCATTATGGCTTAATAGGTCTGTTTGACGCTTTGAACCTTAGAGAGTTAGAAAACTAAGAACAACTTATCCCTTGATGAGGTAGATAACTGTAATCTGATTTAGATCTTGTAGAAAACTTGATTGACGTTTAATGTTTAGATCAATTCGGAAATATTGCATCTGTTGAATATTGTCTTATCTGTTTATTGCCTTTGCGAGTTTTATTGTTGTATTCGCTTTTAATTATGAAATGGCAAGAGTGCTTTGTTTGATAGGACCCTGTCGTATGGCTTGACTTGGGGTGCCTGTTTTAGTCCTCAATTCCGAGTTGACTGTTGTTTTGTGGTAGTGTCGTTATTGGTCATATCCTCTTTGTGTGGGTCGAATGATGATTCGTGGTTGACCTTAGTTTGTCAGGTCTCTAGTTAGAGTACCGTCAGTAAGTGTGCATCTTTGAGTCATGTTTGACTAGATGGTTGTTTCTCCTTCTTGAACTCCATTCGTTTGACCATGCCTATTCCTTGGTTTTGAGTTCGTTTGAGTTTACTCTAGTGTCGTGTGGGAAAGTGGCTTTCGATTGGGGGCCGTGCCCAAAGTGGCTGCTGGGTAACCCGTCGAAAGTGAGTCTAATAAGTGATAACCTTTAAGTAGATTAGAATGTAATCTCTAAGTAAGATAAATGTGCCTCACACATGGGACGAGTGCTATCATAGATTCGACATGTTGTGAGAAGGCCTGAAATGGCAAACCATCTTCCTTGTCTTCACGAGAGGATGTGTGGTTCCACATGAGGCTTGGATGGGCCGAAAGCTCGGATTAGGTTGCCAAGGTAACCTAGTGTATGGGGCCGGGTCCTATGAAGACTTGCCATGGTAACCATACCAGGTTGTGTGATGACACTTGTCCCTACGTTCGCTAGTGTGTTGTCATTTTGTCCTGTTAGGAGTACCTTTGTGAGTCATCCTTTTGTCTCTGCCCTTGTGAGTGTCGGTTTCATGTTAGACCTTGGGTGGTGATGGCTCAATTTTATGGATGCTCTCATGGACCTCTTGTTTTAGCTTTGATTATGTTCGGCTGGATCCTGTTCTTTTCAAGGATCGTCTATGTATTAATTGACCGATGCGGTCATTTGTATATTGTTTATATTTCGCCTTGATGGCTGGATTGTAATGGTGTAACCTCTTGTATTCTTAACTTTATTAATTATCAGAGGGGTCTTGCAGTTGAGCAGACCTAGAGATGTAGCCCTTTAGGGGTGAACTCCGAGATCATTATGGTGTTATGTGATGTGTTCTCTTATGCTTCCTTCATTCAGCTTTATCAGGTATGATTAGCTTATGTTGAATGATTAAGTGGGTAAATGGAATTTACTTTAAATGTTTTATGCGGTTCTTTCTTGAATGCCATGTTGATCGAATGTTTAAGTGGTTTAGATGAGATTTATAGTAGATGCTGGTATGCAATCGTCTCTTGAAATGCAATAAATGGAGTATGAAAGAATGTATCTTAGAGTAATGGAATCTATTCAGTTGTGGTTAGAAAATTAAGTATGCTTGAATAGATCTCTTATGTTTATGATGGAATTCTAGTGTGTTAGAATATTAGATGTATGGCTTGAAGTTTTAAATGAAAAGCTTGAATGAAGATTATGAATAGATCTTAATGGATGAATCTTTGTTTATGATTTATAATTCCATCTTTTGAAAGAAATCATCCTGATTAAGAATTATCTCGTTATTAAGATAATCAGTTATTGGATTAATTGTGTGAGTTAAGTAAATTGTGAAATTTAGGTAATCTCATTGGGAAACTCTTTAGGTGTTAGTTGAAGTCTTCCGCTATGTAATCTGAATCTTTGGTATCTTGTTGTATCTTATGTGGTGTAACTTTTTTAAAAAAAAATTATTGCACTCTATTCTTGTAATTTTGGCTTATCCCTTCGGGGTTTCCTGGCGGGGCATTACAATGACTGCCTCAATTCTTACTACAAGTACAAAGGTTTCATTGTAATCAATTCCCTCTTTTTGTGAATATCCCTTACACACTAATCTTTCTTTGTTTCTAATTACCTTACCATCTTCATTAATTTTATATCTGAATACCCATTTAGTTCCAATTACATTTTTGTTTTTAGGCCGGGGAACCAATGTCCATTTGTTATTCTTTTCAATTTGTTCTAATTCATCTTCCATAGATTTAATCCAATGTTTATCTTCACATGCTTCAATAATTGTTGTTGGATCAATTTGAGAAATTAAGCATACCTCTTCATTTGCCAGTCTTCCTCTTGTCATAACTCCTCGATACTTATTCCCAATTATCTGACTTTCAGAGTGATTCAATCTTACATACCTGGGTGTATTCACTTATTGTTGTTCTTTAGTCACTATGGAATTCCCAGATGATGCCGGTGTGACTGGATCAACATATTGTACCAGTGTATTCAGTGTAGGTTCATCTATGATTATCTCAACTATCGGTTCAGAGTCCATAGACCTTGAATCTCTTCTAAACTGTTCATCAATATTCACATTCACACTCTCAATGATTTTTTGCAATCTTTTATTAAAACATCTATATGCCTTGCTCTTAGATGAATAACTAGGAAATATTCCTTCATCACTTCTAGGATCAAATTTACCAATATAATCATCTCTCCTAATGTAACATTTGCTTCCAAATATTTTGAAATATTTAAGAGTAGGAGTATTACCAAACCATAGTTCATGAGGGGTCTTACCGGTTTCACCTTTGATGTTAACTCTGTTGAATGTGTAAACCGTTGTATTGACAACTTCTCTCCAATACACATGAGGTAGGTTTTCTTCTGATATCATGCTTCTAGCTGCATCTAGAATAGTTATGTTCTTCATTTCCACAACTCCATTCTACTGGGGTGTCTGAGGTGCTGATAATTGTCTTATGATTCCATTCACTTCACAGAATGTATTAAACTCCTTAGATGTGAATTCACCTCCTTGATTTGATCTTAAGCATTTTATTTTCTTACCGGTTTCATTCTCTACAATTACCTTGAATAGTTTGAATTTTCCAAAAGCTTATGATTTCTCCCTGAGAAAAGTAACCCAACACATTCTAGAATAATTATCAATGATTAGCATAAAATATCTATCTCCTTGTAGACTTCTGGTTCTTGCTAGACCACATAAATGGGTATGAATTAAATCAAGAACATTATTGGATTTCTCTGGAATACTCTTCAAAGTTGCTCTAACTTGCTTTCCAAATTGACATTCCTTACATACCAAATTGTGAGGTTTTACACTCTTAGGTAAATCCCTTGCTACCTTGGTTGTACTAATCTTCACAATGCAATCAAAATTTACATGACAAAGTCTCTTATGCCATAACCAACTTTAATCAATATGTGCAATTAAGCATGTCTTCTCATTGTTATTCAAATGAAAGATATTACCTCTAGTTTGATTACCGGTTGCAATTTCCAAACCAGTTCTATTCATAATTTTGCATTTACCATTCTTGAATTGTAACTAAAATCCCTTCTCAACTAATTGACCAACACTGAAAAGATTATGCTTCAAACCTTCAACATAATAAACATTGTCAGTATTGTGCTTACCATCAAAAGATATAGTGCCTTTTCCTCTGATCAAACAAGCTTTATCATCCCCAAATCTTACTAGACTGCCATTGTATTCCTGAAAGGTTAAGAATTTATTTTTATCACCAATCATATGATGTGAACATCTGGAATCAATGATCCATTCATCCTTTTCTTCAATTTTAGCTGACAGGGCTTGCTCTACTAGTTGTATAGTAGGTGTCGGTTGTAATCTGTTATTGCAACAAAAGCCCATCCATTGTTTGTCAGTTCCTCATTAGAATCATCAGTAACTCCTTCATCAACATAGTAACATGATTTGTCTCTATTCTTCTTAAATCTGTATCTTTGATATTCAGGGTTAGGCTTATATGTTCTTTTAGCTTCTTCTTTCAATCTTGCATGTCTATCAGAACACCTAGATGCCATATGACCAATTTTATTGCGGTTAAAACATTTAAATGGTGTTTTACCTTCATATTTACTTCCAACTAGACCTTTAGGCATTTTTCTTGCAAATAGTGCTTCAAGCTCTTCAAGTTCTTCATCCTCCCTTCTGATGTCTTCAAGTTCTCTTGCATAAAGTTCTTTCCAATCAGATTTATTAGATGATGATGATGATGTTGTAGATGATGAAGCTTTGAAAGCTAAATTTGTCTTAATTGTAGCAACAAGACAAAATTCCTTAAGTTCAAAAGCTAAAAGTTTTCCAACCAAGGTATCTCTAGATACTGATGTATTAGGCATTGTTCTCAATTCATTAATAGAAGTTACTTTCATTTTGTATACCGGTGGCAATGCTCTTAAAACTTTAAAAACAATTTCATCTTCACTTAAGGATCCTCCACAACATTGTATACCCAAAACAATTTCATTAACTCTTTCCATAAAAGCAAAAATTCTTTCATCTTCTTCCATTTTCAAATTTTCATACCTGACTCGAAAGCATTCCAGTTTTGCAATTTTGACAGTGGTTTCACCTTCATTCAATATCTCCAATTTGTCCCAAATAGCTTTAGCAGTAGATCGGTCTAATAATCCCATGATTTGTTGATCTGACAATGCGCTCAAATGTGTTTCTCTTGCTTTGCAATCATTCTCCTCATCTTTAGCCAAGTTAGGTGGATTAGGTTAACTCTGTGCAGGACCAACATAGCCATTCTTTATAACATCCCATATGTATCTTCCAATTCAATTTAGATGTGTCTCCATTCTGATCTTCCATATACCATAGTTGGTTCCATCAAGTTTCAGACTGTCCTTCCTGAAATAGTTAGTTGCCATAGAATCTCCCCAAGCTGTTAAACTTCTACAAAAAGAGGACTTAGCTCTGATACCAATTTTTAGGACCTAGAGGCAACTAAGAGGGGGGGGGGGGGGGTAAATCAGTTGTCTATTAATTTCAACCCAAATATAACTTAATCAAACTTGATGCATAATACTAGCAAACCAAACTTAATGTCGGTTAACAGTTTAACAGTTAATAACAGTACCGGTAAAGTTTAATGCATGAAACAAAATTGACAAATAACATCCACAACACATAACACAGATATTTGTACGTGGAAACCCTATAAGGGGAAAAACCATGGTGGGAAACCTTACCCACAACCAGATGATACTACTATAGATAGTATGTGTGTACAAATAGGGTCTGCACATGTAGAAAGGCCAACTGCCTAGAGCTCACTGCTCAATCACAAAACAAGAGTCACACTGACTATAATTGGATGGTTAAATCCAATGATAATGTACTGCTCAAAATAGCATCTTCATATGCTTTATTAGTACCCATTAAGATCTAATTATCTTCTTCATACCTTCCTTGAATCTTCAAATGATGTCTGTGTGAGTAGGTCTTCTTATATTCGCATATACCTTATTACATTCCTCTTCCACTTCTACTACGTAATCTCACAAATGAGATCTTACATATATACCAAAACCTAAGACCAAATGTGTAGGTCAGCTCCCTAAGATTATTACAATTAAATCAATTACAATAAATCAATATGTGATGCATCATGCCAGCTCAATGCATTTACAATAATAGCCAATCAATAAATCATCTCCATAATGTGTCGTCCTGATCTGGAATAGATAATGCTTGCCGGTCCATAACCTAGACCAATTTGCCGGTAACAACAAATATGCAAACTCGATTAGACCAATAACCAAATCACCAAAACCAAGTGTCCAAACCATGTCTTCGACATAACCAAGTAATCTCTAGATGATAATAGATCATCCTCAGTGTCGATGAACAATATAACCTTCCAGTGAACCAAATACCAGTGACTGTGCATAAGTCACTGTATATGTCGGTGAACATAACCAAAGATCTCCAGTGCTGATAAGTGTTGACGAGTGTTGATAAGTGTTGACATCAATGACAAGACCAATGCAACACATCTATAATATTAGCAAGATTTTCCTTCTTAATGAGAGAGATTATCTGGTTTGGGAGAGAAGCATGATTCGTATTCTATCTTTGGCATTGTTGTCAAAGGGGGAGAGATCCATGTGAAAAAATGCTTTATCTTTGGAGCTTTGTGTGCATGATCTTAGGGGGAGTTTGTTGGATATTTCTAGTGTAGACCCATTTCTTTGCATTGATTATTTTTCACATTCATATGTTGCCATCAATGCCAAAGGGGGAGATTGTTGGATATTGGTACTGCTAGGATATGTTGTTGTCATTCATGTCAACATATTCCCATGTTTGGTGTTCTGGTGATTGCAGAGAATTAATTTGGTTTGGTTTGCTGATGAGGATTTGTGGTTCAGTAATGAAGTATCTCTACTTCATTCTTTATTGATTTCAATGATCCGAAAGTTCACTTGATCATATTATTTGATCTGGTTTGAGGTTTGGTCTTTTTGTTTTATGGTTGACAGAATTTGGTATTTGATCTGTTGTGCTCCGATATGATCATATCTTTGGTTGCATATTTGGGAGAGTGTTTTGGATCTTCATGTGTATCTACATTTCAGATGGTTCATGATTTGGTGTTCTGCAAGTTATCTTTCTAGTCTGAATTGTTGTTGATGAGTGTTCTTGAGTGTTAGTGTGTTGATCGATGAAGATTTGAATAAGTGGTGTTGGTGCAACTATTGTGGATGGTTCTAATGTGATTTTTGGTTTTTCCTAATCATTTTCTATTTTTTTGGGTGGTCTGCATTGATCTTTGTGTGTGGTATTGGTGATTCTATTGATCTGGTGATATTCTTTTTGTTATGCAAATTTTTTTGGAAGTGTAGAGTGTTGTGATTGATCTTGGCAAGATTTCCGATGGTGATGTGTGTTTGCAGATTTGGTTTAGGTCCATGCTATGTCATATATGTCTTTTTATTGGTCTGATGGTTGATTTATGTATTGTGTGATGTAAATTTGTAATTAAGGGTTGAGGGTTTGGCCGACCTTGTAGTCAAGGTTGATGAATTGTATAAATAGGTGTTATATTCATGTATTTTGGGTGTCGATGTCATTTATGCATTATCAGAGAGTGGTGTATGTGTGCATAAGATAATTTATCCTTCGATATGGTGTATTGAGTAGAGATTATTGTAGGGAAGATAAATGAGCTTAACCAGAACTATCATCAAGCATTAGTAGATGCTATCTTTGCAGTTCATGTAATCCAGATTGTAGTCCATATATTATTGTAAGGCAGTGAACCTTCCTTGAGGCTTGGATCCTTATGGGTCATTATATTTTTAGTGAGCTCTAGGCAATGTACTTGAATGCATGTGCATTCCCCATTGTAATATTTACACATACTACTGTAGAGTATCATCTTATTGTGGGTAGGTTCCCACCATGGTTTTTCCCTTAACCATGTTTTCCATGTCAAAAATATTGGTGTTGTGTGTGTTGTTGTTATTGTATTTATGTTTATTCTTGTTGCAGTTTATCAGATATGAGATTGTGCTTAATTTGTTTAATACGGTGAAAATGCATTCACCCCTCCCTCTTAGTTTTCCTTCATTTTTTTGCCAACACATCTTCCATCGGAAGATCTCGCACCAAGTATTGTAAATAAGAGTGGTTCCTTATATTCTTGAGTTCCTTTGTTGTAAGAATACACTCCAATTCCACACGCTTGCTTGGTGGAAGATCTTTGACCCATTCCTCAGTTGAGAATGTTGATGAACCTACATCATCACCTACAACAACTCCCCTTCCATCCTGGCAATGAACTTATTTAATCTTCACACCAATTTTGTTCTTGGATTTGTCAATATTCTTTTGTAGGTTATCCTTAACCTTTTCAATTGTTCTTATCATCTCATCCATATATTGTTGTACCTCTTTAGGTGTTGCTTGATCAGACATAATAAACCTTTGGCATGAAAGAAATTGAATGGCCAATGTCCACTTTTGAAGGCAAAGAGTTGACAATCTCTCCTACCATCATATCCATATACTCCTTAAGAAAATCCTAGATCCTCAAATTCCATTCGACAACCTTCACTACTTTCATAAGCTTACTAGGATTTGGAATGGCTGTAAGGTCCATTTCTTCATTTTCTCTTGTCTTTATGAACTCCTTCCTACCCACCATCAGCACATTAGATTCCATATATTTTCCTTTGGCTTCATCCTTAAATGGTGTCAAGGTATAGGAGACCCCATCTTTCTCTATCTCATAAACTTTCCTACTTCCATCATTCTTGGCATATCTATAAAATTGCCATGGTCTACCAAAGAGTACATCACAAACATCCATAGGGATGACAACACACAAGATTCTATCCTTACATCCCCCTATATGGAAATCTACCCTATTTTTTTCATTCACAAAAACTTTTTCACCCTTATTTAACCAAGAGACTTTGTATGGAGTGGGATGAGGCAATCTCATCAAATTTAAATTCTCTACCATTTCAACATAAACCATATTGTCAATACTACTAGAATCAATAATAACCTTGCAACATTTACCTTGGATTTTGCATGTAGTCTTAAAGAGTGACTTTCTTTGTGTTGGTTCCTTCTCCATAGGAACTTTGATCAAGTTTCTTCTCATCAACAAGGATTCTCCACTTTCTGGATCAACATTGTATGATGGAGAGTTAACACTCTCATTATCCTCACCTTGTGCAATCTGATTTCTTCTTTCACCTCCAATTGAATTAGTGGACTGATTTTCAGGGCATTGCCATGCTTGATGGCCTACAAATTTATTGTATTTGTAACACTTCCTAGTGAATCCACTCGATCCTCATCTATTCTCAAATCTTATCTTCTTCCTCTAAAACCACCCCTTGAATCTGAGGTTTATTCTTGTGCATTACTTGTCTCTCCATAAAACTTTTGGGACTTTTCTTGACCAACAAAAGTTGTCCTTCCCCTACCTCTACTCTACTTTTCTTGTCTCCTCTTCAACTTTTCCTCAGCGTTTATTTCCAATTGGTAGCATTCTTCAATTGTTCTTGGGCTTGTGAGACTCAGTTCATCCTATAGGTTGTATCTCAACCCATTAAAGTACATTGCCAATTTATCCACATCATCTTCCATATGGCTTGATCTGATACTGAAATTGTAGAACTCTTTAGTTTAGGTTTTCACATCCATGTCTTTTTGTTTGAGGTTTTACAACTTCCTATACAACTAAATTTCATAGTCACTAGGAAGGAATTTTCCCTTCAAATTTTCCATCATCCTATCCCATGATGTGATTTTTGGTTTTCCCTTCTTCTTTCTCTCATCTTGTATGTAGTCCTACCATAGGGATGCATGTTCCTTCAATTCTATCCTTGCCAACTTTACTTGTTGCCCCTTAGGTATCTCCTCAAAATAAAAGTACTTGTCCATATCTCTTGTCCAATCTAGGAGTTCCTCTCCATTCAAATTTCCTGAATATGTAGGTAGGTCCTATTAGTCCCAACCAATGCTGAGAGGGGAGGGGTGAATCAACACTTAATCAAATTTTCACAATTTAACTTTTATCTTAAATCTGCATTCATCTAAGATCCAACAATATACTTAATCACTGAAGTAAAATATGCAAGCATGAAAAGTTGATAGTGACACCAAGGAGTTATCTCATGGAAACCCAATAGGGAGAAAACCACAGTGTGAGTAGGAACTCACAAAATTTGTACTCTTCTGGAGTATGCCCGGTTAAGAAACATCCCTGTTAGGAGATTACAAAGACACTATTAGCTGCCACCCAATTAAGGGATTTTGAACAAGGCCAGTTAGTGCCTTTACCCTGTTAAAGGTAGCCTGGTTAGAGGACTTAGAACATCAGTTAAATGTTACCCGATTAAGGGATTTTACAATAGGGACCTATTAAACTCCACCTAGTTAAGGGATTTAAGTTGCAGTTGTTAGAAAGCAACAAATTGATGATCTATTGAATTAGCTGCTGATAGCTTGATCAGATCTCAATATGCATCACACTCAACACACACCGGTTGTGTCTTCTCTGCACAGCACCGATTTCCTTCTTACACCTTCATCTCTTCAATCAGTTGGTCACCTATCCCTTGGCCCTCCACTCTACTGATCCTCAGACCTTTGGCTTTGCACTCTACCGATCCCCTGACCTTTGGCTTTGCACTCTGCCTGTCTCTTGACCTTCAGCTCTGCACTCTGCCGGTTCACTATCTCTCGACTCTGCACTTAGTTGATCTACCTCAAAACACACTCTACTGTGCTAATACCTTTTAGCACTTCCTCTCTCTCTGCTCTTCACTTTGGATCGCCTTCAAAAAATTCTCCTTGTTGCAAGTTTCATGATCAAAACTTTCTGAATGAACTTCAAGAACATTTTATACAATTTCTATCGACACCTTCATGCATTCGCTCAATCAAACCAATCGTGGATTTCAGAAGATTTCAAATTCAAAAATATCCCACTCTTTCTCTGCGTGCCTTATAACAATTCTGCCAATTGTTCACCTAATTCTGCCAATGCATCTCCCAAAGATAGAAAATTTTGAGTCATGTTCAGCCAAATAAGTGTGAACTAGAAAATCCACATGTAATCATGCTTGACTGCATTATAACTGAAAGTTGACCTTACCAACATATGATTTGGCATAGACACAAGCTCACCAACTCATTCTTTTCCACAACAACTGAATAACCGATCATCACTCTGAGATTTATGGTGATCACCTATCTTCCTTCTGTCATACCGATGTACCAGTATGCCACTACACTTCTATATTACTAGTTCGTCCTTTGATTGCCAGTTTGTTGTGCTAGCACCAAGTCTCATCCCCTGTTTACCAATGAGTTACCGGTTTGCTAGAACAAACAAGCTTTCTTTCCTGAGTCACCTTTTGTGACATCACCATCACCAAAGTGACCGATCTTCCTGAATGATAGACCAACTGACTTAGTTTATCTTTCCTTGAGCTAAATGAACCTTTGATTATTCAATACCAATTTTGTTTCCATGTATTACATGTCATCACTTTTGCTTACTAAAAATCAACACCACTCTACCTATACCACTTCACCAGTTAGTGTCTTCACCGGTAAGTGTTGGACATCAATGACAAACCTTAGCACAAATACCGGTTCTCTAGATTGACCGGTTTTGTCAATGCCAACAATCCAACAATCTCCCCCTTTGGCATTGATGGAAAACACTTCAAACTCTAGAAAATTAGATGCATGTTTCTTCATCTCTATACTAGTCCATTCATTTTTCCCTAAGTGATGAATATCTTCCCCTGTCATTGATATCATTGTTGGTATTTTGGTATGGTTTTGTCATTGATGTCAACACCTACTAAAACACTAGCACTTTGGAGATCCAACGACATTCACCAGCAAGCAAGTAACTATTGTACAGTTACTGGTATATGGTTCACTGACACTTGGAATGATATGGAAGACTCTTGGTAATATCGAAGACATCATTTGGACATCTTGTCCTAGAGTTTTGATCATTGGTATATTCATAGTTGCATATTTGCTATTATCAGCAAATAGGTCTAGGGTTACACCGGCAGGTTTATCTTTTCCATATCAACATGGCATGCTATGGAGATGATTAATTATTGTTGTAAATGCATTAAGCTGACATGTTCAATCGGTTATTGCATTGGATATTATATTATTTGTAAAATGTTTTTATTGTAATATCTTGTAGAGCCGACCTACTAAAATTGGTCTTAGGTTATGGTATAAATGTAAGATCAAGTGTGGAATGCGAAAAAGAATTGTGTGAAGGTATATGCGAGATTAAGCAGTGCAATACAAGAAGACATCTTTTGAAGGTGAAGCTAATTTTTTGTGAAAGCATATCAGCATTACACCGGTACTGAATCCAACATATGAAGATGTCATTCTATGTCGTACATTCTTATTGGATTTAACCATCCAATTGTAGTCAGTGTGACTCCCATTTTGTGATTGAGCAGTGAGCTCTAGTTTGTTGGCCTTTTTGCATGTGCAGACCCCATTTATATACGCTTACTATCTGTAGTAGTATCATCTGATTGTGGGTAAGGTTTCCCACTGTGGTTTTTCTCCTTACAAGGTTTCCACATACAAATATTGGTGTTATGTGTTGTGGATGACTTTGTGTTTATGTTTCATGCACTAATCTTTACCAGTATAGCAATTAATTGTTAAAACTGTCTATCGACATACTTAACTAGTTTACCAGTATTAAGCATTGAGTTGGTTAAGTTGTTTTTTATCTAACAACTAATTCACCCCCCCCTCTCAATTGTCTCTAAGACCTAACAATTGGTATCAGAGCTTAGTCCTATTTTGTAGAAGTTTAACAACTTGAGGAGATCCAATGTCTACTAACCATTTCAGGAAGGACAATCTGAAACTTGATGGAACCAACTATGGCATATGGAAGATCAGAATGGAGACACATTTGAATTGCATTGGAAAGGACATCTGGGATGTTACAAAGAATGGTTATATTGCTGCTATACCTGGTCAGCCTAGTCCATCTAACTTGACTAAAGATGAAGAAAATGATTGCAAAGCAAGAGAAGCACTTCTGAGCGCATTATCAGATCAACAAATCATGGAACTATCAGATAGGTCTACTACTAAAGCTATTTGGGATCATTTGGAAACACTGAATGAAGGATATTCTACAGTCAATATTGCAAAACTTGAAAGCTTCCAAGTCAAGTATGAACAACTGAAAATGGAAGAAGATGAAAGGATTTCTGCTTTTATGGAAAGAGTAAATGAAATTGTTTTGGGTATTAAATGTTGTGGAGGAACCTTAAGTGAGGATGAAATTGTTTCAAAATTTTTAAGAGGATTGCCACTGGCATATAAAATGAAGGTTACTACTATAAATGAGTTGAGAACAATGCCTAATACATCAGTAACTAGGGATACATTGATTGGGAAACTTTCAGCTTTTGAAATTGAGGAATTTGGTCTTGTTGCTACTATTAAGACAAATTTAGCCTTTAAAGCATCAACATCATCTACTCCATCATTTGACAAATCTGATTGGAAAGCCTTTTTATGCAAGAGAACTTGAAGAAAGCAGGAAAGAAAATGAAGAACTTGAAGAACTTGAAGCATTATTTGCAAGGAAAATGCCTAAAGATCCAGTTGGAAGTAAGTATGAAGGTAAAACACCCTTTAAATGTTTTAATTACAATAAGATTGGTCATATGGCTTCGAGATGCCTTGATAGACATGCTAGACTAAGAGAAGAAGCTAGAAGAACATACAAGCCTAATTCTAAATATCAGAGATACAGATTTAAGAAGAATAAAGACAAATCTTGTTACATTGTTGATGAAGGTGTGATTGATGATTCTGATGAGGATCCAGCAGACAATGGATGGGTTTTTGTTGCTATAATAGAAGATCAACTGGCACCTACTGCTCAACCGGTAGTATAGGCCCTGATAGCTAAAGTTGAAGTAAAGGATGAATGGATCATTGACTCAAGATGCTCACATCATATAACAGGGGACAAAGGTAAATTCTTGAACTTTCAAGAATACAATGGAGGCTTAGTAAGAATTGGAGATGACAAATCTTGTTCAATCAAAGGTAAGGGTACAATATCTCTTGATGGTAAGCATAACACTAACAATTTTTACTATGTTGAAGGATTAAAGCATAATCTTTTGAGTGTTGGTCAATTAGTTGAGAAAGGATTTTAGTTACAATTTAAGAATGGAAAATGCAAAATAACGAATAGAACTGGTTTAGAATTGCAATTGGTAATCAGACTAGAGGTAATATCTTTCATTTGAATAACAGTGAAAAGACATGCTTAATTGCACATATAGATGAAAGTTGGTTATGGCATAAGAGACTTTGTCATGTAAACTTTGATTGCATGGTGAAGATCAGTACTACTAAGGTAGTTAGAGATTTACCTAAAATTATCAAACCTCGGAATACAATATGTAAGGAATGTCAATTTGGAAAACAAGTTAGAGCTAGTTTCAAAAGTATTCCAGAAAAATCCAATGATGCTCTTGATTTAATTCACACTGTTTTATGTGGTCCAACTAGAACTAGAAGCTTACAAGGTGATAGATATTTCATGCTAATTATTGATGATTATTGATGAATATTATTGATGATTATTTTATGTGTTGGGTTACACCGACAGGTTTATCTTTTCCATATCAACATGGCATGCTATGGAGATGATTAATTATTGTTGTAAATGCATTAAGCTGACATGTTCAATCAGTTATTGTATCAGATATTATATTGTTTGTAAAATGTTTTTATTGTAACATCTTGTAGAGTCGACCTACTAAAATTGGTCTTAGGTTATGGTATAAATGTAAGATCTTATTTGTAAGATCAAGTGTGGAATGTGAAAAAGAATTGTGTGAAGGTATATGCGAGATTAAGCAGTGCAATACACACAGACATCATTTGAAGGTGAAGCTAGGTTTTTGTGAAAGCATATCAGCATTACACCAGTACTGAATCTAGCATATGAGGATGCTATTTTGTATAGTACATTCTTATTGGATTTAACCATCCAATTGTAGTCAGTGTGACTCCCATTTTGTGATTGAGCAGTGAGCTCTAGGTTGTTGGCCTTTCTGCATGTGCAGACCCCATTTATGTACACTTACTATCTACAGTAGTATCATCTGATTGTGGGTAAGTTTTCCCATCATGGTTTTTCCCCTTACAGGGTTTCCATGTACAAATATTGGTGTTATGTGTTGTGGATGACTTTGTGTTTATGTTTCATGCACTGATCTTTATCGGTATAGCAATTAACTGTTAAAACTATCTACCAGCATACTTAACTAGTTTACCGGTATTAAGCATTAAGTTTGTTAAGTTTTTTTTAATCTGACAACTGATTCACCCCCCCCCTCTTAGTTGTCTCTGAGACCTAACAATCACATTTCTTCATCTTTGTACCAATCTAGTCAATTTTCCCTAAGTGATGAATATCTCCCCTTGTCACTGATATCTGCCAATGCTCAAGCACTCTAAAAATATCTCCCCCTTTGACAACAATGCCAAAGAGTCCTTTCTGAACACTTACAAGACTACTCCCCCTAACCAAAGTATTCCACACTCATCAATCTATTTGTTTTAGAAAAAAAAAAACTTGAAATCATACTTGATTGATGTAGAATGTTGTTTACTTACTCTAGTGAATGGAGGAGCATAACCCCCAACTTACCTCTAAGATATTCAAAGGCATCCTTCTATAGTGGCTTGGTGAAGATAACTTCCACCTGCTCTTTTGTTGGTATGTACTCCAACGTCACTTCTTTTTCTTGAACTTGTTCCCTTAGATAGTGATATTTGATGGCTATATGATTCATTTTGGAGTGCATCACCGGGTTCTTGGATATGTTAATGGCACTAGTGTTATCACAATGAATCACTACCATTCCAACCACTTTTTCTTGTATTCCTTCAAGCAGTTGCTTGATCCAAACTATCTATGTGTAGTTGATTGCAACAACTACATGCTCAGCTTCAATTGTGGATTGAGAAATGTAGTTTTGTTTCTTACTTGTCCAAGATACAATCCTATCTCTGAGAAAGAATGTACCTCCACTGGTGCTCTTCCTATCATCAATGTTTCTAGCCTAATCTGAATTAGTGAAGACACTTAAACTAAAGTCTCCCTTGTGTGGATACTAGAGACCATACTCATCAGTCCCCTTTAGGTATCTGAATATTCTTTTGACTTTCAGCATGTGAGTCCCTTTCAGGTTTGCAAAAAATATGGCAACCAAGCCAACAACTTGTGCTATGTCCAGTCTACTATGGACTGCATACTGTAACTTACTGATCAGGGACCGGTAAATTGTCTCATTTACTTCTTCAGCCTCATCATGTTTAGATAGATTGCAACTTGTAACCATTGGAGTTCCAACAGGTTGGCAATCTTCCATTCCAAAAGTTTTCAGAATTTCTCTTATGTACTTAGTCTGACTGATGAAGATGCCATTCTTTAATTGAGAGACTTGCACGCCAATAAAGAACTTTATCTTTCCAATCATTGACATCTCAAATTCTTGTTGCATTTGTTCTACAAAGATTTTGCTCATGTCATCATCTCCCCCAAAGATGATGTCATCTACAAAGATCTCAGCAATTAGATGTTTTCCTTCGGCTCCATTCTTCAGATATAGGTTAGTGTTATTACTGGTTCTTTTGAACTCTATGCTTAGTAGATATGAATGTAACCTCTCATACCAAGCTCTTGGTGCTTGTTTCAGTCCATACAGAGCCTTCTGCAACTTGCATACCATATTCCTCCCATCTTTAGATGCAAACACTTCCAGTTGTTATGTATACTTCTTCTTCTAATACCCCATTTAAGAATGTCGATTTGACATCCATTTGGTAGACTTTAAACTTTTTATAAGAAGCACAGGCTAGCAAATTTCTTACCCCTTCCAACCTAGCTACTGGTGCGAAGGTTTCTCCCTAGTCCAAACCTTCTTCTTGAGCATAGCCCTTACAAACCAATCTTTCCTTGTTTCTTATCACCTTACGGGTTTCATCCATCTTATTTATGAACACCCACTTGGTGCCTATTACATTTTTATTTTCTGATTTGGGCACTAGAGTCCATGTATCATTTTTCTATATTTTCTCAAGTTCTTCTTCCATGGCTTTGACTCATTCATCATATTTTACAGCCTCCTTTGTTGCTTTGGGCTCAAAAATTGAGAGCCTACACCCATTATCTCTTGGTCCTCTTCTGGTTAGAACTCCTGCATCCTTTTCACCGATGATATTTTCTGTAGAGTGATTATTTTTGGCATATTTAGCCAATATTGGTTCACTCCTGGGAGCTTCTTCTATCAATTGTGTTGGTTCTACTTCATGAGCTTCTTCATTAGCCACTTCAACAAGATCTTCTTAAGTAGGTTCCACCGGTACATTGTACTCAAACCCTTTATAGTCCTTCGACTCACTCTTACTGTCCTATTCATTTTTCTCAGAGTACTCATCTACTCTGACATTTGCACTTTCTACAATATTACCAATTCTTTTGTTTAAACACCGATATACCTTGCTCTTTGTTGAGTAACCTAAGAAGGTTCCTTCATCACTCTTGGGGTCAAATTTTCTAGTGTACTCGTCCCTTTTGATATAGCACCTGCTTCCAAATGCTTTAAAATAACAAACGTTAGGTGAGTATCCACTCCATAATTCATAGGGGGTTTTGTTTGTCCCCTTCTTTACCTGTATCTAGTTCAAAGTGTATACAACAATGCTTATTGCTTCTCTCCAAAAGATATGTGGAATGCAATTTTGTATCATTAGAGTCCTTGCACAATCAATAAAAGTTATGTTTCTTCTTTTAGCAACTCTATTCTGTTGAGGTGTTTTGGGTGCAGACATTTGTCTCGTGTTTCCCTGTTCCTTGTAGTAGTTCATGAACTCTTGAGAGGTGAACTCTCTCCTCCATCTGATCTCAGGCACTTCAAATTCTTATAGGTTCCTCTTTCTACTTGAGACTTAAGCACCTTAAACATGTGAAAGGATTCAAATTTTTCCTTCAAGAATACATCCCACATCATTCTTGAGAAGTCATCCACAAATAACATAAAATATCAGTCTCCATAGAAACTCTTGGTTCTCATGGGACCACACAAGTCTATGTTAACTAATTCCAATACACTTTTAGATGAGAAAGTTTTACTGTTGAAACTGGACCCGACCATTTTTCCTACTTGACATTCCTTGCACATAGCATTTTTCAGGTTTTACTATGTCAAGCATTCCTCTAACAGATTTTTCTTAACTGACTTTAGCTATGCTATAAAAATTAACATGACATAATCTTTTGTGCCACAACCAACTATCTTCTACCTTAGCCACTAGAAAATTGCCTATGGTGGTGTCTAGATGAAATGGATTGCCTCTTGACTATTTACCGGTTGCAATCAGACTTCCAAATTTGTCAGTTATTTTACATATCCCTTCATTGAACTCTAACCAGTATCCCTTATTGCTAAGTTGTGCAACACTTAACAAACTATACTTTAATCTTTCTACCCAATAGACATCATCACAATTTGTCTTATCATTCAAGGCTATAGATCCGTTACGTCTTACTGCACATGGGGCATCATTTCTGAACCTCACTGTTCCTCCATTGCAATCCTCCATGCTGAGGAATTTATTTCTATCACCGGTCATGTGGTGAGTGCAACCACTACCGATCACCCATTCTCCACACCAGTTTGTGCTAGAAATAAATTCCATGTCTCCTTCCTCTGTGTTTTCCTCTTTGACTACCACAAAAGAAATGCCATCTCCATTAGATCCCTCTAATTCTTCATCAGTGACTCCTTCTGCAAGATGACATTCCTTCTTTCTCTTGTCTCTGTAACTTCTAAAATTATCTTTCCTATCTATATCATTGTCAAGGCATCTTGAAGAAATATGAACTATCCTATTATAGGAGAAGCACTTTAAGGGTATTTTACCTTTGTATTTACCTTCACCTCTTGGAAATCTTCTTGCCAATAGAGCTTCAATTTCATCTTGCTCCTGTTCTTCAGAGAGAAGATTGTCACTCTCATGGGAATGATCCATTCTGGTATTAGATCTACTACTGGTTTCTTTCCTTCTCCTTGTTGGTGCATGCATCATGGATGCTTTGAAAGGAGCATCAATATTTGGTACAATATTGTCACAATTTCTCAATTCAAAAGTAGTCAACTTACCGATCAGTGAGTAAAGAGTTACATTGACTGTTCCCAAGGATCTGAGTTCCTAGATAACAGAGACCCTTATGGCATATTGTGGTAGCAATGTTCTCAGGATTTTGCTAACCACATCATCCTCCTTGAGCTTTCCTCCTGCACTTTTAATAGAGTTTACTACATCCTTTATCCTCTTACTATACTACTCTATGTCTTCACTTCCCTGCATTCTCATCTCATTATATTTTCCTCTTAGGGTGTCTACTTTGGCCTTTTGAACATGGGGATCTCCCCCATAGATTGTCTTCAGCTTATTCCATATCTGAAAAGCTGATTTCAAATCTTGTACCTCAGTAAATTCATTATCTGAAAGAGTGCTAACAATCAGATCCATAGCAATAGTATTATCTTGTATTTCCTTGATCTATTCCAGAGTAAGAGTCCCCAAAGGTTCATTATACTCAGTGATCACATGATTCCAATTGTGTTCATCTACGAATATTAGATATAGTTTCATTCTTCCACACCATAAGATATAGTTATCCTTAGAGAACTTAGGACCCTCCTTACACATCATCTTTTATCTTTCCCAAGCTTCTTCTAATTCTAGGGACCTGATGCTCTGATACAAATTTTTAGTCCCAACTGGTGCTGAGAGGGAAGGGGTGAATCAACACTTAATCAAATTTTCACAATTTAACTTTTATCTTAAATCTACATTCAGCTAAGATCCAACAATATACTTAATCACTAAAGTAAAATATGCAAGCATGAAAAGTTGACAGTAACACCAAGGAGTTATCTCGTGGAAACCCAATAGGGAGAAAACCACGATGTGAGTAGGAACTCACAAAATTTGTACTCTTCTGGAGTACGCCTAGTGAAGAACCAGCCCTGTTAGGAGATTACAAAGACACTATTAGGTGCCACCTAGTTAAGGGATTTTGAACAAGGTCGGTTAGTGCCTTTACCTTGTTAAAGGTAGCCTAGTTAGAGGACTTAGAACATTAGTTAAGATGTCACTCGGTTAAGGGATTTTACAATAGGGACCTATTAAAGTCCACCCGGTTAGGGGATTTAAGTTGCAGTTGTTACAAAGCAACAAATGGGTGATCTTTTGAATTAGCTATTGATAGCTTTATCAGATCTCAATATGCATCACACTCAACACACATCAGTTCTGTCTTCTTTGCATAGCATCAGTTTCCTTCTTACACCTTCAGCTCTTCACTCAGCTGGTCACCTATCCCTTGGCCCTCCACTCTACCAATCCTCGGCTCTGCACTCTACCTATCCCCTGACCTTTGACTCTACACTCTGTCGGTCCCTTGACCTTTGGCTCTGCACTCTGCCGGTTCACTATGTCTTGACTCTGCACTTAGTCAATCTGCCTCAAAACACACTCTACTATGCTAATACCTTTTAGCACTTCCTCTCTCTCTGCTCTTCACTTTGGATCACCTTCAACAAATTCTCCTTGTTGCAAGTTTCATGATCAAAACTTTCTGAATGAACTTCAAGAACATTTTATACAATTTCTGCTGACACCTATACACATTCCCTTAATCAAAACAATCATGGATTTCAGAATATTTCAAAATTAAAAATCTCCCACTCTTTCTTTGTGTGCCTTACAACAGTTTCACCAAGTGTTCACCTAATTTTGCCAATGCATCTCCCAAAGATAGAAACTTTTGAGTCGTGTTCAGCCAAATAAGTGTGAACTAGAAAATCCACATGTAATCATGCTTGACTGCATTATAATTGAAAGTTGACCTTACCAACATATGATTTGGCATAGACACAAGCTCACCAACTCATCCTTTGCCACCGCAACTAAATAACCGATCATCGCTCCAAGATTTATGGTGATCACCTATCTTCCTTTTGTCATACCAGTGTATCGGTATGCCATTGCACTTTTATATTACTGGTTCATCCTTTGATTGCTGGTTTGTTGTGCTAGCACCAAGTCTCTTCCCCTGTTTACCAATGAGTTACCAGTTTGTTAGAACAAGCAAGTTTTCTTGCCTGAGTCACCTTTTGTAACTTCACCATCACCAAAGTGACCGATCTTCCTGAATGATAGACCGATTGACTTTGTTTGTCTTTCCTTGAGCTGAATGAACCTTTGATCATTCAATACCAATGTTGTTTCCATGTATTTCAAGTCATCACTTTTCCTTACTAAAAAGCAACACCACTCTACCTATACCACTTCACCGATTAGTGTCTTCACTGGTAAGTGTTGGACATCAATGACAAACCTTAGCACATATACTGGTTCTCTAGATTAACTGATTTTGTCAATGCCAACAATCCAACAATCTCCCCCTTTGGCATTGATGGTAAACACTTCAAACTCTGGCAAATTAGATGCATGTTTCTTCATCTCTATACCAATCTAGTCATTGTTCCCTAAGTGATGAATATATCCCCCTGTCACTGATATCATGTTTCTTCATCTCTATACCAGTCCAGTCATTTTGCCGTAAGTGATGAATATCTCCCCCTATCACTAATATCTGTCAATGCTCAAGCACTCTAAACATATCTCCTCCTTTGACAACAATCCCAAAGAGTCATTTCTAAAAACTTACAAGACTTCTCCCCCTAACCGGAGTAGTCCACACTCATCAATCTGGTTGTTTTGAGAAAACAAAAAAAACTTGAAATCATACCAAATTGATGTAGAATCCTGTTTGCTACTCTTTACTGAATGGAGGGGCATAACCCCCAACTTACCTCTGAGATATTCAAAGGTGCCCTTCTGTAGTGGCTTGGTGAAGACATCAGCCACCTTCTCTTTTGTTGGTATTTACTCCAACATCACTTCTTTTTCTTGAACTTGTTCCCTTAGATAGTGATATTTGATGGCTATATGCTTCATTTTGGAGTGCATCACCGGGTTCTTGGATATGTCAATGGCACTGGTGTTGTCACAATGAATCACTACCGGTCCAACCACTTTTTCTTGTATTCCTTCAAGTAGTTGCTTGATCCAAACTTTCTATGTCCAGTTGATTTCAGCAGCTACATACTCAGCTTCAGCTATGGATTGAGAAATGCAGTTTTGTTTCTTACTTGTCAAGGATACAATCCTATCTCCGAGAAAGAATGCACCTCCACTAGTGCTCTTCTTGTCATCAATATTTCCAGCCCAATCTGAATCAGTGAAAACACTTAAACTGAAGTCTCCCTTATGTAGATACTGGAGACCATACTCATCAGTCCCCTTTAGGTATCTAAATATTCTTTTGACTGTCATCATGTGAGTCTCTTTTAGGTTTGCATAAAATCTGGTGACCAAGCCAACAACTTATGCTATATCCGGTCTGCTATGGACTGCATATTGTAACTTACCGATCATGGACCGGTAAATTGTCTTATTTGCTTCTTCAACCTCATCATGTTTAGATAGCTTGCAACCTATAACCTTTGGAGTTCCAGCAGGTTTGCAATCTTCCATTCCAAAAGTTTTCAGAATTTCTCTTATGTACTTAGTCTGACTGATGAAGATGCCATTCTTTAATTGAGAGACTTGTAGGCCAATAAATAGCTTTATGTCACCAAACATTGACATCTCAAATCCTTTCTACATTTGTTCTACAAAGCTTCATCTCATCTCATCATCTCCCCCAAAGATGATGTCATCTAAAAAGATCTCATCAATTAGGTGTTTTCCTTCAACTCCATTCTTCAAATACATGTTATTCTTATCACTAGTTATTTTGAACTCTATGCTTAGAATATATGAGTGTAACCTCTCATACCAAGCTCTTGGTGCTTGTTTCAAACCATACAAAACCTTCTGCAAATTGTATACCATATTCCTCATATCTTCAGATGTAAACCCTTCCGGTTGTTATATGTATACTTCTTCTTCTAATACCCCATTTAAGAATGCCAATTTGACATCCATTTAGTAAACTTTAAATATTTTATAAGAATCATAGGCTAGCAAAATTCTAACCCCTTCCAACTTGGCTACTAGTGCGAAGGTTTCTCCATAGTCCAAACCTTCTTCTTGAGCATAGCCCTTACAAACCAATCTTTCCTTGTTTCTTATCACCTTACCAGTTTCATCCATCTTATTTCTGAACACCCACTTGGTGCCTATTACATTTTTATTTTCCAGTCTGGGCACTAGAGTCTATGTATCATTTTTCTCTATTTGCTCCGGTTCTTCTTCCATGGCTTTGACCCAGTCATCATCTTTTAGAACCTCCTTTGCTGTTTTGGGCTCAAAAATTGAGACCATACACACATTCTCTCTTTCTCTTCTTCTGGTTAGAACTCCTACATTCTTGTCACAGATGATATTTTCTATAGAGTGATTATTTTTGACATATTTACCCAATACCGGTTCACTCCTTGAAGCTTCTTCTATCGGTTGTGCTAGTTCTACATCACAGGATTCTTCATTAGCCACTTCAATAGGATCTTCTTCAATAGGTTCCACCAGTACATTGTACTCAACCCTTTATAGTCCTCTGGTTCACGCTTATTGTCCTGTTCTTTTTTCTCAGAGTACTCACCTACTGTGACATTTTCACTTTCTACAATCTTACCGGTTCTTTTGTTTAAACATCGGTATTCCTTTCTCTTTGTTGAGTAACCTAAGAAGCTTCCTTCATCACTCTTGGGGTCAAATTTTCCAATGTACTCATCCCTTTTGATATATCACTTGCTTCCAAATACTTTGAAATAACAAACATTAGGTGAGTATCCACTCCATAATTCATAGGGGTTTTTGTTTGTCCCCTTCTTTACTTGTATCTTGTTCAAAGTGTATATAACAGTGCTTATTGCTTCTCTCTAGAAGATATGTGGGAAGTCCTTCTTTATCATTAGAGTCCTTGCACAATCAATGAGTTTTGTTTCTTCTTTCAGCAACTCCATTCGGCTGAGGTGTTTTGGGTGCATACATTTGTTTCATGATTCCATGTTCCTCGTAGTAGTTCATGAACTCTTGAGAGGTAAATTCTCCTCCTTTGTTTGATCTCAGGCACTTTAGATTATTGTCAGTTCCTCTTTCTACTCGATCCTTAAACACCTTAAACATGTGAAAGGCTTCAGATTTTTCCTTCAAGAATATAGCCCACATCATTCTTGAGAAGTCATCCATAAATAACATAAAATATTGGTATCCATAGAAACTCTTGTTTCTCATGGGACCACACAGGTTTGTGTGAACTAAGTCCAGCACACTTTTAGATGAGAAAGTTTTACTACTGAAACTGGACCCAGTCAATTTTCCTACTTGACACTCCTTGCACATAGAATTTTTAGGTTTTACTATGTCAGGCATTCCTCTGATAGATTTCTCCTTACTGAATTTAGCTATGCTATCAAAATTAACATGACACAATCTTTTGTGCCACAACTAGTCATCTTCTACCTTATCCACTAGACAATTTCCTATGGTGGTGTCTAGATTAAATAGATTACCTATTGACTATTTACCAGTTGCAATCAAACTTCCAGATTTGTCATTTATTTTACATATCCCTTCATTGAACTCTAACTAGTATCCCTTATTGTTAAGTTGTGAAACACTTAACAAACTATACCTTAATCCTTCTACCCAATAGACATCATCACAATTTGTCTTATCATTCAAGGCTATAGACCCCTTACCTCTTACTACACATGAGGCATCATTTTTGAACCTCACAATTCCTCCCTTGCAATCCTCCATTCTGAGAAATTTGTTTCTGTCACGGGTCATGTGGTGAGTGCAGTGACTACCGATCACCCATTCTCCACATCGGTTTTTGTGACAAATCAATGCCATGTCTCCTTCCTCTGTGATATCCTCTTTGACTACCACAAAAGCAATGCCATCTCCATCAGATCACTCTGATTCTTCATCAGTGACTCCTCCTTCTACAAGATAACATTCCTTCTTGCTCTTGTCCCTGCAACTTCTGAAATTATCTTTCATGTCTGTATCATTGTCAGGGCATATTGAAGAAATAAGACCTATCTTATTACAAGAGAAGCACTTTAAGGGTAGTTTACCTTTGTATTTACCTTTACCTCTTGGAAATCTTCTTGCCAGTAGAGCTTCAATTTCATCTTGCTCCTGTTTCTCAGAGAGAAGATTTTCAGTCTCATGGGAATGACTGGTTATGGTAGTAGAGCTACTACCGGTTTCTTTCCTTCTCCTTGTTGGTGCATGCATCATGGATGCTTTGAAATCAGCATCAATATTTGGTATGTTGTTGTCATAATTGCTCAATTCAAAAGTAGTCAACTTACCGATCAATGAGTCAAGAGTTACATTGACTGTTCCCAAGGATCTGAGTTCCTAGATAGAAGAGACCCTTATGGCATATTGTGGTAAGAGAGTTCTCAGGATTTTGCTAACCACATCATCCTCCTTGAGCTTTCCTCCTGCACTTTAAATGGAGTTTACTACATCCTTTATCCTCTTACTATACTGCTCTATGTCTTCACTTTCCTACATTCTCATCTCATCATATTTTCCTCTCAGGCTATCTACTTTGGCCTTTTGAATATGGGGATCTCCCCCATAGACTGTCTTCAGCTTATTCAATATCTAAAAAGCTGATTTCAAATCTTGTACCTCAACAAATTCATTATCTAAAAGAGTGCTAACAATTAGATCCATAGCAGCAGTATTATCTTGTCTTTCATTGATCTGGTCTAGAGTAAGAGTCCTTGAAGGTTCATTATACTCAGTGATCACATAATTCCAATAGTGTTCACCTAGGGATCTTAGATAGAGTTTCATTCTTTCATACCATAAGATGTAGTTCTCCTTAGAGAACTTAGGACTATCCTTATGCATAATCTTTGATCTTTCCCAAGCTTCTTCTGATTCTAGGGACCTAATGTTTTGATACCACTTGTTATTCCCAAACGGTGTTGAGAGGGGAGGGGTGAATCAGCACTTAATCAAATTTTCACAATTTCACTTTTATCTTAAATTTGCATTCATCTAAGATCCAACAATATACTTAATCACTGAAGTAAAATATGCAAGCATGAAAAGTTGACAGTGATACCGTGGAGTTATCTCATGGAAACCCAATAGGGGGAGAAAACCATGGTGTGAGTAAGAACTCAAAAAAATTGTACTACTCTTCTGGAGTACACCCAGTTAAGAGCCATCCCTGTTAGGAGATTACAAAGATATTGTTAGGTGCCACCCGGTTAAGGGATTTTGAACAAGGCTGATTAGTGTCTTTACCTTGTTAAAGGTAGCCTGGTTAGAGGACTTAGAACATCAGTTAAGATGTCACTTGGTTAAGGGATTTTACAATAGGGACCTGTTAAACTCCACCCGGTTAAGGGATTTAAGTTGCAGTTGTTAGAAAGAAACAAATGGATGATCTATTGAATTAGCTACTGATAGCTTTATCAGATCTCAATATGAATCACACTCAACACACACTGATTGTGTCTTCTCTTCACAACACTAGTTTCCTTCTTACACCTTCGGCTCTTTACTCTGTCAGTCACCTATCCCTTGGCCCTACACTCTACGGATCCTCATACCTTTGTCTCTAGACTCTACCTGTCCCCTGACCTTTAGCTTTGCACTTTGTCGGTCCCTTGACCTTCAACTCTGCACTCTGTCGGTTCACTATCTCTCGACTTTGCACTTAGTCTATCTACCTCAAAACACACTCTACTATTCTAATACCTTTTATAACTTCCTCTCTCTGTGCTCTTCACTTTGGATTGCCTTCAACAAATTCTCCTTGTTGCAAATTTCATGATCAAAACTTTTCGAAAGAACTTCAAGAACATTTTATACAATTTTTGCCGACACTTTTAAGCATTCCCTCAATCAAACCAATCATGGATTTTGGAAGATTTCAAATTAAAAAATATCTCACTCTTTCTCTGCGTGCCTTACAACAATTTCATCAAGTGTTTACCTAATTCTACCACCGCATCTCCCAAAGATAGAAACTTTTGAGTCGTGTTCAGCCAAATAAGTGCGAACTAGAAAATCCGGATGTAATCATGCTTGACTGCATGATAACTGAAATTTGACCTTACCAACATATGATTTGGCATAGACACAAGCTCACCAACTCATCCTTTACTACCGCAACTGAATAACCAATCACCACTCCAAGATTTATGTTGATCACATGTCTTCCTACTGTCATACCGGTGTACTAGTATGCCACTGCACTTCGATATTGCCAGTTCATCCTTTGATTGCTAGTGTGTTGTGCTAGTACCAAGTCTCTTCCTCTATTTACCAATGAGTTACTAGTTTGTTAGAACAAACAAGTTTTCTTACCTAAGTCACCTTTTGTGACTTCACCATCACCAAAGTGACTGATCTTCCTGAAGGATGGACCGGTTGAATTAGTTTATCTTTCCTTGAGTTGAATGAACCTTTCATCATTCAATACCAATGTTGTTTCTATGTATTGCAAGTCATCACTTTTCCTTACTAAAAAGAAACACCACTCTACCTATACCACTTCACCAATTAGTGTCTTCACCGGTAAGTGTTGGACATCAATGACAAACCTTAGCACATAAATCGGCTCTCTAGATTGACCAGTTTTGCCAATGCCAATAATCCAATAGGTCCATCTTGACCTTAGGACCATCATTCTTGATAGCCTTGAGCAATCTTTCCATCCTCAACTCTTCAACACCCATCTCTTCCTCTTGTTCTCCTTGTGGTCTTCTCTCTTCACCCACTTCTTCGTCTTCTTCTTGGTCACTCACATCTCCTGTGAAAACTCCTCTTCTCTGATTGGTTTCAATTGCATCAAGTCTGGCTTGAAGGATCTCCATCAACTCCCTTATCTCACTCATCTCTCTTGTATGCTTCTCCTTCAACTCACTCACCTCTCTGGCAACCGGATTCCCTTTTAGAGGAATTTTTACTTTTATTCACTTCAACCTTTCCCTCTCTTAGACCAACCTTTGCTCTGATACCAATTTGATGCAGAGGCAAGGGTTAGACTCAAATAACAATCTCAACATATAGGGCTTCTACAACACAACATTCAAAACAACTCATTTATCAGGCTCACAGTACATTATGAGCATGTGCAAACCAAACTTTACACACCTTCAAGCATGGAATATAAAATAACACACAAAAATCTAACATTCTGCCAATTTTTTAGCATTTTGTTATGCTAGAATGGGGATTATACATTTTTAAAGGTCACTGCTTACCCTAACTAGGGTTTCAGACAAGGTTTAGAAAAATGCTAATAAATTTCAAATTTCATAATGAAATTAAGTGAGACAAAAATAAAAATAAAATAGATTCAAGTTCCAAACAACTCCATGTGGTCTCAGGCCATGATGAGTTCTGTATAGGTTATACTAATTTCTGCAACAACCTCCAACTTTCAAAAAAAAAAGTCTCCTAGGGCTGCCTATAGTAAAGTGGCTATAAGTTTCTTGAAACTTGATGAAATTAGACAAAAAAACTGAAAAACAAAATATAACTCAGTCCTCCATCAATAAAAAATGATTTTAGACCATTACAATGCCATACAAATCCATACAATAGAAAAGAGCAGCAAAAAATGTGAGGGAAGTGCAAAAAATGATGAGTTTTTATTCCTCCAACTTCAAAAAACAAAACATCAAACCTTGGGTCATATAATGGAGGATTATTTATGCCTACACAATAATTTTATGCCTCCTCAAGAAACCTCAACCACCATCTAACAACTTTTAATAAACTTTTGAAAATTTGTCACTTGACAAGAAAAATTGTCATGACAACATTGACAATTTTTACATTTTTAAACCAATGGACCCCAAACTTGTACAAATGAGTCCATATGATCACTAATGGTCCAAAATGACCTTATTTACATCAAAAATCATAAAACAAGACAAAAACCTAAAAATGGTTCACTTTGAGCATGAGGGTGCTCCTACACCATGCAGTAAGCCAAGAGTATCATAGATATCTTAATGTCTCAATTTATTCTAATAACGTCATAAATATTTGTTAACATAGTCCCAATGATTTTATTTAAATCCTCACTATCCCTCTTTTCTTGTGGGTGATATGGTGTAATTTGATTGTAGAAAAGTTTGAGAGCCTTGAATATGGTAAGATTGATCTATATGAGAGGGGTATGGAGGCACTTCTGGGTATTTTTAATATAAATCACATATGTGGGGTAATTCAGAGAATGTCCCTCTATATTTGTCGGCATATCCTTGTAGGGGAACTTCTTGTATTTGGATTAGGGCTTTGGGAGATATCAACTAGAATGGGAGTTTCTATTGTTTTACGTGAGCTTAACATTATGAGGGTTTGCAAGTACAATGGTAGTAGAGCATGAGAGTAGCAATATATATGAGAGAAAATTAGTTTGTGTGTTCCCTACAATTATATTTATAGAGATGGAGTAGGGAATGTATTAAATGATGTAGCCATTTTTATATCCTTTTGCAGTTTTCTGCCTGTTAAGTTTTCAGTGAGTTATTTTTTATTATACTATGATACAATTATTAGACACTGTGATATAAATACTTTAGTCTATTTCACCAAGTGTTATTATAGGGTATTTTTAGAATATAATTTCAATGCCTTGTTCTATGTCATTAGGGTTAGGTCAAGGAAATGGGTTTTTAAACTCAGACCTAATTGATAATATCCACTTCTTTTGGAAGTAATTTTTATGTGATGAGTTTGGTGAGATTTCCAAAGCCCTGTTACATATTTTTCTTTTTTGGCTGCAATATTTTCTCACGAGGCTTATTGCATGTTGATTTCTTTTTTTGCCTACTACTTGAGTCCTAAGGTACTTTGTGTAGATGTAACCTTTTTGTTTAGAATTTGTAGAGGATTAATTGAATGATAGATTTATGTTAGCCTTAGCTTTTATTGGTATAATACTTCTCTTTGTGGTAGTTTGGAGAGAGTTCTTATATTGTTTTTGTATCATAAATGTTCCCCATAACCCATATACTTTTTGAGATGTTAATTTTTGATATTGAGTATATTATTCTTGAATTGTCTTGATTGATATCCACTACATATATATTTTGGTACAAAATGTCATGCACTCAAATTGATTAGAGTGTCCAATGGGGTAATTGAATGTCAGAGGCTCATCTAATTATTGACCAAGCATGTAACTCTAGGATGATGCTAGCACTATATGTGTAGTAGAGGTTTCTCAAACCTTCTATCATTGCATGAAAGAAATACTATCTAAGAAAGCATAACAATGCAAAAAATGAAAACTATATTAAACAACAGTTATTGTGGGTTACTTGAAGAGTGACTCAATGATGGCTATGGGTAACACTTATACTAATTTAGTTGCAATGAAGACTCTATCTAAAAGAATGCATTTACAGAATTCATAAAATAATTAACAATGGTTAGGAAAGTAATAACAATCTAATGAATGCATAATTAAATGAAACTAATATAACTGAAAGAAAGTAAAAGAGAGTCACACAACCTCAAGTGGTTGGCTTGAGGATTGCAATCTCCGAGAAGTATCAATACACTAACACAAAGTGTAATAATCATTGTCTAGTTATATTCATAAGTTCAACAATATCATCGATACTGTAATGCTTGCCAAGAATACCCTAGAGAAACTAACCAACCAACTAGAAAAAGGAGATTTTTTTTTTTTTAAATTACTACAACACATTAAGAATAAAGTAAACACATTAATCAACTAAACATGATCTCATTTAAACATAATGAACAATCAGAAATTAACTCAAGTCATTTAGTTTGGATTCCCTAGGGTAACTCAACATCATTACTTAACATAACATTAAGATGTGAACAACATCAAATAACACTTATGTGTGATTTTCTAGACTTAACCTAATATACATTTCATCTCTTAACAAATAGGAAAATGACCATTAACCACATTATCTCATATTCATATTTGTAAAATACTAACACTTCTAAAATAATAGGGTCATTTTAATGCACCAATTTTCAAATGTTCCTAACAATATTACCAACAACAAGGTAAACACAACAACTCTATAACATAATCAAAACTATTCCTTAATAGAAGAAACCACATAATTTTTTTACATGTTACTCATTAAATTATTACATCTCATACAAGGATGATCAATATAAATATACATCATCTATACTATCAAGGAGTCTTAGTCTCAAACTATAGGAATAGCTAACCAAGTTACATATTACAATGACATCTCACAATCATAAAGAATAGATCATAATTGCTCTAAGAATCCATAGCACAAGAGCTGAAGAGATAAGAATCCTCAATGATGTGCACAAACATCCAATGAAGAAAATCCCAATGGAAGAAGGCATCAAACCACCTGACCACATGGAACCATAAGGTCCACCCCCTGTCCTCCAAAGAATGACATGGGGTCCCACACACAGTCTAAACTTAGGCTGATACCTAACCTCCAAGGAACATAAAACATAAGAAACCACAACTGAAGACTAGCCACATAAAACATAAGCAAATACCTTAAACAAGGCTTAATCACAAAGCATGACTCACTAGAGGCCTCCATCAAAACATGAGGCTAAGGTAGTAGGGCACATATAGGGAAGAGTGTCATCACATGCTATAAACAAGGGTTATCCTGGTATTCTCTAGACCCTAATTTCCATCAACAAGGGTTATCTTGGCAGTCTCTCTCTAGACCCCAATGCCCAAGTAATACCCACACAGAACCAACTCAACCTTACGTGAAGACAGGGGAGTATAGCCATGCCATCAAGGCCTTCCCAATCTCATCTTGAGCCTATACTAGCACTCTAGGCCATGAGTTGGGCACCATAATTATATTGTTTAATGTGAGAACTACCCAAACCCATAAATTAATTTATTAATATTATCACATAATTACAATAACCTGCAATGAGATCTCTTGATAGCCACTTGAGGTCCCTAACACCCACTTGGAAGCCACTCCCCCTATAATGTTCCTATACCCAGGGTATAAACATGAAGATAAAGAACTCAAGAGAATCTCATAATACATCTCAACAAAGGTTCCATATCAAATTTGAACCATAATTATATTTGATTCCATAATGCCATATCTCAATAGCCTCATACAATAATCCAATCGTAGAATCAATAACCTCAATAACATGATACATCCAAAATATGATTCCAACAATACACTGCAAGGTATAACAATCCCTCTCAAAGACAATATACAACATATATCAAAATCCTCTAGCCAGTGAATTGAAACTGGTAAACATCACAAAGAGACAAAAATCCTAAAAACAAGCCTCTGGTGTGACACAACCCAACTCAAACTACAAAAAACCATGAAAAATACAAAAAACAAAGAACCAATGCCTTTACAAAATTAATTGGCGCTTTCGTTTATTTCTCTAGTGCCTTCACTAATTACTCTAGTACTTCCGCTAACCAGTATGGTGCATATAACATATACAATGACTCTTTCAAAACATAAAATAGCACATGCGACACATACAATGGTGCATTTACTACTCAGAATAGTGCATATGTTCACCAGTTTAGTGCATATGACACATAGTCTAGTGCAAATGAGAAATAGAGTGGCACATACAACTAATAAAACAACAAATATACAACAGAAATCCAAGCACAACTCTGAAAGAAATGAAAATTATCGACTATCTCAGAAAGAAACTCAAATTCAAATTCCAACTTCGATAATAAATAGAAAAGCGTTTTACAACCAAGAGCAAGATGAACAACCAAAGTATGGAAAACAATCTACCAGTTCAAATATATAGATATCCTCTGGCAACAAGAAAAAAATCAAAAATTCCTTTCCCGCAAACCCAAGTATTGAGAATCAAAACATAGAATTACCATACAATATAACCTCCCAGGGAAAGGTCCACTAAATCCTTCCATCCAAATAACAACATATACAGGGAAGGACATAACATAATATCTAGCACAACCACATCCTTCAAGGAAGAACAAAAAAAAGTCCTTTCACTCAAATCACAGGCATAGAGAAGAGTGAAAACATAGGAATCTAAAAAATGCACAAACACATATTACAAACACAAAGCATACAATCTTTCTTTAAAATAAATGCATAAGATAAAATTCAGAATCACCAACCTAGATAACGCTAAATGGAAAATCAAACTTGAAGGGGAAAATGCACATCCAATCTAAAACACCAATGAATTCACAATCTAGCAACTCCTCTCATGCATACATAGCCACGCAATGCAAAAGGAAACAACTCCAATCCTCAAAACGTATGCAAAAATCTTCTTCTTCCAAATCCAAAATTAAAACTCTTCTCTGAAAACTTCACAACAATATCCTTGTCCCAATATTTTCAATAACCATAATAGTCACAATAACCATACCTCATCATAGCCCAAAAATCAAAATAACAATAATAATAATAACAACAACAAAAACAACTCCTCCCAAAAATTGAGGGAAAATAAAATAAATTAAATAATAATCTCCAAATGCAACTCCCAAAAGACCAATCATAAATTAGGGTTAGTAAACAAATAATAAATAATTAAATAAATAAATGCATAAATCAAACAATAAATGAACAATAAAAAATAATTAAATAATTAAATAAATTAAAATGCATAAATAAACATAAAGCTCATCTAGATGGCTTCACCAAATAAACATTAATTTATTAATTCCAATAAATAAATATTTATATGCATCCATACCAACTGCCATCATTAATTTAACACAAATGAACTATATATAATAATTAATTAATTAACTAATCACCTCAACTCATATAATCAACCAAACATGAAATAGATAAAATACCACATATCACCTAGCAATGCAACTCTAGCCAAAACACTAGGACTGACAAGACCAACTAAGCCTAGAGTGTGATGAGACCTCATGTCACCTCTGATCAACTTGTCATTGGGATTGGAGACATTCTCAAACCTGTGAAACCAGGTGCAGTCGATGTCTAGTACTTGCATCCTACATAGCACCAAAATCTTGTAATGACCCACTATACTTAACCCAACAAAATTTTGACCTCTTTTTTTTTTTTTTTTTTTTTAATTTAATCATTTGTGTTTGATTCAATCGCATACTCTGGGCATCCATCCATTTGGATTAGGCATTCATCCATTCTGGATGAGCATCTAACCAAGTGGGTTAGGCATCTGTCCATATGGAACAGAAGGTTTCATCTATCCAATACGGGATAGGCATCTACCCATACGGGGTAGGTATCTATCCAATTGGGATAGAAGGTGCTCTGGCCAGAGACTTAGACTCATTGAGACCATTCAGGTCCTGAGTCTCTCACTAAGTACTACACTCCTCTAATAGGAGTGCACCGAGGTCGTCGTCCTTAGGAGAAATAAAAATAACATAATGCAAGCTTGAATTCTGCCTCGAAATTTGGCTTAAAGCCTCAGGAAGTCAAGCGAAACCATACGGGGTTCCTTCCGAGTATGCATTGAATTACTTTTACACTTATCTTTCAAATTAGGAGTCTTCGCAATCCTTCTTCTTACCAAAACCTAGACCCCATCCACGAACGCTTGAGTACTAGGGACAACTTCATTCCTAGACTACCTAAATACCTGTTTCAGAACGGGATCAAGGCGTAAAGTATGTAGTTCTATTTTCTAATCTATGGTTTAATGTAAACCGTTTGGTGGGTACACAACCCTTTCTAGGGTCAATGTCCTAGACAGTTTCTTTGCGGTTGCTACCCATGATGGTAGCACTTAAGAAAAGGCTCAAGATGGCCTATTGCTTGTGGCCTAAAACAACTAGATCCTAATACCTATCATAAACGTCACCCTTGACCCAATTGTCAATCATCAACAACTCTTCAAGATTAAATCAAATTTATAAAAGTATTTCACTCAATCAACCCTAAAGGGGTTTACTATGGTTTAACTCAACATATGTAAAATCATTTAAGGATTATCTTATTAGATTATCGATCCAAGGGGGATTACCCTCCCCTTGGATTTTAAATTCCAGGTGTCCCTTATTACTCCCCGATGATTTATAGGGACGATGCCACAAACACCGTTGATGCAGCTATATTAGGCGTTAAGTGCAATAGTTCAACATGACGGCATTACCCGTAAGCATGACCCAAAGGCACCATAAATACCAAACGCTGCTAGGTTTTTGTTTCCCAACTCCATTTGTTTAGTTTTCTAACTAAAAGGCTATGAAAACTTTTAATTAGCATCATGCTTGAAACAATTATGAAATGAACATGCATAATTAGACATTGCAAAGCATAAATAATTGAAATAACTACTTCTAGTTATTTTTTGAACTAATGTCAATTCCTTTACAATATTATAAGGAAGTAACTAACTATAGCATCCACTCAATGTTATATTAACTTAATCCTATCAACATCAATTTCTTAGAAGTGAGCTAATGATTTCTCTATAATTTACTCCAATTTAACTCCCTAAGTGGTCAAAAGGGCAGATTACTCAAACTCATATTAAGGTGATAATCCACTTATAACGTATCTCATCATTCAAGCTAAGTTTCCTTAAACATTCACAAAAGATGAGTACTAGAATTAAGATTACGCAAGATGAGGTCGAGTTTAACAACATCTTGTGAAAATATAACAATTTTTATTCTATTTCCATTGCTAAAACTATTTGCTTTTCAATAATTTACTTACATCTTAATTAATACAAAAGTTCATCCAAAATAAATTATACCCTTTTAGGTTGTATGAATATTCAACTATGAAATTCACATCTAATTTCTAAATGCTAATTAAATTTATCTTTAGTTGCTTGTAATTTAAACGTGACTTCTCCCTTTTTCTAGTCTTAAGGTTCTTTTGTAACTAGAAGGTAAATGTTTTAGCCTTGTATACTATATTTTGAAATTTAAGAAACAATCTTCTCGAATTGAGGGAAAACTTTTAACTAAACATTATTCCATATTTCTTGAAGTACAAAAGAGGATAACTATGAGTCTAATACATTCATTGGACAGGTAAAATCTTTAACCTTTAATTCTTGCACCAATCGGAAATATTACAAGCAATTTTGGTGACTGATAAGTAAGAGACTTAATTTGAATGTATTGATCTATCTACTAAAAATTTATCCGAGGTTAGCTAGTGATTCTTAATGAAGAGAAAACAATATTTTTTTTTTAATAATTCCATTAACTATGCAAAGCTTACCAAGGTGCATCATAAATACTTTGTTTTCCTAATTCAAATTAATTTATTCAATAAGAAGGTTTAACCACTAGATTAAGGTAAAGTGAGCCTCTTAATGTTGTTTATCCATCTAACTCCCACAAGTATTAGTTAGTCATTTGCCTCTTGCAAAATTACTCTTTTGATATCCAAAAGGTTGTCATATCCCGCATTAGGGAGATAATAAATTCTAAGAAATTTATTGAAGGAAAGGTCCAAAATTTACAATTTAATTGCCAAATATACAAATTAATTTAAATAGGATGAATCTCTTACAACTATTAAATCTAAATTAAGTTTAATGATATAAATCCTAAATTCTTAATTCTAACAAATATATTTTAAATAAAATTATAATTAACACACAAATATAATTTATTTAATAACAAAATTAATGTTAAACAATTTTTTTTTTCAAGTATTAATAATCTATATTTATAAACTAATAAATCAATTTAATATTAACAATCTTTATTTATAAACTAATTTATAAAAATCACATACATATTATTATATTAACAAATATTTATTTATAAACTAAATCAATTTGTTATATCCAACTCAAAAATATTTAATAAAATTTAATACAATAGTGGAGGAAGTTAGAGAAGGGAGTGGGGAAGTGGCCCGCCACTTCCTACCTATGGTTTACTTCTTTTTTTGAAAAAGACTTCCCTATAAAACAGCCCCCTAAGAGCATTCATTGTTGTTTTGTTTTTTTATTTAAAAAATCAACATGCTAAATAGAAATACGTGCTAATATGCCTATATATATATATATATATATATATATATATATATATATATATATATATATATATATATATATATATATATATATATATATATATATATATATATATATAAATATAATAAAGTTCAAACATTTTGTTTCCTTATTAATTATGCAAGGATAAATCATATTAAATTCAACCAATGAAAATGCAGAGATTATACGTGTCTATTTATTATTATTTATATGCATGGTTTTGTATTTTATTTCTTTTATGATTATATACAGAGACAAAATTTCCTGATCTTGTCTTCCCAGAAATTCTAAACACAGGAACAAATCACCAGATATGAATAATCCAAAATTTTGTAGATTATGTTTTTGAGAGGTAAGGTTTTTTTTTTTTTTTTATAGAGAGAGATTCTCACAATTTTTTATTATATATAGAGACAAAATTTCCTGATCTTGTCTTCCCAAAAATTCTAAACACAGAAAGGAATCATCAGATATGAATAATCTAGAATTTTGTAGATTATGTTTTTGACAGGCAAAGTTTTTTTTTTTTTTTTTACAGAGAGATATCCTCACAATTTTTTATTATATACAGAGACAAAATTTCCTGATCTTGTCTTCCCAGAAATTCTAAACACAGGAACGAAACACCAGATATGAATAATCCAGAATTTTGTAGATTATGTTTTTAAGAGGTAAAGGTTTTTTTTTTTTTTTAATAGAGAGAGATTCTCACAAATTCTCTTGAGAATTAAACCAAGGAGATGAATTTAATTTTGAGATTAAAGAATTTCCACAAGAAAAAAAAAGAAGAAAAGATTTTCATAAAGAAAAAAAAACAAAACTATTTCAAAAGATTTTCATAGGGAACTTATTTTTGAAAGATTTCCATAGAGAGAAAGGTTCTGACAAATTTTACTTTGAGAAATAAAACAAAAAGAAAGAGACTCCCACAAATTAAATTTTGAAAAAAAAAAAAGAAACACAAAGATAGATTTCAGAGGGTTCATTTTGAGAAATAAAGATTTTCAAGAGAGATATTACTCAATTTATAATTGGGGGGGGATAAAGATTTTTTTTTTTTTACAGAGAGTTGAACAACTCAAAAATTACACATTCAAAAGGATATATTTTAATTCTTTCTAGATCTGATTACAATTCCACAAAGTTTGTCATTTCATTTTATCCTAATATGAATTCTATTAATTTTTTTTCTAAGATTTTGAAATTTAGGATTCCTCCAAGAATTTAAAGTGAAAGATAACACACAATCTCATTTCTTAAATCCATATTATTTCCTATTATGAGTCTAGTTCGATGAAGGAAAAAAAATTAAAAGATTTGCAAGAACCACTTAATTTTTGATAGAATAAATATGTGGTTGAAATTATTTTCCCTAAAACTACTTAAAATCTACTACAGAAATTGCATGCATGCAAAATAGAAGAAGATTGGGTCTCCTACCCATAAATTCCTACAAGAAAAAAGAAAATCATGCGTATAATAAAATCCTCTTCCTTTTTTCATTTGAAAGAAAAATAACAAGTGAACAAGGATCGAACCTGGATTGAATGAAGAACTTGTTGAATGATTTGCCTCCAAATCTCTCATCTAGTCTTCTTCATCTCCTCCTTGTAGCTTGATAAAATCTCCTCCAAAAGCATTTGGAAAATCCTATCTTCTACCATACAAAGTACTCACAAAATCCTAACACTTCTAACATGAAAAAAATAAAATTCAAGAATGCTTTCATCAAAACTGTCCTCCCTTATTTCGAAAACTGAAATCCATTATATAGAAAGGGAGTCATTTTCCCACTACTAAATTAATTAATTGATTAGGGATTCCTTTTTCCAAAATAAACTCCATGCATAATTAATTATTGACAAAGTGGGGGTTACATGCGAGAAATGGAATTTGAAAAGCCTCTTCTAGAAACTTCTCCTTTTTTCCTACGACATGTTGATATTTTAATGGATTTTTTTTTTTCCAATTAAGTTTATGACCTCATGTGTATCACCACTTATTAATTTTTTTTTTCCTTTAAAATATTTCAACCTTTTTAAATTTATAATTTTTAACTAACATTACTCTTAAATTTAATAATGAAAATAGTGATAATAATAATCAAGTCTTGTCAAGTTGCAAAAGAGGGTTATGACATCCTTCCCCCCTTATATTGTGCATCGTCCTGATGCACTAACCTTAGAAGGAGTTTGTGAAAGCATCTATTGCATCTCATGTAGCATTCTATTCATCAAATTGATTCCTTCGTAATTTCCGTTATTATTATTGTATCCATCTCTCTATTTTGATTAGGAGATGGTCTCCTTTCAGATGAATTATTCATTGATTCTTGTTGAAGGTTTTTGTTCTCCTTGAATTCATGTTTCCCTTTGAATGAATGATTTTCACTAAAATATCATCTTGTTGTTTCTATTGCTTGGATCTTCCTTTCCTTGTTTTAAATATTCCTTAAGTATCTCATTCATTCTTGCCAGCACATCAATTCCTGATCTTATATTGGTATTTAGCTCAAAAATTAATTTCTTGGTCTAACCATCCTCATATTTTACTACATAGTTACATAATTGGTGAGCTTATTTCAATATTGTTGAATTGTCAAAGCCCCTTATCAAATATTATAAGGTTATGTCACCTTCTAATCAACTAATAATTGTGGTAGCCAACAAATTGATCTCATGTGATTATATCTTCATGTTAATCCACCAACTAGTTACTTCCTTGATAGTTGATAGGGACCCCATAATGTCTTAGTTGATCATTAAAGTCCTTTAGTTCAAATTATTTTTCCTTTCCGTTCAACCAATCTTCATCTCCTTCACCTATTGCTTTCCTTCAAACTTAGGTTGGGTAATATCCTTTAAATCCTTAGATAGCTCCAACATATTGTTTTCCCTCATTTCCTCAATCATTGCCTTCTTCTATTTACTTGATGTCATTTTTTTTCCTTTCTCTAAGGTCCTGCATTGATTGTTCCATGGAGTTGATCTCATCCCTTTATTTAGTTAATATGTTGATTATAGTTTCGACTTCTTGTTTCATTATTCCCTTGGCCTAGTTTATTTCCATCATTGGTAGCTTCCCTTTGACTCCTTGAAGTGGTGGTACGCTTTCCTCTTCCACTTAATTTACCATCTAGGTCTTCTTAAATTTGAATTTCTTACTTAGTTCTTGATTTAATATATAATGATTTACCTCTACAATCTCTGACTACTTCCAAGATACTCTTCAAGATTACATAAGTTGAAGTGAGCTCAAGGCCTATACTTGAACCTTCACTCTGATACCACATGTAATGACCCACTATACTTAACCCAACAAAATTTTGACCTCTTCTTTTTTTTTTTTTAAATTCTTAATTTAATCATTTGTGTTTGATTCAATCACATACTTTGGGCATCCATCCATTTGGATTAGACATTCATCCATCCGGGATGAGTATCTAACCATGCGGGTTAGCCATCTATCCATACGGAACATAAGGTTTTATCTATCCAATACGAGATAGGTATCTACCCATACGGAGTAGGCATCTATCCAATTGGGATAGGAGGTTCTCTGGCCAGAGACTTAGACTCATCGGGACCATTCGGGTCCTAAGTCTCTCACTAAGTACTACACTCCTCTAATAGGAGCGTACCGAGGTCACTGTCCTTTGGAGAAATCAAAATAACATAATGCAAGCTTGAATTTTGCCTCATAATTTGGCTTAAAGCCTCGGGAAGTCAAGTGAAACCATACGGGGTTCCTTCCAAGTATGCATTGAATTACTTTTACACTTATCTTTCAAATTAGGATTCTTCGCAATCCTTCTTCTTACCAAAACCTAGACCCCATCCACGAATGTCTGAGTTTAGGGACAACTTCTTCCCTAGACTGCCTACATACCTATTTCAGCACGGGATCAAGGCATAAAGTATGTAGTTCTATTTTCTAATCTATGGTTTAATGTAAACCGTTTGGTGGGTATGCAACCATTTCTAGGGTCAATGTCCCAGACAATTTCTCTACGGTTGCTACCCACGATGGTAGCACTTAAGAAAAGGCTCAAGATGGCCTATTGCTTGTGGCCTAAAACAACTAAATCCTAATACCTATCATTAGCATCACCCTTGACCCAATTGTCAATCGTCAACAACTCTTTGAGATTAAATCAAATTTATTAAAGTATTTCACTCAATCAACCCTAAAGGGGTTTACTATGGTTTAACTCAATGGATATAAAATCATTTAAGGATTATCTTATTAGATTATCGATCCAAGGGGGATTACCCCCCCCTTGGATTTTAACTTCCAAGTGTCCCTTATTACTCCATGACAATTTATAGGGACGATGCCACAAATGTCGTTGATGCAGCTTTATTAGGCATTAAGTGCAGTAGTTCAACACGACGACATTACCCGTAAGCATGACACAGAGGCATCGTAAATACCAAACGCTACTAGGTTTTTTGTTTTCCAACTCCCTTTGTTTAGTTTTCTAACTAAAAGGCTATGAAAACTTTTAATTAGCATCATGCTTGAAACAATTATGCAATGAACGTGCATAATTAGACATTGCAAAGCGTAAATAATTGAAATAACTACTTCTAGTTATTTTCTGAACTAATGTCAATTCCTTTACAATATTATAAGGAAGTAACTAACTATAGCATCCACTCAATGTTATATTAACTTAATCCTATCAACATCAATTTCTTAGAAGTGAGCTAATGATTTCTCTATAATTTACTCCAATTTAACTCCCTAAGTGGTCAAAAGGGCAGATTACTCAAACTCATATTAAGGTGATAATCCACTTATAACTTATTTCATCATTCAAGCTAAGTTTCCTTAAACATTCACAAAAGATGAGTACTAGAATTAAGATTACACAAGATGAGGTCGAGTTTAACAGCATCTTGTGAAAAGATAACAATTTTTATTCTATTTCATTGCTAAAACTATTTGCTTTTCAATAATTTACTTACATCTTAATTAATACAAAAGTTCATCCAAAATAAATTATACCCTTTTAGGTTGTATGAATATTCAACTATGAAATTCACATCTAATTTCTAAATGCTAATTAAATTTATCTTTAGTTGTAATTTAAACATGACTTCTCCCTTTTTGTAGTCTTAAGGTTCTTTTGTAACTAGAAGGTAAATGTTTTAGCCTTGTATACTATATTTTGAAATTTAAGAAACAATATTCTCGAATTGAGGGAAAAATTTTAACTAAACATTATTCCATATTTCTTGAAGTACAAAAGAGGATAACTATGAGTCTAACACATTCATTGGACAGGTAAAATCTTTAACCTTTAATTCTTGCGCCAATCGGAAATATTACAAGCGATTTTGATGACTCATAAGTAAGAGACTTAATTTGAATGTATTGATCTATCTACTAAAAATTTATCCGAGGTTAGCTAGTGATTCTTAATGAAGAGAAAACAATTTTTTTTTTTTAATAATTCCATTAACTATGCAAAGCTTACCAAGGTGCATCATAAATACTTTGTTTTCCTAATTCAAACTAATTTATTCAATAAGAAGGTTTAACCACTATATTAAGGTAAAGTGAGCCTCTTAATGTTATTTATCCATCTAACTCCCACAAGTATTAGTTAGTCATTTGCCTCTTGCAAAATTACTCTTTTGATATCCGAAAGGTTGTCTTATCCCGCATTAGGGAGATAATAAATTCTAAGAAATTTATTGAAGGAAAGGTCCAAAATTTACAATTTAATTCCCAAATAAATTTTAATTGCCAAATATACAAATTATTTAAAATAGGATGAAGCTCTTACAACTATTAAATATAAATTAAGTCTAATGATATAAATCTTAAATTCTTATTTCTAACGAATATATTTTAAATAAAATTATAATTAACACCCAAATATAATTTATTTAATAACAAAATTAATGTTAAACAATTTTTTTTTTCAAGTATTAATAATCTATATTTATAAATTGATAAATCAATTTTATATTAACAATCTTTATTTATAAACTAATTTATAAAAATCACATAGATATTATTATATTAACAAATCTTTATTTACAAACTAAATCAATTTATTATATCCAACTCAAAAAATGCATGGTTTTGTATTTTATTTCTTTTCTGTGTAATAACCCACTTAACTTCATCCAAAAACTCAACTGATTTATATATATATATATATATATATATATATATATATTTAAAAGTATTGATTTCTTATTCCTTTTTTTTTATTATTCAATCACATACTCAGGTACATCTATCCAAATGAGATAGGCATCCATCCAACCGGGATGGGCATCTAACCATACGGGTTAGGAATTTAACCATATGAGTTAGGCATCTATCCATAGGGGACAGGATGTTTCATCTATCCAATCCGGGATAGGCATCTACCCGAACGGGGTAGGCATCTATTCATAAGAATAGGATATGCTTTGGCCAGAGACTTTAGACTCATCGGGATCATCCGGGTTCTGAGCCACTCTCTAAAGACTACACTCCCCTACTAGGAGTGCACCAAGGTCGCCGTCCTTAGGAGTATAAAAATAATTACATAAACAAGCTTGAGTTCCACCTCAGAATTTGGCCTAAAGCCTCGAGAAGTCAAGCGAATCCATATGGGATTCCTTCTGAGTATGCACTAAATTAATTTTAACATTTCAATTATTATTTGCATCATTTGATTAAAAGACCAAGGAGCTTCAAGAACCAACTACTCACCCATAACCAAATCCTAACCCCCATCCCCGAACGCCTGAGTACAAGGGACAACCCCATCCCTAGACTACCTACATAACCGTTTTGGCATGAGATCAAGGCGTAAAGTATGTAGTTCTGGTTTCTAACTATGGTTTAATGTAAACTGCTTGGTGGGTATGCAACCCTTTCTAAGGTCAATGTCCCAGACAGTTTCTCTGCGGTTGCTACCCACGATGGTAGCTCTATAGCAAAAAGGCTTAAGGTGGCCTTCTGCTTGTGTCCTAAAAAAACTAAGCCCTATTTTCTATTAAATACGTCACCCTTAATCCGTTATCAACCATTGAATTGTATCAAGATAAAATAAATTTCCAAGATCTTCACACACATCCAAACCCTAATGGGGTTATCTAAAGTTCAACTGATCGGATGTAAATTCATTTAAAAATTAATCTTTTTAGATTATCGATCCAAGGGGGATTACCCGCCCCTTGGATTTTAACTTCCAAATGAGCCTTATTTCTCCCCGATGATTTATAGGGACGATTCCACAAACATCGTTGTTGCAGCTTTATTAGGCATTAAGTGCAGTAGTTCAACATGACAGCATTACCCGTAAGCATGACCCAGAGGCACCATAGATACCGGACGCTGCTAATTTTTGGTTTCAACTCCTCTTGTTTAGTTATCTAACTAGGAATTTAACTTTGAATTCACGAATCTTAAATGAAGCAATATACCAATACAATTATGAAAAAGAAACTATTATATACAAGGAATTATCACTTGAATTTAAAAAGTATAGTATGAATTTTCCGTAATTGAAAGGAACATAAACAAATCGACTACTTGGAATAGTATTTTCTCCTAAGGAAAGTTATGATAATTAAAAATTCAAAACTTGAACTAAATACATGAAATTACTAATTGCTTGGAAACCATGATACTTCCAAAGATAACTTATGAAAATGATTTGAATTACTTGCAAGATATAATTGTTTTGGGACAAACCATTATACAATAAGTATGAATCCTAGTACTGAATAGCAAGAATTTGGAAATGAATTTTAACACCTACACCTACTTGTTTGAAGTGAAAAGTACTTAATAATAATCCCAACTAATTCTTCCATATGAAGTAATACAAATTTCATCTACAAATGATAACACTACTTTAAATGTGAATCTTAATACTTGAAAGGTACTAAATTGCTTGAAATAGAATTTAAATTATCAAATGATTATACTTTGGAAATGAATTTAATACTCACTTGTTGAAGAGAAAAGGAAACAACTATTCAACAATAAGCTTCAAACTAACCACATTATTCTTAGTTACTAATTGTTTGAAAAAGAGATTAGACAAGAGTATAAACACTTGCTAGTTAACCAAGTAAATAATACTAAGTCTCCTAATAAACAATTCTAATCAATAAACTTCTAGTTGCTTTTGAACTTCCTTTGCAAGATTATAAAGTGATAACTAATTACTCCTTCCACTTGAAGTAATGTTAACTTTATTGTTGGATACATTCTACAAATAATAACTTTATCAATTTCAAATACTTCAAAGGGAGATAATGTTTGCTCCTTAAATTACCCTCAATTAGAATTGTTATTTAATTTTATAAGTAATCATAGAATAGGTTTCTTGAAACTCATTTGCAAAAACAATTTCGATTTTGAATAAACTCTCTTTGCATCCTAATTAATACTATTACCATATGAATATTTAACTATGCAATTTACCTCTAATTTTAATGTTAATTAAATTTATCCTTACTAATTACTTGTGTTATTAAGTGTAACTTTTTTCTTTTTACTAGTCTTATGTTTCTTTTAGCTAGAAGGTAAATGATTTTAACTATTAAAATAAGTGACTATTCGCAATGCCTTATATACTCATATCTTGGAATCTAATAAAGAAACAAATCAAATAATCAACCTTTCAAACTAAGGAAAAACTTTGTCTAACATTAACTCATATTGCTGAAATACCTAAAAGAGTTACTATGAATCTAAGCACATCTACTTGTTAGGTAAATTCCTTTAACATTTGATACTTGTACTAAGTGAAATATGCAAAAGTTAGTTTTGAAATTCAATAATTAAAGAACTTAAATATTTGAAATGTATTGAATGTCTTGAGGGAACCTACTTACTATTAGGGTTTATTTATTTGATGAAAAGATCCAAAACTATGGAATAAGTGTATCATTGGGGCAATAACATTTTCCTTTGCTTTGTTTTTCCTAAGTCAAACTAATTTGTTTAATAAGGAGATTTAACTATTATATCTACATCCTAAGAAGGATTAATTCAAGATGATAGATCTCTTAATGCTCAATTATCTATTGAAATTCTCAAGTGTTAATTGACCCTTTTGCCTTATGCAATATTTATCTTTTCAAAACCCAATGGACTCTTTTCCCATCATTGAGGAGATACTAACTCTTTAGAATTTAAAATGAGTTCAAATTTGCAACTTAATTTTCCATAATAAAACTCCAATAAGGTATCCATTAATATGGGTTAGACTCTTTTCGCTTAAATTTTCCTTTAATATTTTAATAATCTAATTCCTAAAACTAGAGATGACATTTTAAAAATATTTCCATTAATTTTAATAAGGTTAGATTATAAATAGGTCTCATTAATCCTTTTTAAATAGATATCAATAAATAAAACCATTTTTCATTAAATAGACCTCAATAAATAAATCCATCACTAAATTTGATTAATTTTTAATTATTAAAATTTATAATTATAATCCTAAATGATTTTTTTAATCACCAAGTGCATAATTAAATTTCAAAGAACTATCACCTTATTAATTTTAATCATTCAAAATAACTTTCAATATTCTAAAACATTTTTAATTTTAAATTAAACACATAAAATTTAATTACAAACTCTAAAGTATAATTCAATTTAAAAAATTCATACATGCATAGGGAATAATATATTTTTTTTTCCTAAAAATCCAAAGAGATGAATATGTTTCTAAAAAGTACAGAGATAATTTTTTTTTTTGTAATGCACAAAGATGAATGTTTTCCTAAAATCCACACATGAATATTTTCCTAAAATCCACAGAGATAGGTATTTATCTAACATACACAGAGATGAATATATTTCTATTTTTGTTTTCTTTATTCTGATTTTATATTACTTTGGCAATAGATTTATTTTTGCTCAAGTTATTCCATTCTAAAAAATCTGATTTTTTGTAAAATAAAGAAAGTTGATTGAGGAAAAGATTTCAGAATTAAACAATATTCGAATTTGTATATGCATATTTGAAAGAGATATATTAACCAATTTATTTCCCACATGCAAAATAAAAAAAGAAGAATATTTTTCTTTTCTTTTATTTTTTGGATATAAAAGTAATTTATTACATGTATTTGATTAAATCAATTAACAAAAACTGAGAAAGATTTCCTTGCAAAAAAATCTGGAATGGATAAAAGAGATTTCTTTTAAAAAAATAAAATTAAAATATAAACTTTCTTATGTGCAAAATTCTGAAAGAGACGAGAAGAAGATTTTCTTTGAAAAGAAAAAGCAAGCAATGCATGTGCAAGAGGGGAACCTGGATTTGAATGAAGAACCTTGTTGACCTCCTTCAATTCCTCCTTGAAGCTTGGTAATGATCTTCTCCAAAATCCTGCAACACATCTACAAAATTTCTCCTACAACTAACATGGTATTGAAAATAAATTCATAAGAATTTCAAGACTACTTTATTATCCAAAAACAATGAACTCCCTTTTTTAAAAATTTAGAACTCAATATATAGAAAATAGAGTCTATTTCCCACTACAAAAGAAATTAATTGATTTCAATATTCTTTTCCCAAAATAATTTCATGCAAAATGATTAATTGACATAGTGGGGGTTACATGCAAAAATTGAATTGAGATTCTCTTCTAGAACCTTCTCATTTCCTCCTACAACATGTGCTAAATAGTATATTGAGAAAATAAATAATTTCTAAATTAATTTCATGCAAAAAAATGATTGTTGTCATAGTGGGGGTTACATTTGACCATGCATTCAAAATTCCAATTCAAATTCTCCTCCAAAAATGCATTTTGTAACTCCTTTGTCATAAAAAATGTCATGAATAGAATTATTCTTGTCATAGAATAATTTTGTAACTCCCATGTCATATATTTGCTAAATATAATATTTATTCTTTAATATTTTAAATTTCTTTTCTAGAATCTTCTTATTTCTCCTACACCATGTGCTCAATTAAGATACTGAGAAAATAAGCAATTTTCAAATAAATTATGACCTCATGTGTGTGTCACCACTTAAATTCTTTTTTATTTAAAAACTTCAACCTCATTTCAATATATCTTTTCTTTCTAACATTACTCATAAAATTAATATTATAATAGTAGTAGTTGTAGTAATAATAATAATAATAATAATAATAATAATAGAAAGTCATATCAAGGTCCAAAAAGAGGGTTGTGACATTCTGATTATATATAGAGACAAAATTTCCTGATCTTGTCTTCCCATAAATTCTAAACACAGGAACGAACCACTAGATATGAATAATCCAGAATTTTGTAGATTATGTTTTTGAGAGGTAAAGGGTTTTTTTTTTTTTTTTCACAGAGAGAGATTCTCACAATTTCTGATTATATACAGAGACAAAATTTCTCGATCTTGTCTTCCGAGAAATTCTAAACACAGAAAGGAATCATCAGATATGAATAATCCAGAATTTTGTAGATTATGTTTTTGACAGGTAAAGGGTTTTTTTTTTATAGAGAGATATTCTCACAATTTCTGATTATATACAAAGACAATATTTCCTGATCTTGTCTTCCCAGAAATTATAAACACGGGAACGAATCACTAGATATGAATAATCTAGAATTTTGTAGATTATGTTTTTAAGAGGTAAAGGGTTTTTTTTTTTTTTAAAGAGAGAGATTCTCACAAATTCTCTTGAGAATTAAACCAGGGAGATGGATTTAATTTCGAGATTAAAGAATTTCCACAAGAAAAAAAAAGAAGAAAAGATTTTCATAGAGAAAAAAAAAAAAACTATTTCAAAAGATTTTCACAGAGAACTTATTTTCGAAAGATTTCCACAGAGAGAAAGGTTCTGACAAATTTTACTTTGAGAAATAAAACAGAAAGAAAGAGACTCTCACAAATTAAATTTTGAAAAAAAATAAAGAAACACAGAGATAGATTTTAGAGGGTTCATTTTGAGAAATAAAGATTTTCAAGAGAGATATTACTCACAATTTATAATTGGGGGGGATAAAGATTTTTTTTTTTTTTTTTATAGAGAGTTGAACAACTCAAAAATTACGCATTCAAAAGGATGTATTTTAATTCTTTCTAGATCTGATTACAATTCCACAAAGTTTGTCATTTCATTTTATCCTAATATGCATTCTATTAATTTTTTTTCTAAGATTTTGAAATTTAGGATTCCTCCAAGAATTTAAAGTGAAAGATAACACATAATCTCATTTCTTAAATCCATATTATTTCCTATTATGAGTCTAGTTTGATGAAGGAAAAAAAATTAATAGATTTGCAAGAACTACTTAATTTTTGATAGAATAAATAAGTATGTGGTTGAAATTATTTTCCCTAAAACTACTTAAAATCTACTACAGAAATTGCATGCATGCAAAATAGAAGAAGATTGGGTCTCCTACCCATAAATTCCTACAAAAAAAAAAGAACATCATGCGTATAATAAAATCCCCTTCCTTTTTTTATTTCAAAGAAAAATAACAAGTGAACAAGGATCGAACCTGGATTGAATGAAGAACTTGTTGAATGATTTGCCTCCAAATCTCTCATCTAGTCTTCTTCATCTCCTCCTTGTAGCTTGATAAAATCTCCTCCAAAAGCATTTGGAAAAATCCTATCTTCTACCATACAAAGTACTCACAAAATCCTACCATTTCTAACATGAAAAAAATAAAATTCAAGAATGCTTTCATCAAAACTATCCTCCCTTATTTCAAAAACTGAAATCCATTATATAGAAAGGGAGTCATTTTCCCACTACTAAATGAATTAATTATTTAGGGATTCCTTTTTCCAAAATAAACTCCATGCATAATTAATTATTGACAAAGTGGGGGTTACATGCGAGAAATGGAATTTGAAAAGCCTCTTCTAGAAACTTCTCCTTTTTTCCTACGACATGTGCTCAATTGATATTTTAATGGATATTTTTTTTCCAATTAAGTTTATGACCTCATGTGTATCACCACTTATTAATTTTTTTTTTCCTTTAAAATATTCAACCTTTTTAAATTTATAATTTTTAACTAACATCACTCTTAAATTTAATAATGAAAATAGTGATAATAATAATCAAGTCTTGTCAAGTTGGAAATGAGGGTTATGACAAATCTATACAACAACATATATATATATTTTCTTATAACATAAAATAATCAAAAAGGTGAAAGATAATCATGACATCACACCCTACTCATAAATGAGTGGTATGCCATCGTCCCTTTCACACCCACAACAATAATAATACAATCATGGCAAATATAACATCATCAATAACCTCATCATATCCAGTATAAGCATGAAGTGGGGTTAGAACATAGCACTACATCATCATAAACAGATATAAACCACAACATGCATATAATGAGTATGAATCAATAACCAAACATATGTCCCATCATCATATTAGACCTGAGTATATCATCATCCATATAAAACCATAATGTATTGAATGTCAATGTGCAAAATCTAGCATCGAACCAAAAGCATTAGAAATATAGATAAAGTCATAAGCATCTATAAAGAGTATCATAAAAGAGTGTGATATGGAAGGGCAATATAGATACTCATAGAGATTTAGAAAATCTAGTCCACTACCATGTTGATTAGCTATTAACTAATTGAAAGGAAATTGTATATTGTAATGACAACAAACTAAACTTGAACATGACTCTTCCTTTTAAAAAAAATGAGAGAGTGGAGCATTTATGCTCTTCACCTAATCCTAAACATGTGTCATTCGTCCCTATTATTGAGAATGACTTATTCAAACTATGAAAATGACTACATCAACATGAGTCCTATTATGAAACACTCTTTTATTGGATGGTAATAGAAAACTAGGAACATGCACAAGTACATAAAATTGAATTTATGAAGCTACAAATTCTCCATGTTTGTTGGGTAGACAATGTCAATAAAAGACTTTGATCACAACCATGCCTCCACACAATCTGATAGGGTGAACCTCCTTTGGCTGTGGGTGAACAGTGATCTCATAAGTTGTGAGCTAGTTGTAGTTCCTTCAAACTACATGTTAGTCCTTTACAACAAACATTCATCTACAACATACTAACAATATTCCAATTATAAAAACACACAACATATTTCATTTTAAAATGTCATGCATATAGACCATAAACTAGGTGATAATATGGTTCAGAGGGTAATTAAAACATATAATAAGATTAGTTTAATGAACTTAGCAAAACTAAGTAAAAACTAGGACAATCCCAAGAATCATCATGTCTACTTCATTTCTCTCCTAAGAAACCTCTTCTACATAAGTTCTATCTTCATTGTCTCATAAGGGGATGTAGACCACCCTATTTTCATCTTCCCTCATTCCTTGAGTATACAATGCCATTGACATTTACAAACAATTTTAGGCCTGGCAGTTCCCTAAATGTGTTAAATGGTTCCTTAATATCTACCACCTCCAAATATGCTAGGTGTTTTAGACCATGTATATTCACTTATGCATTCTTCCATGTACCTAAAGTCTATTCCTAATCAATTTTCTAAGATTATATCAACTATTATCTTTACTAGCTTGGGTAGGTCTACTATTTCTCAAGTGGTTGCCAGAATGATGTTTATATATGCACCCAAGTCCCCCATAACCTGTTTCACTTTGATATTATTCATGTGTGCAATGGTAGAAAAAGGTCCATTTTTCCAATTTTATTATTTTGTGATTTTTTATTTATTTTTGATTGATTTTGTTTGCTCCATTATTTTCCTAATTGTTTCAACTTTCCCAAAAAATATTTCTTCTAATCCAAAGAGGCTAATCTCTTCAACATAAGTATGTTACAAATACAAGATTATGTTGGCATTGATGTCAAAATTGTTGATCTGGAAGATCTCAGTATGGTCTGGTGTAGTGAAGTGCTATAGTGGATGATTAGAGGTGTGAAGGTGGCTTATGCCTAGTGGAGGCTCTAGTTGTAAGTGACATGTCTTGTGGTTATTTTGTTGTTGGACTTGTTGGTCCGAAAGAGATACTTAACCATTCTTTGTGTCTAGAAGTTGTTCAATTGATATATGTATAATTGATACACATTGATGAAGATTCCATGTGGTTGTATGGATTATACATACTGATGTCTTAGATTGCAAATAATGATGTTGTATAAAGTTTCTTGTGCTATGTTAATGATTCTCATGTACTAAAGTGGTGTTCTAGTGAAATGTGGTTGTTCTAGTGGATACTCTACATTTTTGGTTTTTGTTTCAAACTATGGCAAGTATGTATCAAATATTTATGCAACTGGATTATGCTAGTTCTCTATTCATATTCTTCAGATCTTAGATGTTCATGTGAAGGTATGTTGGTATGTGTCCTAGATAATGTAACACTAGTTAGTTTGTGCAGAAGGCTCCCTGATCTAGTTTGTGTCATATCTATATCAGAAGACTATTCAGTCACAGTATTATGCTTGTGGATATAATATCTTATTATTTCTCATCTTTTTTGTTCTTAGAGTAATCTACAGTTGAATTTATGTATGTCTGAGTTCCAATCAGTTTTATACATAGAAGTGGTATGATGGAATTTGTTGCATATGGTGGTTTCAAATTTTCTATTTTTTTATGTTTCTCCCTTGGTTGTTTAAAAGATTTGGTGTTGGTCTGGATTGATGCTTGTGTCAGTTGCATCAATCCAAAGGTATCAATTTTATCTCAAGGTGTAGTCGACTCATATGTTTTTGACTTATGTGGTAACATACAGTTGCATAGGTGCTATCCTAGATGCATATGGGAGGTGTGCCAACATGGTGTGACCTTTCACACATTTCATTTTCCTTCTAGATTTACCTTAGAGATTGTTTTAAGGTTGATGGGCATACATGTGCATGTTACATCTTTGTAGGATGACTTGATGAATGTTTTCAAGGTTGTGGTTAATATATAAAGAATAGAATTATTGTGAGTTGAGTGTGTAGATGTACAAAGTAATGGTGAAACAATACAAATATTCAAATGTGTAGGAGGACAGAGTTGAAGATTATTTTTAGATGTACCTACTATAATATGTATTTCAATAGATTCAGTACTCTTGTAGTCCAATCCTTTGTTATTTCAAAGTTTATGTATCTTTCCCTAAAGAAGTGATATTTAGTTGTGCAATTCCCCATTGTATCTTTCCCTAAGGAAACATGCCTAGCTTGTATAATTTCTCTTAGGGGGAGTGAGCTCCTTGTCCTAAGGCCTAAATCTTGTAAATAGATACACATATATTACAAGTTTAATTCTCACTGTAGTTTTTTCTAGTTTGGGTTTTCTACATAAAAATCTTGGTGTTCTTGTGTTGTTGCCTTGTTTTTGTTGTTCACTTTCATGCTTATGATGAATGAGATGTATGGTGTGGTAAAGGTTTAATATGATCAATTTTTGTTTTTGTTGATTCACCTCCCCCCTTTCAGCATCTAGTAGTGTTCCATAGAGTAATCATTTGAAAAAGAAAGGTATATCTTCATTTTGTTTCTATTAAAAATTATTTAGAATTATCTACTATTTTTTCATTTTGTTTATTAGGCCGAAAGTAATCATATTCATCTTCTCATAAATCTGATTCCTCACTAATTTCATCAACAATATTTTGCTTGTTCCTTATGATATTTTTCCCTTGACAAGTCAATGTTGCAACTTTGCCCTTATTTTTATTTGATTTCTTCTTTTTTGGGTCCCCATCTAATTTTCTTACCTATATAATTACCCATTTGATGTATCTAATGACCAATTATCTCTTTTTTGACATCCTTGCACACCTTACAAAGGAATTCTTCCAATTACTCTTGCTCCTCTATTTCCTTGTAGGTCATCAATTTTATAATTGTAGTGGAGCATTCTCAAAATACTATTGTTCCATCTTAAATTTGAATGGATCATTAGTGTCATCATAATAGAATGTACATTTATTCTTTTTAGACCAACATTATGTTGAAAAGTGATGAATTTTGCCACATTTATAACAATTTACGTCATGTCTTTGGCAATTATCCCTTTTGTGTCCTCTTCCTCTATAATCGAATTGTCTTTTCAAATAGTTATGTGGAGAATTATTTTGTAATGTGTAAGCATTTCTCCATGGAGGTTTTTTGTGTACTATATAATTAAAATACAATCACTCCACAAGGCCTTTAATATAAGCCATATTTCCATCTATCTATTTGTTGCAGTCATAGTGTAACAAACATCTAGAGTCCAAACTTAAGTAGAAAAAAGATAGGCAGATGGCGAACAATAAGAGGGTGGCAAAGGATATTGATGAGTATGCTACTTGTACTGTGGGGGAGAAAAATATGATGTTAGAGATTTTAAAGAAGAATGGTGAGGTTGTGGAACTGTTAAAGAGAAAAAATGATCAGAAGAACAATGAGATCAACCAGAAAATGATGCAAGTGGAGGAAGGGATGAAGAAAATTATGGAGAATAGTGCAGCTATGATGAAAGTTTATGTGGTCAACATGAATGCTTTGGTTTCTAGGCTAGAGAGTATTCATAATGAGAAAAATGTTGTGGATCTAGAAAATGATGTTGTGGCCTCAAGCTCAAAGTTGAATCCCCGCACTAATAGGAGAACCAGGTAGAGCACTAAACCGGTGGAAGAGTCTCTTCCACAGGACCTGTTGGACCTTAAGAAATCTGCCAAGGCTATGTTGCTGCTTGAGAAGAAGGCCTCACAAGCTTTAGATATTTTTAAGTAGGTGGTCTATGGTTCTATTTTACCAGCATCTCGCTGGCCTTTTGCTGGTCTTTCGGTGGCTACTGGGTTTTTTGCTCCTGGTTTGTAGCCAATCTTGTTTCTAAGTCCTTGGTTCTCTTGTGTTTCTTTAATTCTTTATCTTGAAATCTGTGATGTAAGGGGTTTTGGGTCCCCTCAAAACCTATTTTTTCTTAATTAAAAACATCTAGAGTCCAAATGACCCTCAGTGTTTTGGAGGTGGAGATAATTAGATGAGAATTTTTTTGTTGTATGATTGTCTCGTTCTCTGCATATCCCACGATATAATGAATTAATTTTGGATAGTGTTATTTGTAGTTCCAATTTGGTAGAAGTCACCTTCCTTTCTCTGTATTCTTTGGGATACTCATTTCTTAGGTTTCCTTCCCTTGAACAATATGAGCACCAAATTTCTTATTTAGGCTTATTCATCTCTTCTCAATCCATGATATCCCATCATCAAGCCAATTTTTCAATTCGCAATTAATTTTTTTTAAAGGATCCTTTTGGTCCTTTTTCTACCTTCCTCCACAATTAGGCCTCAATGACATAGGCCATAATGACTATATCCATATATGTGTCAAATATTCTTCCATTACTTGAATGTTGTTTTGTAATTTGAAAATGAACTTCTATGTTTTACTTCTCAAATAGTAGTTCTTCCAGTTTCTAGGACACTTATTTGAACCTCTTGTCATATGCTTTTATTGATTCATCTTGTTTCTAAACTAAGTCCCTCATCTTGATTACTTTCTCAAATGGGAAATCTAAAGTGTCAAAGTTGGCTAGGATATCCTTTTTCACCTCCTTCTAGTCTTTGCCATGCTTAGAATGTGTCTTTTTATACCAATCCAAAGTGTCTTTTTACAGGGAGGCTACAAACTCTAGTAGTTTGATTTTGTTCTCTTCTTTGTCCTTCCTCTACCAAAGTGATTCCAATAGTAAAATATGCTCTTTAGCATTTGTGGTATCCTTTCTAAATACTGAAATCTTGATTGTGAGTCCATTTTGGTCTTCTCTTTTTATTTTTTTGGCTTGCAAAGTGGAGTGTCTATTTTCTCTTTATATTTATAACTATAGGGGGGGCTTATTTTCTCCTCATTTTCTCTTTCCAACTTTATCTCAAAGTAGTCTTCTACTAGGATCTCTCTCCAATTTTTTGCCTTATCTTATTTATTGCTTGATTCTTTATGTGGTACTTCCTCAATTGATATCCTCTTAGTCTTATATGGCATGATGGATGGATCCTGCTCCAAAGGTTGTGAATGCTCATAGAACCACTTCATTTTCTTATTTGTTAATGACAATTGATTAGTTAGTGCATATAATTATTATCTCGAGTTAAACATGGCCCTATTTTCTTTCTCTACTTCTTTTCTTAATATATTCATACTTTTATTCATGAATTCCTCTATTCTTCTTGAACAAATAGAATTTTCTTTAGAGCCTTAAGGAATTCAAGGAATCTACCATACAACTTGATTACATTATTTTTTATGGATTTGGTTTGATTGTTGTATTTTGGAGAGTTGTGGTAAGGATGGAGCCTTCATGCTACAATAGTCTCTAAACAACAACCTTTTAGATTTTCCATAGTAAAAAATGCTCTTCTCCAAATTGGTTAAAAATTTCCCTACTTCCCACCATGAATTCCATTTTTTGGGGGTATTCCATTCTTTTTCTCTGGTTTCTTTCTTTTTCTCCTTCTTGACAACACCCTGTGAGGCCCTACCCCAAACCCATCAAAGCACTTCTCTAATTGTCATGTTAGACTTAATATTTGATATACCATCTTGATGCATTATGAATATAGTTACTATTTGATAGGTGATTTGATATCATGGGATATGATGTATTCCATCTTACATTGATTTCGATACTTATTGTGATGATGATATGATACATTTATACATGTCTTATAGAAAATTTATTTATATGATGCTTTTGATGATGCAATTTAATAAGTGATTTCATATGGAATTGCTAGGAAAAATGCTAATTGGATACTATATCTATTCCTTTTTTATTTGGATCAATCGATGAGATGTTGCGAAATTGATATTAGGTGTCTGATGATTATTTCCTTTCATATACTTATATATGCATGTGGTTTTGGACTACTAATGTGTGAAATGAGATGTGCAGGAAATTAATCCATGTGACCATGGAATTTTATGAAGAACCAAGACCAAACCTATTTGAAAAAGTGAAGCCAAGGTTTGTCTATTTGGAGAGACAATACCTTGTATGTGATGTATTTAATTTTGTAATAGTGATGTTTGAGTGTAAATTCATATTTGTAATTGTTAATGTATTATTCCCAAAAAGGACATGCCAAGTGTATTTTAGTGATGTGCATTTTATGGTGTCACTTGACACTTGTCATGTGTGTGAGTTGGCAATGACATATCCTTTGGAGGGAGTTTGTTAAACCCAATGCATTTTTCAAATATCATGTTGTGGTCCCAAAAGATAACTTGGTTAGAGAGCCACTAGTTTGGTCAAATCAAGTTTGACTCGTAGACAAACTTTAGGTTGGTTTCTCGGGGGTCAAACTAACTCCTAGAGTTGAGTTTAACTCACTTTTGAAGGCTCATATGATATACCTATGGATAAGGGTCATTTTTAGACATGTGACCACTTACATGCCATTGTGGAGTCATTTCAAAGGTGGGTTTTCCAAGATGGACAAAAATTGAACCTTTTGAAGATTGACTCTTGGGTAGACAACCTTTCATTTCAGTGATATTTGCTCTTCCCCACTTTCTCTTATATTTTTCAGTTTCTATTTTTAGAAACCATGTAAGAGGTTGGGAAGACCAACCATGGGATCTCTCATCCTTTCCAAGGAAGTTGGAAAGTGTGAGGAGAGCCTACTTAGGGAAGGGATTCAAAATTGGGACTTTGATCACCCACTCTCCAATCTTGGAGACAAAATTTTGAGTATTGAATTTGAAGTTTTGGAATAGGATTTGGCTAAGTTAGAGGATTGTAAGGGAATTGGGAAGCTCTTCTACAACACACATACCATTGGCAGGAGTGAAGGTCGGTGTTCTTCATACTATAGCTTAGATGCATTCATAATGTTATTCGTAAATCTGAATTTTGTTTATGTGTTGTATGTGCTTTTAGATCTATGAACTATGGTTTTGAGTTGTTTTTAGTTGTTTTTCTTTGGATTTATTCTTGTTGTTTGTTCATGGGAGTCAAGACTAAACTCACCCTTGGGAGGGAAGGTTAGTATTGGGGTGAAGGGTTTTAGGACAATCTTTGGGTGTAGAGTCTCTCTTCTTGGTAGAAACAGATAAACAAGGATCCAAGATCCTTGCTGCTATATTTGTTTTGTTTTAAAATTTGGGGTCATAAGGGGAGTTTTGGCTTGAAGCCTTTGGGGGTCATAAGGATTGCTTTGGTCATGTGAGAGACCAAGTAGATGGATATTTTTTTATCCTTGTGAATCTATGCAGTTAATAAAGGTTTATTTGTAGCTCTCCCCTTAGAACGGGCCACCTTCACCCCTTTGTTTTGAGTCACTTGGTGATTATGTGCAAGCTTTGGGTTGCGAGTTCTTTGTTAAATTTTTTCTTTGTAAAATTTGTTTTATTGTATTGTGTTTTGTGTGTGTGTGTCTCCCATTTGGTTCTTGGTTCTCCTAGCTCAAGGGTGGCCTCTTGTAGGCCTAGGTTGGGAGGTGAGCCTCCATGGTCATATCCAAGTTTTATTTGCATGTTGCTTAATGAAAACAAGAAAAGAAAGAAAGAATGTCATCCTTGTGGCAGTTTTGAAATAATGTGTTCTACATGTGTATTGTTGATTGTGCACCTTATATGTACCTTGAAGAATTCTAAAAAGAAGTGTTGTAACAAAAGCTATTATTCTTGCTTTTATTGAGTAAAAAAAAAAAGAGAAGAGACTTGAAAGTTTGTAATTTTATTATTGTTGTTGTAAATTGGGAATAGAATGAAAAGAAATGTATTTTATTTCCTTGAATGTTCATTCAATAGTTTTAAGAAAAGAGAGTTAAGTTGTAGTATTCTATTTTACATGTAATGTCTAGTAAAGAAACTAAATGAAAAATTATACCTTTTATTAACTGCAGATTTATCTTCTAATTTCAATTTGTTGTCTAAACTATATAAGTTTGAAAATTGACATGCATTTTTTAAATAGATATGCGTGTATCTCATTTTTATTTATATCATTCCTTGAAGTTTATATGCTAGTAAAAATTTGTTGGTAGTAGGGAAATATAAAATCAGAATGTAGTTTCAAAATATTAAATTTTATATTTTAATCTTGTGTTTATTCATTTATTTGCATAGATTTTTATTGTTGGTTAGTCTTAAAGAAAAGAAAATCAATGCTGTTATAATACACTAATTTGGAAAAATAAATATTAAAAAAAGGGCTCAGTGAGTGTATATTTTCATAAAATATACACACATTTATAATATATATATGTGTGTGTGTGTGTGTGTATTTGTTATACACCTAGATAAATGTGATGTTGTTAAATAAAATAAACCTATGCTGGGAGAAAACACAATGAGCTATCTGTGTACCTATATACTTATAATACAAACAATTTAAATGTTGTTGTTAAAAAAAATAGATCAATCTGTCCTAAGGTAGAGAGTTCATCTCTGTATATATACACACACACACATATATATAAATACCTTTTATATTAAATTTAAAAAGTTGTTAATAATCGAAGAACATATATACATGTTATTGCAAATCTAAATGAACTGGAATGTGTGTGTGTGTGTGTGTGTGTGTGTGTGTGTGTGTGTGTGTATGTATGTCTATGTATGTATGTATACATACATACATACATACATACATATATATATATATATATATCATACCATATTAACCGTAATAAATTTCTTCTTAAAATATATTTAAATACAAAAAAAAAAATTAACTTGGATCTCGGGATGGGGGAGCCGAGAGCTCCACCCCAACCCCCACCACTGTGAGGTTAGCTCGCAGTGGAGGCTCAACCACCACTGTGGGAAAACCACAGTGGTCGGGTACCCCATAGTGGGGGTCTTGGCCTCCACTCCCCCTCTCTTGCCATGATCTCGCATGCAATCCCTACCATGGGCTCGACCTTCCCTGCTCCATTGCCATGGAAAAACATGGTCGCCCGAACCTGCAGACAAAAAAAAAAACCCTAATTTCAAATTAGGGGTGTAGGAATTAAAAGAAAGAAATGAGATGAGATTTTTAATGGAATTAAAAGTGGGAAACCCTATAAAGGGGTGTTTAACTATAGAATAGAGTGAGGTTAGGGTTAGCAAAAGGGCTAAGTAAAATATGATTTATATATGTATAAATATGTGTGTGTGTGTGTGTAGAGAGAGAGAGAGCCCTAAAAGGGCTTATTAGAATAAGAATATAAAAACAATAGAGTTATCTCATTAAAAATAATATAATATTAAAAGAGGATTTTTCTTGAGATTCAAAATAAAGCTATTTGGGAAAATTTCCCCATTTTAGACAAAGTAATTTTAAAATGAGTTAATGTGTTCACTTTTATTTAAAGGACTTTTTAATTTTAAAAAGGTATTTTGTTATAACCTTTTAATGGAGGAATTTTTATAATCACTTAATTAGAGTTATTTTAATATAAGAGGGAAATTTTAATGGTAATATTTAGCTGGATATTTTATTCTAGGAGGGGTGTTTTATATTACTATATGGGGGTATAATTGGTAAATGATTATTTAAATCCCAAGGGGGTAATTTAAGTATAAATGATTATTTAAGTATTATTAATTCCCCAAGGGGGTAATTTAAGTATAAATGATTATTTAAGTATTATTAAGTCCCCAAGGGGGTAATTATAGTGTAAATGAATATTTAAGTTTTTTGGGGGTTTTAGTTATCGATAATGGGAAATTGTCTTTCTAAGCAACATTATTAATGGATTTGTGGTGCATGAGAACATTCACTCCTTATCTATCAATAAAATGTTGGGTCTTTTTTTTTTAAATTGGATATGTTGAAAGCTTTTGATAGAGTCAATTGGATTTTTCTTCTCAGGATCCTTAGGGCGTTTGGATTTGGAGATAACTTCATCCAGATTATTGATCAATGCAGCTACCTCTAGTTTCTTCTCTGCGTCAAGGGACATTAGATAGGGGGGTCCTTTATCTCCATTCCTTTTCATTCTGATGAGTAAAGCTCTCAGTAAAATTATCTAAAGGGAAGTTAGAAAAGGTAATCTTTTGGGCTTATGACCCTCTTCTCAGGCCTCTACCTGCTCTCACCAACAATTTGTGGATGATACTTTGTTGATGGGGGAAAGTTCGGTTAAAGAAGCTAAGAATTTAAAAATGACTCTAGATACTTATGAGCAAGGCACTAGACAAAAAATTATCCTGGCTAAAAGCTCAATTTTTTTCTTTCACACCTCGGAGCACATGAAAATGAAGATTGCCATGATTCTAGGGTGTAAAGTTGGGGTTCTGCCTGACTCTTATTTAGGTCTTCCCCTCCACCATGGTCTAGCCCTAGATTCCTTTTGCTCCAGCTGCTCAAAGCTACACTTCAAAGCCTCCCGGTGTATGCTATGAGTTTATTCAAAATTCTCATCAAAATTGTTGATAGATTGGAAATAATTTTAAAAAAAATTGTGGACAGGGACTGAAATTAAGAATAGGTTGCATCTTGTGGCTTGGAAACAAGTTTGCCTTCCCAAGTCCATTGGGGGGGTGGACATTACAAATCCAAGAGATTTCAATAAAGCCTTGATGGCCAAGAAACTATGGAGATGTCTTAAAAAGAATAATGAATGGATTGACATTTTCAAACATAAATACCACATCCAGGGTATCTAAAACACGTTGGAATCTTATGACCTTCCCAACTTTGTCTCTCATTTATGGAGCAATTTCTTTGGTTCCACCAATATTATATTGCATGGTTGTAGATGGGTGCTGGGGAATGGAACTAAAATAAAATTTTAGGAGGACTGGTGGATTGGTGATGGCCCCCTTTCAGATTCTGTTTGGGCTCCTCCTTTCAAAGAATTATGTCTCAGAAAAATTGGCTCCTGGGTGGCTGATTATATTAGAGATGGAGCCTGGTTAGATCTCAAATCTGTGGATAATTATTTGATACCTTTGCAACCCTAGTTAAACTGTATTCATATCCCTCTCTCCCATGTGGAGGATGAAGTGTTCTAGAATTTCTCCTCTTCAGGGAAATTCAAGGTTGTCGATGCCTACAAGTTCATCTCCAGAACTTTCTCTCCCTCCCCCTTCTAGGCTGGTATCTGGAATAAGCTTTTAAATATGATAATTAACATCTTTTTTTGGCTTTTCATGCAGGGTAAGATTTCTACCATTGACAACCTTTGCAAAACAGGTCTTCCTATTACTAACAGATGCTTCCTATGCAAAGAAGCGGAGGAAAATGCTGGTCATCTATTGTTGCACTGCTCTTTTGCCATGGATATCTGGAGTTTCTTTCTTGATATCTGGAACACTAATTGGGTCTTCCCTGATTATGTTCAAAGGTTTTGGTTTGAATGGAAGTGCCCCTTCAACAATCAGGCTTTGGGATTCCTCTGGAATATGTCTCTTCCTTATATTTCTTGGGGTATTTGGAAAGAAAGAAACAATAGTTTTTAGAGATTTGGAATCTCTTGTGCTTGTTGTGGCTATTAGAACAGGAAATGCTATCAAGGAGAATTTTCTTCACTCCTTCCCTAGTAGAAGGAACGACCATCCCCTTCTTACTCTCTAGGAGGAGTGGGGTATTATCAAATGGTGGCAAATTGGATGGAATATCTCCATTCCTGTGCACAAAATTAAACAATGAAGACAAAATGTTCTATGGCATCCCCCCCCTATGGGATGGATCAAAAACAATGTGGATGGGGCGGCTAAAGGGAATTCTAGATCATCTGGGTGTGGGGGAGTGGCTAGGAATCATATGGGTATATTGGTTTCTGCGGTGGCGCTCCCTCTGGGCACCCAACCCAACCATTTTGTGAAGGCTAATGCTGCCCATTTTGGGTTACACATGGCTAAAAGGGAATCTGACTCAATCAACATTATTAATTGTTTGAATGCACGTACGGATCCTAGTTGGACTATTGCCAACTTGATCAAAGATTGTTGTGATATGATTAAAGAGTTGGATGAATTCAAAATTTATCACATATTTCGGGAAGGCAATAAAGTGGCGGATTTATTGGCCAATATGGCAGTGGGCTACATGGCGGCAAAATGGTGGAGCAATCAGGACTCTTTCCCAAAAAACTTGTGCGACCTGGCATATGATGATACCATCCACTTAAGGTAATCAATGAAGAACAATCATGATTTGATTAAGTTTTTGGGGAAATGGTTTCCTTTTGATTTTCCTATTCGAAGATCTAGAAACTTCCCTTGTGTGTGGATTTTATGTCTTCTTGTGTGGCCCCTGTCATGCTTTTGTTTGGAGACTTGTCTGGTGTGGCCTATTTCTTGCTTCTGTTTGGCGACCCAGACCATTATGGGTGGGGACAAGAATAGGCAAGAACCACCCACTTTTGATAAATGAAAGAAAAATAAGGAGGTGTGGCAGGAAATTGTTGATGGGGGAATGGTTCCCTTCTTAGAAAGACTCCATGGCCCTTCTCCTCTACTCACGGAAATGTTTGTCAATGGGTGGAAGAAAGGGGTTTTGAGGGCTTATGGTGCTGAATTTTAGCTGGATGAAATCCTAGTGGCTACGGTTATGGGTTTGGATATGAATGGCAGAAAGTTTCATAGAGACAGAAAAACAAGGGAGGAAGACGTGGCAAATTTTTTTGATAAAGATAAGGAGCATTCAAGAGTTGATAAAATGGCTGATGGTGGCTACAACAGAAAGGATCTTATGGCTCCCTAGGTGGATATGGCCAAATTCATCATGAGCTACATTATTCTTGATGGCAGATATGCCAGTATCTTTTCTTATCATTTTACCATCTTGAATCACTTTAGGCATGGCAAAGTTATTTCGATTCCTTTCTATCTAGTTTCTTCTTTGGAGAATAGTCTTGAAAAACATGTTGAGAATCTAAATAATCTACTCCTCCATGAAGGGCTTATTGTGCTCATTATGGAGTATGCCAAAGCCTTTTAAGTTGTGCCCTCTCTCTCTAAGAAAGGCCAAATCCCTAATACTAATATTCAAGATGTCTTTGATTCAGATATGGAGATGGAGGATAGTGGGAGCGCCAAACCTCTTGTTGATCTTGATTATAAGCTGATTGAAGAGGGTGAGATGTTGGTCACTCCTGGAACCCATAGCAGCAATAATCCCCCAGATGGGCTGTAAGTAAATATAAATCGACTAGCAAGATGATTTCTAAAACTGAGCCTTATTCCAAAAAGAAGAAATTGGTTGCTAAAGACTATGCTCTGAAAACCTTGGACCTGGAAATCAAATTGGACATTCCTCTTAATGTCCTGAAGGAAAAACAAGGGACTCTGCCTAAAGATGTGGATAGTGGTTTATAGAAGGAAAATTCTCTAATGAATCTGATGATGGAAGCGACTAGAAGCCAAGAGAACTACTGGAAGTGGGTAGGGAAGGAGATTGATACCCTCAAAGAGGGGATTAAGGAGATAATTGATATATTCACTGATTCGCCTAAGCCTAGCAAAATAGAGAAGCTCATGATCATGACCCAGAAGCTTTCCCATGATGTCAAGGTTATGAAATATAAATATGAGCAAATAATTGAGAAGGTTGAGTAGTCTTTGGAAGGAGATCAAGAATAACCTTAAGAATCTGGTTGACATAAGCAATGAGGCCATGAATAATAGTATGGAGGGGCTGGAAAAGATCAATGCCGTGGTGGTGGAGTACAGATCCAATCCTGTTGATAGTGATCTTAATGACGGTAATAGAAAGAACTATCTAGGCGGTGAAGACTCTACTATTGGTGGCAATAAAACTACGGGACCTAGTTCCAGGACCAGAAGCAGGAGCAACAATAAGGGTACCTCCAGGTTCATTATGGAGGAATTGGAGGAAATCAACAAGGTTACCATCCAGAAGAACAAGGAGTTTGTGCACTCGCTTAATTGAGTGTTTGTCTGTGTTTTGTTTTGTTGCCTGTTGTTTCTTTTTGCTTTTGTGTTCGATCTGGGGTGTTCCCATGTTTTGCTGTTGGTTTCTGTTTGGTTGGCTGATGGCTAGGTTCTGTAAAACTCTTGGTTTTGGGTCCATGTAAAACCCATTTTTTTTAATTAAAAACATTATTAATCGATTAGTAAATTTGATGATGATTTGGAAACATTATATCCCTTTGCTTATTTAAATAATTAATATTAATACAATTAATTTGTATTAATGTTAATTTAATGAATTTTGGAATTATTTAAATACTATAAGGAAATAATATTAACTCTTAATATAATTAAAATTGAAGATTGAATTGGGTGAGATAATTAATTATAAAGATTGAGTTATCACATCTATTTGAACATAGAACATCAAGTAATTTGGTGTTATTAAAAAAAAAAATTGTTGTTGCAGTTTTGCCCAAACATTTGGGCATCAAACACCCACCTTGGCATTCTCACTCATATTTTTTGCATTCTCCTTTTCTATGGTATCTTTCTTCCCTTTCAAAATAATCTATTTGAATTATTTCTTCACCATTCAAAATTTCCATGTTTAGTTTCCTTGTTAATTCAATTTTCTCTCTAATATTTTTTGAATTCTTCTTAACTCCTATGCTCATTGGTGTGCTTGATTTGGGATTACATATCTTTATCTTTTTCTATGATAGTCATTTAATAATTCCTTCCTATGGATCACATATTTTTAGGGATTCTTTTCTATGATCACCCCTTTCCATTCTCCATCCCCTTGGTGCCTAATTCCACTCGTAAGGCAAACACCAAGGAGATAGTGTAAAAAAAAGTGAAAAGTTATTTTTTCTTTAACTTCAAATGTCTGGCTTAAAATTTTGAATTTTAAATATACTCTTATTGTCCTTTATACAACCTAACTAGGGTCCCAACAATAGACAGTAATAAAGGAAAAGAAATGACAATATAATAAAGTAGCAGATGCATTGAGTAGAAGGTTACTAACAATGCAAGAAGTACAACTCAAAAGTATTGGAGTGGATAGTTTCAAGGATTTGTATGAAGAAGATGAAGAGTTTTTTGCTTCCTACAAGGTTTTCCAGGAGTTTGGAAACCATTTTCATAGTGAATATGCATATTATACCTTGCAAGATGGCCTTTTGTTCAAGGGAGGACAAGTATGTGTGCCTAAAGGGTCTATCAGAGAAAAATTAATGCAAGAGAAGCACAATGGATGCTTAAGTGGACATTTTGGTTTGAACAAGACTTTGGAACTTGTCCAAAGATTCTACTATTGTCCTAAGATACAAAGAGATATCAGGAAATATGTGGAACAATGTGTGGTTTGCCAAAGAGCTAAGGGTACATCTTCCAATGCTGGTCTTTATCGGCCTTTACCTATCCCCAACTGGCCATGGGAATGTGTAAGTATGGATTTTGTTGTTGGTTTGCCTAAAATCAAATCAAGTTTTGATAGCATCTATGTTGTGGTAGATAGGTTTAGTAAGATGGCTCATTTTATTCCATGTAAGGTCACTCATGATGCTAGTCACATTGCTCAATTGTTTTTCAAGGAGGTTATTAGAATCCATGGTTTACCTATCAGCATTGTGTCAGATAGAGATGCAAAGTTTATTGGTCATTTTTGGAAGACTTTGTGGCAGAGATTGGGTACTAACTTATCTTTCAATTCAACCTATCATCCCCAAATGGATGGCCAAACTGAGGTGGTCAATAGAACACTTGGAAACCTTTGTAGATGCTTGACAAAGGAGTATGGACAAGCTTGGGATCAGATCATCCATCAAGCTGAGTTTGCCTACAATGATAGTGTGAATAGGTCCACCAGTAAAAGCCCTTTTGGGATTATGTATGGCATTCATCCTAGAGGTGTTTTGGAGCTTAGAGATGTTGGAAAGTTTGGACAGTAGAGTGGGCATGCCTTAGACATGGCTCAATCAATGCAAGAGGTTCATGAGCAGGTTAGGACAACCCTATTAGATACTACTCAAAGGATCAAGGAAATAGTAGATGAGAAAAGAAAAGATATCCAATTTGCAGTTGGTGACATGGTGATGGTTCATTTGAACAAGGCAAGGATTTATAAAGGTGTCCCTAGTAAGCTTCAGATGAGGAGGATAGGTATATGAAAAGTTTTGGCCAAGTATGGCAATAATGAATACAAGTTAGATCTACCCAGTGACATGGATTTATCTCCCATCTTCAATGTTGCGGATTTGGTGTAGTATAAGGGAACACTTCTAGAAGAAGATACTAGAGTCTCAGAGGTCTCTCAAGCACTTTCAGACCTACCCCTACCACTTGCACCCATTCCACAAGCTGAGAAGGTGTTAGACTCTAGAGTTTTGAAGAAAACAAGGCATACCACCTATATGGAGCACTTGATCAAATGGAATTGATGAATACTAAGAGGGGGGGGTGAATTATTATACCAAAAATCTTTGCACTTAAACACTTTGCAAGACTAGCAGTAAACTGGTAAAACAATTTAGCAGACAAACCGGTTAACAAACATGGAAACCAAATAGTTAATAATGCATTCACCCACAGAAGCACAAACACCATAACACAAGAGATTTTGACGTGGAAACCCAAATGGGAAAAACCACGGTGAGATGGGACTCACAAGTAACTATCTGTAGAATAGAAACCAGACCGGTTAAGGTCTTACAATGTTCTTTACCAGAATAGATCCTGTTAGGAATCTCAATCTCTGTTAGGAGATAAGTTTGATTAAAGACTACATTGCTAGAGGATTTTAGATCCACAGATGTGAACCACCTCGTTAGAGGATTTACAAGAGGCTTTTGGGCCTACCCGGTTAAGGGCTATGGACTTGTCGAAGATGTGAGTAATCAACAAGTGAGTGATCTAGCAAATAGCACAAATTGCTTGGTTAGATCCTTGATAGCTTGATCTTAATGCATTACAACATTACTTTAGTCTTCTACACATTCATACTCTCTCTAACTCTTCAGTTACCTTGAACCCTAGCAACAACATCAACCTCAACAACAACAACCTTAGAACCCTAGACATGATGTCCTTATAAAGGAATCTGATTTCATGTAGGTCCAATAGGATTACAATAAAATTTCCTAGGTTCAATGCATCTGGACATATCTGGTAACACGACACAAAAAGCACTGCCAGAGAGTTAGCAGCGTCAAATGATTGGTGATTGATAACTCATCACAAAATGTCGATTGATAACTCATCACAGAGTATTACCAGTTCATACAAAATACTGGTTGCCGGTTTGTCAAAATGAAGACTAGTAAAAATGTGTTATGCCGCTTTAATCCCTTGTACCACTTGGTATCCACGAACCGCTTGAGGTCGACATGCCACTTCAAACTGGTAAACACATTCTGCAAAACATCAATAGTCTAAAAACTATAATACAATATACTGGTTGGAACAAATACCGGTTGTGCTCTAACTCACACATATGAAGAGGATCTTAATGCAAGTGTTTTTCCATCAATGACAATCACAACATGAACATCAAAAATGCCAACAATCTCCCCCTTTGGCATTGATGGCAACACTTAGGAAAATAAAATTTTGACATCTAAGTGTTTTACAACAAAAACATGCCATTAGCAAAATTGCTCCCCCTAAGCATATACACTATCCCTTTAACAATGCGATGTATAACAATTTTGCATATAGAGCATAAACATTGAGATATCAGAGCATATATCAAAGCATATAGAAAAATTTTAAATCCAGATACTTCTCCCCTATACTTCTCCCAAATAGATAGAGTACTTATCCCCCTTTGCCAACAATGACAAAGTACCACTAAACAACCCTATTTCCATTTGATATTAAATAATAAAAGTTTATGACAACAAGGAGTAATACTTGTCAAAAATAGATTTATAGTCCTGCAAGAATTGTTTCATCGATAGAGACCAGGACTCAAGTAGGGAGGTGGCTACTTCTTTCTCTATTTGCATCTGGGAGACCTGTTCTTCCATGGCATCAACTATGCTCATCTCCAGTGTAACTGTCAAGGCATCCAGGTTCAGATAACACTTCTGAAGAATTTGTAGATGTGGGAGTAGAACTAGTTGTAGCTCCTACAAATCTCTAGACCGTGTGCTGATCTCTTGCTCCATTTTGGCTGACTGGATGTGAAACCGGTGAACGATTTGCCCATAAGTTGCAAAGGAATCATAAGGCATCTTGAATGTGCTCATGTAGGACTGTAAGTCTGTTTGAAGCTTTTGCTTCTGATCTAGCACATCATCATAGAATAGATGGGGTTGACAGCTTTTGCTAAGTAGCAGATTTCCCTCATCCAAAGCATCCCTTATATCTTTTTGTTCTTTCTTTAGTTCAGTCCGGAGCTCATTCAACTTCTTCACAAGAGCTATATTAAGAGCTTTTTGATGCTCCTTCTTGACATTACCCTCTGCTGCCTCTTCAAGGCTCTGCACCTGATCATCTACTACTGTGCATAGGAGCTTAAGTCTAGCTAGTGATGAATCGATGTTTGGAAGATTTGTACTAGGTAGCAAACTAGTAACCGTATCCACAGCTGCTTGGATTACATCCTGCTCCTTCTTCCATCAAATGATTTCAAGGCACTCTTGAGCTACCTTGATGCTCTGCATTAGCTTTGTTTCACTTGAAGACTGGAGATCTATAGAATTAGTGAGATCAGCTAGTTTAGCTTGACTCCCGGTTGCCTTCGGAGTCTCCATCTAGGTGCTCTTCACTACTTCTCCTCCCTTGTCCTCTTCCGCTTTCTTCTTCTCTGCTTCTCTCCTCTTCTCTGCTTCCTTGTCTTCCTCAACCTTTTTCTTTTCTGCTTCCTTTTTCTTCTCCTATTCCTTATCTTCTTCTTCCTTATTTTTCCTCTCTGCTTCCTTCTTCTTCTTCTCCTCTTCATCCTTTTTCTTCTTTTCTTCTTCTTCCTTCTTCTTTTTCTCCTCTTCATCCTTTTTCTTCTTTCCTTCTTCTTCCTTCTTCTTCTTCTCCTCTTCATATTTCTTCTTTTTCTCCTCTTCATCCTTTTTCTGCTTCTCTTCCTCTTCCTTTCTCTGCTTCTCTTCTTCATCCTTCTTCCTCTGCTTGGCCTCTTCCTTCGCCGCTTCCTGTCTGTCCTCGGCTTTCTTCTCCTATTCAGCCTGATGCTCCAGTCCTATTGCCTCGGATGGTATCTCTTGGGTAACATCCTCAACATCCAAAGCATCGACATCAATGGTGTCGATTGGTTCAACAACCAGATTTCCTTCATCATCAAATGCTTCATCCGGTTTGGATATAATTGGTTCTTTCTCAGCTTTTCGGTTGGCAAGACGCGCTTTGTGAGTCTGGATAGCTGTTTTCATATGCAGATGGGTGTCTTTTTTGACATCAACAACTCTACCTTCTAACAGCCAAAGTCTTCTTTTTCTAGTGAAGAAGAGTCCTTTGTTTTGGTCAATAACATCATACAACTCAGAATTTGACAGGTTGGGAAAGTACTGTGCAAAAACCTTCTCCCTAATTTCATGTTCTTTCTCTATGGAAATTCACCATCTATTATCTAATGACATATATAGAGAATCTGGTGTCTGAGATTTGATCTCTGAGGGCGACTGGTCATTAATACATAAATACCGAATTATTTCCTTTTCAACTGCTTCCTTTTCATCCTCATTGAAGTCATCAAAACACTCAAGTAAGTCATTTAGCACTTTTCTCCTAATATTATTTATTGTTCTTTGACAATGTGTCAAAGGTTTATAGGAAGAGATACCTATATTTACCAGTGCAAATGATACCGGTTCATTCTTTGTTTTCTTTCTTGTCTGTCTTGCCTTCTTGGGCTGCTCCTTAGACATAGTTTCCTCTGAGTCTGGAGAGTTGCTTTTTGTCTTCCTTTTCCTCTCAAAGACTTTAGCCGGTGCTGCTTCTGATTTCTTTTTGGCTGGTGACTGCTTGGTCACTTTTGGAGTCACAGTTTTAACTGGTGCGGACGCTGTAGGCACTGCCTTTGCCTTCTTTACTGCAGGTTATTTTCCTTTCTTTGCTAGTGATTCCTCAACTAGTACTATCCTCTCTAGGTAGGTGCCAGTTCTCTTTGCCTTAGGATCAAGTGGTTGAGGCAATAAGGGTAGAGGCATACCCTTCCAGCATATTGTACATCACCTCATAGCCCATTGGCTCTACTTCTTCCTGTCTAGGCTCAACAACCTCCATTGTGCATTTATCTACTTGGATGGTGAAGCAGATGTCATCTTCATATTTCTTGACAATATCACCTAAGATCCTCATCCTTTGGCTCATTTTTCATCTGAACTCATCAAAATACTTGTTCAGAACATCAGGGTAACCGGTTCTAATTGCTTGAATGCTCTCCTTGATTTGCTTGGTTACCGGTTGGTCAGGAGACCACTGGACATCTCCTACTCCTGGAAAGTATCCTTGAAAGTAAAAGAACAACCTGACCAATAGTTGTCTGAACTTAAACCTTTGTGTATTATCCTGTTTGATTGACTTCAGGTTTGACAAGAGTTGCCTCTGCATACCGGTGCACAAGTCAAATGATGTGTCCTCCTTAATCATCCGGTAAGCGACATTTACCGTTGCAGTAGATATAGAGTTAATTCTACTGGCAAAGAATGTCTAGTAGCCTATCACCATGCAAACATACATAACCAAATCATCCTTGATGGAGTTGACTATCATGCCTCGTGAGTCGCTCACTGAACTGATGAGCCTTGTCATTTCAGTTTTTCTTATTATCCTTAGGGCTGGCACTTCCCCTGTGTTGTAGAAACTAGTGACTACATGAATTGCATGGGGCATAATATCATGCATCCTCTCCAGGTACATCTTGTCACCGTGGACTCTTCTCAAAATGATCCTTATGTGATCTTCTGTAAAATCTTCCAGGAAGTAGACAGCATTGTGGAGTTTCTTCTTCTCCAAGATATTATACTTCAGTTTGATTTTCTTATCCTTGCCACAAAATAAACCTAACTAGGAGTGGATAGCTAGAGACCCTAGGTCTTCAATCTTGCAGTCTATGTAGTCATAAATTCCCTCTTCTACTATCACACCAGCTAGAACTTGTGATAGAGCATTATACTTGGAATTTCATTGAATAAAACTTTCAGATTCAATAGATGCACTAGAACTGGTATGAGGTGTGGAAGCCATGATAGAAACTTTAAGAACTTTGAGAAATACCTTTTTAAAACACGTGAATTTAGGGCTTTCTGATTCTCCTTCACTCCACACTCCGTCAGTTGTTGAATCATCACTTTGTGTTCTCCACTTGACCATTTGTAGTTTGAATTTGAATCTCCTTCATGGTTTGTCAATTTCTCAAGATCTTAGCTCAAATCACCTCTTCATTGCTTTTCTCTTTGAAAAACTTTTCTTCGCTTGAAAACAGATAGTGAGAAATGATTTGAAAAATGTCTTTAAACATATCTCTCACCTACCATCATTAATGCTCCTCTATTAGGGCGTAAACCCTAATTTTCCTTTTTACCATTTCTAGTCTTCTACCAAGCGACAGGTATCACATACCAATTAAGGTCTTTTACCGGTGTAAATTGAGGGTTCGAAACATTTCACCGTTTGCTCCCCCTAAGCTTTTCTGAGGCAAAATTTGCCAGTTCTGATATTTCCACACTAGATGCAGAAACCGGTTCCTCTTGTAACACCACTGGTTTCTTCTTCCAGGGTTTGTTCATATCTTCTTGAACGATGTCAACATCAATGTCTCCTTCTGGAGTGACCGGTATATCATCAGATATGTTCTTTCTTGATCTACAGAATCTGGCAATGTGACCCGATTTGTTGCAATGATAGCAGACCAATCCAGATGCTCTCCAAGGTCCGTTGTTCATGTTTCCATTCTTCCTTCTACATGTTGCAGTAGTGTGACCATGACCATGACAAATCATACAATTTTCTCTCCATCTGGTTGTCGCTTGTTGGCTGATGATTGAAGATATTAAACTGGTTGTGATTTTGGTTCACAAAAGGTTCAGGACCAACTCCTTTCTCAGGTTGGAGTTTGATTCATTCAACTTGTTTACTTCTACAATTAGGGCTTCCATGTCTACTTCATCTGCAAAACTATTTTCAGATAGCTCCATCAGCTTTTCTACATGTTCTCTCCTTTTTGCTTGAGATGCCTTGTATTTGACCATAAGATCATCATAGGCTTGCTCAGACTAAGTGAGTCATTGAGTAAATTCCCTCAAGGTGTATTCCCCCATATCTCTTTCCAAGTGGTTAAACTTATAGAAAGGTATGCTCTGATACCAATTGATGAATACTAAGAGGGGGGTGAATTAGTATACCAAAAATCTTTGCACTTAAACACTTTGCAAGACTGATAGTAAACTGGTAAAACAATTTAGCAGACAAACCGGTTAACAAACATGCAAACCAAATAGTTAATAATGCATTCACCCATAGAAGCACAAACACCATAACATAAGAGATTTTGACATGGAAACCCAAATGGGAAAAACCACGGTGAGATGGGAATCACAAGTAACTATCTATAGAATAGAAACTAAACCGGTTAAGGTCTTACAACATTTTTTACCAGAACAAATCCTATTAGGAATCTCAATCTCTATTAGGAGATAAGTCTGATTAAAGACTACCTTGCTAGAGGATTTTAGATCCATAGATGTGAACCACCTTGTTAGAGGATTTACAAGAGGCTTTTAGGCCTACCTGGTTAAGGGCTACAGACTTGTCGAAGATGTGAGTAATCAACAAGTGAGTGATCTAGCAAATAGTCAATTGGTAACTCATCACGGAGTATTACTGGTTCATACAAAATACCAGTTGCCGATTTGTCAAAATGAAGATTGGTAAAAATGTGTTATGTCGCTTTAATCCCTCATACTACTTGGTATCCATGAACTGCTTGAGATTGACATGCTGCTTCAGACCGATAAACACATTTTGCAAAACATCAATAGTCTAAAGACTATAATACAACATACCGGTTGGAACAAATACCAGTTGTGCTCTAACTCACACATATGAAGAGGATCTTAATGCAAGTGTGTGTCCATAAATGAAAATCACAACACAAACATCAAAAATGCCAACAGGAAGCACCTTCCAGCATTTGAAGCTACATGGGTACCTGAGGAAGACTTTTCTAAGCATGGAGTTCCCCTTTCTTTGCTACCTAAAGGAGTCACTTGACTTCTTTCTCATTGGGGGAGTATGGTGCAGGAGCACCTAGTTTTGAGTACAATTTCTTCATGTTGGTGTGTTAGTCCATAGGTTGGTTTTGGTTTGTGAATAATGAACTACTCATAGGTCCACATATGTTTCTTCTATTCTTTGATAGGTTGGATGTCAATAGGATCATGCATTTGCTTAATTTTGGCTTGTAAGCCCTTGTAAGCCTAAAATGGCATAATCATGCATTTTGATGTAAAACTTATTGAAAAGCCTTGTTTGGAATTGAGACATGTTATGGTAGTAGTTTTTAGTCATCCTAGGTGTTTTAGAAAAGGAAACAAAACATGAAATACAAAAATGCACTTTTTGGCAAAAGTTGTCAAAGATGCTTGACAACATTTTGCAACGTTGAGCAACTTTTTGCAATTTTGAGCAAAGGGTTGGTTAAGAAACTGATGGAGATTTATTTAGGCCAATAAGGACATATAAATTCCCTGAGTATGAATGTAATGGGGTTGATGAACTCCTGGAGAAAATCAATATACATCTTCAATACCATTTTCCAGGTTTTTACCTTGCGTTTTCTCTAATTTGGAGCAGCAGTCCGTACCTCGTGGATTGATTGCATTTATGTTCTTTGATCATTGTTTTTTGCATGTTCTTGTAGTTCCCAGGAATCATTTTGGTTAGTTTTGTTGCATGTTTGAATTGAGTTTTTTATTTTTTAAGCTCTCGGCCTAAGCAAGGGTTTGAGAGGCCCAAACATGGTTCCAGCTTGAAGTCCTTTGAGTTCCTCTCAATAACCCTTGGGACTCAAGCCATGGAACCTTTGTATAGTGTACATATTCCTTGTTTTCATTTGGAGGTCATTTAAATTCCATTGAGCATAATTTCCTAGGCAAGTATAGTCATAGCCCGATTAGGAAATGAATGAAATTATGCAAGTGCTTGCAAGGATGAGCAGGTTTGGAGTTGCCAAGTGTTTGGAATGAGCAAGTGGGGTGTGGCAGAGCATATGTGAGAGTTTGGAGGTGTGAAATATCAGGGAAGACACTAAACCCTTGAAAGAAGACCAAAAAGACCCTAAAACCCCTTAAAACAAGCCATTTTTGGGTTCACTACATGTACGGTTAGACTGAGTTTTCTCACTTCATGAATCTTGAAATTTTTCAAAAAGGGTACTCAGATCACAAATGCATTTGTCTGAGTCCTTTGGAAATTTTTGAATAAATCCACAAAAATTGGTTAGGTAGGGCTAATTGGAGCTCTAGGGCTACTAGGCCTAGAAAATAGGAAAAGGAAGGAGCAATGGAGAAATAGATGAAACCCAAACTCAAAACCAATTGATACCTCATGAACACTTACTACATCCCCTGCAAGCATATGTTAGGAGTTTAATAGTGTAAGGTTGGAGTTACCCTTGTGAATCTCAACCATGCCTGAGCAACCTATGAGCACATACTAATTGGGAACACTCCTAGAGAGTTTGAATGTCTAGTTTGATTGATAGACCAGAGAATAAAGAAGTGATCCCACTAAGACAACACTTGACTTCCTTGTGATAAAGGATTGACTCTCTTTGAGTACCCCTCCCCATCATAGTGGTATCAGAGCCACCAAGATTTGGGAAGAAGCCAGTACATGATAGATACTACACCAGTCAGAGAGAATAGTCTAAGGATGATGACCAATGTAAAGATAGCCAAGAAGGTAGAAGATCAAGAGGAAGAAAATAGGCTCCTCAGGGAAAGACTATTACAATTGGAGAGAAAACTAGATGCAGTTGAAGACAAAACTGAGAAAGTGACAATTAAGGTCAATGAAGGGAAGGGTAAATAAGTTGTAGAAGAGGATAGTACACTTGAACCAGACCCTATTCTACCTAAAGAACCTTTCCTTAAAGCAATCAAAGCCTTAGGAGGAAAATCTCTGGAAGGAGTGCCACTTTTTTGTGGAAATATGGAGCCTGAGATAATCACAGAATGGATAGAGGGATTGGAGAATCACTTTGAATGTGATGGGATCAATAAGGCACAAAAGGTGAAAGTGGCCAAGTCTGGATTGAGAGGAGTAGCCTTGACTTGGTGGAAATTTATCTAGGAAGAGAGGCAAAAAGAGGGTAAGAACCCAATATCCACTTGGACAGGCATGTTAGCCAAGGTGAAAGAAGCATACATTCCTAAAGATTATGAGATTCAGTTGCACAAGAGGAGACAAAACTTGAGACAAAGAGACTTGGATGTGAGCAGCTACACTAAGGAATTTCAGAAGTTGTGTCTAAGGTCCAAGGTGGTAGAGGATGAAAGCATCAAGGTAACCAGATACTTGAATGGCTTGAGATGGAATATTCAAGAGGAATTAAGTTTGTTATGTCCTATACCTTTCAAGAGGATGGAACCACCTACAAAATCCAGTCCATAGGAGACCAAGTAGAGAGCAGATCAAAAGGTTCTAATGTGTTGCTAGTTGGTGAGAAAGAGTTCATCAACACACTCAAGGAAGGAGGAGGAGTGGGGTTTTCCATTGTTGTAAAGCCAAAAGAAGACAGCAAAGAGAAGAAGGTGTGCATTCCTAAAGAAGTGCAGCAGGTCCTAAATCAATTTAAGGACATCAATAGTGATGGAACACCAGCTACATTGCATCCTCAATGTGCCATAAGTCACCAAATTGATTTCATACCCAGAGCTTCATTGCCTAATAAGGAAGCTTATAAAATGACACCAGATCAGAACAAGGAGATAACCAAGCAAATACAAGAACTCCTAGATAATGGATTAATCAGAAAGAGCATCAGCCCATGTGTAGTACCCACCATTTTGGCTCCAAAGAAGGGAGGTACTTGGAGACTTTGCACTGATTCTAGAGCCATAAACTGGATTACTATCAGATATAGATTTCCCATTCCAAGAATTGAAGACTTGATGGATTGTTTGGGAGGTGCTGAATACTTCACCAAGATAGATCTCAAAAGTGTTTACCACCAAATCAGAATAAAAGAGGGTGATGAATGGAAGACAACCTTCAAGACCACAGAAGGACTCTATGAATGGCTTGTTATGCCATTTGGACTCACAAATGCTCCTAGCACATTCATGAGACTCATGAATGAAGTACTCAAGGACTAATTTGGTAAATTTTTTGTTGTTTACTTATATGACATCTTAATTTTTAGCAAGTTTAAAGATGAAAATCTTAAGCATATAGAAATTGTATTGAGAAAAATATGTGATGAGCAACTAACCATGAATTTGGAGAAATGTGAGTTTATGAAATAGGAGTTGGTGTATCTTGGGTTTGTAGTTTCAAGAGGTGATTTGAAGATGGATACCTCTAAGGTGGAAGCTATAATCAGTTGGCCTACACCTAAGACAACAAGTGAAGTAATAATTTTTCATGGCTTGGCTCAATTTTATAGAAAGTTCATCAGAGGGTTTAATGAAATATGTGCACCCATGCTTGAGACAATAAAGGGAGGTATGAGAACCAAGTTTCAATGGACAAAGTAAGCACAAAGAGGATTCGATCTTTTGAAGACAAAGGTGGCCACTCAACCGATACTCATTCTACCAAGCTTTGACAAGCTCTTCACCATTGAATGTGATGCAAGCAACATAGCGGTTGGAGCAGTTTTAAGCCAAGACAATAGACCGGTTGCCTTTTTCAGTGAAAAGCTCAATGATGCAAAGAAAAGGTATTCTTGCTATGATTTTGAGTTGCATACACTTGTCCAATCCCTTAGGAAATGGAGGAATTATTTGTTTCCTAAGGAAATTGTGGTTTATACTGATAATCAAGATCTTAGCTTTCTTAATTCTCAAGAAAAGTTAAACCATAGGCATATTAAATGGGTAGAGTATTTGCAGTCATATACCTTTACCATTAAAAACAAGAAAGGGAAATGTAATAAAGTAGCAGATCTATTGAGTAGAAGGTTACTAACAATGCAAGAAGCGCAGCTCAAAAGTATTGGAGTGGATAGTTTCAAGGATTTGTATGAAGAAGATGAAGACTTTGCTGCTACCTACAAGGTTTGCCAAGAGTTTGGAAACCATTTTCATAGTGAATATGCATATTACACCTTGCAAGATGGCCTTTTGTTCAAGGGAGGATAACTATGTGTGCCTAAAGGGTATGAGATAAAACTTAATGCAAGAGAAGCACAATGGATGCTTAAGTGGATATTTTGGTTTGAACAATACTTTGAAACTTGTCCAAAGATTCTACTATTGGCCTAAGATACAAAGAGATATTAGGAAATATGTGGAACAATGTGTGGTTTTCCAAAGAGATAAAGGTACATCTTCCAATGGTGGTCTTTATCAGCCTTTACCTATCCCCAACCAGTCATGGGAGTGTGTAAGTATGGATTTTGTTGTTGGTTTGCCTAAAATCAAATCAGATTTTGATAGCATCTATGTTGTGGTAGATAGGTTTAATAAGATGGCTCATTTTATTCCATGTAAGGTCACTCATGATGCTAGTCACATTGCTCACTTTTTATTCAAGGAGGTTATTAGAATCCATGGTTTACCTATCAGCATTGTGTTAGATAGAGATGCAAAGTTTATTGGTCATTTTTGGAAGACTTTGTGGTAGAGATTGGGTGCTAACTTGTCTTTTAGTTTAGCCTATCATCTACAAACAAATGGTCAAATTGAGGTGGTCAATAGAGCACTTGGAAACCTTCTTAGATGCCTGACAAAGGAGTATGGACAAGGTGGGGATCAGATCATCCATCAAGCTGAGTTTGCCTACAACAATAGTGTGAATAGGTCCACCAATAAAAGCCCTTTTGGGATTGTGTATGGCATTCAACCTAGAGGTGTTTTGGAGCTCAGAGATGTTGGAAAGTTTGGACAGTAGAGTGGACATGTCTTAGACATGGCTCAATCAATGCAAGAGGTTCATGAACAGGTTGGGACAACCCTATTAGACACTACTCAAAGGATCAAGGAAAGAGTAGATGAGAAAAGAAAATATATCCAATTTGTAGTTGGTGACATGGTGATGGTTCATTTGAACAAGGCAAGGCTTCAGAAAGGTGTCCCTAGTAAGCTTTAGATGAGGATAGGTCCATGCAAAGTTTTGGCCAAGTATGGAAATAATGCATACAAGTTAGATCTACCTGGTGACATGGCTTTATCTCCCATCTTCAATGTTGCAGATTTGGTGTAGTATAAGGGAGCACTTTGAAAAGAGAATAGTAGAGTCTCAGAGGTCTCTCAAGCACTTTCAGACCTGCCCCTACCACCTGCACCCATTCCACAAGCCGAAGGTGTTAGACTCTAGAGTTTTGAAGAAAACAAGGCATACCACCTATATGGAGCACTTGATCAAATGGTAGAACCTTCCATCATCTAAAGCTAAATGGGAACCTAAGGTAGACTTTTCTAAGCATGGAGTTCCCCTTTCTATGCTACCTAAATGAGTCACTTGACTTCTTTCTCATTGGGGGAGTATGGTGCAGGAGCACCTAGTTTTGAGTACAATTTCTTCATGTTGGTGTGTTAATCCATAGGTTGGTTTTGGTTTTTGAATAAGGGACTACTCATAGGTCCACATATGTTTGTGTTATGCTTTGGTAGGTTGGATGTCAATAGGATCATGCATTTGCTTAATTTTGGCTTGTAAGCCCTTGTAAGCCTAAAATGGCATAATCATGCATTTTGATGTAAAACTTCTTGAAAAGCCTTGTTTTCATTGATACATGTTATGGTAGTATTTTTTAGTCATCCTAGGTGGTTTAGAAAAGGAAACAAAGTATGAAATGCAAAAATGCACTTTTTGGCAAAAGTTGTCAAAGTTGCTTGACAACATTTTGCAACGTTGAGCAACTTTTTGCAATTTTGAGAAAAGGGTTGGTTAAGCAACTGATGGAGATTTAGTTAGGCCAATAATGGAATATAAATTCCTCGAGCATGAATTTAATGGGGTTGATGAATGCCTGGAGCAAATTAATATACATCTTGAAGACCATTTTCTAAGTTTTTACCTTGTGTTTTCTCTAATTTGGAGCAGCAGTTCGTACCTCATGGATTGATTGCATTGTTGTTATTTGATCATTTTTTTTTACATGTTCTTGTATTTCTCATGAAGTAGTTTGGTTATTTTTGTTGTAGGTTTTAATTGAGTTTTTTATTTTGTAAGCTCTCAGCCTGAGCAAGGGTTTGAGAGGCCCAAACATTGTTCCAGCTTGAAGTCCTTTGAGTTCTTCTCAATAACCCTTGGGAATCAAGCCATGGAACCTTTGTATAGTTTACATAGTACTTGTTTTTATTTGGAGGTCATTGAAATTCCAGTAAGCATCATTTCCTAGGCGAGCTCTGTCATAGCCCGGTTAAGAAATGAATGAAATTATGCAGCTACTTGTAGGGATGAGAAGTTTTAGAGTTGTCAAGTGTTTGACATGAGCAAGTTGGGTGTGGAAGAGCATATGTGAGAGTTTGGAGGTGTGGCAGATCAGAGAAGACACTTAACCCTTGAAAGAAGACCAAAAAGACCCTAAAACCCCTTAAAACAAGCAATTTTCGGGTTTTGTACCCGTATGCTCAAATTGAGTTTTCTCACTTCATGAATCTTGAAATTATTCAAAAAGGGTACTTAGATCACAAATTTTTTGTCTGGGTCCTTGGGAAAATTTTGAATAAATCCACAAAAACCGGTTAGGTAGGGCTAATTGGGGCTCTAGGGATACTAGGCCTAGAAAATAGGAAAAGGAAGGAGCGATGGAGAAATGGATGAAACCCAAACTCAAAAATAGTTGATTGGCCTTGGAAAACCTCTTGAAAACTTACTACATCCCATGCAAGCATATGTTAGGAGTTTGATAGTGTAAGGTTGGATTTACCCTTGTGAATCTCAACCATGCCTAAGCAACCAATGAGCACATACTAATTGGGAGCACTCCTAGAGAGTTTGGATGTCTAGTTTGATTGATAGACGAGAGAATAAAGAAGTGAGCCCACTAAGACAACACTTGACTGCCTTGTGATAAAGGATTGACTCTCTTTGAGTACCCCTCCCCATCAATGGTGCTCCCTCAAAAAAGTGGTTGAAAAATAAAAATTAAAACCAATTTGATGACAAGTTGATTTGATGTGCTTTGCTAGCTAATAGGTGAGAATTACTAATATAGTGAATCTTCAAGATCTCAAGTTTTGGTGAGGTCTCGAAGGCTCATAGGGTTGTTAGGTGGGTATGCTAGGTTAATGGGGCCCTATATATAGACCCTTGGGGCTCCAAAATCCTCATTTGTGCTTATTTGATTTTGGAATTTGGAGAGGAGTGGTATGAAGGAGAAGAATGATGAAGCTATGGTAGTTATTCAAGTGGGTGATTATTGTGTAAAAACAATTAGGACCTTCAAATGTCCTGTAGGACTGGGTCCCCTGATATGTAGCTTATCCTTGCTTTGTTTTTTTATTGTTTTTCAATAGTTTTAAGTGAAAATAAAAAACAATAGATGTGGTATAAAATTTGTATGAAACAAATGGGGTCACGTTTGTCACAATTGTTATTGAAATGTCACATTTGTCATTGAAGTGCCACGTTTGTTTATTAAGTGACAAAATTGTTTTATGATGCACATTTTTCGTGTTTAAGCATGTCATCTATAGGAATCAATGGAATTTCTAGTCTCACAATTGAATTGTGTGTCACATTTGTGTAGATAAGCGATGCATGTGTTGGAAATGACACATGTACATAGTCAAACAACACATTTGATTGGAAAATTCAAAAACTCCTCATGGTAAAAAAATTAGTATCTTAACTAGCTAGTCTAGCAAAGGTTTAGGTGAGTACTAACATGCGGTGTTGAATGGATGCAAGAGGTATGATTATCATCTTACGCTAGAGACAATCATCCTGACTTGCTGGCATCATGATGGGGTATCAGTGAGGATGACTAAGCATTCTTTCGAGTGCTTTGATTTTACCACATCACAATCATGCCTAATATTAGAACTAATCAAGGGATGATTTTACTACTTTAGTTGAGTGATGGTATAGTGAGACCAACTCCTTTCACTTTCATATAGGCAAGGCTACTATTACTTTAGAAGATGTCTAGAGGATCCTTAGGATCTTGATACATAGAAAGCATGTGGTATACAATTGTAATACCGAGGAGATTGCATTGGAGTGGTAGGTTAGGACTAGAGAACTAGGCATAGAGGATTATGAGATCTATTTTGATACTTTAATTGATCGTTACGATTATCTAATAGTTGTTGTAGCATTAGTTATAACAGAGGTTCTCTTAATAGGAAAACAAGATCATGGTTTCCTAATCAGTTGGGTATTTGTATTTAAGGCTTTGATGATTGAGGGGACAATATTTACTTGGAGACCTTATGTTCTTCCTATGGTTTAATTTAAGATTTATTATATAGCATATGGGGGAGAATGCTCTTTTGGTTAGGGGTCACTCTATTACATGTTTGGGTGTGGAAGCACATCACCATCACAAGGTTGGTGTATGATAGAGCCAAACAACTAAGATTTTCATATGTGTAGTGATATGGTGGTGTAGTGACATAGAGACACTTAGGCCATATTGAATATTGGACACATGAGTTGGTCATATTGGCTCATTTCACATGGAGGTCTTACTATCATTATGAGGCATGGGAGGACAATTCTAATCCTTTTGTGTATTGTAGATAGACTTGATACTTGATTTATTGGTAGTGCATAGCTTGCACTTCATTAAGTGAAAACTACTAGAGTGGGTGCTTCGTCATTTTGGGAAGAGTCGGGGGGAGCCTATTAGTTAGCTAATCTTTGGGCATTCTATTAGGGAGCTCCCAACATACAAGCTAATGATTAGCCCATAGAAAGTGATTGTTAAGTTCAACGAGCTAAAGAAAATATAGTGGGGTGTAGGTCCAAATATAGTAGATGTAGGTACTACAATAGAGTATGAAACATGGTATCTTTCACATCAATGGACAACACTTTAAAAACCTGATATGGCAATACCCAAGGAGAGATATCATGGGGAAGGTAGGAGAAGAAGAAGCTAGGGCCAAGGGAGGGATGGTGGTGATTATGTACATGGAGGCTAAGGAGTTGGAGGAGATGATGGTGGGGATGGTGGAGGAGGTAGAGGCAAAGGGAGGGGTTAGCCCTTAGTGCAAAGACAAATATAGGTTCAGGAGCATGCAAAGGTACAAGAGAAACCTATGATTGGTCAGTTGTAGGAGGTTGAGGGTAGAGGGGATGATGGAGGATAGCATAGTATAGTGTTGTAAACTCTACCCCCATACAATTTCACACTCCTTTTTGGTTCCTTGCCTTAGTGTGTCCCCTCATAGCCCTTATCAAGCTTATTTCTAGCCCTGACACTACCTAATTGTCATCATATGCTTATTTGGTGACCAATATGTGATTCAGACTCAAAATTTTAATTTGACAATTGGAAGTCAATCTAATTTATGAAATACCTTGAGAACCCTATTTTAATGGTGAAAATTAGGGTTTCACCAATTAAGGTAACAAAACCATAAATTTTGCTTGAGAGAACACCATTGCATTGAAAGAGGAATGGACCTAATAGATCCAGGCTTAATCCAATTGGTAAAAAGTCAAAAAAAATGTGATTAGGTTCACTTGGTTAGTGTTTTGTTCCCTCTTTCTAAGTTGAATTGTGAAACATGTTGAAATTAGGGTAAAATAGGTGATTATTGAATAGATCGAGCATAAGTAGTGAGCTACAATCATCATACAAAGACACCAACCTAGATCTGGGAAAAAGATGATGTTTCAGATCTGTTCCTAGAAGTTCTGCCCAATTTTCAAGAGTGGCTCATCAAGTCACCATGGTCCTCTGAATTTATCATTCTCAAAAGGTGGACATGTTCATCTTTGTGAATCCTATCGATCCTCCCGAATGCAACTTTGTACTTGTTTCTTGCACACAAAAAGAAAGGGCAAATTATTGGGAGGATTTCCCTAAGTCAAACCCCAATTCAGGAATTAACCTTGAATGAAATAATGTAAATGCTGAATAGATATACATCAAATTTGCAATTGTTGATGATGATGCTTCTCTTTGAATGTAATCACAAATCCTATATGAAATGGTATGAACATGACAATACCCTAATCACACACACATGCTTGCATGAAAATTGACATGACTTTTCTCCATAATGGTTGAATGATGAATATGCAGCCTTGAAGATCTCTTAAAATGTTTGATAATGAATTCTTCATGAATGCATGAGTAATGAGGATGGACAATTAGATTGCTTAGATGAAAATAGGTTGATTAAATGTCTTTATATAAGGGGTTCTAGGTAAATTATCGATTAGGTTGGCCTCCAACGATCATATGGAGCCATAAAGATCAAAAATTTCCATTGAGATATAGCCCTAACCCCAATTTAAATTGGGCTTTGATTGAGAGGGACAATGGAATTTTAGGGTGCCATGGTCCAAACTAGGGCATTCCATGCCCTATCCCACCTCAATCAGGACCAAAACAATGTTAAAATAGAGTGTTCATCCCATGGTAGGACCCACAAAAGATTGTTCATTTCCTCAAAGCTAGAGAATAGACACAAATAGACCTAGAAAGGTGATGAGCATGAGACACGCTAAAGTAGGGGCAAAAACATGAGGTGTAAATTGTCCTAGTGACAATTTGTGATGCTACATTTAGCCCCCACTTTAATGGGAGTATGAGCCTATGCAAATATTCACAATAAAGTAGATGAAAGATGAAAGAGAGGAATAATTAGGAGTGAAATCACATGGAGATAAGACATCACTTATTTCAAGGAACCCAACCCCCAATATTGGGATCTTAACTCATACAATCACATGCAAGGGAACACGGAACAAGACAAAAAAAAAGCAAACAAGGACAAAAAGGCAAAAGATACACAACACAAAAATCTAAAAACAAAAAAACAAAACCTCAAGTCAACTAGTCGAAGAGACTTGAATGTCAAAATGTCTCAACCACTAATATCATTCTTGAAAATTCCATCTCAAGAACACAAGTGATCACATAAAAAGAGCAAGAGCATGCATCAAATCATGAACTAAAAATAGCAAATCTATGAGCTCATGATGAGAAGAAAAGAGAGAGACATGGATATCCCATTCTAGTTGTGTTTTTCTAGGTGATTGATGAGAAGAAGAGTGAGAGAAGGCATGGATACACATTCTAGTTGTGTTTTCCTAAGTGATCCATGTTGGGGAGGAGAGTAAGAATAATCTAGCTATGTTTTTCTAGTTCCACGCATCTTGTTGTGTATGTAACTATCTGGTTTCAGGTGTTAAGCATCTCGTATAAGAGTTTGTTTTCTCTAGTTTCAATCATGCGACAACTTGTGTAAGACATGAAATAAAAATGCATATGTGTGTCTGGTATCATGAACATATTGTGTAAGAGTTTGTTTGTTCTAGTTTTGAGAATGTATAACCCCGTGTAAGACGAATATATGTCTAGTTTCAATGACATCTCATGTAAGAGATTGTTTTCTATAGTTTCAAGAATGTGTACCCCATATAAGATATATATAAATTCTAGGTTTGGTTTCATGCATAAAGCATATCATGTAAGAGTTTGTTTTCTTTGGTTTTGAGAATGAAGACCCCATTTAAGACATGCAAAAATCTAGTACAATATAGTACAAAGAGGGTGATATGTATGCCCCCCCTTAATATGTCAATATAGCCCTATGTTGGTGTCTTAAGGAAACTAGAAACAATGATACTCACATTCAACACTAGGGAGATATCCTTTAGGCAACAATATTCATAAATCCAAGCTAAAGAGGCAATACTATTACAAGCAAGGAGAAGATAGTTGAAAAAGAGATATCTTGCAACAAGTGTAAAGAGGATCCTTGGAGGAGACAATATATTTTCTGAAAATAAATCTACCTCCAAGAGGAGTTCTTGAACAAACATAGCATTTTCTACCAAAAGAAGGGAAGGAGAATAAGAATGCCTACCTTCCTCCTATTGCTAAGTGAAAGATATTCTTGATGAAGGATAACACACTTTTGACCCAAACTGAAGGGTTTGTTTATAATAAATTTGCATTGCCAAGTATAGAAGAGGTTGTATTTAAGGATACACAGCTCTTGCATAAGAGATAATACTTGAGAAAACAACAATTTCACACAAGGAATGACATCGAATCATAAGAAAACACCACTCAACAAAGGAAAAGTGGATCCTTAGAAAGGATAGGGAATATCAATGCCCCCTAAGCTTAGGGAAAATGAGAAGAATTATAAAACCTCTGAGGAGATATTATACATAAGAAAATTCACTATTCCAAGCAAGGAAAGGTCCTACCAAGGAACACACATGTACTCACATGAAGAAATATTCGATGCAAGAAAAGACATTAAAATATGTAAAATGCAACTCTGAAGAAGAGGTAATCTTCAAAGAAAGAAATATTAAGATGAAGGATCACACACCCCCTTAAGGAGAGATTATTCATAAGAGATGTACCATTTCATGCAAGAAAGGACATCAAGTTATAAATAATGCAATGCAAATAGTGAAACCTTAGATAGAGAGAAGAGATAGGCTAATGTTCTTACACCCCAAACATAGAAGAAAGAATGAATTATGTTGTTGCCCCCAAGATGTTTGTTATTGAAATGGCATCACCACTTATGACAAAGAGCCCCCAATTAAGTTAGCTACTAGTGTCATAGGGTGAGGAGCAACATGAAGGGTGAATGGAGTGCTAAGGAACTACCTTTTAACCAAGAAAGAGTTCAAGATCAGTTGTAAGAGTTATGCAAACTCTATCATATAGGTCTTGAACAAATATTTTAAATACTTTACAATTTCCAAGAGAATGAGAATAACTGCGATCAAAAAGATGATGTTAATCAGGTCTTCATTATGCTTATAATTGTGATTGATTTTAATGAAAGGAAAAGAAACATTTTTATCGTACTTCAATCTCCAAAAGATTCTAGTAGCTAATTTCTCTTGGTCATCAATAGTTTAGTAGGTCTTGTCTCTTGAGATGTAGGACAAGTATTGCTAAAAGAAGATGGATTGTTTTCTATGATTTTGACTATGCCACTATCAATGAGTCCTTGCATTCCATTTTGAAAATCTGGACAATCATTTGTATCATGGTCATTAGTTTGATTATGTAAGCAAAAAGGAGTGTTTGAGGAAGAAGCACCTTTAGATGGATGATAATTTCTCTATTTTGCAAGATAATCCTTCATTTTTTTACTTATAAGGAGATCATCCATAGATGAATTATGAGGATGTCCCAGACCTTTGGTACTAGTTTGTGTAGGAGGGTTAATAGGGACTTTTATTCCTTGTTCAAATTATCCAAGTCCCTATCCTCTAAACCTTATTTTGATATTGTGTTATAGTCACTTCTATAAGAGATTTTTAATTGAGGAGAATGAGTATTGTAATGAATTTCTTTAAAATTTGTAGTGTGTGTATCTAGAAGGAACAAAGAGAGAAGTAGATGAAGAAGGAATATCCTTTGTAAGGAAATTCTCCTTTTTATCATCATGCATATCCTCTCTAATGGGTTGGGAAGGAAGATCCTTGTCATATAAGGCCTCATATTTAATTAATGTTATGTTGGGAGATAGATCATGAATGAAATGCATAACATTATCTTCTCTACAAATGTTTTCATGATTAAGATAAGCTCTAGGAGAATAAGGGGGATCTAGAGAGATTGAAACACCTATATTTCGACCTTTCCCCCCTTGTGGTAGGGTATGTGTATGAGAAGAAGATGGCTCCATGTTTCTCTCCAATTATTTCTCTCCATTAGAGAGATCATTGATAGGAGTATCATATCTTTCTTCACTCACATGAGATATGCTAGGAGAGGTACAAGTATTAGGTTTTTCACTAGCATCTCTAGGATTATGATCTACAAAAGATTTTATGTGATTTACACATATAATGAATGTGCCTAAAAATATCACCATAAAAAAACATGAATCATGGATAAAAGATTTGAGATTTAATTGATTACTAGGAAACATTTAAAAAATTCTAAACATGCAATATACCAAAGTGCTATGAATGAAAAGAAGGTAAAGTGAAATAAACCACTATCCAACACATGATTATGATAAGTATAAGTCAAAAGAAATGTAATCATATATGAAATGGTAAATAAATCAAATCTATTAAGTGTCATTATGAATGCTTAAGATCAAATCTAAAAACAAAAGCTATAAATTATGCAACCCACAAATCAAATTAACCAAAATAAATTAAATATTTTTAGGAATTTAACCTATAAGTTTTATGTAATTTGTTAAAAAAAAACCATGACTGCAAACTTGAAAATTAAAAAAAAGAAATCAAATTTGAGAACACAAATAAGATATTTTGTTGTAAGGAGTCGGGTTCACCAAAATGTAATGGTGAAAATTAGGGTTTCACCAATTAAGGTAACAAAATCACTAATTTTACTTGAGAGAGCACCATTACATTGAAAGAGGAATGGACCTAATAGATCTAGGTTTAATCTCAATGGGAAAAAGTATGAAATTCTGATTAGGTTCACCTAGTTAGGGTTTAGTTCCCTCTTTCTAAGTTGAATTGTGAAAATGCTGAAATTAGGGTAAGCTGAGTGATAATTGAAGAGATCAAGCATAAATAGTGAGCTACAGTTGTCATCCAGAGACACCAACCTAGATCTAGGCAAACGATGATGTTTTAGATTTGTTCCTATAAGTTCGGCTTGATTTTTCTGGGATCGAGTCTCATCAATTTGCCATGGTCCTCCAAATTTATTATCATCAAAAGGTAAACCTATTCATCTCTGTGAATCCAATTGATCCTCCCAAACACAACTTTGTACTTGTTTCTTGCAAACAGAAAGAAAGGGGAAATTGTTGGGAATGGGAGTTTGCCTAAGTAAAACCTCGACTTAGTAATTAACCTTGAATGAAATAATGTAAATATTGAATAGATATACCTCAGATCTACAATTGTTGATGATGATGCTTTTCTCTTTGAATTTAATCACAAATGTTGTATGAAATGCCATGAACATGACAAAACCTAATCAAACACACATGCTTGCATGAAAATTGACATTACTTTGATCCACAATGGTTAAATGATGAATATACAACCTTGAAGATCTCTAAAAATGCTCGATTATGAATGCTTCATAGATGCATGGGTACTGGGAATGGAGACTTAGATTTCTTGGATGAAAATAGGTTAATTAAACATCTTTATATAGGGGGTTCTAAGTAAATTACCAATTAGGCTGACCTCCAATGGTCATGTGGAGCAATGGAGATCAAAACTTACCATTGAGATATAGCCCCGATCCCAATTTTAAATTAGGGCCTGATTGAGTAGAACCATGGTGTTTTAGGGTTCCATGGTCCAAACCAAGGCGTTTCATGTCCTAGTAGCACCTCAATCAAGACCAAAATAATGTTAAAATATAGTGGTCATGTTGGTATTAACTGGCGACTGAGAGGGGGGGTGGATCAGTAAAGACAGTTTATAAACAATAATATTCCAAACTGATTAGTTTGTAGCTACCCTTTTGCAATTAACTTAAAACATTGCATTAATGATGACAGTAAGAACATTGAAGGAAAGATATTTGCATGCATCAAATAAACATCACATAACACCAGCAATTATACATGAAAACCCTCGGTTAGAGGGAGAAAACCACGGTGGGGATAACCCACAATCTCTTTTACTGCAGTAAACAAAGTGCCTGATTAAGAGCTTACAATCTTGTTCCTTTGAAGAACATCACCATGTTAAAGATGACTGGTATCATGTTAAGAATACCTTAGAATCTATTAAGATTCACCTTGCAAAAGGATTTTACACTTCCTTCATGGAGCGACCCTGTTAGGGGATTTTACAAACAGAACCGGTTAAGGTTCACCCTGTTAAGGGATTTAATCTGTTGCAATGATTAGAGAGAAACAAATCATTGATCTAATGATGATACTTTTTTTTCAAATAGATTCGCTTTGTATCTGCTTCAATCTCTGCTCAGTGATGACTTCATCGATTCATTAAGGAACCCTTTTTCCCTTAGCTCGTTCTTCACCTTACTCTGATTTTCAATTTGTGCTCACTCACAACTCCCACGACACCAAAAATCAAGATGAAAAACATGTATATAGCTTACTTCAATCTTGGTACGAACTTTCCCTCCAAAATTCAAACTCAAAAATCATTATGTGTGCCAATCCAATCGTTCCACAAATCTCACCGATTATATCGGTGAGACTATCCATTCATGCCAAAAATCTCGTCGGTTCTCTAGCAAGCACTTCGGCTTCAGCTAGCTCTTTTTAAATTTGTCAAATCCACATGTTAGCAATCCAAACGTGTTGATGAATATGCGTTCTTATCATTTTCACTTCACATACTTATCAATCATCATTATGATCTGCTACTGGTTGCTTCCTTTATATTAGTGAACCTGTTTCACTCAGTTAAACTACTAGTTGCTTCTTGTAAACCGGTCTCTGCTCACCGGTGGAAGTCTTCAGTCCCCTGTTCCTTACCAATACACTATAGCCCTTTTCTGATTAGTTGTGATGATATTAGAGTCAGTATTTTCCATCAATGACAACCTCTAAGTACCTCAAACTTCATCTTGCTCACCATGATGCCAACAATCTCCCCCTTTGGTATTGGTGGCAAAAAATCTAGCTGGATTGAATTGTAATTCTCCCCCTATTCCGGTTCTCCCCCTGTTCTCTGCCTCTACCAATACTACTCTACCTCTTCCCATGATACTCAACCTCTACCAGTGGTATTATGACTATTTACATTCTTTTTCTTTGTACACATAGTCCATCCTCCTCATATGTACAATCCACATTCATTTATTGTCCCCCTTTTTGCAACAATGACAAAAAAAAATCGAAGTATACAAAATAATTTATAAGGATGAGAGTAAATCAAAAATATCTTTGAAATTGACCTTAGCAGCCTTCAAAGTAGATTCCCATGAAGGCTTCACTTGTTTCATAGTGGGGGATTCTCCATGCAAATTTGTGACAAAATCCTTCATATCATCTACTGTTATACAACCAGGTGAACTAATGAGGCTTTCTGCTTCTTTCACATTCCCTTGCATTAAATCAATGATGGTTGCAAGGTAACATTGTAGCTCTAACAGGTTGAGAGCTCATTTGTCCTGTTCCTCTTTCATCTTGTTGATTTCATGAGTCAATTGTTTGACTTTTCCACTGAAAGTCATTGCAGAGCTTGTAAGAGGATCAAAAGTACCTATCAGATCTTGGATTTCCTTTTGAGTCTGTACTCTTTTATCTTAAAGATTTTTGATGAAATTGGTGAAGTTTGATAATTTGACCAATAATTGGCCAACTTCCTTTAAGATATATTTCACCTCTTCAGTGTTGTTAGGGAGAGCAACTTTGTCAACTGATATTTGTTCCATTAATTTGTCACCTCTCCTAGCTTCATACTGCCTAGCTGCAACCTTCTCCAGATCGGTTGCCTCTAGACCAATTGCTTTGACAAGAGTACCCAATTGATCAATGATGGATGCATTCTCATCAATGGTAATGTCAGAATTGAGATTAGATAGAATTGTCTTTGTAGTATTAAGAATTCTTGCCTTCTTTTTCTTTGCTCTAACTCTGGCTGTTTCATCTTGAATTCTCAGCTTTTCTGAAACTTTCATTAACTGTTTGGGGGTCATCTTCTTGGTATCTATTACTAAATCTTCCTCTTCTTCCTCCTCTTTTTCTTCTTTTTCTTCTTCAGCCTCTACCTCAGAGCTGGCTGAGATGGTGAGTTTATCTTTCTTCTTCTCACTTTCCTTTTCTAAATCTAACTTCCTTTTCTCTAGAGGAGTGTCCATTTTCTTACTGCCTTTAGGTTGACCGGATGGGGAATCCTCTTTCTTCTTGTCCTATTCCAATTCATTGCTCTCCTTTGGACCAGTATCGATTATTTATGTTTCCTTCCTTTCTATTTTATTTTCCTTTGTTTCCTTCTTCTCTTCTTCCTTCTTTTATGCTTCCTTCTTTTCTACTTCATCAACAGATGGTATTGATGAATCTATCACCTTTGGGGTTTCTTCCTCTGTACCTTTTTATGGAAAATGAGGTTTGTTGTCAGTAGGATTTGTTGTGGGAGTATTTATTGTCTCTGGATTCCTTTGAGGCCTTTCTGCATAAGGGATCTCCTCAATTATGACTTCATTTTCTCCAAGATGCTTAGTTTGATCGGTTCCCTTTGCCAGTGTATCATCAATATCAATAGTTTTAACAGTTGATTTTTGTTCAACCGGTGGCTTTGCATCCTTTGTCAGATTAGGAATATCTGACACAAAATTACCTATGATATCCTCAACTATAAATACATCAAACTCATCGATGATGTCCTTGTCTATTCTTTTTCCCTTTTCTTGAGCAACTACATCTTGTCCTTGTTTTACTTCTTTTTCCATTTCCTCCTCAACTTCCTTTTGTTGGCTCAAAATTGTTTTCCACATGGCAATGCCCTCATCATGCACACCTTCAATGGCCACTCTCCATGTTCTATTCCTTATTTTGAAATGTTGAATACATGCTTCGGCCACTACAGATGCTTGATTATAATCTATTTCATATTGCACTTCCATGAGTGCATTTATTTTGTGTTCCTTCTCAATTGCTAGGGCAATTTTCCATCTCCCTTCAATGAGATTTTGTAAATCTAATGGAATAATTCCATGTAGTTCACTGGGAGTTTTGTAGAATTTATGTAAATTCTAGGTAAGTGCATCTTCAATTTTTCTTTTGTCTTCCTTGTTGCAGAGGGGATACTTTCTCCCAACACCAGCTAAACCTCCATACTCTGTAATCCCATGGACCAATTCATCAACAGTTGGAGCTACATTCCTACCACTTCTTCTGAATTCTTTTACTATAATATTAGATTGGGTGTCAAAGTTATCACCCTCCTTTTCATCCTTCTTGGGCTTCTTTTTGGCCTTTGTGTCAACTATCCTTTCATTCCTTTTCTTTCTTACATATGTGACTCCTACCGGTCTACCTTTACCTTGGGAAGATGTAGGAGTATCTGAGTCCTTTTCTTTCATGTATGTTGTCGATTTGCTGAATGCAGCACCCTTGGGTTTTGTCTTGGACATTTTCTTCTTTTCTTTTGTTTTTTCTCCATCTTTGCTTGATTTAGCCCATGTTTTTTCACTTGTACTGGTGGAAGAAGTGGCATCAGATGTTTCACCTCCATACTTCTTATCTAAGGTGTCAATCATTTTCTTTACTTTCTTTTGTATGATAGGCTCCTTGAGTTCCCTCTTTATTTTGGAGCTTGCCTCTTGATAAGTTTCAAATCTCTTTGCATTTTTGTCTACCGGTTTAGACAGTAACATGTTTTCATATAATTTGGTAGTGTCTGCCCCGATCTCATAACCCATAGCGGGTACCCAGAAGGTTCTAGGTTGAACCACTTGAATAATGCAGCAATCAGTATCAACAAGAAAACAAATGGTGTCCTTGAACTTTTGGACTATACCAGTTGGGATTCTCTCTTGTTGATGCATTATCATTTGTAAATATTTAAAATAACCCCACATTGTCTCTCCAAACTTATCACCTAAGTCTCTAATCATTTCACCTATCTAAACTATGATACAGTGATAAGTTTATCTGCAGACCACACTACATTGCCCTTACCTGGAAAGAAATTTTGCACATAGAAGAAGATACATACCAGTATTGAACCATACTTGAATGATTGTCTTTTGTCCTTCTTGATTCGGCCCATGTTCACTAGGAATTGACTTCTTATCATCTCACAAATGTCGTATGTTGCATCCTCCTTGATGATCTGGTAAGCTACATGGATAGTACCGCTCGACACATTGTTCATGCGGCTTGATTCATAAACCCTATAGGCTATCACTGCATATGCAAACCTTACTTCCGTGTCTTCAATGTGAGTGATTATCATTTCTCTTTTGTCAAATCGGGATTGATTCAACCAAGTGACATCACCGGATGATATTGTCCTTAGGGTTAGTGCTTCACCTATTGCGTTGAGCCCTGTTACTCTTTGGATCACCTCCTTTGTGATTTTGATCAGTGCTTCATCTCCCAACCATAGAAACTAGTCATGCACTCTACTTAGAATGTACCTGATCCAATCGACATGGAATTGGTTAGGAATATCAATAGCATACGACAAACCCTTGGTCTTCAGATGCATATATTTTGCCTTCAACAAACCATTCTCATGGAACCTTTTGAATTCATCTTGAATGAATTTTACTGCAATTTCTTCAAGCTTACAATGGATGAAAGAACGGATATCTTCAACCAGTAACACATTAGAGGGCATAGATGATAGGGCACCAGTCATATCAATCTCTCTGGCCTTAATAGGATGCAACTTGAACTTGAGTTGTGGTTCCTTAACTACCTCAACCAACATAGGAGTTGACACAGAAGCTGCCATGATGAATTTGAATAGAATTCACAGATTGACTTCTTCTATTGTTTCTGCTAGGGCTTCCGACCACCAAAACTTCACCGCTTGATCTCCAAACTTACTTAGCACATAATGCACTTAACATATTTAGAAATCCTTTGATTTCACAAGGAGCTCATAAATGCACAAATGAAAGCAAGGTAAAAAAAAATGAGCTTTCATTTCCTTATTTATTTGTTAATTTGTTCGGTGCGCTTTTACAACAGTTTTGTACGACCTCAAACAATAATATTTTATAATTTACCGGTGTTACTTCCCTACCGGTAACAATAAAAGTAACAATACAACCTTTAACACCTATACTCTTAATAATTCACTGATGAAGAATTACAAACAATATGCCAACTATTCTGCATCTAAATAAGAGTTACCTCACTTTGGTTTTTGGGAATCAGCCATGATTTTCCTTTTTGTTTTAAGAGGCTCCCCCTGAGCATCAATATGCTTAGTTTGAAGAAAAACTATCATCACTGGTGGATGATGACTTAGTTTCAGAATGCTTCTCTTCTTCTTTGCTTGATTCCTTCTTAGTCCACGTCTTTTTCATTTCATTCTTCACTTCTTCAACTGTCTTCTTTCCTTTCAAATCATTTGGCCCTTTCTTCTTGCCAAACTGGTTCCTATCTTCAGATCAGTTATAGGATCATTTCCTACACTCTCGAGCTAAATGATTGATCTTATGGAAAATGAAACATGCCATACCAGTTGTTTTCCATGGTCCTGCATTGTTTCTCTAACCCATTCTCATCCTGAAATTCACTACAACATGACCAAAATTTCCACAAGTGGAACAGGTGGCATTGAGCTGATTACTCTTTCTATTAGAGCTAACTAGTTTGGGTGGAGATCTTGATGCATTTGTCTTGAACATGCATTCTTCAGCTTTGTGTCCATATTTATGGCATGTAAATAAATATCCATTAAAACTTCTTCTACTAGACATGATACTTGATCAAGATTTACACGCATAAGTAGTGTGTCCATACTTGTGACAGTTATAGAAATGACCATCAAAGGTGAATGACTTCTTGTGACTGACTGGTTGATATCTACAGACATTAGACTTATGACTTGGTTTACCACAATAATTGCAAGAATATTTAGAAAACTTCATACCTTTTATTCCCGATTTGTCCCTTTTACCATCCTTCATCCTCTTGGGATTAGAGGATTCTCCTATTTCCAGTGGACCTGTATCGAAGTAGTCAAGACCGGTTGTCACCTTTGTTCTCCTCTGAGCTTTTAATTATTCATCTATCTTCTCAGAGCTTTCATTAAATTTTCTTAGCTTTTCATTTCTCTCATTTGTAGCTTTCAACTCATTTTTGAGTTGTTCAATCTCCTTCATCATCTCCTCCTATTTCTCTACTTTGTCATGCAGATGCTCTTGCATGACTGTGTTCTCTTGAGTAAGAATTCGGATTTATTCATCCCTTTCAATGATGATTGCATCATTCTCTCTTAGGGCTTCTTTAGTAAGCCTTTTGGCTATTTCATCTTTTGATAGTGCTTCTTCTGCATTTCTCTTTCTTTCCTCTACTATCCTACTGGATTTTAGTATTTCAGTCATTCTCAGGGCCTAACTTTCATGCTCTCTTTTTAGATTTGTGATTTCTTTAGTATGCTTCTTGTTCTTTTCCATCAGCTCTGAGACTGCCTCTTCTACTTCCTCAGATCCACTCTATTCAGAGAGTTGATCTATGATATCCTGACTCTCATTAATTTGTAGAGCGAGTTCCTTCCTTTTAGCAAGTGATTTTTTCAGTCTATCCTTCAGCTAAGCAATCATCTCATTAGCTTCATCAAGTTGCTTCTGATACTGGTATTCTTCCATGATCTTTTCCTCAAGTTGTTAAATTTTTCTTTAGAGGACCTAAGCTCTGATACCAATTGTTGGTATTAACCGATGACTGAGAGGGGGGGGTGAATCAGTAAAAATAGTTTATAAACAATAATATTCCAAATTGACTGGTCTGCAACTACCCTTTTATAATTAACTTAAAACATTGCATTAATCATGATGGTAAGAACATTGAAGGAAATATATTTGCATGCATCAAATAAACATCACATAACACTAGCAATTATACATGGAAACCCTCAGTTAGAGGGAGAAAACCATGGTGGGGATAACCCACAATCTCTTTTACTGCAGTAAAAAGAGTGCTCGGTTAAGAGCTTACAGTCTTGTTCCTTCAAAGAACATCACCCTATTAAAGATCACTGGTATCCTATTAAGAAAACCTTAGAATCTGTTAGGATTCACCTTTCCAAAGGATTTTACACTTCCTTCATGGAGCGACCCTGTTAGGGGATTTTACAAATAGAACTGGTTAAGGTTCACCCTGTTAAAGGATTTAATTTGCTGCAATGATTAGAGAGCAACAAATCATTCATCAGATGATGACACTTTTCTATCGAATAGATCCACTTTATATCTACTTCAATCTCTGCTCGGTGATGACTTCACCAATTCATTAAGGAACCCTTCTACCCTTAGCTCGTTCTTCACCTTACTCTGATATTCAATCTCTGCTCACTCACAACTCCCATGACACCAAAAATCAAGATGAAAAACATGTATATAGCTTACTTCAATCTTGGTGCGAACTTTCCCTCCAAAATTTGAACTCAAAAATCATTCTATGCACCAATCCAATTGTTCCACAAATCTCACCAATTATATCGGTGAGACTATCCGTTCATGCCAAAAATCTCGTCGGTTCTCTAGCAAGCACTCTGGCTTTAGCTAGCTCTTTCTAAATTTGTCGAATCAACATGTTAGCAAGCCAAACATGAAGATGACTACACGTGCTTATCCTTTTCACTTCACATTCTTATCAATCACTGTTATGATCTGCTACCGATTGCTTCCTTTATATTAGTGAACCTGTTTCACTCAGCTGAACTACCAGTTGCTTCCTGTCAACTGGTCTCTGCTCACTGATGGAAGTCTTCAGTCCCCTATTCCTTACAAATCCACTATAGCCCTTTTCCGATTGGTTGTGATGACATTAGAGCCGGTATTTTTCATCAATGACAACCTCTAAGTACCTCAAACTTCATCATGCTCACTATGATGCCAATAGGTCATCCCATGGAGAATAGGCACAAATGAACCTAGAAAGGTGATGAGGATAACACCCGCTAAAATAGGGGCATAAACATGAGATATAAATTGGCCCAGTGATAATTTACAACACTACACCTATAAAAGAACATTTTTCCTTATTTTCATCCTACACAATCCTAATCACTTCCTAGAGCATGCATTATGCATGGATTTCTTCAAATCAGAGCATTGTATAGCAACAAGTAACAACAATATTTATGCAAGTGTGTGTTCATGATTGATCTTTTCTTGACATATAATATTCTTGCATTAACACTTGAGGGTTCTATTGTATCGTGATAAAAATATAGGGTTTTAGGTCTCATTTGTGTTGGCAAGGTTTCAAATTTAGTAAACCCTAAACCCTTTGTTATTTATTTTCTCTACATTATGTTTTCATATTGACTGGCTATGTCAAGTTATCAATCACATTAATTACAACCTATGCCTTTCATGTTGTCATCAACACTAGCCCTTTAGTCTTAGGTGGTTCCCATTCTCTAGTTAATTCTTTTATCCTAGATATTAAGTTTTAATTTTTTGTGGCCCATTATCCCCATGTCCCTTCCATTGCCCCTTAGTCTATACTAAACACCACATCTTCATGTATGTTACACCAATTTTAAGTTGTTTGGTTGCATTTCATGACAGGGAGTTCCCGTTTGTCCCAGTCAGCATTCTCACTGAAAGTTATATATTTGTTGGAGTGCTTCTAAGCTCCCTATGAAACCATCAAATGTCTCACATGACAGAAGACATAGTGATTCTTTATTTTTTCTAAAGGCATAGTATTCACCCAAGATCTCAATAGACTCCAGTGAATCTCTAACATATGACATGGCTACTTACTTGGTTTGTATTGTATTCCATGAAAGCTTCTTCCTTCACTGGAATCCTTTCTAAGCCTCCCCAAACCACCAAAAACTATAAGAGCATATGAGATGGATGTTGAACCTAGTACATAAAGTGTTCTAGGGTAAGTAAAGTATTCACTGGATCCTCATCCAATCTCTCACGAGTTGCTGAAAAAGTATATGCATCCACATAGATGTTGAACTCAAAGGACAAATCAATTCACTAAAAGATTCAGCTAGAGCACTTTTCCAACTCCAACAAGTGCATGAAAGGAAGACAAGGATGAAATGTAAGTGTTTTGACATAAATTTAATTCTATCAAACCTTATATGTTCGCTAGAACACCCAAATGGTCCCCGCAAGCTAGCGAAGTTCTTACAAGGATGGTTTGTCAAATCAAAGGTCGTGGCAAGGATTAAAGTTGGCAACTCTTCCGTGTCAAAGGTGACATGGATCTCATTTTTCTTTTTGCAAAAACTTGAACCTTGGCTAGGATAGTTCATGTGTCCTAGCGAAACAATGAAAAATTACATAGTAGATCAATGTGCCAAGTCGAAAGGTCTTTTTGAAGCTAAAATATTTGTTGGGATGTTCTACGAGATATTGTGAAGTGGCAAAATAGACATGAAAAAGTTGACAAGTCAAATAGGAGCCTTATTTTTTCACCAAAAGGAAATTGAACCCCATCAAAAATCATCGATGCAATTTGATCAATGACTTAAATTCAAAGTGAACCAATGGCTCACTAACAAACAACTCATTCTCATGAATTACATTAATGGAACCATTATAGAGATTTTACTTAGATTCTTTCTAATTTTCTTTCACAATTTGAGCAAGCAAATATTCACAAAGCTAGTAGGGACTAGACAAGAAGATATTTGTCAGTTGTCTACAAATGGGGGACTTTCAAGGTGATTGTTCAGCTATTTGGTGCCATTAGAACGGGTAAGTCCATCATTGGTTTATCATTGTAATTAGGGTTTTTCTTAAGATTTAAAAGTTGATATTAAAATAATTTGTCTATGAATTCGAATTGTGCTCTAGTTTAGCTGAGAATTATCGTAAAGCCTGCTAAATTGTTAGTGAGGTCTTAGGGTTTTTTTGTTAAAAACCTAGAAAGGAGGAATTTTGAAATCCCTAGTTGTAACATGGCTATTTCATCAAAGGGCTTAGTGAAAATTAAGGAAAAAAGTAAATGGGGTGAAAAAAATGATGTTTACAAATGATTTGATTGACCAATTGCCTAGCTCTTTGAAAAGAACTCATCATCAATAGGGGTTGGGTGTTCAATCCAATGCACAAATATCCAGCATAATTGTATGGATGGTATATTTCCAATGGATGGATATACATTGTTTAAGTATCATTTTAGGAAGTGCATGAGGAAAATCATTGTCTACAATCCATAAAGATTAGGATTGGAAAGACTAGTCGCACCCAATTTTTTTTTAATGTTGACTTGATTAGGGAATTGGATAAGAACTATGTGCCTAAGAATAATATTATCTACATTGGGGATAGTAATGTTGGCCCAAGGTTTGTCGTTGCACTAAAATATCAACTTACTAATGCCTGATACAAACATCTGAGATAAACAAACCACCGAAGGGAGTTAAGACATGTCATGAATCCTCTAGGGTGGCACTGAACAACCAAGGGGATGAAGGTACCAACCTTCCAACAATTTCCCCAGCTTGATCGAGGGATTCAAACTCGTGACATGAGCTCTGATACCACTTGTTGGGCCAAGTTTTACCCTTGCACCAAAATATTGACCTATTAATGATCGATACAAACCACAAGAGGTGGATGAGCCATGTCACGTATCCTCGAGGGAAGCACTGAACAACCAAGGAGACAAAGACACCAACCTTCTAATAGGTAAACCAATTTAAATTAACAAGGGATTAATTTGTAAGGTTTTTAATCCTGACCAAAATGCTTAGATGCTAATTGATAGGGGGTCATTCACCAGAGAATATGAGAGACTACATTATCATTATTTGGTTAAATGGATCCCTAGTCACAGGCCATAGGTAAGTGACAAGTTGCGAATATTTACAGATGTTGATAAAGAGTCATTTAGCTATGACATGTTTGGAGAATACCTCCATAAAACATACTTTTTTTTATGTCGGGTCCTTGGATTTGATGCCAAGATGTTCATGTCAATAAATCTTATGGTTTTTTCAACAAATATCCAAAGTTGGGACAACAATAGCATTTTTATAATGCCTCTTTCCTAGAATAGAAGCTCAACAAGGTCTTGGACGATATGAAGAAGGACAACTCCATTGTGCATTTTAAATGGTATTTTTGATGTGTCATATCTTGTTATTCAGAGGTGTGGAATCAAGGGTTTGGAAGCCACCAATAAGATTAAGACTATTGGATAAGAAAAATAAGTAGCTCCTAGTCCAAGAATGGACCTAAATTTGGGACAGTGGATGCCCACAAGAAAATTAATTGTATCTCAAATAAATCTTTATCAATGAAATTTATAGGGATCTTGACCACTTATTAGATTGGAGACTGTTTAAGACAATCATGAAATTCCTATGACCATTGGATATGCAACCAAAACTAAACATAAGCCACAATTGGGGAGATTGGTAAATATTTTAAGGTGACACTATTATCAGAGTTCATGGATTTGAGGGTGTTCCCCACTTGCTTCCTAGATCAGTACCTGACAGAGTTGCATTTTTAGAAATTGTGTGACAAATAATGAAGGAATTTGACAAAATTCATTTAAGAATGAATAAGAAGTCTTCTATATTGTCTTCCATTCTCATTGTTTCTAATTTTCAAGTTACCTCCAAGGAGGGTTTTGAGCTCATCAATTCACAGATAGATTACTCCAAGTTTCCATTAGGTAAAGGAAGAATGTTTGACCCATAGCATTTTATACACAATTACAAATTGGTTGAGAAATCTGAAGCCTGTGGGAATGAATTCTCTTGTCTTAAATATTTTATAAGAAATTGTATCAATGAGGCCCAAGTGGAAAGCAAGATAGAACTTTATGAAAGGATTCAAGTAGATGAAAAGATAAGGATGGAAGTAGACCCTTCCTATGAAGGAGATTTTATGGATATTGTGGATCTAGTTGTGAGAGTTAGAGTGATGTTATTAAATGAGGCCAGGTTGCATTCTAATGTGCCTAGAAGAGGTGTCAGTGCTCCTCATGATTTTTCCCCAAGGTGTCTTACACCTCTACATTACTTATCTCCTCAACCCTCTCTCAATCCAAGCTTTTTTTGTGGATGAGAGTGCAGCTATGGACACATCATATATGATGGAGGTTATTCAAGTTCATGGGGTTGTAGAGGTTGAACCTCTAAAGGATAGGTTGATTACTAATTTTGATACTTGAGATCAACTAATCTTGGGTGATGCAAGGATAGTGGCTAATGCCACATTTATGAATGTTGATACCTTGGTAACCACTAGAGAATTCAAATATGTTTATGATCTAACTGAAAGGAAAAGGGCATCCCAAAATGACCTATGAGAATCAGTATGAACCTTCAGTGTCCTTTGTTTCTTTTAATTAAATTTTTAATGTCATGATATAAGAACATACTACTATACCTTTAAAGGATAAACATAGTTAATTTCCCATTGCATTAACCCTTTGAGGAAAGATAATTCAACTTATATATTTATGTAAATTTCAGCAGCGTGACATGTAAATTAATACTTTAAAACATGAAAGAAAGAAGAATTAGACAGAAGAGAAGAAACACCAATATACATGGAGAAAACCTTTTTAGGTAAAAAACCTTACACTCCAAAGCATCAAACCAATGCATTCTTCTGTAACAAATAATTTACAATACACTTGCAAGATCATAGCCTTAACATTGAGACTACATCTTTCTCTTTTATAAAGAAAATGTAACAATGTAACAATAGCTTTGAATAATCACCATGTCATCCTTCTATAATGAATGATACACAAAATATTCAATAGTATATAAGCTAGGTGGCAATGAAAGTAACTCCATCTTCAATAAAGAAAAAAAATTGAATAAAGCACATAATCATTGGCTCTAAATTCATCCTACAATTAGAAACAAAGTTATCCTCTTCCTTGGGCATAAATATTCAAGGAAAGCATTTCAATCCTTAACTTAGTCTCCAAGAAAAGATAAAAGAAAAAAATGCTTTCTTTTCTTTTTCTTTTTAGGAATAAAAACTACACAAGTATCTCTTCTAAACATAGGAAATTGTCAAAAAAAAATTTATATTAACATGAAATATTTGACTGCAATCCCCCAAATCATAGGACTTACAAAGTGGGCACCCATTTCCTAAAAGATAAGGATTACACCATATCTTTTTTCGTACACAATAGGAAACATTTCATTGAATTCACCTACTGCCACCTCTCTAAGAGAACCCACAAAGTGAATGGAAAACTTAGAAACTAATCAACTTAAGATAAATAAATATGTACTAATAATAAACTAAATTAATTATTGAAGTTAGGACTCAAAGGTTGAGACACCTTAATCCCAACACTCGTGTATATGGTTGTGACTAAACTGGCTCCAAAAAGTCACGATTTCCACATAACACGAAGGTTCGTTGAAAATTACAGATCTTGGTTGTTCTCGGCAGAACTAGTTGTGTCTTTCATTTCTTCAAAAAAGTGTATAACACGAAGGTTAGTGATCTGTTTTGGATAGAGAATTTTTTAGTGGTGAGGCAAATTCCGCTTTTTTTTTTTTGAGGAAATGGTGAATAGTCTGGGCCAATATAATGGTCAAATCACCCGAAATTTTGGGGTTAATGGTCCGCTGTATTCTGGCTTTGCCATTGACCATACACCATTCGACGTGCATGCCTGTAATATTCGCCTAGAATCACTCAGACGTGGGTATTAGATCACCTTCGTTATTCGCCAGAAATAGTAAAATGACCATGTACCCAAGACCTAATTCGCCAACGGTAAATTAAATGTTCATTGCACATGTCGGCCAAATTCGCTAATATCAATCAAAACATTATAAGCATTTGAGGACCCATTTCACCCCACTTAAATCAAGATGCATTTTGAAATGCCCCCGCAATTTGCCAAAAATGCAATCATGGATTGATATAAATACAATTGAAAGTTTGAAACACCCTTTCTTACAATTTGTTCATGTCTAATTAGTAAATTTGGGAGCTCTTGATTCACATTCTGTAATTTGAGTTGGACGTCAAAGTTCATTGTAGGGCGGAGGGCCAGAGTTACAATCATGCAACAAAGGCCCAGGCATTCCTAATTCCTGATTCAAAGAATTGAGAAGGCATAAAGGTGAGTAATCATTTCTTCATACTTGATAGTATTAGTTTTAACTTTTAATTCGTAGTGAGAGGTCAAGACTCAAGATGTCACAGTCAGACATGGGTGAGACTCCTTAGGGTGGTGAAGGGATTGAGATGTCAAACAAGGGTGAGACTGAGACTCCTCAGGGTAGTGAAGGGATTGGGATGTCAAACAAGGGTAAGACTCCTCAGGGCGGTGAAACTGAAGGGATTGGGAGGCCATCAAAATGCCCAAAACTTAAAGATACTACCATAAAGTCTTACTTTGGAATTGGCAAAGTTTCTGGTCCATCAACTTCTGCAGTTACAGAAGCCATTCACAGTAGGTCACCACCACCACAAGGTGGGATTGTCATTGAGTTAAATGCATCAAATGAGGATGACAATACTAACATGACAAAAGATGCTCTAAGGGATGCACACAATGAGATAATTCATTGGGATGCAAATGCTAGTACTGAAGATGACGTTCGTAGGAAGAAAAGAAAAAAGAAAGTAAAACTGGGGTGGGAGTGGGAGATGACAAGGAGTTTTAAGATTGATTGGGTAGAAAAGTACCCATTCATTGAACCAGTCCCAAACAATGATGAACAACCAACAGAATGCAGGTGTAAGATTTGTAGCTGGAAAACTAAAAGAGAGAAGAAGATGCAGCTAAATCTTGACACCATAGAAAAGCATATTGGTAAGGTTTATGAAAAACAGATCTTAGATGGAAAGGAAACACCAGTAGTAAGATGGAAATCAAAGGAAGAATGTCCTCATGTTAAGTATGTCGTAGAATATGAAGAGCATAACCACAAAATGACAATGATTGGTAATAGTGGATTTGGAAATACAATCAAGGTTGGGCTTGAACATGCAGCGAAAGATGCAAACCTGGCAAAGACTGTTCAGATAAGTGTTATTTTTCATATTCTCTCGAGAGCACGTCCTATGAAAGATTTCCCATAATATAATAATTTATTATCTTTTTTGAATGTTCCTCACTATCCTATGTCACATTGGTCAATAAACGCTGGATGGGAAATGGCAAACTGTCTCACCGAGGTGGAAAAGCAAAATTTATAGGAGAGTGTAAAAGAGTTAAAATTCATTTCATTATCCATTGATGAAGTTACTATGGTAGATAACACTGCTTGGGTCTGTATGCATGTGTATACTGTAAAAGAACACTTTCGTTGAGCTCATCTACTCTATGTTCGTAAAATGAGGGGCAATTCAATAGTAGAAAATTTATATTTGGAAGTTAAGAAAGCTTTGAATGAAATTGTTGGTATGGATGACTTGACAATTGTCAAGAATTTGGTGTGTGTTGGAGCTGATGGAGCTGCAGTAATACAAGGTCAAAGGACCAGTCTTTGCGCAAGATTACAAACTAGTATTGCACCATACATGGTTGGAATTCACTACATGGCCCATCGAATGAATTTAGCATATAGAATTGTAATCAATTTCCCTATAGTGTCAAAAGTTGAAGATCTGGTCCACGAGCTCCACTCATACTTCTGTCGAAGTCCTAAACGTTTTGCAGAATTTTAGATTTTTGCTGAGGGAGTAACAACAGGAAACAAGCTTCTTAGGGATGTTGAGACCATATGGATCTCCTTGCATGGACCAATGGAACGAGTTCTAACAGAATATCAATCCTTGATCGGACTAATGTATGAGCAACGCCTCACAGTAGACAAAGCTCATGATCTCTTACATAAGTTAAGTGATATAGAGACTCTGCTAACTTTAGGTAGTCTTCTCCCCATGTTGGATTCAATGAAAAAACTTGTTAAGAAATACCAAGACATAACTATGTATATCAATGAGTATAGCACTCTACGTAAAATGACATGCTTGGGCCTAGATGGTCTATATTCAGATCTAACAGGGCGAAGCCCAAATTTTTTTATGTGGCAGATAATTATAGATTTGAATCATGCTGAAATTTTTTTACATTTCAATACAAAAAATGAGTTATGTGTCTTTGTAAAAGGATTTCAGATACCAATGCACCAATCTAAGACGAGCAAGCGAGGCAGAGCACTACCAGTTAAAAAGGAAGATTTTGATAGGATTGTTAAATCTGTTAGTGATAATTTGAAGTCTATTACATATGAACTTTCAACTGAGATTCATGAAAGATTCCCTCGAGAAGAAATACTTGAATCCAAGGGTTATGTGTATCCTCAATTTTGGCATTCAATTGGAGATAATCCAAATGACGCAAAGGTGTTTCATAAAAAACTAGAGGAATTGATATTGACAGTTTCAAAAGATGCATATTGCAATGGACAACCAATAGAAGGAATTTTAAATTCAGATCAACTTAAAAAACAATGTAAACGCTTTTCATTGTGTATGAAACAATAGTTGGTTGACTTGGAGAATCTATTTGAACTTGGATCAATCACAAGGCTTTGGAAAAGGATAGATCACAGTGAAGTATTGTGTATTGCAATACCAAAATATTTCAAACTTGTTGATTTATGTCAAACAATGATATTGGGTCGGTGGAAGATGAGAAAGTTTTTCAGTGCATTAGGGCTTTTGAAATCAAAGATCAGAAATAAATTAGACAAAAATTTGGAAACTTGCTTGAGGTTGTTTGTAACTCAGTATAATGTTAGATATTTTCCATATGATAAGGCACTGGCAATCTAGAATTCCATGCGTGAAAGACTAGGGTTGTGCAACACTTTAAAAGTTGGTGGTGCTATTGCTAGTGGTAGGGCTAAGACAAATGATGGATCGCAAACTCAGAGTTAGCATGAAGACAAAGAAATTTTTTAATACCCGACTCAGAATGAAGATGAACCTGTTAGTACTAGTTAGTTTCCGGATCTTGAGTCCATTTGGGATATAGAAGCCTTAGAGTGAGTCACTCAAGTGAATTAACAGTCAGTTTATAAGTATTTATACTATAGTTCTTGAGTCATATTACAATTTGCAATACTATAGTTGTCATTGATGATTTTTGATATTGTATTCCTTGAATTTATCAATCAGAATAGATACTTATTTCATATTTTTAATTACGAATTTGAATTATTAGTAAATAATTAGAATTTAGTTTCTGAATTATTAGTAAACAATTAAATTATTAGTAAATTGGTTCCACGTTATGTTGAACATGAAATGCAACAATTTGTGTCACAAGATCCATAAAATTATTCATATTTCATAACTGTTAGAACCTTTCTACTGTTCTACATTAAATGCTTAACATGATGTTCATGGCGATTAGGGTTTTGTGTTTGTTTTTTTGTCTTAGTTGGCTAGTAAACCGAAGTTGTCGTGCGTTGAAAATATGAGTTATCCTCTCTTTATTTGTCCATGTCAACGTCAAGTGCGGTCAAACAGTTGGTCAGACAATGAGACATGTTTAATGTTTCATCTCTAACTCACAGATAAATTTCATGTTTAACAATTTTAGTGACGAGTTAGTGAGTGTTGGTTTGGGTTTAAATCGCGAGGTCTCTAGTTTTTTGGATGTTAGCATTTTATGTTAGCGAGCTGGAGATTGTTAATGAAATTGCTTTGGTCGCAAGGTCTCGAGTTGCTCTGATGCCATGCATTATAGCCGTGAGAGTTAGCGAGTAAGTCATTAATGATCTGTGTGCCACTGCTCGTGCCTATTTATGAAGGTAATTAACATAAAACATCAATTTTTGTTGGTACTTGCTGGGTCACTACGGTCAAGAGATAAATAGTTTGAGATTTTATGGTTATCGCTAGCTCACAGGTCCTTTATCATCAAGTCATTTTAAGTCACGAGCTTGCGATTACTAGGAGATTTTAGTTGTCGCTACCTCGCAAGATGTTTTGCACTTGACCATTTTATGTTGCGAGGTTGCGATTGGGTGTGATTTTATGTTATCGCAAGGTCGCGAGGTGTTCGCGATTAAGTCATTTTAATTTGAGATCATGCGATGTGGTTGGTATCACAGCATAGTTGGTTTCATCAATTGATCGCATATTTTGAAGTTGTTTAGCATTTTATGTTGCGATCTGGCAACAAGTAAGTTTTGATCTGCTTTTGTGGTCATCGCATGCTCGCGGGTCTGTAAGTCTTAATTCAAAAACTGTTGCGAGCATGCGATGGCGGTTAAGTGTCTTGTTGTCGCGGGCTCGCGAGGGTTTAATTCAAGTTAAGTTTTGAGTTGCAAGCTTGCAATGAAATAAGTTGTTTTGTTAGATTTGCAGTGGTCGCCATCTCACAGGTAAAGAAAGAATATTACAAATGTTGTTGCAAGGTTGCGCCTGAAGGGCTTGATGAAGATCAACAACTGTCGCTCACTCGCGAGATTCTTTGAGGATTCATAAAAGGGGTTGCGAGCTTGCGATTAAGAGGATTTGGTAGCATTGTAACTAACTTGCCGGTAACATTCCAAATTGTTATAACCGGTTGCGAGTGTGCGATTAAAGATGGGGATTGACACGTGGACTTGTTTGCTGGGTTTTGTAAAAGTTTTGAATGGCAATCGCCAATCAAATAGAAGGGCGTGAATTCAAATTTTGCTCCAATACTTCAGCTTTGAATTAATGCCACAGTAGCTAGTTCATGCAAGTGTGCCAATTAATGAGAGAAGTGACGATGCCCAAATACCATAAATTGCATGATCGAGCCGAGATTTTGTATAATTGCATTAATGCATTCTATCTTCGAGGTAATCCAGTGAATTGAGCTCTGCAACAACGTTGGAGATTTCAGAGTGTTGGGTGTGGGAAAATTTCAGAAAATTGGTTAAATTTTTCTCCTACAGCTAAAATGAGAAAGGCGATGAGTGGAACTGGAGGGTCCAAGCCCAAGGCCACGACAAGTGGAGGTTCCAAGCCCAAGACCACTGAGGAAAAGAAGGATAAGAAGTACAAAGAATAATTTGTAGATTTGCTACCAAGGACTTCCATTGCTTTGAATACAAATGATTTGGCATGGAAAGATGTATGGAGCCAATGTAGAAACCAGACCACGCTTCATATGACTGATATTGCTCTGTTTCATTATTTGTGGAATAATAGGGTTAAGGGTGTCCCAATTTCAAACCTTTGGGATTTAAATATGGCAAAGTTAATTGTGCCAGATGTGTATGTTGACGTAGATTTGATCAAAGAGTTGGCCAAATGCTATTGCCCAGTATCTAGGGTAATCAAAAGAAAGAACCAGTCTGCCCTAGTTTCAATTAATAGAGCTAGCTTCGTTGAAGCTTTCCAGATTACTGGTGCTGCATGTACAGAAACTGATTTGGAGCGGATTGCAGAGGATTTTGACAAATACAAAGGTGTTATCAAGAAGCATGCAATGCCCAGATACATGCCTAGGATGAATAGGAAACCGGTTATAATTCTAGATAGTATCAAACCACCATTTGACATCACACCTTTCCACCATTATATGCATTGTGAATCAGGTGAATCCACCCACCAATTACACTGAGGTGATTCAAGTGAATCCTTAATATGATTCCAGACTAATAGAAATTTTGCATTCCTGGGCATAATAGGAAGCATTAAATGAAAAATTGCATACACCATAACAATGCAACAAATGAAAAAAATCACGATTCTGATCATTTGAAAGAGATAGAATTATACACCAGAAAGAAATAGATCAGAATTTAATTTCTATTGAATAAAATTACTACTTCTGTCACAAAATAAATTTATATATAACTCCTTCAAGAACCTGCACAAATCTTGACACTAAATACTTTTCATTTTCTCTGGAAATGACTATACAACTTGCTCCCTTTAGTGCCTTCACCTAGAGTCTAGAGTCACTACTGAAACCAGAAAAGGAACCCCAAAGGCACCATAATTTCGGAACCCTCAAGAGACCCCCCCAAAAGGAACCCTTCTAATGGCCTTGATTTCCCTTTTTATAGAAGAAAAGGGAGCAACAAGCTTCAGGCCAAGAGACACATGCCAACAGAACATTTACTCTCAACAATTAGGCCTAAAAGGCCATATGCAAAATTTTGTTACAAAAATATTCTTTATCCATGCACTGGCCATGAATCAAAATTTTCTGAAGCAAAACTTCTTTAGCCATACCATTATCACCCCGATGCCTTCAGATGGAATGTGAGATGTTATGTTCTTTCCAACAGATCGTTTCCCTTCTCAGAATGGATACTGGGACTTGGCAAGAAGTAAAGTCACTCCTAAAAATTAAAATAGAGGAGGAGCTTCAACCTTCATGCCCAGGAACAGAGAAAATGGAAAGAGGATCTCGAGCCTTCATGCCCAGGATCAGGAAAAGTGGAAACAAGAGCTTTAGGGTAAACATAATATGTTGGGGAGGGGTCACAACTTCCATGTCATCACAAAGATGGCTGGCTGCCACTCCCCACCCAAACAAATCCTTCTTTCATTCCTCTGTGGGCTCCTTCTTCAAACCCCCTGCCATCCTGTGGCAGAGTAGAAGTAGAGGATGTGCCATGCGTGGCCTTTCTTGATAAGAAAAGGCTTTCACACTCCCTCTAGCAATCCTTCTCACTTTCACAACCCCTCTGACAATAAACAAATTCACACAAGAGAAAACAAAAAAACACCCATCCTGTATCACAGAGCACACAACAACTCCATGCACGATCCTGCTCAAACATCATCTTCCTTTCTGAGGAAAAAACCACTCTCAGAAAATGAAAAAGGTTTCTTTTCTCTTCTACCAATTAAGTCACCACTCCATTGTATTTATAACTTTTTAACACTTCATCTAGTGATGCTCATTCACATAAAAAATCATCGTTTTGGTGCTTTTCAACATGACTCTAGACTTCTATCAATTCCACTACATCCTGCTAAGGCTCATCTTATGTGAATGATTTTGTTCTAATTTTATTCCTCCTTGATTGTACAAATTCTTCTTCAAAATCCATGACAACAAGCAACCTCTAATTTCTTAGAGAAATCCGTGATCTCCCATCTCTAACTTAGAAGCTATCCAATCCTTTTATGCCTCTGAAATCGTCGTCTTCGCTTGTCTAATCAACCTCAACTCAGGAGAAACCTTCAAACTAGTCCCTCAGGAATGATTCGGCATCCAAGCCTTGAAAATTCCTCGTACATATTAGCTTGCCACCATAGTTGTCGCTAGCTCTCATGTTTGTTTAATGTTAGCATTTTTAGGTTGCAAGCTAGCGATCAGATAGTTTGTGGTTAAGTTTTATGGTTATCGCCAGCTCGTGAGGTAAAATGTCTGAAGACGTGATCAATTCGCAAGCTAGCGACAAGCAGCGTTTTATGTTACCAAGTTGGAGATTGTTAATGAAATTGCTTTGGTCGTGAGGTCTCGATTTGGTCTGATGTCATACATTATAGCCGCGCGAGTTAGTGAGTAACTCATTTCATACAGTTGTCGCTAGCTCTCATGTTTGTTTAATGTTAGCATTTTTAGGTTGCGATCTAGCGACTAGATAGTTTGTGGTTAAGTTTTATGGTTATCGCCAGCTCACGAAGTTAAATGTTTGAAGACCTGATCAAGCCTGATCTTCCGAGTGAAGTGCTAGTGGTTATGAGATAAATAGTTTTATGTTGGCGAGTACGCGACAAGGGTTAAAGTTACCACTATCTCCAAGTCGCTACGGTGATGAGGACTTAACATTTTTTGGTCAAGAATTGGCGAGTGGTGGTTCAGTTTCCCTCAGTCGCTAGATCTCGAAGTTATGAAGGCTTAGCATTTTCAGCTTGCGAGTTGGAGATAGAGTCGTAAGGACTTGTCGCTAGGTTGCGAAATTTTCTAATGGGCAGTCTTTCAGGTAGAGAGTTGAGGACTGTGTGCCACGTGTTTTAATGACTTGACGGGGACTGCTGAGGTGCCAATATATTTTTTTTACATTTTGGAAAAAGGTTGAAATAGCCAATTTTTTTTTTTATGGTTTAAAAATATCTTGAAATCGCCAATATATTTTTTTTATGGTTTGAAGGTTTGAAAATAGGTTGAAATCGCTAATATTTTTTTTTATGGTTTGAAAATAGGTTGAAATCGCCAATGCAAATATTTTTTCTGGTTTTAAAATCACAATTCGCCCATGCAAATATTTTTTTGGTTTTAAAAATATTACAATTCGCCTGGATTTTTCACAAACTTTGAGCGATCACGAATGATTCACCAATGGAGATTATTATTTTTTCTCTGTAAACCGCAAAATTTCGCTAGTAAAATTAAAATTTTCCTCTGCAATTATACACCTTTCGCCTGGTTTTTACACCTTGTTCGAGGGGGGGGGGGTTTCTTAAAGTTTTCCCTGGTTTTGGAGCCAGATTAGTTGCATCCCATGTATATTTAGGATGTGATAATGTGATGGTTATACTTATGCTATGATTTGAAGTATGCAATGTTCTAGCATGTATGTGGATGCAAGATGATGTGATGGAGGCACTTATTTTTGTGTGTCATGACACTAAACCAAAATTACTGCAAGGCAGATAGAAGAATAGTTAGTGAGAAGAATGGTTATTAAGAAGTGAATAATGCTAGTTAGGGATAACAAAGGGTTGATCAATATTAGATATGAATACAGTTGATGGATCAAATAATATAGATAGAAAAAATGATTTACAAATCGATTGATTGAGATTAATTGATAGTAAATAGATAAACCGATTAGAATTTAAGCTTGTTACTAGTGCACAATTACCATCATAGAGCAATTTTATTTTGCAAGTGCATATATTTACACCGAGGTATAGTAATGTTATGCTTGTGTTTGTTCAAAGTGATAATATTTTAGCAAGGAATTTTTTATAATCGAGGAGAGATGGTGATGGTATGAAAGCTTATTATAGCAGGTGAATAGTTTATTATGGGGCGGAATGTGAGAGTGATCATGGAAGTGACAAATGTAATGCATCCTCTAACGTGACATCAAATATCCAATCCTAAATACTAATTTGGGGAATGACCCAGTCAAATATAGGACTATTTATTATGAAATGGAAAAAATGGACTAACTTAATTGTGATATTGGATGGGAGAAGTTCATGCTAGATATCTATGAATCTTAGGCCATGATAGTTGTAGAAATTTTTTAGTATGGGATGGATGGAAATGGGATTTTATTATGAATAGAAATAGATTGACTTTATTATGGATGGGAGTGGAAAATTAGATGGAGTTAAGATAGATGGAAGAGAATGACCTACTACACATGGAATCTATAAGAGGTTTTCACCATGATACTTGCCTAAGCCACCATCAAAGTGGCTTTCACCATAGATGGGTTATTTCTCTTTATTTCTTTTTTTGTCACAAAATACTCCAATTTGCCAACTTTTCAACAAGGTGACAATTTTTCTTTTTGATTTTTTTTACTCTTTTGACAATTTTTTGTGTTTTTTGAATGGGATACCCCAAGGGTTATGTGTATAACTTATGAAGGTGCATTCTATTTATTGTCTCTTCAATCAATTCACCTTCGAGAGTAGAAATTTGATACCCACGAGATCCATAAGTTGTTGTGATAATGAATAGACCCAACCATTCAGGTTCAAATTTCCCTGGCTTCTCTTTGTCAAGCTAATTTTTCTGATTTTCTATTAGGTTTACGCCACCAATTTCAAATCTTCAAACTTAGACTCCTTCCTCCTAATTTGTTTGCCAACCAACATAAGACCTTTATTTGCCAATCCTCTTGTTATGTTATCATCAATGATATCCTATCCCGAAGGAATTTGGATAGCACACTTATTAGATGTCTCAACTCAACGAAAGCATAAGCGACCTTACACAAGGTACACAATGGTATATGTGGATCTCATTCTAATGGTTCAATCCTATCCAAGAAGCTCACGAGAACTGGATATTATTAGCCTACCATGGAACAAGATGCTTATGACTTTTGTTAATAAATATTGTCAATGTCAGATACATGGAGATCTTATACATGCACTAGTACAAAAACTTTAGCCAATTACTTCTCCATTGTCATTCTTCGAATGAGAATCAACCTTGTAGGAAAGGTCCACCTCACTTCCTCTAATGGACACAAATTAATCGTCACCACCATTGAGTATTTTACAAAGTGGATCGATGCTATTTCCCTCGAGCATATCATCAAAAAACAAATTAAAAAGTTTATCTTGAACTATATCTTATGCTAGTACGATATGCCCCTTTCCATTGTCACAAAAAATGATCACCCCTTACAAAATTAGGATGTTTGTGAGCTTTGTGAGTAGTTCCATATCCATCTCTTTTCCACTTCCTACCACCCACAGAGTAATGTTCGAGATGAGGCATCTAGCAAAACCATATTAAAAATTCTCAAAAAGACTATAAATGAAGTTGGTCGTGATTGGTATTGTTGGCAATTGTTTTGATTGATGACCAAGTGTTATTGGTGTAAACCCTCAGCTTGTGTGTTAGCATTGATAATACATTCAATGTCGTGTTGTGTTTGTTAGACTGTGTGGAGATTGTTAGCAAATGTTGTCACTAATGTAGAATGTAGATGAATGTTCATTGAAGATGTTCCTAGTTATGGAGGCCCACCTTCTTGATGTTTGGTGTCTACACTCAACATGTTCTATTGGTACTTGTGATGATTTAATGATGGCATTGATTCTTATGGATGGTAGCAGAAGGTATCATGATGATATCATACTAATATAAGGATTAGAAGAATTGAGATGAGGCTTAGAAGAATTGAGATGAGGATTATAAGTATTAAGATTGGGATTAGAAGCATGATGATAAAGTAGATGTGATGGTGTTGATCGTGTGCTTGCTTCAAGTTGTTTTAGTATCTCTCTTATTTCTCTCAAGTGAGAAAATCATGTTGCGATATTATTTTGATCATTGCAGGTTGTTGAAGTATGCTTATGCAAGAAAGTGTATTGAAGACTGTCTGGGAGAATTCTCTGCATCCCTTCGCGTTTGTAGATATGATCTTGTGGTTTAAGATTTAATGTATATGTTTTGTGGACTTTGCACTCCTATCTTTTTAGGTCTCTAGTGTTATAGCTAATGTTTTTGAAATGCAGTAGGTTGCCCATAAGGTGGTGTTTTAGGACTGGTCCAAAACATGATCTACATTTCTCTGCATTGATTCTTCTTTTGTTGCAGCTTAGTAGACGTTCTTACAATGTTTGTGCAATGTTCCAATTCAACTTTTAGGAGATGAAATGTTTTACGTAATGTGCCATGATTATGATGTTTGGGCATTTGGGTATGAAGAACTTTGTATCACTTTGCTTGCACCAGCTTGTCTTTGCATGAAAATGTTGTTTCACATTTGAGGGATGTTTCTATGTGCTCAACATGATAATAGTTTCTCTTTGGTGCTGAATATTAGTTTTCAAGATGATTTGTACTTATCTAGCTGACAAGGCTTGTTCTTTTGCTCGCACTATTCTTTTGGACGTCTACACCAGCTTTGGAGAGTGTGATGAGTTGTATTTGGGTCTCACTATGCCTTGTGGTGTATTGAGTAATTCAATTGGAAGATATGTTTTTGGGCCGATTGGTTATGTGCTACACGATTGTTGTCTTGGGAGGATATGCACCAACATGTTTGATGTTTGGGACTATATTGGAAGGTGTCATAAGTTGTTTTGCGTCCTCTATATCTCTTGGATTGGGCTACTTTTATCACAATTATGTTTTGTGTTTGACCTAATGAGATCACTCCTTGTCCCCTATTTTGGCTAACCTAATTGATGTTGTGTGATGATGCAAATGGTATATATAGAAGATCAAATCAATTGCAATAAGTGTGGATTTGAGTGGAATGTGGAAGATGTGAAAGTGAAGCAATAAGATTATGTGGTGAAAGTATTGGAGCTTAAATGCCAAATGGTTGCTTGAGGTGGTGGGTCAAGAGAAGCTACATTTTAGGGAGATTGTTGGATACAGTGATGCTAAAGGCTTGTTTATTGTAACTTATTTTTCATGTATCTTTCTTGGAGATAGTGGGTCTCCTCAGGAATTCCTTTGTATCTTTTCCTAAGGTAGTGAATCTTAGCTACGAGTCATTTTCAGGGGTAGTGAGCTTCCTTGGGCGGTATCCCTAAAACAAATATTGTAATAATTGTTCATATAGTATGAGTTAACTCTCACCGTGGTTTTTAACTTCTTGGGTTTTCCACGTATATCTACTCTCTTGTGAAAGTGTGTTCATTGCTCCTAATCAAATTAAGGATTTTGGAATTTGAATTGTTTTGTAGATTTTCAAGTTTTGTCCAAGACTGATCATTCCCACCCTTTCAGTCTTGGGGCATGTTCACAATTGGTATCAGAGCCAATTTCCTTTGAGGAAGCTTAAGTGCTTGAGGAAAGATCTAGGATGGCACAAGATGGATCACACAAGGCATCAAGTTTGATGAAACAAACTACACCTTTTGGTAAGTCAAAATGGAAGGTTATTTGTCAAAGTTTGGAACTCAATCAAAGATGGTTATACATTTTCCCCTACTTCAACAGGTGTAGTTGACATCTATGAGAGCAATGGGAAATGAAGGAATGCAATCATGAGTGGATTATCATATTCAAAACTTGTGAAGGTGATACACTGTGGTACAGCTAAAGAGATGTGGGATAAACTTAACAATATTTATTAGGGAGATGACAATGTAAAGAAAATCAAATTGCAAAATCTCAAGTGTAATTTTGAGAATTTCAAGATGTCAGAGGAAGAAGATATTTCTCTATATGCTCTAGGTTGATGAGGTAGTAACTGGCATTGGAGGTATTGGCGTTGAATTCAAAGAAGATGAAGTTGTGAAAAAGGTACTAAGATCTCTTCCTAAATCTTATAGTCATAAGGTGTCTGCTATTGAGGAAAGTAAGGAATTGGATAAATATACAATGGATCAACTATATGATGCTCTATTTTCTTTTGAGATGAGATATTTTGGTAAAGGTACCCCTACAAGAGAAGTTACATTCAAAGTTAGTAAAAAGGAAGAAAATGGACGTGTTGATTAGCTTGATGGCTTTGATGAAGCTGAAGCACACCTTGTGAGAAGATTGAAGAAATGCATCAACAAATATAAAGGTAAATTACCTTTCAAATGTTTTAATTGTGGAAGAATTCGTCATTTTAAAAAAAATTGTACTCTCAAATAAGATAAAAATAAGAGAGGAGAAGATAGAAATAAGTCTAGAAGAATTTTTTATTCCAAAGATAGTAGTTATTGCTCTAAAGATGAGGAATGCAATGATTCAAATGATGAAACACTATTTATGTCTATCAAAGTTGATGACAAAGTGAGTAAAGTTAAAAAAATGTAAGGAGATAGACTGATAAAAACAATGAAAAACAATGATTGTATGGACGACCTTCCATGCTAAAGAGGAACCAAATGCTTGGGTGATTGATAATGGGTGTTCCAATCACATGATCAATGAGAGGAAAGTTCATCAATATTAAGATATAGAATGGTGGACCAATTAAGTTCGGTGGTGAAGAGTCTACCCAAATATGTGGAAAAAGGAACAATAATAATTAATGGAAAAAACAAGACAAGGGATGCTCTCTATGTTAAAGGATTGAAACATAATCTTCTTAGTACTATTCAAACGTGCAACAAAGCATATAAACTCACATTTCATGACAAAGCTTATGAAATCAGAAAAGGAAGCTTAGGGAGACTTGTTGCAAAAGGAACATGAATTAATGGAAAAAAAGAAGCTAAAGAAAAAAGTTCTCATCAAGTGGATGATTTCATTTGCTATCACTATCCCCTCCACAATAGACCTCCTCGATGACAATCCACTCTACTCTTTTGAAATGATGTTTCCTTTAATATTATTTAGTCTTTTATACATCACCTTAGTCACTATCTTATACATAGTATCACGTTCACTCATAGAATTTGTCACCTTCTTCATGGGAATCAAGGCTAGGAAGGAATGCTTCATCTCCCCTAGCATTGTCATTCTTCTCCTTGACTACGTGATTGCCAAAGTTAGATCATTTCCTATAATATCCCAAAACTTCTAAGAAAACTTGTTAGGAAGTTTTCGAGGCTTGGCACCTATTCGAGTTTGGTTGGATTGTGACTTTTCTAACTTCCTCCTCAATTACTTTCCTATATAGTCTCACATTTTCTTCTGATTTAACCACCTTTGAAATGTTACCAAGGAAGCTAGTTTGTTCAATCAATTTTAGGGGGTTCTTTGTATTGAGAAGATCTTCAAATAACCTAACTACCTCCTTGTTAACCTCCTCATCGGTCTACACCAATACTCCTTTGCCATTAGTGATTTTCAAGATTCTATTTTTGCTTCTCTTTGACTCGGAGGACATATGAAAAAAAAAAGTGTTTTTGTCCCCTTCGTTGAGCTTAGTTTCTCTTGATTTCTTCCTTTAGAAGGTCTCCTCCCTTGACAAGATCTCTGCATATTCCATTTTGAGGCTCTTCCCTACTCAAATACTTCTACATGCATGTTGCTTGTGATGAGTCTTTCATTCAATGCCAAAAGCTCCTACTCCAACCCATCTTTGTTTGTAAAAATGTTCTTGAAGTGAGCTTTGTTCCATTCTTTCAACTCATTTTGTGTCAGCCAATTTTTTTGTAGATTGGTAGATATTGTAACCTCCTTGTGCGAACTCCTCAACCCACCATTAAGCTATACTTCTTTTCAAGTTTTCACCTTTGAGCCAAATGTTCTCAAATTAATATTAGAAGAAGTTAAGATAATTTTAATTATATATGTGATGGAGAGAAATTTGAAATTTGAATTTTAAATAGTAGGATAATGTTAGTTTAATTAAATAATAAAATCATTTAATTGATTTAGAGGAAAAGTTAATAAAAATGTCGCAAGCAAGCGATGGTAATTTTTAGTGTCTACACAAGCATTTAGGTATTTCATCTTTACTATATCCTTATCTCATTGTCAATTATATTGTTTGTCTCTATCTATCCATATATTCTTCTCCCAATCATATCACACTACATGCATCTCCTCTAATACTCTAAAAAAAAATCTCAACTCATACAAACATCTATCTAATGGGGCATGACCCATTTATACTACTACTAGTCTAGATGATGCCCCTTCAATTTGGGGCTCCATAAGCTCTTTATGGTGAATTGTGGTATGATTTGCATTGATTGTACATGGCTTTCTTTTATCCTACCAAAACCAACCATCTATACATAACAGAAAATCATCTTCTTGATTATGAAATTCACCACAATTCAATATTCCATGCCCTCTAACATTGCAATATACTTAACCACCATCAACAATCACCTATCAACAATATTACCCATAATATATGTGTCCATTAACAAATACATGACTCCTAATTAAAAAATTGACTTAGTTTAAGACATTATTGATGATAGTGTAAAATTCATGATCAACTTTGCAAAGATATGGTACAAGATCGATACCATTTCCCACATTCCACCATAGATACACACCTTAATTGACTTAAAAGGGTACAATATTTTTCTCTTCGAATCACCTATATGTTAAGAGAGATTAAATGCATAAAATTTTGGTATCTTGCACCATTTACCACCTTAATAAGTTTCTATTAACCCAAAAAATATCACGTGGATAATGCTACTCATCCCTAACCCCTAAAATGAAATATGAGATAAAATAGAACCTTTAAAATCAATTGTTTCTCCTTTTAGTCCTAATGTCATAATAGTAGATTTTCCAATGTAGAACATTTTGCCTACTTTTAGTCTCGCAGTAAAAAAAAAACCAACAAATCTTCATCTCTTTCAAATATTACCTAATGTAAGCATTGAGGCAAAATCAATAGAGGGACCAATCCAACTAACTTCAAACTAAAACTTGTAAATACCATAATAACACTATTGATGTCTTTTTAATAAGTTGGATGCTAAACAAGGTGTGGGTGGATTTTCCTTTCTAGGTTTGAGGTCAAACAAAAGTTTTTCTTAACACAACATTTAGAGTTACACCTAAAATAAGATGATCTCATTTTAAAATGTAGAAAAAGGTGTCGTGTATTACATATAGAATTCCACCCCTAGACAAAACAATTTTTTTTAAAAGAGCTCACATGTGGAAACAATTTAAAGTAATGAGCAAGTGATATCTACAAACTACCAATACCAACATGTTGACAAATGTCCTCTTGGCTTCAATGCTCTTGTGATGCTTCAAGGCAAGGATTCACTCTATATTACACATCCAACCAAACTAATATGCTACAATATTCAATAATACAACAATCTCAACATAACAATAGTATAGAAAATCTTTCATCTAGATAGATAAAAGATGAAGTATCCAACAAATGAATTGAGAAACTTACAAGAATCTTCAAAGTTGAAATGGTCATTTTTATGCTTTATTTTGAAAAGCAACAAATACATTTAAACATCATATGACCTTCATTACAATACAAATTATCTATTAAAAACTTAAACATCCTCTATCAAATGCATGTCCCACATTTAACATCAATACTTGATCACAATAGAAATCTGTATTGAAGTATTTTAAAGCTTAATAATCTAGCAATCTAATGCACATTAATGTATTTGATAGCTAGGAATCATACAATATAAATGTGATCAATCCAAGTTATTTATTGATTTTTCTAATGCTCTTCTACTATCTTATTTTTGGGATTTATTTTTTGGGATTTATTGCATTTTATTGATGCCAAAGATAGATTATGATGTTCATGAATTCATATTCAATTCTTTCATTGATAAGAGTCATTCACCTTGTTGAAATCTTTAAGCTTATATAATAACATCCATAAAATAGTATGAGAGAACTTTCATAGATGCTAAACACCAAAGCATAAATGTACTTTAGAATTATTCCATCTTAATTAATCATAATTATGGACCCTTCAAATAGGTCTTCCATAGAGAATTTGTCGGTGTTATTACTTTTAAAGAAAAATGGATTTCTAAAATTGACTTAATAGTGGGAGATAGTCAACAAATTGGTGACTACATTCCACATGAAATATTTGTTAGCCCCTAAGAGCATAAGGTAGCTCTAGTGCTATCATGGACAAGATGGCTAAAATTACATAAAACCCATTGTTGAATGTCACAAAGGAAGTGACCTAAATTGTATTTATTTCATGTCATTTGTTAGGAAAATATGTTTTTGATTAAGATGAAGAGGCAAGCTTTTGAAAGGGACTAAACCCTCTACAAAGAAACTACCATCAAGCTAGAGAAACAAGTTCCATAAGCAATGGAGCAAGCAAACAAAGAAAGATCAACAAGAACAAAAACTAGGAGAATAGACAATGATAACACAACACAAAAGCAAAAAATCACATATAGAATACACTACCTACTTAAGGTCGGTCAATATTTGTACCACTCTTTGTTCAAGAAGTTGATTTGATCAAAAAAGGAAGTCTCCAAGGGATCCTCAATTTCAATGGTACTAGTATCTTGAACCATAGTCCTAGTTGCACTCAATTTCAATGGTACTGGTATCTTGTTTCTCCTCAATTTCAATGGTACTGGCCTTTATGTGACTCCCAACTTAGCAAGTCTGCCTACCATCTAATTACCTTGTCTATAGATGTGGAGAATAATATTTTATAAATATTTTAACACCTTTGCATTGTCTACAATACTTTTATAAGACTGGCGAGGATCAGCCTGTGCCCTTAGAATGTCTATGTATATTTTTTTGTCCCCATCAATCACTATGTTGGGAATAAATAAATCTTTGGCTAGGATTGAGCCTTGAAGAGCCGTAGAGCCTTCAAAATAATTGTTGGATTGAAAGCACAAATTCATACTATAGGCAGCTATGAACTTCCCTTTGTTGTTCGCTGCTGCCCACCTTCTGTGCCCCCAAGCAGCTTGCCCAAGATTTCCTTTCGAGGATCCATCATAATTGAGTTTAGCCCATCCCTTGTGAGGTTAAAAGGAACTGCTGAACATGCCATTTAATGTGGTATCATACATGGTAGTATTACATTTATCCAGCATTGACACAGGAAACTTAAACTGTAAATGGAATTCAATCACATGGGTTTAAAACAGGAAAATCATGGGAAAATACAGCAAATTTGAAATTTCAAAACCAAAAAAAAAAAAGCTAAAACACTCAGAAATAAAAAATCATGATTTTATATACAAAATCAGTGACTCTTTTTTAGGGAAAATACCCTTGATTAATTCAATTAGTTATTTCCCATTTTTCCAGGTTTGACTGGGATTTTGAAAAACCTAAACATGACAAAGTGACTTGGCATGGCCAGGGTGCTGATTAAACATGGGTAACCGCATTCTGTTCCAAACCTATGCTACTATGGTTTTATGTCAACATGAAAGTAGAAACAAGCAGCTCAGATATCGCACCACAGTGTTGATCAATAATTGTCAACACATGCAATTTGTCCAGATTAACATGGAATAGAATGGGGCCTTTATTAAATTGAAAAAATTGTACTATAAAGATGCAAATTACAAATTTACCTGTCCAGCAGGAACTGAATAATTAGACCTTCCTGGATCCCACAGAAGCCAGTTAAATCTCCTCTAATATTAAAAAATTCTCACTTAACTAGCATATCTATCAAGAAGGAATCACCCCTTAAAATGAAGCTTCACATTTTATGCTTTGCAAATATTTAATTTTGATGAACGTAGTATTCAGTTCTGCCAGAATCAGCTCAGAATCGTCCATAATAAGTTAAGATATAGTGCTCATTACAATTTGGTTAAATCTAGCCCAGGTGGTCATAAGAGTCTGCATAGCTGCAAAATGGTATGCTTGTTTCATCTCTTCTTAGTAGACATCAGGCGTCATGGAACAACCGCCTTAGTTGATCCACACTTGCAGGCATCAAAGTGACAGGACAGCGGTTATACTGCTTCATCAACAATACAGAATCAAAACATGTATATGGACATTAAAAGAATGCAATATTGTTAATTTTAATTATCTTCATAATTGGGATGTAAACAGGTTACAACTTTGCACAAAATACCAATAAAAGGTAGAACTAAGAAAATCAATCACGATGAGTGGAGATAGTAGAAATTATATGGAGCAGATGAGAATTAAGACTGTAGGGATGGATCAAGGTAAACTGTACTCAATTTGTTCACACGATTAGATAAATTTCTGCCTACAACAGACACATCCTTGCTGACTGTGTGTCCACTGGAATTCCTAAAGCAGGAATCCTTATTTTAAGTGTTAGGGTACCAAGCAAGAAGTCTTGTAAAGACCGCACCTTTGTCCGAAACTCAACCAGTACAGCAACATGAAAATATAACTTCCACAGTTAGCTAAATTCTGCAGCATTTCAGGGATGGATGGCAGGACATCTTCCGGGGATGGCAGTCCAGGGGGGCATTTTTGAGGTTACAAGTTCAACTATACATAATGTCCAAATTTAAGTCTAGACATTCATAGAATGTATCAAATTCAAAACTTTTAAGATATATGGAAATGCAGTTGGGAGAGCTGAAATTTTCAGATTGAGGATATATTGTGGATTTATGATTTGCATATAAAGCCTATAATACTAGTTCTAGTATGGATCCTATTCTGTGTTCGTGGATCCGACAAAAAAAAAATGAGTTGCATTCTGTAAATGTTATTCAAATTTATGTTCAAGTCTGAAGTTGTATAATTTTTTTATTCTTTTACTGATATTTACTGTTGCTTCTTATGTTACAGGTTGCTGAAGATAACATTAATTTATTTCTATGCATCTACAGCATTTCATATGACATATACTTATAGGAAATGCCCACCGATCAAGGCATGCTTTGACCGGACATGTCTCTTGACATGCCCGATCAAGACATGTCTTGATCGGTGCACATGCACCGCTTCATTAAGTGTTCATGCCGATAACTATCAGGTCATGTCATTTAATATAATCAATCGATTAACAATCGGTCACATCACATGCTGTTGATATAACAACTGATAACCAATCGGTATAATGCGAGATTAATATGATAACTATTATAGTTATCATATGATAGCTATGATAGTTATCATAAGTTTGGTCTGTTCTTATTACAATCACAGCATGTGTAATATGATCATAGCATGATCGATGATGTCAAACTGTGCAATCCAATGTTTTGGATAGTGAATGCATATAAACATGATTATAACAAGTTTAATCATGAGGTCTACCATTTGCAGTTATATCGATAAGGTAGATGATTGAATGAGAGATGAATGAAGTCTCTCATTAAATCATTTATCTTACCGAAGCTACTAAGTTTCAACACTCCCTCTTAGCTAGGGAAGATAAGTGGAGACCTATGTAAACATTGAAATAAGCATCATATTTCTCATAATAGAATGTATTACACAACCTCGTAATACAAAGGATCATATCACATAGGCTTGTGGCATGATGCATCACATAATGAGTGACACAGGAATATATCACATCATCTCGTGATATAGATATCTAACACGTGATATCAGTATCGCATTACACGCGATACCTTGGATATAAAATACTTGAGAATGGTGAATTACCTTATATCCAGGTTATGGTATGTGCATTGACATTACGTCACATAATGTCTACCATAACATATCATGGCACATCCATGAGTCAGAGTGATATCAAGTCAGCGTGATATCAACATTACAAGATCGTCACCTTATAATGTTTAATACAAGTGTTCATTGTCTAAAAGATCGTCACCTTTTAGAAATGTACACAGGGGGTGAGGCCCATAAAGTCATAACACAACAAAAGAAGTTTACACATTAAACATCTCATATATTAGTACAGAATACAAAACTAAATATAACTCAATCATACCAAGACTTTTTCTGAAGTGTTCAACTTTCACTCTGGATAGGGGCTTGGTCAGTATGTCTGCTGTCTGGTCTCCTGTACTGATATACTGAAACTAAATCACATTCTTATCCACCATATCTCTCACATAGTGATAAGGGATCTCAATGTGTTTGGATCTATCATGAAATACAGGGTTCACGAAGAGTTTTATACAACTCTGATTGTCACAATGAATTATAGTAGGCTTCATTGGTTCTCCGAATAATCCTACAAGTAGCTTTCGTAGCCATACAGCTTCTCATGCAGCCATGGAAGTTGTGATATGTTCGGCCTCTATAGAACTCTGAGCTACTGAAGACTGTTTCCTGCTAATCCAAGATATCATGGCTGAACCCAAGCTGAAGCAACATCTTGAGGTGCTTTTCCCGTCAATCACACTTCCAACCCAATCTGAATCAGTGAACCCATGAAGATCCAAAACATCTTTCTTATACTTGAGTCCATAGTTAAGAGTACCTTGAAGATATCTCATAATATGTTTCACAGCCATAAGATGTATCTCCTTAGGTTCACACATGAATTGGCTCAAGGCATTTACTGGATAATAGATATCAGGTCTAGTATTGACCAAGTACATTAACGATCCAATCATCTGTCTGTAGAGAGTGGGATCTACCAATGGGGAATCTGCTGCTGCCTCCTTCAATTTGCGAAGATTAGTTTCCATAGGAGAAGACATGGGTTTGCAGTTCATCATACCAAATCTCTTCAATCTGTCTAAGGTGTATTTTCCTTGATTAAGCACAATACTGTAGAGTTTCGCCAAACTTCCAATCCAAGAAAGTAATGTAGAAGGCCTAAATCCTTCATATCAAACTCCTTTTCAAGGTCTTTCTTACATTGTCCAATAAGGTGATCTTCTCCTGTAATCAGAAGATCATCAACATATAAGATCAATATCAGCATATCACCTTTGACCTTTTTGAAGTATAGATTCGGATCTGCATCATTCTTTGAGAATCCCAATCCCAGAAAATAGTTGTCAATTCTTTCATACCAGGCCCTGGAAGCCTATTTTAAACCATATGGGGCTTTCTTTAATCTGCACACATGTGTTTCTATATTGTGGATCTCAAACCCTTCTGGTTGTTCTAAGTAGACTTCCTCCTCAATTTCACCATTCAAGAAAGTAGTTTTCACATCCATCTAATGGACTTTCCAACCTTTGGCTGCTACAATGGCCAGTACTGTTCTGACAGAGGTGTATCTAGCAACTGGAGCAAATGTCTCATCATAGTCTATTCCTTGTTTCTGTGAGAACCCTCGGGCAACAAATCTGGCTTTATGTTTCTCTATGCTACCATCTGCAGCATGTTTGATTTTGAATAGCCATTTGGATGAGACAACGGATTTCCCTTTTGGCCTAGGAACAATTTCCCACACATCATTGTTGAGGATGGATTTATTTTATATTCTTTCGACATGGCATCTTTCCAAACTTGATGTTTAAGCGCTTCTGGTACACAAGAAGGTTTTGATTTAGAGAGATCATTCATTAGGGCTACATAGCTAGTGAATCTTCGGGGCCTCTTACTTTCCTTAAAAGTTCCTGAAGGAGTTGTAAAGTCCCTTGCATCTTCCATTGTCTTGTGAACCCATAGAGGTCTTTTCTTAGAGATTTCTTGGGGAGGAATTTGTTCTTCATTTTCTTCTGAACACTCCCTCTGAACCTCAGGAGTGGAATCCTCTTCTATGTCTGAAGATGGAACATAGATTTCTGACTCAATAGAGTATTTGGCTCTTTTGAAGGCTATGTCTTCTTCAAATATTACATCTCTACTAAATTCAATATTGCTATGTCCAGGCACAAATATTCTTTAGGCTTTAGAGGTTTCACTATATCCAACAAAGATTCCTTTTCTTCTAGAGGGTTCTAGTTTTGTTCTTTTCTCGTTAGGTATATGAAAGTAGACAGGGCATCCAAATATCCTAAATTGAGTGATATCGGGCTTTATCCCTGTGAAAACTTCTTCAGGAGTTTTGTCTTCAATGTGGGAGTGAGGACATCTATTTTGTATGTATACAGCAGTGTTGGAGGATTCTGCCCAAAGATGAGTTTCTAAGTTTTGATCAAGAAGCATGGCTTTGGCTACTTCTACAATGGTTCTATTTTTTCTCTCAGCAACCCCATTTTGTTGGGGGTTGTAAGGGATAGTGAACTCCCTCTTAATCCCAACTTCTTTACAAAATTCCCTAAAAATGTCTGAGGGGTATTCCCTCCCATTATCAGTCCTTAGGGTTTTTTATTTTCTTTCCGGAATAGTTTTCAGAGAGAGATTTGAATTCCTTAAATCTCTTGAGGATCTCTTCAGATTCTTTACGTTTAAGAAAGTAGATCCAGGTCTTCCTGGAGAAGTCATCAATGAGTATTACATAATAAAGGAACCCCCCTAATGACGGTACAAACATTAGCCCACATAGGTCAAAGTGAACTAGTTCTAAAACATTGCTTGTTTTCCTAGAACTATTTTGAAAAGAACTCTTAGTATTTTTGCCTAGGGCACACCCCTTACATGTACTAGAATGGTATTGTTTTAACTTAGGCAAACCAATTACTAATTTTTCCATTGAACATAAAGCACAAAAGTTTAAATGACCTAATCTTCTATGCCAAATTTCATTAGAATCTGCAATCTCATGAAGTAGGGCTACGTTAGATTCAGTACATACCTCGTACAAATAGCCTTTTCTATGTCCTAAGGTTGTAGCCTTCTTGATGGAAGAGTTTTGTGGCCATACTAGAACTTTACCATTCATGAATGTCATTCTGTACCCATCATCTTCAAGTGTAGATATGGAGATTAAGTTCCTCTTGATGCCAGGAATGAATAGAACTCCAGTGAGTTGAAGAGACATGCTTGTCTTTAGCTTAATGGTGCAGGTACCAATGCCTTTCACTAGATGTGCAGAGTCATCACCAACGGTTAATTCTTCATCAGTTTCTTCTAACATGGAATCCAATAATTCTCTATACCCAGTGATGTGTCTTGAAGACCCACTGTCAATGATCCAAGTGTTAGATTTATTGGATACTTGACTAGAAAGGACAGAGTAGAATACATGCTTCTTGGAGTCATATTCTTCCCTTTTAACTTTTGCAAATGTAGCTTGTTGTTTGATTCTATCCGGACAACTTGCTGCATAGTGTCCATATTGATCACACCTAAAGCACTGAATGTGAGAGTTGTCTCTCTTAGATGACCTTTTCTCATGTCGGTTCTTTCTCTTCTTGAAATGTTTCTTCTTGTTTTTCTTGTTGGAGTTGGTATTTAGAACATGGAGATCTTCGTCTCTGTTCTTTTGTTTGATCCCCTTCTTATTCAGCCTTGACTCCTCTTGAAGATAATCTGCTCTTAGCTTATCAAATTTCGGATATTTATCCCTTGCACTAATGCCTTGGACGAATGTTTCCCATGTACTAGGCAACCCATCTAGAGCAATGAGTGTTAGCTCTTTTCTCTGGATCTCACATCCAAGCGTTGCCAGTTCATCCCTTATGGCTAATATCCGCATAAAGTATGCCTTGATTGACTCTCCTTTGTTCATGCTTATGTGATTTATTTCCCTTTTTAGAGCCAGGGTTCTACTTGCGTTGTTTATCTCAAATGCACTTTCGAGTGCTTTGAACATATGGTAGGCAGTCTCATGTTTTGTTATTATTGGCATAATGTGATTTCTCACTCCATCGACTATGATCTTCATGGCCTTTTCATTTCCCTCAGTCCATGTTGATTTGTCAGGTTCATTCTCTGGTTCTTTAGATTCAACTCTTATGAATGATTCAACTTTATTTTCTTTTAAAATCATTTTAATTCTGAACTTCCATGCTGAGAAATTTTCACCTCCTTCAAGTCTGTCCTCAAATCTGATAACATTAGCCATGGAAAATATGATGTTTATATCTTTGATTTGAACTTCTCAAATTTGAATGCCTCAGGTTCGATCAATGTGGCTCTGATACCATGTAAATGTTATTCAAATTTATGTTCAAGTTTGAAGTTGTATAATTTTGTTATTGTTTTATTGATATTTACTTTTGATTCTTATGTTACAGGTTGCTGAAGATAACATTAATTTATTTCTATGCATCTACAACATTTCATATGACATATACTTATAAGCAATGCCCACCGATCAAGGCATGCCTTGACCAGACATGCCATGTCTTGATCGGCGCACATGCACCGCTTCATTTAGTGTTTATGCCGATAACTATCGGGTCACATCATTTAATATAATCAACCGATTAACAATTGGTCACGTCAAATGTTGTTGATATAACAACCAATAACCGATCGGTATAATGCGAGATTAATGTGATAACTATTACATCAATCAATGCTATCATATGATAGCTATGATAGTTATCATAAGTCTGGTCTGTTCTTATTACAATCACAGCATGTGTAATATGATCATAACATGATTGATGATGTCAAATTGTGCAATCCAATGTTTTGGATAGTGAATGCATATAAAGATGATTATAACAAGTTTAATCATGAGGTCTACCATTTGCAGTTATATCAATAAGGTAGATGATTGAATGAGACATGAATGAAGTCTCTCATTCAATCATTTATCTTACCGAAGCTACTAAGTTTCAACACGCTCGTCCATACAAAAAAAATGTAAAAACATATATCTAAAAAAAAAAAAATTAAGTTTAGAATACCATGTAACATAATATAATGAACAAAATCACCATAAACTGTAATGTCATTTAAAACATAAATGATAAATATTAGAAAACAATCATTGTTCAGATTTCAAATTCAATATTCAAGTAATAATATCAAGTTCAACAATCAATTTCTAGCATCAGAAGGATTTTCTAAATCATCAACATCAACACTAGCATCATCATTGACATTAGATATGTAGAATTTGAAGAACCACAAGTAGTGCCATTGCCACTTGCACTTAAACTGTGCTCACTTTTGGAGCTCAAGTGTAATATGTTGGAAGATGGATCCATCCAAGTCAATTTGCTTTGGCTCCATATCCCACAACACCCCACAGCTTCATGGGGCTGTGGGGACAGAACCCCTTGCAGGGTCAAGAGGCAATGCCCCTTGCAAGGTCTAGGGGCTATGCCCCTCAAGAATTCCCTATCACAATATAGGGTAGGCTCAAGGAGCAAAGCCCCTGCCACCAAGCCCAAATGAAGACCTTCAAAACTACATAGATCTTCATGGCACACGACATTTTCATAAATTTTTAAAACACATGTCAAAGGTGGAAATAATTTTAATTAACACTAGAAAAATAAAAGAGAGGCGGAAAAAATAGATGGATTGGCCCTAGGTTTGCCTGGGTTCCCATTAATCTTGCCTAGGTTTATCCCATATGAACCCAACCCCACTCTCCTACATCTTGATCATACTTGCAAGTGGATCAAACTAGATCAGATCCAGTTCGAACCAAACTCGGATCTATCAGTTTAAAGACAGATACACAAACGTAGTATAAAGTGACCAAGATACAATGCCAATCTTACAAAAAAATTGGATTGTTGGAGAGAATGAGAAAATTTAATAAGAGAAATAGAGTATTTTTTAATATTAACAAATTTGGACAAGACTAAAAAAGTTGTTTACTATCAAAAATAAAATATTAAAATATTAAAAGCATCTAAATTATATAGATTTTTGCTTTAGAACTTATAAAAAGAAAAATCAAATATAGTGGTCATAAAACTATCTCAAAATAGCTTCAAGAAATTTAACCTCAAACTGTGCAATATCAAACACTAGAACAAATACTTCACTTAACCGTATACCAAACACTTAAACTAACACAAGTCAATGAATGAATAGGATTGAGATTAGGTGAGGAAAGCATATGCTCTTATGATATCTTTGACATTGAGAACCACCCAAAAATAAATTCTTCTAATATTGAGAAGCACACAAAAACAAACGTAAGCATGGAGGGAATTTCACTGTATATGGTCTTGCCTTTCCTCTCTTGAGGTTGGTTTTGGCTTATTATATTTTAGGCATTCTAAGTATGTGAGAGGAATAACGAAAAGGGTACAATACACTGATAGTCAAATATGGGTTCACTATTTGCCTTCTTGAAAAACAAAAGAGAGCTACCAGAATGGGTAACAAAGCGTCTAAGAAAGGCTCTCTCTCACACCATCACAATTGAACGTATGGGAGGGAGAAAGTAAATAACCATGACCAATATGATCAATGTAGAGTGCTCAAAGTTGCTTGAAAAATAATAATAATAATAATTTTTTTTGAACTCTCAAGAATTGTTTTTGACATAGGGGATGCTTCGACATCCCCAACCATTGTGGGAACAACCAAACGTCCAAATGTCATTCCCTCATTTTTGCATGCATCCTAAGGTGGTTATGTGATTTGTCTATAGAGGAAATACTCCCTGCCATCTCATCATACTGGAAATGCCAGTAGGGATGAGAATGCAGGTTTCATGATAGATGGTAAATAATTATAGCATTATTTTGTGGGATGTGTTTTTTGATTTACCTTAGAGTTTCCCAACTTCGTATTTATTTTATTGAGGATCTCCAGCTGGTTGGAGATTGTCATATCCTCATTTTCCTGCCAATAAGCTTTGCTTTATTTATTAATCAAAAATAATGTTTTTAAACACTAATATATATTATATAATATACATATAATAATAAAATAAAGAATGAAAAAAATAAAGAGAAAAAATTCAAAGCTTAAAAGTGGTGTTCAATTTGGGCCATGGGACCTAGTTCAAATCAGGTATAAAGACAAGTCTTTGGATCATTTTGAAGTATGCAATTTTGGAAATGATTTCTGGAGTTTTCAATTAGCTGATCTGGAAGGACGAAATCCTTTGGAGGCTGACTTGGAGATGAGGAAGAAAAACCTCTCCCTCTAGCTGGGCAATTCCAGGTGCGCACTGCAGCGTCGTTTAATCTAATTGTGAATGTGTCACAAGTGAATACGGCAACTAAAGTGACGTCAATTAAATATTTCTAGACACCCATAATCAATTTGGGGCTTTGGAGTCAAGGATCGTGAAGGGTCAATCAGATAAAACCTATCCAGAGATCATCAGTCGAAGACAATTCGAGGCTGTGGACTAGCCATTGATAAATTAAACCCTAGCACTACCTCTCATCAGCCACACCTATCCTAAGGTTTGAAGTCATAACTTCCCAGCTCTGCCATAAACACGGTGACCTCTCTAACCATCTGGAGATGGAGTTTAGGGATTATTTGCATCATAGCAATACCAGGTTTGGTCTAAAAGGTGTGATCAGGTTTTCAAATAGGGCTGTCCACCTCAAATCCCCCCTTCAGATCTGCAAATGAGTGCTGCCACCACATCATTCCTATCACCTAACTTGCACAGCAAATCTGAGCACTAAATAGCAGTTACCCAGGGTAGAGCATCATTGTTTCAGATGTCATAATCTGATCTTCATCCCTGAGATCCACGGAGTCTTGGAGTGGAGTCTCAAAATGAACTGACAGTGCTATGCTTCCACAAATTACCTTGCATTATCATAATTGTTGTAAATTAGATGTTTGAGTGCTCCAATTAATAATGTAATTATTGATCTCAGTCAGTGTTGCAATCACAACAAATTACATGTTCAATCAGCATACTATATTTGTTGTTTTCAGTTCAATTATAATCTGCAAACAGGAATTATTTATCAGTAGCTATTTAGATCAATACAGAAACTAAATTTGGGGTTCGTCTAAATCTGTTTTGTAGGTCTGTGAAAACTGAAATCAGTCAAATTTATAGGCTTAATGTACAAGTCCTAGCTTTCTTGACTTATGTTCTAAGGATCATAGACTAGTGACTGTGATTATGTTATACGAGTTCCTTTGAAATGGCTGGTCTATGTTCCTCATCAAAAGGATGTAACTGGAGATAATGAACAAACCAATAAATGATAAATCCCACTAAATTGATCCAAGGAGGTGAAGCTAAGTGAAACAATTATATTAGAATTAAGAGATCATAGCTAAGAAACCTTCATATAACAGAATAGAACATTCTTACGTATTTTATTTCCATTTTACCTTTGAAACATAATTGAAAATACATGGATAGCAGAAAACAAATCCTGACACAGCAATCAGTGTGGGATTAGTACGTCTCTGCGAGCATAGTGGACAGACTGTCCTATCAGGTGGTAATGGAATACCATTCTCTGCAACCTAACATTGAAATAAAATTAAAAAGCATTCTGCATAAGTTCAAAAAACATATAAAATACAAAAAGAGGTTTGCAATAAATTGTATTCAACAGTTGTAATTGTAAATGAAAATGGATTAAATAGGAACTATTATGCCCACCTTTGGCTGTGGGGGTGGTGGAGGTGGAGGATACACAGTTGGAGATGAGAGCCTCTCTTCTGCAGATTGGTACCACCATTCCATCATCTACAAAATTGAAAACAAAAGACACAAATCGAGATTTCATATAGGCAACCTCACGGAGTTTGAGAAAAGGAACAAACCTTGAATTGAGGTGGTTAAAGAGGATTCAAGATGTAGTGTAAAGATTATAAAAATAATAGTGAATCAAAGGATCATCAAACGTCTCTTCTAATTTAGTATCACTAGAAATCCAGTTCCTGTTGATTGATTTCATTAAATTCATCAATGGTTTCCTGCTGCACAAAGTTGGCAATGGTCCTCATGTAGAACAAGTTGCAATAACCATTACATGACCAGTAAAAATGTACCAGTTATTACGTAATAAAGGTAGCAGCTCCTTGTGGTTCCAGAACCAAATGTCTAGACACTCGCAAGTGATAGCAAGAAACATCTTGCTATTTCTAAACCTAATTGATTGGATTCCTAGCCATAACATTTTTCACTGCACATTAAACCTTAAAGCATTGCCAAAGGCAATTTCTTAATGGCAGAGGATGAGTCTAGAGCTCAAATGATAAAGAAAAAGTAGATAAGAATATGAAGTCAGCCACCAAAAGTCAATCACCTTATTGCCCCCAATTCCATGGACAAAGTGGGGGTGACTAATCATTTGTTAGAAAACATTATAATAAAAACAGTTTCCCTTCAATTGAAAGGGTTGGACCAGTTGGCTACCAAAGGCATTGTGGACCTATAGAAGGTAACTGAATTCACATATTATGAATTTGTGTATGGAAAGAAGGCAATTCAACCAATTGAATTCAAAATCAAAACATTGAGAATAGCACAAGAGCCATGCACAGAGCTCTTGAAAGCAGAAAGCAGCGCAATGAGCAGCCAAAATTGAACAATGCTTTTCGTAAATTTTTAAGATCTTTTACAGATCCTTAGCTTTGGATGAGTTATGACATCAAGATATATTCCATACAAAAAATCTTCCAACATCAGCATCCTCTGTGGAATGATTCCATTATCAAATGCAGCTTTGTCAACCAAGAGATTGGGCACTTCTGAATGATTCACAGCTCATATTTGGAAGGGAAACTCTGCACTCAATGATGTTCTCTCATGGTAAATAGACACAACCTCAAACTCTACAAGAAATCATGGATTAAGGAAAAATTTATCACAAAAATGACAACTCAAGAGGATCTCAAGGTTCTCGATGGCATCCCTTTGCTGCAGACTTAAGTCCCCTAACCTCCTGTTATTTCATAAAAAACAAGATTAAAAATCAAAAACTTGAAAGTATAAAAAATCAAGATCAAAACTGACAGTGAAAACCTCTGGCATTGTTGGCAGTGGATGGCCTGAAAAGAAACCATCTAGCTTAACACCTAACAAAAATAGCACAATCCTATCTCACAAAAATGACAACTCAAGAGGACCTTAAGATCCTCAATTGCATCACCTTTCTGTGGACTTAAGTCCCCAAACATCCTGTTATTTCAAGAAAATATAATAAAAAATTAAAAACCCAAAAAACAAGATCAAAATTCTGAGAGTAAAAATCTCAGGCGTTGTTGACAGTGGGTGGGCAGAAAAGCAACCATCTAGCATAACACATAATAAAATAAGACAATCCTATCCAATTAAATTTCATCCAATAGCCTTTTGTATCACTATGGATCCTGTAGCATGCTGCAGGAAATGCTCCGTGCTACAGGATGCTCATTCAGCTCTAGAAATTCAATGTACAACACTATTTATTCCACATAAACACCATTCACAAGCATCTATTGGTAAACTATTGTGAAAATATTTCAAATTTCTCCATTTTGTATTTCCAGGTTATGTATATTCTTCTATTTTTTCTTGAAAAATAACTGTTCAATATTGACCCTTTCATAAAGTTATTGTTTCAATAGACAAGGATAGCTTCACCTTTGAGTTGGAGGAGAGTTAATGTTGCACATGCAGCATTATGTGGAGTGGACTATCTTCTGTCACCATGTGAATTACACTTGAAGCATGTAGAACCATTTACAGCATATGATGATGCAAGAGGATAATAACAATGCAAGGCTACTTATAACCATTTCCACCTCACAAGAATAATTAAATTAAATAATATTTTATTATTTAATTTCTTTGTTAACCCAAGTTTCTAGAACAGGGACAGTAAGGGATGGGAGAATGAGCTTCGGGGATGACTTTTTTTTGAGCCAATTTTGGGGATGGTAGGGGATGGCTATATTAAAAAAGGGAAAAATTTTAAATATATAGAGAAATTTCAAATATTCATATGATAACATTGATAAATAATTCTTCATATACATTATCGATCCTTAATACATTATTATTTTGTTGAATTGAGAGTTCACATGAGAATTGAATAAATTAGCAAATGTCAAAACTTTATAGTTTTCATAATTCATTGTCAATATGCTTGTGATTTTAAAAAATAGTATACAAGTTACAACAAAATGCTCAAAGGCTGCAAGTTTCGCTTTCAGCTATGATATGAAAATACAAAAACAACGAAAATTTCATTTTATTTCCTCCTCATTTAGGGTGAGTTAAGGTGTGGGAGTTGTTGGCATGTGAAGTCAGTTTTCTTTATCTAACATTGATTAAATAGTTGATGACGAAAGACCAAGCTGGAAAAATAAAAAATCTTATTATTGAAATCATGAAATTTCCAGAGTCCATAATAATATATTTGTTATTCTTCTGGATTCAACTTTGTAGCTTTTTATGCTGCCAAAAAGCTACACAGTTGAATCCAGAAGAATACCAAAAGGATCTTTTTATTTTTTTTAAAATGTTACTTTTTGGGCAAAGCCAACTGTCCCTGGGATAGTAGGGGGACGTCACAGATATCCCTACCCATCCAGCTGTCCCCTTTTTCTTTCTGGCACATCCCCAAGTTTTCGAGACATCCCTTGTGGTTTTTCAAAATTTTGGGATGGCCTAGGACATCCCCTAGGCATCCCCGTCCTTGGAATGTTTCGAAAACAAGGAAACACCGAAAAATGCTGGAAATGTGTCCCTGGGTTTTGTTGTGAGGTATTCACACAACACCCCATCACAAATGGGGACCCCCACTTTTTCGCTTTCTAGGTTAGTCCTCTTAGCTTAGTTGTTAGTTGTTGTCGAGTCTTTTCTATTAACCTTTTGTGTGTACTTGCTCAAGAGCTGATCAAGTCTCTCTATTAAGGATGAAGTGAGGTTCAACACCCCCTTTGCCCAGCCAAGGCATAATCACTTCCACTTCTCCTAGCACGGTTAGTGGGTGCCCAAGCCCGATCACACCCATTCCCATTTCCCATCATTGCCATTACCATTTCACCATTCCATTTCCTTCTATTTCTACCTCCCCTAACACTCTCCACTTCCATTTACCATACCTTCTAACACATCTACCTTCCTATCCTCTATCCTCCATCCACCTTTTTTACCCCATGCCTTAACCTCCGTCACATCTCTACATAACCTACCACTTCCATGTCCCTTACCTTACATCCCATCTTCTAACCTATACCTTTACCTACCTAACCCTCTCCCCATCCTAGTATACTCATCCACTACCCATCATCTACATTTACACCTACATCTTCTACCCTCCTATCTCTATACCCCTTAGCCTACAACATCCTAACCTCCTTACCTACTTAATTATTCCCATTTCCCATCTTTATTCCTAATTACCTTCTTCCTACCCATACCTTTCCATCTTATCACCGACCCCCATCCTAGCCTACCCATATCCTATTCGTATCACCCACCCCCATCCTAGCCTACCCATATCCTATTCCTATCCTAACCTACCACCCTACCACCTTACCCTTTTTCCTTGCCCCTTATAACTCCCATTATAGCCTACATCCCCTTTACCCTTTCATTAGCCCCTTATACCTCCCACTCCACTTTATCCATCTTATCACCTACCCCCATCCTAGCCTACCCATATCCTAACCTACCACCCTACCCCCTTACCCTTTTTCCTTGCCCCTTATAACTCCCATTATAGCCTACATCCCCTTTACCCTTTCATTACCCCCTTATACCTCCCACTCCACTTTATTCCCCAACATATCCTAACTCCTTCCAACCCCTTTTACCTCCCACATCCTAAACCTCATTCCCCCCCCACGTATCTCCTAATTCCATCATTTATATCCCTTATGTCCCCCTTTTCTCCAACATCCCAATTCCATCATTTATATCCCTTATGTCCCCCTTTTCTCCAACATCCCATTGCCCCTCTTTCTCCACGTAGCAGCTACCCTTAACATTTCCTACCACTCCCCCCTCATATTTCTCTCCACCGTATCACATTACATTTTGGGCCCCACAAATTCTAAAATGGAGATCTAAAAGGTTTTCTTAAGACATAGAGTATTTCATTCTTTTCCCTCTCTACCGTATAACTGTTTGGGCCCACAAACTTTAAAGAAGGAAATTTTAAAAGTCTCCACATGCTTTGCCACATCGTTGCTTGGGCCCCACCAGACTCTAAGGTGGAGATTTAAAAGTTTCAAGACATTTTTTTTGAGAGAAAGAAAAGAAGAAAGCATCCACCTCACCATTTCCTTGCAAGGTATGGAGTTAATGATAAGGAAGCTAGCCCTTGAAATTAAAGACGTGTCCTTTAGACGAGAACCATTTGGGATTTAAATTCAAATGAAGTAAATCAAAGCAAATTCAAGTCAGAGTATAAAAGAGCAGAAGCAAATAACAACATAAAGGAGCAAATCCATATTAAGGAAAATCAGATTCGAAATTTATTTCCAGATTTGAGAAAACATTGTTCTCTTTCTAGTATCTTGATCAGAATATGTTTGTTTCCAGGTTTAATGGGAGCAAGGATGCATGGAGCATGGAACGAAGGAGATCAATCAAGAATTCAGGTTTCACATTCAATACAGGGAGAGTGAAGAACTCAGAAATGCAAATTTTAATAAGGATGAAATTCGCTCTTACAAGTCACAAAGATGGAGGTTAAAATCTAAGTCTCAAAGAATCGAACCTCCAAGAATGTAAATTGAAACGCTCAAGTACTGAAGTCAAAAGGATGAGCAAATTACTATGCAAGTAAGATCAAAAGGGAAGCAAATATCATCACAAATGCCATGTGCACTGCTATAAGTTTGGAGCGAATTTTTCCAAGCATGTACCTTGCTAAGGGTTACGAAGCGAACTGTTATGTAAGCTTGTCCTTAGGCTGGTCATAGAGCGAAAATGCATTATAGGGCCTGTCCTTAGGCTGGTCTTTGAGCGAATTCACCTTTTGGAGCTTGTCCTTAGATTGGTCAGAGAGCAAAATTTACAATATAGGCACTGTCCTCATCAAGAACCTGGAGCGATTTGATGTTGTCTCCTTGCTGATCATAGAGTGAACTAGAATGTGCCTTGATCCAAACTTTGTTCTAAGAATCATACCTTCTCCTTGCTGATGGTCATTGAGCAAATTTAGATATGTCTTTGCCTTTTCCTTAGGCTGGTCAAAAAGAGAATTTGGAGTTGTCCTTAGGCTGGTAAGAGAGCGAACCTTATTTGGAGCCTGTCCTTACCTTGGTCTTGGAGAGAATTCACCTTTTGGAGCTTGTCCTTAGAGAGGACACAGAGCGAACTATACTTTAAGTCCTATCCTCATCAAGGTCACAGAGCGAAAATTGTATTTTGGGCCTGTCCTTGGAAAGGAGATGGAGCGGACTGCTTGCTTTGACTTTGTTTGCCAATGAGACATTAAGCGAAGTGATGAAAAAGCGTACCTTGCAAAGGTTGAGGAGCAAAAAATGTTGATATAGGTCCTGTCCTCATCAAGGACAGAGAGCAAACTACCTTAAGAGGCTTGTTCTTAGAAAGGACAGGGAGCGAGTTTGGTATAGGTCCTGTCCCTAGCAAGGATGTAGAGCGAACCCCTTGTCTTAGTCTTGATCCCCATATAAAATGAGACAAGTTAATGATAGTATACCTTGCAAAGGCCAGCCAGCAATGACTTCATATAGGTCCTGTCCTTAGTAGGGTCAAGGAGCGAAAATTTTCATTTAGGTCTTGTCCTTGAGAAGGATGATGAGCGAATTTGTCATTTAAGTCTTGTCCTCTCAAAGGACAGAGAGCAATTTTTTCCACATAGGTCTTGTCCTTGGGGAGGACAAAGAGCGAACTTGTCACGAACCATGCCTAATCTATGTATAATAAAACCAAATGTAATAGAAATCATAATTTGTGAATACAATGGTTTAAATTCTAATCCATAAATCTTTTGTGTACCTTTATATTGATGTATTATATTTTGGTGTATTATTTTGATTTATTATATTGATGAATTATTAATTTGATTATTCTAATACATTTAAATTGATTTATTATTTGCTAATTAATAATCAGTAATTGATTGTATGATACACCGATTAAAAAATAATAATAATAATAGTAATAAACAAATAAATTAAAATAATAATAATAATAAACAAATAAAATAAATAATAATGATGAGAAAATATTCCTATGTTAAATCAACAAAGAGATAATAACATAACAACGAATAATATTAAATACCAAAAGTATCGGATCTTAATTATAATGCAAGAGAGGGACGTGACCTTTATTAAAGCCACGTCTCTCCCCAAGGGGCATCGGACCCATTAGTATAAGACCTGGGTTGCACACGAAAGAAGGGGGGAGAAAAAAAAGGCGAACAAAAAGAAGAAAAGGAGGTACGGCAGACAAGAAAGAAGAATTTGGGGCAGAATTAAGTGAAGGAAAATTCCAGCGGTGGCAGTCCAGCCTGTCACAAAGGGACAACAACAGTCAGCAAGGAAAAGGTAAGTATGACCTGACGCTATTACCTAAGTTTCAGGTTTCATACGTAATAAGTAATTTGTAGGACATGTAGAATGCTGAGTTAAATATATTCCAATATAAATAAAATAATATAGAATTCAGTCAATAACTATAACATAGTCCAGCAGTAGGGTCTGCTGTTAATACAATTTAATATTGGTAATGCAAACAAAATAAATACAATTTAATGCAATTGATACTAATAATTTAAATCAACATACTGATTACAAATGGCAGTTCAATAAATTAATACAAAACATTGATATAGTTTGATACTATCAAGAATATCAATAATGGTAATAATGAAGCAATGCAAATTTTCCAAATGTAATGATAACATAATATGTGGACAAATCACTGAATAATTAATTGACGATGTAATTTAAATAAGCCATATTAAATTTAATTACTTAACCTATAGATGGCAGTGAGCTTATCCTTCGTCTTTCTCTAATACTTGCAAAGATAGGGAGTGTGTGGGGGAAAGGCAGAGTAAATCGGTCACATGATGAAAATGTCCCAAGACGGGTAGTAAACCCTGAGGGAGCCGCATGTAGACCGTGTCATGCGCCCTTGGCACGGTAAATCTTCCATCTGGTAAGGATTAGCAGAATAGGGAAGAAGAGTCTCATGCAATCTATGGGGTGTAAATCATACAACACAAATTTACAATCCTTTTAACTTATTGGAAATACTTTAGCATTTCATTATGGGCATAAGTAAATGATTGATAGGTATGCATAGTATTAGCTATGGTTGGATAATATGAGAAAAGATCAATTTTGTATAAAGGATGAGCTCCTATTCCTAGATCCTAAAATTATTGCTTTATTTATGTTTTAGGGTGATTTTAGGAAGGGGGCATCACAGAACTTGACCATTTAGGGCGTGTCCTTAGCAAGGACATGGAGCGAAGTTCTTGTCTAAACCTTGTCCTTGGAAAGGACATAGAACGATTTTCTTCCTAAAAGAATTAACCTTTCAAGGGTCCAAGGGCGAATGTCCTCCCAAGGGTCCTAGAGTGAATTCAAGTGTTTTGCTAGAGCAAGTTAGCCTTGCACCCAAATGACATGATCTTTACCCTAAGCACCTATAAAGGAGAAGTATTTGTGAGCAGACCTACTGAATCTGAACAGCAAGACAGCGGATTTCTCCAGCTAGACATCAAATTCTGTCAGCACATTAGCGAGTTTTATCAGAATATAGGTGAGTTGCTGCAGCACAAGGGCAAAATTAGACATTAAAGGAGCGGACCTGATGATCAAGAAAGACAAATTAAGCATTGAAGATGTGGATCTGACATTTAGGAGGAGCGAATTCATCAAGAAGACAACAAATTTGCTTCAATCAAGGAGTGACCCCTTCTATAGATGCTCTTGTTAAACCTGCAAATTACATCAAACTAGGAGGTTATAATACAAGGGATATCATTTGATGCTTGGTTATTTGTTTTGCAGGAGATGAAGAAACAAATGGAGGAAGATTGGAGTAAAGACCCCAAGGAAAAAGTTTCAACACCAAGGACACGATATAAGGAAGACCTCTTCAAGAAGCTCCATCAGCATCAAGAACACCTCAAGTGCATGAAGAAGATTTAGAGTACTAAGCACCTACAAGCAGTAGAGCGGAATATCTTCAAGGTTCTCATTCTATCACATTGGCATGGGGAGATCATAAGATGGCAAAAGGGAGATCATATTACCATTCCAAGGCAAGATAGACAAGCAAGGATTGGAGGTTGACCACGATGAATACTTGCTATCACCACTACTTTGAGCAGGCTTGTAATGTCAAGTATCAAATCTTCCAAACCTACAAGTGCAAATTGAGGTGGAATCCTAGTCATCGTCCCAATCACCACTCACCAATCAAGGAGGGTCTACATCAACATGTCAAGATACAATGTATTTGATTCCTCCATGATGGCACAAACTCTGAGGCACCTACCCCTGATATCTATTGGTCCACCCTCATGAAATGTAATTTTCTCATTGGCTAGGGAGAGTTTGTTGTAACAAACCCTAATTAGGGTTTTCATTGTAAAATCCTGGCCATTGATCTGAGCCGTTGAATTGTATTGAGAGCACTATAAAAGGCTTAAGCTGTATATTTGTAAAGGTTAATAGCTAATAGTGAGTTAATAGTCAGTAGATAGTCTTAAGATAATAGAATAGAAGTTAGAGTAGAGTAGTGTTGTTCTCTTAGTCTTTTAGGTTCCTGGCTTTTAGCCTTTGCATTTGGAGTGTTGTCAGAGAGATCATTAGGATAGCAGGCTTTGCTTAAGTTGAATTGGGTCAGTAGGTGGATCTCCTCAAGAGGTCGGGTCAATTGAGTGATTAGGGGTTATTTAGATCATTCCTAGGGTGTTTTTTGTGTACTATTCGATCGCACTTCAAGTTGCTAAATCAAACCTTGGTTGAATGCATAATGTCCTCCTAGGTCCCATCCCTTACATCAAGGACAAAGCGAATTCGCCTCGAGAAGTCTAGAATGTCATCCTGATCCTCAAATGTCCTGAAATTTGGCTAAGTCTGGAATGTCATCTTGATCCTGAAATTTGACTGTCTGGAAAATTGAAGAATCCTCCAAAAGCTAGATTTTGCATTATAACTCCTGGAGGTCCGAAACCACTCTCAAACATCCTGACAATATATATGGAATATAACTTAAAGTATAAGAAAGAAGAAAGATTAGCTTATATTCCATATATGAATCCTGACGGAGAGACTAAAATGTCAAATTTTGCTCCTGACCCTTCCAAAGGGTCCAAAGCGAATTTCAATTTCACTCCTGACCCTTCCAAAGGATCCAGAGCGAATTCCCTTATATCTCCCTTCTTGGTCTTAATTTGCCTCATAAACCTTGTCCTTATGGCGTAGTTGAGAGAGTATTGAGGTGTGAAACAAAGTGAAGTGATGAAAAGTAAGGAATTTGAGTATAATTGCAAATTTCACTCTTGACCCTTCCAAAGGGTCCAGAGCGAAATTCATATAAGACCCTATTTTCTTCACAAAATCTTGAAGGAAGTGAATGCCAATTTAAGTTGGATGATGATAGGCGGAGGCCTAAGAAGTTATATCCAAGCCAAGGAAGGGAGAAGAAGAGTAAGAAATGAGCTCAAGGAAGAATTTCGCTCCTGACCCTTCCAAAGGGTCCAAAGTGAAATTCACATAACCTTTATTTTCTTCCTTGTTATGGCCAAGTTTTGGATTTTTAAGCCATGGTTGGAAGGACTTTGATGCATTCTTACCTTTGAAAGGTGAATTGAGGCGATGGAATAGTGAAAATAAACCCAAGGTAGGAATTTCGCTCTTGACCCTTCCAAAGGGTCCAGAGCGAAATCCTCAATTTGACCCCCTATTTTGCCTAAGACGTTGAAAAGACCTTGTTTTGAGCTAAGTGGATGGCAAATGGACTTGATTGTGGTGAGGAGAGGTGAGTTTGATCAAATTGAAGGTAAATTGAATGGAAGAAGTGAGAAATCAACCTAGAATGGAAATTTCACTCCTGATCCTTCCAAAGGGTCCAAAGCAAAATTCCCCATAAACACTATTTTCTTGTTTAGACTAAAAACCTTGTTCCTTGGACATAGTGGGGGCAAATGGACATGTTCTTGCCTTAGGAAGTGAATGAAAGCATTGAAAAGTGAGGATTTTGTCCAAGATTAGGAATTTCGCTCCTGACCCTTCCAAAGGGTCCAGAGTGAAATTCTCCATAAACCTCATTTTCTTCCTTGTTTGGACCAACATCTTAGTTCCTTGGGCATATTTGGAAGTGGATTGACATGTTTTTGCCTTAGGAAATGATTAGAAGTGAAGGAGTGAAGGATTTTGTCCTAAATCATGAATTTTGCTCTTGACCCTTCCAAAGAGTCTAGAGTGAATTTCTCAAAATCACCTAATTTACTCACAATGGAGGCTAAAATATGAATTCCTAGGCCTTGGTGAAGAGAAGACTAGCATATACTTGCCTTGGGAAACAATTTGGAGTAAGGAAATGATGGAATTGTGTCCTAATCATGAATTTCGCTCTTGACCCTTCCAAAGGGTCCAGACTGAAATCTTAAGATAGCCTAATTTCTTGCCAAAAACACTTTGAAATTGACATCACTTAAAGGGCTAGTTGAGAGATCATGATGGGAGAAGGTTTGAAGGTTAAGTCCAAAATTGTGAAATGTTGAAAATGAGGTCTAATTGAGCAAAATAGCAAAAATCGCTCCTAACCCTTCCAAGGGGTCCAGAGCAAAATTCCCTATAGGGCCTGTCCCTAGAGAGGATCCTAAGCAAATTCCATTTTGATGCCTTCTTATTAATGATTTAAGGTAAGAAATGCTATGATCAGGATAAATATATCATGTGTACTTAATCATCTTTTGGTTTTGTTTTGCGAATGGAGGAGGATCGGGCCAAGACAAGGACGACCTATTCCAGTCCCATCATCATCAAGGACACTCCAAATGCATGGAGGAAGACTTCAAGTGTTCGAGAAAAGCATTGGGAGATTTCAAGTGTTCAAGGAGTTCCAAGCAATCCTCAAAGACTCCATTCTACCACATGATGACAGAGAAGAATGACCTTACCAACACTTCAAGGTGAGGTATGCTACTGGAGAAAGAAAACTTGACAGTGAGGAGGCCTCATCAAACACATGGGAGTCAAGGAGGTACATCATTCATTGAGTCAAAAGACAGAGGAGGATCAACCAAGACACAAACGCCAAACAAGGTGGCGTCTTAGTCACTGTTTCTCTAACTAGATTGGTCCACCTCAGCATGTCCAGATTCAATGTACCTAATTTATCAGGGATAGCACAAACTTCGGTGTACCTACCCCTGCTTCCTATTGGTCCACACTCATTAAATGTAATTATTTTATTGGCTAAATGAGTTTGTTGTAACAAACCCTAATTAGGGTTTTCCATCTTGTAATCCTAGCCATTGATTGTAAATCAATCAAAGCCATCAAATTGTAAGGAGCTCCCTATATAAAGCCCTGGCTCTTCATTTGTAAAGGTTAATAGTCAGTGAATAGTAAGAGATAGTCAATAGTTAGTAGTGGTAGTTCAAGAGCAATTAGTTTTTAGGGTAGAGTAGAAAGAGAAGGCAAAGATTGTTGTCAAGACATTGTTGCTAAAGACATGTAAACTTCATTGAAGAAATGGTGAATTCTATGTGTTGATTCAACAATTTACATGGTCTCTATACTTCTCAAATTTAATTTCATGTTATTAGATGAATGGAAGGAATTTGTATGATCAATGGTGAAATTTGTATATCCATACTACTAGCAGTTTGTTGATTGCAAACTTGCCTTGCGTAGTCAACTGGAATCATTCAGCTTAAGCTTAACTTCAATTATCGCTTCTTCATCGATACGCATCAACCTGACAGTGTCTATGCTTGTAGCAATGATTTGAACATCATAAAGCTATCCTTAGAAGATCGCACTAGCCTTGTGGAGATGATCATAGCATGTCAAAGCAAGACTTAGTTAGAGTTTCATCAAAGGCTAAGTTACCGGTACTTCACATTTTCCCCATGAATCCGGATGCGGTGCGTATCGGATTCGGATTCGCCTTGGAATCTCTGTGGATTCGGACAGGGTACCGATTTTTCCCCCCTGAAACGTATCCGATATTTGACTCACGAATCCCGACGCATCCGGTGTAGACGTGGCGATTCCATACGGTTTTTTTTACGAATCCGCATCATTCGCAAATTTCGAGGGTTTCTTTCACGGGTCGAATATGTCGTTTAACATTTAAAACCCTAAAGAAAAGGCAAAAATAAAAAATCGTGAAACCATTTCACGCCACGCATGGTGAAAAAGGAAAACCGAAAAAATTAAAAATCGCGAAAGTTTGAACGCGTGACGGCACAGGGGTTTGAGGAGGCGCGACGACAGGAGGCGCCACGGCAGGAGGGCGACGCAGACACAGAGGACGAGAGGTGCGTGATGACGGCAGGAGGGCGACGCCACGGCAGGACGGGAGGCGCGCGACGACGGCGGGAGGCGCCACGGCAGGAGGGCTTCGGCATCAGGTTTGAAATTAATTTTTTTATTATAGTTTGCTATAGTTTGTTAAATTTTATTATAGTTAAAAAAATTTATTAGTTTGTTAAATTTTAATATTTATTATAGTTTTTTTTTTTTTTTAATAGTTTGCTAATTAAATTGTTTGTTAAATGAAAACAAACAATCTAATAAAAATATAATTTTTCATTAGATTGTTTGTTTTCATTTAACAAACAATTTACAAACTATTAAATAAAGTTAAACTATAATAATTTTTTTTAAAAACTACTCATATTTAAAATATTAAAAATAATAATAATTTAATAATAGGTATATTTTAATATTTTTTAAAAACCTAATAACTTTCATAATTATAATAATTTCACTTTTATTTTAAATAAATTATTAAATTTAATTTTATATATTTAACATTTATAATCTATTGTTTAATATTAAATATTAATATTTTTTTTTTTAATTTGTTGTAGAAATCATAATGGCAACGACTACTAGCTCTACTCCTCAACGGACTTTCAAAACTGACCCAAATTCACCTTTATGGAAATATGTCAAAATAATAGACCAAGTAAAAGGTGGTGGAACATTTTTATGGATATGCAACTTCTGTAGTACGAAAAAAAACTAGCTTCTACAGTCGTGTCAAAGCCCATTTTTGTGCCATTCCCCAACAAGGAATCAAACCATGTCTAGGAAAGAATGGAAATGGGATGTCACCTCAAGAAATAGCAGGATATATTAGAGAGCAAGAGGAAGCAAATGCAAGAGTTGGTCGTGCCTCAAACCATCCTTTGTTGACAGGAAGAGGAAGTAAATCAAAGAGGCCCCCTACTTCTCCATCTTATAGTGATTTTCCTAATATCGTGGTAGAGAGCCACCCATTCTTGGACCCAATTAGTGAAGAACCTGTTATTGTGAAGAGAAGCAGGGGACCATTAGAGAGAGCATTTAAGAATGATGCTAGAGAGATTGCAGATCAATCCGTTGGAAGATGTCTATATGCAAACGGTTTGTCATTTAATGTGGTACGATCACCATATTGGCAGGATATGTTGAAAAAGGTAAATGAGGCTCCACAAGGGTACACAGGGCCAGGTTATGAGAAGGTGCATAGCACCTTACTAGCAAAGGAGGTAAAAAACATAGACAATGCATTGGCTCCCATTAGAAATTCATGGAAACAAACAGGAGTGTCCATCATTTCAGATGGATGGAAGGATACCAAAAATCGGCCATTAATTAATGTAATTGCAGTGTGCCCTAAAGGGGCAATGTTTCTGAAAGCTGTGGATTGTGAGGGACAGGTGAAGGATGCACAATTTATTGCTAACATCCTTATACAATGCATTCAGGATGTGGGACCTCAAAATGTTGTCCAAGTAATAACGGACAATGCAAAGAATTGTAGAGCTGCAGGTATGTTGATTGAGACACGGTTTGAACACATATTTTGGACACCTTGTGCTGTCCACTCTCTCAACCTCATGCTACAAAAGATAGGCAGGAAAATAGATTGGATCAAACAAATTTATGTTGAGGCTGAAGAGATCCAAATGTTCATCACAAACCATAACATGTCACAGGCCATTTTCAGATCATTTTCACAGTTGGAGTTGCTAAAGGTAATTGAAACACTTCAATTTTTAAAATCTACATTTCACTTTGATGGTTACTTAATTTTTATTTTTTTATCATGTCTTCTTTGTATTCTAATTTTTATTTTTAATTTTTGAATAGGTTGCCGAGACCCGATTTGCATCCAACACAATCGTCTTGAGGCGACTTGTGAAGGTGCGACAGCCACTTGCTAGCATGGTAATTAGTCAAAGTTGGTCCCTGTGGAGGCAATCCAATACTGAAAGGGCAGCAAATGTAAGGCGCATGATCCTAGATGACACTTGGTGGGATCGAGTGGAATATCTTTTGAGTTTCACTGAGCCCATCATGAGTATGATCCGTTATACTGACATGGATCACCCATGTTTGGGAGAGGTATATGATGGCATTGACTCGATGATTGAGAAAATGAAAGCCATCATCAATGCAAAAGAGCAAGATCCCGAAGAAACTTTCTTCAAAGAGGTTCAATCAATTTGTGTTGAGCGGTGGAACAAAATGACCACCCCACTACATCTTCTTGCATTTGCATTGACTCCCAAATTTTATAGTGATGAAATGCTTGCTAAGCCATCAAGGGTACCACCATATAGAGATTCAGAAGTCAATGAAGGGTGTAGGACAGCACTTACTAAACTCTTCCCAGATTCTGAAATGGAGGATTTAATGACAAGTGAGTTTGCTGATTTTGTAGCCTCCAATGGTCACGGTGTTTCCGCTCTCCGTGACAAGTATAAAAAGGATTTTCATGCTTGGTGGTACCTCAATGGCCATACATCACCAAACCTTCAAACTCTTGCAATCAAAGTTTTATCGCAAGTAAGTTTCTTAATTTTTATTGCTCTCTAAATTTAGATTTTTTACTATTTTATAATTGTCACCCTCTCACTTTGTGTCAATTATCCAATAGGTTGCTAGTTCCTCTTCATCTGAGCGAAATTGGAGCACATACTCCTTCATCCACTCAGTGAAATGCAACCGACTGGCAGCAAGTAAGGCAGAAGAGCTCGTTTATGTGCATTCAAACTTGCGCCTTCTTACTCATAAACAAAATGAGTATAAGGATGGGAGCACAAAGTTTTGGGATGTAGATCCAGAGCGAACTGATTTGGATTTTTCAGCTGCCACACAATCTTTACTTTCTGGGGAGTCTGATAGCCAATGTGCTGCTAGTGCAAGTGGCAGTGAGGCTGCATGTGGTTCCAGTACTCTACCTACATCATCTAATGTCAATGATGATGTTGATCTTGATCTTCCTAGTGACCCATATGATGCTATTGCTGATTATTAGTTGTGTCATTTTATTGTTGAACGGTTGAGCCAGTGAACAATGAATTCGATATCTATCATAACATTCAAAGTTTGTAATTTTGTTATAGACTTATAGTTATATCAATATGAATCATATATGATAGTTCCAAGTTTTGTTTAGCATATGGATGATATGTGGGATTCTAAATTTAATTTTTGTTTCTACTTATTAGAGTGTATATATGTATATATTTATGATTTTTACATTTTTTTGTACGGACGTACCCATACGTACCCAGGCCCCCCCTAAAAAAAATGTCGTACCAGCGTACCGTACCCACGTACCCGTACCCGTACCCGTACCGGCAACTTAGATCAAAGGTTATCCATTGCTCCTACATTCTTAGTGTTAGAATTAGATCCTTCTCCAACCCTTTCCTTTTTTCCTTTTTAAAAATAGGACCAGTAAAGTCTCACGTTCCAGTGATATCCAAAGCAAATCAAACGCTCAGGTCATCGAATGTAAGTCCCCTTGTGATTCCAGCATAATCACATCATATTACAAGAGCTTATCCACACGTAGAGACCCTACATATAAGAACCTTAGAGTTTTCTTGAATGATCCTTAGGCGAAATCTTCAACATTCGGGGAAATTTTGTTCAAGAGAAGATAAGGTACCTTGGTATTTTATTCTGTGTTCACATGTGCATGAAAAACACATCAACAAGTAGGAGAAGGCAGAAAATGTTGCCTAAGTTGCAAATGAACTCTATTTTCATTGAAGTTATGGTGAAGTGTGTTGTTTCTTTACAATGTGCATGGTTTCTTGTTGAATTCTCATGTTAGATGATAAATAAATTAGATTGAATGGAAGAATTTGTTGAATGCATTTGTGTGGAATCCACTTAATCCATACCAAGAGCCTCTTGCTGCTTGTAAGTGCGCCTTGTGTGGTCAACTGGAATAATATGCGGTTAACTCCAAATCGTCATATACTCATTGCTTATGCATTAACTTGAATGGTGATCAATGTTTGATGGTATTGATTCAAACATCTTTGAAACGTCCTTAGAAGATTGCACTGAGCTTGTGTCAAATTGTTCATGTTTGATTGTGAGACTGTTGACGGGTCTGAAATCGCATTGCTGCAAACTCCATACGGCGAACGCAGAATAGAATAGCCAACTGATTATCCTACTCTCTCTTGAGATAAGGAAGTCTCTAATGCTGTTTTCTAGGTTTGATCAAAGCAGACTACCTCAAGGTTTCTTTTGTCAGGTCTTGACTGCGGGACCTCTCAGTGGCTTGATGTGTTTTTGCTGGAAACACAAGGGGACTTACGATTTGCAACAAGCTAGTCTACTGTGATTCTCGAATTACGCAATAAAATCAAAAGGGAAAGGTTAGGAGATCTAAAACTAACAACACAGGCATGCGGGTAGACAGATTCAACATAACCAATTCCTGCTTGGCCAGAATAGATCACAACCTTGCAGGAACGGTGCAATCTTCAAAGGGACTTGGAAGATTTTCAGACTGGAGATGCACGGCTAGGCACCCAATTCTGGCGCAGCTTAGACGGACATCTGCAATTGAACTAAGCACAATCGAAGGCTCAGGTTAACCACACAAAAGGATACACAATCAGTATATCCTCAGTGGTATGAGCCTGAATCTATCAAATACCTGCACACCCAAAACAGAAAGATCTATCTAAAATGCTGAAAGAAACCATGCAAACAGGATGAAAACAAGACAATAAACACCAAATCAATGTTTATATATTGATTTCATTTGCCTATTACAACAATTTCTGCAGCATCTCTATGCTACTGCTAAGATCTAACCTATTCTAACCTCTAAGATCTAACTATCTAACCATCTAACCAATTGTCTGACAAAAGTCTTCAACTATCTAACCCTTTACAAAAGAAAGGTCTCTGCCTTTTATAGATATTACAATTTTGAATCGAAGGCTAGGATGGACTGCATCCAAGGGTCCTGATTTGCCTTCCAGAAGCTGGCAGCTTTAACCCATGCCCAATTAATTTTCAATTATCCAACCAACAAATATCTCAACTACCTGCCACTATTTGGCTTTAATTCAGGTCTATCCAATCTTCTTGGTGGTTGGGAATAGTTATCCACAAAAATATCTTGCACGGGACCCATAGGCAATTTACAATAAAGCTGCTTTAGTTTTAAAATTGAATTTCTGGACTTAAATCTAGCTGTGTGCTTTTTTGAGAATGCATAAACTTTGCAGCATTGAGAGTGTTTTGTGGTCTTTGGTCCTGGTGGTGGACTTCATCTTTGTTCAGCGGCACGGTTCCCAATGTTTGGTTGCTCTTGCGCTCCTGCATCTTTTCTTTTCCAATTTCAGCACCTGGCCTTGATTGCGATCCTTCCTTAATTTGCGTTTCAGGTTTTTTCTCCTGGTTCTCCAATGACGTCCTGCGATCAATCAACCAGTTTCACTTCATTAAATTAATTTGAAAAATTAAATAATTTAATTTAACAAACATTAAATTTAATTACGATGTCTGGCTTGAGAAGCTCTTTGTGAGATGTATCTTGAAAATGCTTCTCCTTTCTCTTCGAATGTGAAATCTGATCCTTGGGCATTTTACTTCTGCGTGATTTTAGCTTCGGAGTCTTGGGCGTTTTGAATGGGTTTATGGCGTTTTGAAAACTTCTTATAGCGCAATTCTGGAGGTTTGAAGAGCTTCTGCAAATTTTAAAACTCTAACTCTCATGCTTTTCTGGTGAATTTCGGAGAACTTAGACGTTTTGAAATTTCATCATATTCTCCAATTTAGCCCCCCAGGGTCCGAAATTGGCATTTTAATTGAAATTTTGGACCATTTGGGAATTTTTGCACATCTTCCAAATATTAAATTTCGGCCCCATGGTCCGAAATTGATGTTTTGGGTGAAATTCGGAGCTCTTGGGGTTTCTTACAAACCTTTTAAGCATTTTCGGACCTAAAGCACCCTTTTGGGAAATTTCGGAATGTTTGAACCAGAGAAACGAAAATCGCCCGAAATCGCCCAAACTCGGCGAGTCCGAGTCCGAGTCAGGCCAAACGAGTCCCAGGGGCTCGGACTCGGACTCGGCCGAGTCTGGAGAGTAAACTCGCCAGACTCGCCGAGTTGGCGATTTTGGCTCAAAATCGCCAGACCCGCCGAGTCCTGAGCCCCAGACTCGGCTACTGGCTGGGTTAATAAAATGACAAAAAAAAAACATTTTAAAAAGTTTTTTTAAAAAGTAATAAGTTTTTTTGGAAGGGCGAAATTTGACATTTTGGTCTCTCCGTCAGGATTATTTTATGGAATATAACATTTAAGTATAAGTGACATTTCCTTATATTCTTCTTTCTTATACTTTAAGTTATATTCCATATATACTGTCAGGATGTTTGAGAGTGGTTTCGGGCCTCCAGGAGTTATATTGCAAAATCTAGTTTTTGGAGGATTCTTCAGTTTTCCAGACTTAGTCAAATTTCAGGATCAGGACATTCCAGACTTAGCCAAATTTCAGGGCATTTGAAGATCAGGATGACATTCCAGACTTTATCACTCACCAACTTGACCTAGCTTGGACCTTCAAGAATGATACTCACCAAGCAAGACCCAATTAGCAACAAGTGCAAAACCAGGCCCTAAGGAAGACTCTCAAAGAAACCCTAATTCAGACTTGTAATAAGTTTTTTTGGCCTCGCGGGGCGCTGCCCCTCGACCTCGCCCTGTATCGCGACAGGAAGCGTGCAAGGGGCGCTGCCCCTTGACCCCACCTTGGGGGCGCTGCCCCCAAACCCCCGTCGAAAAATATGGGGGAAACTGTGTCGATAGAAGTAGAGAAAATTTAACCTCCGAGTCTGACATTGATTGGATCGACCAGGTAGATATAGAGGTTGAGACTGTAGCCATGGCAGAGGAGGAGCGGAGAGCACGAGCACAGACAGGAGATTCAGAGGCAGATAGTGACACAGATGTTCCTAATGTTGGTGAGCATGGCATGGTGTCACGGGGAGCGGCTATGGCAGTCGAATCATCCAGGAACTACCTTAGACGCCTTCGCAGGGGGCTGGGGCCGGATGGTGCAGGCTCCTCTGAGCCATAGACTTGTAGTTGTATTTACCTTTGGTATTTGTATGAAACATTTGATGATGATCATATGATGACATGGATTTTTTATTCCATGAGTTTTGTAATATTGTATACATTTGACAATATTTATATATCTATGTTTGTTATTTTCTTCAGCTACAATTTGCGTTTATGCTTATGTGATTGATGTATACTTGTGTATGTAATCAAATGAGCCGAGTTTGATGATGTTATTGTGTCTTTAAGGTGTATTCAATAAAGGGTGCATGAAACAAGTTTTAAATCTTAAAATTTTTTTGAGTTTTTCACTTTCCCGAGTCCAGCCGAGTCTGGAGCCGAGTCTGACGCCGAGTCCCGAGTCCGAGTCCGATTTGGCCTTGCCGAGTCCGAGCCGAGTCCGAGTTTCGTTTCTTTGGTTTGAACTTTTTGCAACTTTATCATTTTCGGACCTTCTGGCGTTTTTTGGAATTTAAAAGAAAACTTCGGGCCATAAGGCGTTTTACAACTTGCCCAGAATTTCGGACCATTTCAGCATATTTTGCAAAAAAAAAAAACTTCGGACCCTTAAACACTTCTGCAAATTCAGAGTTTCAAGGCGTTTTTGAAAATTTGGAGGTTTTCATGTTTTGGCGAACTCTGCTGGGAATATTTTCGGACCTAAACGCGCTTGGAAATTTCGCGATTTTAGACTCTTGGCGAATTTCGGAGCATTTAAACACTTTTTGCGAACTCTATCATTTTCAAACTTGAACCACTCTTTTGCAAATTTCGGAGTGTTTGAATGAATTTTAACGCCTTTTGCGATTTTCGCGTTTTAACAAGAACCACGGAGTTTCGGACCTGGACGCCTCTTCGCATTATGCAAACTTCGGAGTATTCATCGCTCTTGGGATTTCGCGGCTTCAGGACTTTTGGTGAGTTTTTTAAAGAATTTTCGAACTACTTAACATGGTTTGCAAATTCCTTTAAAAACGTCAGACCATTGGCACATTTTTGCAACTTTTTAAATAAAGTTCGGACCACTCACGCCCTTTGGGATTTTAGGGTTTAAACGCCTTTGGGATTTTAGGGTCTCAAACGTGTTTTGTTTTTAAACTGGATGCACTTTCCATTTACCTCCCAAGGTCCGAAAATGAGGACGCTTAAGTGGTTTTCGGACCTCGTAACATATTTTGCAAAATCACGTTTTTTAAACATTTCGCCCCAGGGTCCGAAAATGGACATTTAAAGTGTTTTTCGGACCTTGAGGGTCTTTTGGCAACTTAAGGTAAATTTCGGACCTAAAGGGCCTCTTGGCAAGTTTTCACTTTTTCAACTTTTGGCTTCTGGGTCCGAAATTGAGCATATGGAATATAACATTTAAGTATAAGAAAGTATATATTCCATATATACTTTCAGGGTGTTTGAGAGTGGTTTCGGCCCTCTAGGTGTTATATTGCAAATTCTAGTTTTTGGAGGTTTCCTCAGTTTTTCAGAGTTAGCCAAATTTCAGGATCAGGACATTCCAGACTTAGCCAAATTTCAGGGTCAGGAAAGAAAGGCACAAACTGGGGGGTCCCTGTCCAAGACGGGGATGGGTGTGCGATTCGCACAACAAATGGCAACTCGGCTGGGAAATGTTCCTGAACATTTCAAGGATGACTATCCGGATCGAACCCGAGAATCTCTGGTACATACCCCACAAAACAGCCCAAATGATAGAAGACGGATTCAAAGTAAAAATGAGGTCACAAACTGAATCGAGTCACCAACCTTGAGAAATCGATTGTGTGCAGTGAAGTTCATTCAAGCCCAAAGAAGGTTGAGATATCATTGTTTAGTTAAAGCAAGCTACATAGAGCGACTCTAACTTCAAAAGCAACCTGGATAGAGCCCCGCTACCAGCAAGCGTCTATAGCCCCGACGGAGTTATCGCCTGTAAGCTCACAGAGATTGCTCTGTTTCCGATAAATTTTCTTTTTGAAAATCGGCAGAGGTGTTTGCATTCCCAAAGCCAAGCAACTTGAAATTTCCTTGCTTTTCAATTTCTTTTCTTTTGATTTTTCTCTTTTATTTTCACTTTTCACCTTGGCTGGTAAGCAGTGAAGCCTACGTGGGATTGAGCGTTACAGTGGTCGCTGAAGCAGAGCTTCAGAATTTTTTCACTTGTAGTGACCTCCCTTTGATAAAACGACAGACTTAAGCCTTTTTAAGCGTTTAAAAGTGCAGTGTGACAAGACGCAGTAAGCAACTAAATTTTTAGACTGACTAAGCCTTAAACCAAAATGGATTGACTACGGGGGCAATCGTCAATTAGGCGCTCTACCAAAGTCGGCATCCAAGAAATGAGCCGGAAAAAAATTTCCAACTTTGTACACCAGAGCTGGGAAAAGCAAACAAACCCCTTCAAAAATTGACAGGGAGACAACCCCTTTCTGAAAGGACACCTACACTACGGAAAGCAAACTAAACTAAAGCAGAAAACAAGAAATCTAAGCTAGAACAGAAAACAAACTATTCACAAAACAAGAAATGAAAACTAAACTAACTATGTACAAGAAAAGACCGACTGCACAAAAGGTGGACTATATGCATGCGTTCCCGACCCTGGGTGATTTTCCAATATATGCAGCAGTAACAGGGCAGTGGGAATAGTTCTCAGTTTGGCTGGTTTGTCTTTGTATTCTGAAAAGAAAATTTTCAGTTGGCCACTCTCGAATTTAACCAGGACATCGGGCAAAATTTTAATTGGGGAAGTTTATCAGGTCCATGGTTAATCCATTTACAAGTTGTTTTTCCAAAATATTCAAAATTAAACGGAAAATTTTTAGAATTAACAGCAAGAGGGAAAGAAACAACCTGGCAGGTTTTCGAGTCATGCAGAGTTTTGCACGGTGGGTTGTACGGCGAGAAGGCTTCAACAGCTGTATCAGGAGGTTGCCATTGGTGGTGTAGCATCTCGATAGCGTCTGGTGTATGTAAATCAGCATCAGATTTTTCATTGGGTGGCGCAGGCTGATAGTTGATCTCAAAACCGAACTCGAACTCAGGAAAGAGGGGTGCATCGTCTGCTGGTGCATCTTCATATCGTGTGAACAATGCAGCCTTATGTACTTCTATCAATACGTCGTCAAACAGTAGGGACTCTTTGATTGATTGGTCCTCAAAAACGTCCTCCATAGACTCCTAGACTGCATCATCCATTTGTGGGGCTGTTGCAAACTGCTCTTCAACTTGTGGTTGATCCACAAAGCTCCCTTGATCATCCTCTTGAACACTGTTCTCATCAGTTGCAGGGATAATAAATTCATCTGCTACCTTGGTCTGATTGACGGGTTCATCTTGCTCAACACTTGATAGCCCCAACTTAACATCGTCAGAAGGTGTGATGCTGTATTGATTTTGCGATCTTCTATACTCGTCTGCAACAAGGTAGGCACTCCACACTTTGCTGGTGATGCTCTCCTCTAGTTCTTCCAGTAGTCCAAATTGGGCTTTGACTTGACTGACTGCTTCTATGCATAGCGAGCAGGTGAACTCTGAATGTGGGGTGCGGTGAATTCTGCACCACCAAGGTGACAACACGTTCTCCAAGCATAACTCCTCTTCGAGACCAAATTGATTCTCAATCAAATTCTTGAACCTTGTAAATTCTTCGATGCTGGACGGAGGACTGAGGATATCCGGTTGTACAGTCGCCTCTGGTTTGGGGACATCCCAAAAGAATATCCGCCCCTGTAATGCGAGCTCGACCCTTGACAAAAATGTCAAGCAATTCAGTTCATCGTGCGCTGTGGTGTCATGAATTCTGCAATGAGTTGAAGATGCAAATTCGGACAGCTGCCTTGGATAGAACTGCCAACTTAGATCTTGCTGGATTTGAAAAATTTCGGACTGTAGATAGTCTTCATGAAGCAACTGGCTCAACATATTGACTCAGAAATATTTTTGGTATTTTCTAGTTTTTTGATTTTTTTTTTTTTGGCTTTTCTAGTTTAATAGGGATCTTGCATATCCCGAATATAGCATTTAAAAGGTCGATTAGACTCAACTTGTTGCAAGGAACTGCTAAGGCGCCCTCCCCAATTTTGTTGTGTGCAGAGGGTCAAAAAAGCTACAGGGTTACTCTTTACAAATGCAGGCTGATATGATCATGATTTAGCTGTTTAGACATTCATCACACGCCCTCCTTCTAGCGCCAATTCTGTTGACAGGTCTGAAATCGCATTGCTGTAAACTCCATACGGCCGATGCAGAATAGAATAGCCAACTGATTATCCTACTCTCTCTTGAGATAAGGAAGTCTCTAATGCTGTTTTCTAGGTTTGATCAAAGGAGACTACCTCAAGGTTTCTTTTGTCAGGTCTTGACTGCGGGACCTCTCAATGGCTTGATGTGTTTTTGTTGGAAACACAAGGGGACTAACGATTTGCAACAAGCTGTTTGCTGTGATTCTCGAATTACGCAATAAAATCAAAAGGGAAAGGTTAGGAGATCTAAAACTAACAACACAGGCATGCGGGTAGACGGATTCAACATAACCAACTCCTACTTGGCCAGAATAGATCACAACCTTGCAGGAACGGTGCAATCTTCAAAGGGACTTGGAAGATTTTCAGACTGGAGACGCACGGCTAGGCACCCAATTCTGGCGCAGCTTAGGCGGACATCTGCAATTGAACTAAGCACAATCGAAGGCTCAGGTTAACCACACAAAAGGATACACAATCAGTATATCCTCAGTGGTATGAGCCTGAATCTATCAAATACCTGCACACCCAAAACAGAAAGATCTATCTAAAATACTGAAAGAAACCATGCAAACAGGATGAAAACAAGACAATAAACACCAAATCAATGTTTATATATTGATCTCATCTGCCTATTACAACAATTTCTGCAGCATCTCTACGCTACTGCTAAGATCTAACCTATTCTAACCTCTAAGATCTAACTATCTAACCATCTAACCAATTGTCTGACAAAAGTCTTCAACTATCTAACCCTTTACAAAAGAAAGGTCTCTACCTTTTATAGATATTACAATTTTGAATCGAAGGCTAGGATGGACTACATCCAAGGGTCCTGATCTGCCTTCCAGAAGCTGGCAGCTTTAACCCATGCCCAATTAATTCTCAGTTATCCAACCAACAAATATCTCAACTACCTGCCACTATTTGGCTTTAATTCAGGTCTATCCAATCTTCTTGGTGGTTGGGAATAGTTATCCACAAAAATATCTTGCACGGGACCCATAGGCAATTTACAATAAAGCTGCTTCAGTTTTAAAATTGAATTTCTGGACTTAAATCCAGCTGTGTGCTTTTTTGAGAATGCATAAACTTTGCAGCATTGAGAGTGTTCTGTGGTCTTTGGTCCCGGTGGTGGACTTCATCTTTGTTCAGCGGCACGGTTCCCAATGTTTGGTTGCTCTTGCGCTCTTGCATCTTTTCTTTTCCAATTTTCAGCGCCTGGCCTTGATTGCGATCCTTCCTTGATTTGCATTTCAGGTTTTTTCTCCTGGTTCTCCAATGACGTCCTGCAACCAATCAACCAGTTTCACTTCATTAAATTAATTTGAAAAATTAAATAATTTAATTTAACAAACATTAAATTTAATTACAACGTCTGGCTTGAGAAGCTCTTTGTGAGATGTATCTTGAAAATGCTTCTCCTTTCTCTTCGAATGTGAAATCTGATCCTTGGGCGTTTTACTTCTGCGTGATTTTACCTTCGGAGTCTTGGGCGTTTTGAATGGGTTTATGGCATTTTGAAAACTTCTTATAGCGCGATTCTGGAGGTTTGAAGAGCTTCTGCAAATTTTAAAACTCTAACTCTCATGCTTTTCTGGTGAATTTCGGAGAACTCAGACGTTTTGAAATTTCATCATATTCTCCAATTTAGCCCCTCAGGGTCCGAAATTGGCGTTTTAAGTGAAATTTTGGACCATTTGGGGATTTTTGCACATCTTCCAAATATTAAATTTCAGCCCCATGGTCCGAAATTGATGTTTTGGGTGAAATTCGGAGCTCTTGGGGTTTCTTACAAACCTTTTAAGTATTTTCGGACCTAAAGCACCCTTTTGGGAAATTTCGAATTGTTTGAACTTTTTGCAACTTTATCATTTTCGGATCTTCTGGCGTTTTTTGGAATTTAAACGAAAACTTCGGGCCATAAGGCGTTTTACAACTTGCCCAGAATTTCGGACCATTCAGCATATTTTGCAAAAAAAAACTTCGGACCCTTAAACACTTCTACAAATTCAGAGTTTCAAGGCGTTTTTTAAAATTCGGAGGTTTTCATATTTTGGCGAACTCTGCTGGGAATATTTTCGGACCTAAACGTGCTTGGAAATTTCGCGATTTTAGACTCTTTTGGCAAATTTCGGAGCATTTAAACACTTTTGCGAACTCTATCATTTTCAGACTTGAACCACTCTTTTGCAAATTTCGGAGTGTTTGAATGAATTTTAACGCCTTTTGCGATTTTCGCGTTTTAACAAGAACCACGGAATTTCGGACCTGGACGCCTCTTCGCGTTATGCAAACTTCGGAGTATTCATCGCTCTTGGGATTTCGCGGCTTCAGGACTTTTGGCGAGTTTTTTAAAGAATTTTCGGACTACTTAACATGATTTGCAAATTCCTTTAAAAACGTCGGACCATTGGCACATTTTTGCAAATTTTTAAATAAAGTTCGGACCACTCACGCCCTTTGGGATTTCGGGGTTTAAACGCCTTTTGGCGAATTTCGGATCTCAAACGCGTTTTGTTTTTAAACTGTACGCACTTTCCATTTACCTCCCAGGGTCCGAAAATGAGGACGCTTAAGTGGTTTTCGGACCTTGTAACATATTTTGCAAAATCACGTTTTTTAAACATTTCGCCCCAGGGTCCGAAAATGGACATTTAAAATGTTTTTCGGACCTTGAGGGTCTTTTGGCAACTTAAGGTAAATTTCGGACCTAAAGGGCCTCTTGACAAGTTTTCACTTTTTCAACTTTTGGCTTTTGGGTCCGAAATTGAGCATATGGAAATGTCACTTATACTTTAAGTTATATTCCATATATACTTTCAGGGTGTTTGAGAGTGGTTTCGGCCCTCTAGGTGTTATATTGCAAATTCTAGTTTTTGGAGGTTTCCTCAATTTTTCAGAGTTGGCCAAATTTCAGGATCAGGACATTCTAGACTTAGCCAAATTTCAGGGTTAGGAAAGAAAGGCACAAACTGGGGGGTCCCTATCCAAGACGGGGATGGGTGTGCGATTCGCACAACAGAGACCTTGCCCAGTAGGATTCCATCTAATCATTCATCCATCTTCTTACATTCTAGGCCTTAGTATAAACTCTCTCAACCCTTTACCTTTTGCCATTTTTTCAAAATCAAGCTAGTTTAGAACAAAGAGCATCACCATATAGCAACATCAGATGATCGAGTTCCAACAAATCAAACATTCAGGCATTCGAATAGCATCACCATATAGCAACATCAGATGATCAAGTTCCAGCAAATCAAACATTCAGGCATTCGAATGTAAGTCCCCTTGTGATTCTAGCATAATCACATCAACCAACAGAGCTTATCCACACGTAGTGACCCTACATTCATGAACCTTGGAGTTGTCTCGAATGATCCTTAAGCTAATCTTAAGCATCCGAGAGATTTTATTCAAGAGAGGATAAGATACTTTAGGTATTTTATTCTGTGTTCGCATGTGCATAAAAACACATCAACAGGTTTTCTTGTTTAATTTACCTATATTGCCTCCACCACTTTTAGAAATAAATGCATTTTCCTTCCAATCTTTATCATTGCAACAAATTATTATTTTTAGCAAATGCAATCTCAACCATTCATTTTAAATAAATTAAATCCAAACCCTCTGTTCTCTCTTTAATCCTAGGAAGGAATTCTCATTCAATCTCCACCATAGATCTCATCCCTGAATCTTGATTGTCCATCCTTCCTACCAAAAGTCTATAAATTTGCACATTATCTTATGCAAATGAATCAATAATCTCTCGAAGGTATCTGATGTAGAAATTTCAAAGTAAATGCTCAAGCAACCACATCTCTAACTCCTTGGAAGTAAATTTATTTCACCATGTGATTCACATTTGATTATTTTATTTGTGTTTCTGTAGTTGTTTGAATTCTTTTGTTTGCATAATCCTAAGGTGAGCATTAGAATTCAGCTTATGTTTTGCATGTCTCTCCATTTTTTTAACTTAGTTTGAATTTGTGTTATACTCTCTCATAGCATGTACCCATATAGCTTGTAGCCAAAGTTTTTTTATGTGAAGTTCAAACTAAACATTATGGACAATAAAAATATCATTGCTATGTTTGATTAGATAAAACCTTATATTCTTAACAAAATTGCTCAAGTGACTCTGACTCATCTCTTCTGTTAGGGTCATTGGCCTTTAAACGTGGATGTGGTGAATTACTCCAGAACCATGCAATCTGATGCAGATTGATCAATTGGCATATTCAGAATCAACAAATGTGTGTTCAAGTCTAACAGAGATTGCTTCTATATGATGTAGACACATGATATTTGGCCGATAGAGAGTATCGAACAAAAGGAAACAAATTTCTGCTCTAGAATTCATGTTTTACGATAATGCATCTACCTCATCAGCTCCCTCAAATATTGTTACTTAAACCAAAATAACAATGGTCTACTAATTTTTCTTCAATAAAACAGGCTGTATCTTCTACCAGAATATTTAAGAAGTTTACAGTTATTCCTATACTGTGCTTACTTCTTGTGGCTAAGAGAATATAGCAGAGTGCAAAGAAAAACAAAGTACTTACTTTGAAAAGAAATACTGCTGCAATCAGTCCATTTTGAGCATAATCCAAAGAAGTGAACAAAGAACGGAGTAGCAATCCTCGGAAAGTCTGCACATTTAGAAATTTATGACTGAAAAATCTGAATGCAACACCAATAAACTACAAATTACAAAAAGAAGGTTCATGTTGATTACAGTACAAGCATGCATCCGTATAGTGACAATCAATGCCAATAATTATACATAATTTATCTTGCGCTATGCACTATGTGTACTCGGAAGCAGCTAAATCATTGTGTAATCCAAAAAGGGTAGCAGTTAAACAACTAGCTCTCTATACCCACTGTCCTATCTAGAGCTTAGATTTTTACATACAAGCATGAAATAACCTGCAAATATTTGCTAATATAATTAGATATTTTCTGCCACTAGAGAACGGGAGTGATTTGCATATTCATGTTTTTCAATTTAAAGAGATTGCACATCTAAAATAGTTGTGCATTGCTAGAAGAGCATTAATTTATGGATCCACCAATAAGGTGAAGTGCATATAATAGCTTCACCAATTTCATCAGTGTAAATTAGAAAGTTCAAAGCTCATTCTCACTGGGCATATGCACAATTACATCAGTTTAGTGGCAGGATTGGCTAAACACCAAGTCTTACAATTTGGGCATGTGCACAATCACATAACAGTTAAGTGTGATACAAGGGTTGGGTTGTGATATCCCCATCGCATCACATAATATAAGGTTGCTTTTGAAAAAATATAAATAAATAAAAGACAAAATCAATTATCAAATGAGGTAATAATGTTAACATTGATATTTAATTAATTTAATTTAATTTAAAGTTTAAGCTGAGTTACTGGGTTCGCCCCTAGGATGCCCTGGTACGGGTCCGGGTTCGACCGGGTCCGTGGTACGGGTCCGGTTCGACCAGGGTTCGAAAAACCCAGGGTGGGTTCGACCCTGGTCGAACCCAGTCGAACCCAGGCGGCTGGGCGGCCCATAAAGTTAAAAAACAAAGCAAATTTTAATTTTTTTTCAGTTCCGCCTTTTAAAAAGTGAAAATTATAACCTAAAAACCACTTCTAAAACACTTTATTGACACATTTCACCTCATTTGTGTTGCAAACAAATTTTTTATGAGAGCAGGTTGAAGAAAGGTTGAACAAAATTTGACTTCCAAGATCAAAGAGGAGGAGTTGAAGACTGATTTTAGAAGCTTCAACAAGTGTTGCAGCATCATTTCCATACATTTTCAAGCTTCCATTGGCTGCAAGAGGTAGGTTTTTAAACATTTTTTTCCAATTATTTTTGTTTCACAAATTGTCAAACATGAAACTTGAATTTTTTTTCATTATTTAGTTTTTGTTTTTGAATATGTTTATTTTATTTCTTGCCATAGGAACTAGAATGGCATCTACATCTTCCTCCATTGGCAATGAACAAATAATTGCAAAACAAAGAAATGATCCAAATTCTCCCTTATGGAAATATGTGGACATTATAAAACAACTTCCAGGAGGTGGGGGATTCCGTTGGAAATGCCATGGATGTGATATTGAACGTAATAGTTCATATTATCGGGTGGTAGGCCATTTGTGTGGAATAAAAGGAAGAGGCATCAAAAAATGCCCTGGAAAAAATGGTAAACCTATACCAGATGAGATAGTGATGAAATATATTAGGGAGCATAAAGCGGCAGAAGAGAGGGAAGCCCGTAGATTGAACCAAGCCGCATCAAAGAAAACAAGGGGAATGCAAGACCCTTCTAATCCCAGTATTGTAGTAGAAGACCACCCCTTCTTTGCCACAAATGAACCTCAAAGTGAACCACCCTTGACATGTAAAAGAACAAAGGGGCCTTTAGAAACCGCATTCCAAAATGAGAGTAGAGACAATGCTGATCAAGATATAGTAAGGTGCATTTATGCAAATGGGTTGTCATTCAATGTTGTTCGCTCCCCATATTGGAAGCAAATGATAAAAAGTGTTAATGAGGCACCAAGAGGGCATAAGGGCCCCGGTTATGAGAAGGTACGTGGAACATTATTGAAGAAAGAGGTGAAGAGGGTTGAAGATGCATTGAAACCCATAAGGGATTCATGGGTTGAGACAGGTGTAACAATTGTTTCAGATGGGTGGAAAGATGCTAAAAACCGTCCCTTAATCAATGTCATAGTGGTGTCCCCTAAAGGGGCAATGTTTTTGAGAGCTATGGATTGTGAGGGCCAAATAAAAGATGGCCAATTTATTGCAGAAATTCTCATCTCTGCCATTGAGTCTGTGGGACCTCGCAATGTTGTCCAAGTCATAACGGACAATGCAAACAATTGTAGAGCTGCTGGTTTGTTGGTTGAGCAATGCTATGATCACATCTTTTGGACACCTTGTGTGGTACATTCACTCAATCTTATGCTACAAAGGATTGGGTAAAAAATAAAATGGATCAGAGATGTGTATGCAGAGGCTGAGGACATCCAGATGTTCATCACAAACCACCACATGTCTCAAGGGATTTTTAGAACCTATTCGAATTTGGAGCTATTGAAGGTAAGTGAAATAGTAATTTAATTTTACATTTTCTGATTTTTTTGAATTTTCAATGTTAATAATATCATTGTGTAAGCTATATTGTGTATTCTTCTTTAAAGTTTGGCTTTATTTTTTAATCATTTGGCATTAATTTGTGTTATAGGTTGCTGAGACCCGTTTTGCATCAAACACAATCATCTTAAGACAACTTGTGAAAGTTAGAGTGGCACTATGCAATATGGTGATCAGCACCAATTGGACTGTATGGAAGCAAAGTAGCACTGAGAGGGCAGAAAAAATTAGGGATAGAATATTGAATGAGAAATGGTGGGATTTTGTTACATATCTCCTAAGTATCACTGAGCCCATCATGAGCATGATTCGCTATACAGACATGGATAGGCCTTGCATAGGTGAGATTTATGATGGCATTGATTCAATGCTTGAAAAAATAAAGGTCACTATAAATGAAAAAGAGAATGATCCTCAGGAGAAATTCTTCAAAGAACTGGAAGTAATTATTGTAGAGAGGTGGAATAAGATGACCACTCCTTTGCACCTTCTTGCCTATGCCTTGACACCTAAGTACTATAGCAATCAATTTCTTGATAAACCAGGAAGGATTCCACCATGGAGAGATCTAGAAGTATTTGATGGGTATAAGGCAGCATTTCTTAGACTATATCCCGATGATGATTTGCAAGATGTTGTTACAAATGAGTTCATAGAATTCGCAAATGGGAATGGTCTAAGTGTTGATGCACTTTGTCATAGATCCATGAAAGATGCTCATAGCTGGTGGTACTTCCATGGCACATGCTCCCAACACGTACAACCCCTCGCTATAAAAGTTTTATCACAAGTAAGTTTAATTAATTAAAATTTTAAATTTACAAGTTTTAGTTTATTTATAGTTTACTTTGTCTTCATAGGTTGCTAGTAATTTTATTTTTATTAATGTATAACTTTAATTGTTTACTTTGTCTTCATAGGTTGCTAGTTCATCTGCTTCAGAAAGAAATTGGAGCACATACTCTTTCATCCACTCAGTAAAGCGCATTAGGCTGCTATCAAAAAGAGCGGAGAATTTAGTATATGTGCATTCCAACCTACGTCTTCTTTCACACAAACAACATGACTACACACAAGGGGAAACAAAGATGTGGGATATAGAGCCAGAGCATACTGATTTGGATGCTCCTGCTTCTCAGCTTCTTGCATTGACACTTGATGACTCAGAAATTGAGCCAACTTATAGTGCAAGTGCAAGTGCAAGTGGCATTGGCTCATGTAATGTCAATGTCAATGAGGAGGAGGAGGATGAAGAATTAGATGATCCATTTGATGATTAAACTTTAAGTTTATATTCTTGAAAGTTGAAACAATGATACTTGAATATTTTGTCATTTTGATATTAAACTTGATGTATATGATGCTATTATCAATTATGGTATGATCATGATGCTATGATTACAAGTTTATGTTTGTTTTGTTGTTCATATGATGCTATGTGACATGCATATTTTAATTCATGCTTATAGGCTTCACATATATCAAAATATATATATATATATATATATATATAATTTACATGTTTTTGTACTAACGAACCCAAACCCCTTTTCAAAATTTTGCCGTACCGGCGTACCGGGTTCTTCGAACCCGAACCGGAACCCAAACCCGAACCGGCAACCTAGAGTTTAAGGTATATTAATGTTTAAATATAGGATTAAGAAATTAAATAATTATTATTTCATTTAATATATTTAATGATTATTATTAAATATATATTGATGCACTTAATAGTTCGAAAGATTATTATTATGTGACGCACTTTAATAAAGTGCATGGTATAAGGCACCCCCCCCCCCCCGGGAAGCGGTGGGACGGGAAACGCAGCCCAGGCTGCGTCTACCGCCACACCCCTTCCTTTGGAAGGGAAATGGTGTGACGGTAGCCGCAGCTTAGGCTGCGAACCGTCACCTCGTTCCCACGGGAGGGTATTTAACCCACCAAATGCAGGCTGCCGAAAGGGAGATAGGAAGGAGTGAGCGCAGATACGGGTGAAGGGGTGACGAGGTACTGCAGAGGAGGTTACGAGCAGACAGGTAAGGATAGGAATGTATGTTAAGGAATACATGTGAGTAATGGTTAATGAACATTTTATGAATATAGGTAATGAATACAAAACTATGTACATGTGAATTATGAAATAGGAAATAGTAAATGAAAATGCAAAGGAATGTATTATGAATGAAATCACATGAGGGAGGCTATAGGGAGGAAACTCTCATAGTCTAAGGGGGGATTATGATAATCCCTAGGGCAGTATATACTGAAGGTTGATATGCATATATAGGGCTTAGTTGACTAGACACCAACTAAGAAGAGACGGATCTCGCCGGTCCCCTTTGAGGATTTGGATGATGAAGGCATCACCCAAGGCAAGGAATAGACAAGGGTCTTCCTTGAAGGGCTTGGGTGTAAGAGGTTACACCCAAGACAGGACTCGAACGCAACTTCGATTTCCTAAAGGGCTTGGAACCAAGGGGTTCCAAGAAGGCAAGCTTCACAACCGCCTAAGGACATACTTTCGTATCCTTTTTTTAGATAAAAATTATGATCATGCTAATTCAATGTTAAAAATAGATTGTGAATTAAAATGGTTTATATATATATATATATATATGTTATGTTCTAACAATCTGTTTTGCAGGTTAATGATCTCTAACTAGTAGGGACATTACATGGGTAAACACCAATTTTATACTCAAAGCAGTTCTAGAATCAGCCATCCCTAGTATAAGACATACTTCTTAGTTCTTACTACTGAATTTTACAATCTAATAGACTTTTGTGCTTCTTTTCTTTTTCATTTTATGCACCTATTGTCATTCTTATGACATCCTTGGTCCATCAGTGAGAACCGATCAGAGATATGTTCCATGGACCAGCGCTACCCTAGTTGATCAAGTAATGAACCAATGGAAGCATGAAGTGTTAAAGTGTTGTCTTGTCGGGAGGCAAGTTCTTCATAAACTTGGAATCCCAGGTTTCCCAATTCTTCCCTTCATGAACTCGGAATCCCAGGTTTCCCAATTCTTCCCTTCATGAATCTGAAAACCCAGAATCCCAAGTTTCCCAATTCTTCCCTTCATGAACCTGGAAACCCGGAATTCTAGGTCTCTGACTTGCGACTTGCGACACTTCTAGATGACATGATCAACACTCAAGGCTCTTAACGCTCCACCAACTCTTGCAACAAGTACACTTTCATTCATAGAGCTATAGGGGAGCATTTAATGTTTTTGCAGGATTACCATCAAGAGGAGTCCAAAGCCAGGTTTATTTATGGTTACTTGATGGCTTTCATGTCAGGACTGCTTGCTCTAACTTTGGAATGCCAGGCAATCCACCTTCTAGAAGTACTTTTCTTCTTGGGATTGCCTTGTCAAGGTATGGCCAGGTTGCTTGCATGTACACCATGTTAGGTCTGTGCACTTCCATGCCTTCCCTGACTGAAATTTATCTGCACGCACAAGGGTCAAGGCATCTCTTCCTTGACCATTGGTCTCTTCTCTACGACCAACTTGTTATATATAGGCTATTATGCCTCATTGTAAAGGGTTCTCTCCCTGCTGGCTTGAGCTATTCTTTACTCTTTCACTTCTCTTGAATACTTGTATATTTCTTGCATTTCGGCAATTGTAAGTTTAGCCATTAACCTTCTAATGAATTGAAATCATCATTCTTGCCTTCCTTCAACTTATGCATGATGTGTATGTGTTCTTACTTTCATCGTAAGTGTATGTTTGTGGCTCTCTCACATATATGTTGTGTTAACCTGCTTCTGGGTGTGACTTGTGGGAAACCTTCTCCCCTCTTGACATTCAGCAAGTTCTAACCTCCATACATGTGCTAAGGTCTTTCATGCAATTGAAGTTTGTGCATCTCTTGGGTATTTAGATTAATTATTTGTGTCATTTCTGGGTGGGGAGAGAAACATCTCTTATCTTGGTGAATCACCTCCTTTCATTTTAGTATTTCCTTCTTCCCTTTTCCTCTGCAAGTTGTTAGGATAGGTTTAGAAGTAGATTTTGGAGTGTTGAGTTGGTTCAACACCTGCACTTGGATTGAGACGGAATTCGGCCTTCTCCGGAGATTCAACCCCCTTGCGCAAGGTCCCACACTTCGGGGTTGTTTCCATGTTGATAGCTCAACAAGAGTGCAAACTTTTGTGACAATAGCACCCTAATATGCATAGAAATAAGGATTAAAAAATTTATTGATTTGAATTACTACTCATTGGATAGAATCTTAAAAAACTGAAATAATTTTTATTTTTGTAACAGCACATGAACAGATAAAGGATAAATTGAAAAGTCAACATGCATTACGATACAGTTAGAAATGGTATAATTTAAATACAACAAATTCTATTGTTATCTCCTCAATCTCATCTTTTGAAATTGAGAATAAGTCAAAACTTAACAAAATCAAAATACAGTGAGTCATCATAACGCATTTATAATTTGATATTCACAAGGCTAAAATTTAAAAGTTGATACTTGAAATGGTAATTCATATTAAGTGACAAGTCTACAGATTGATATAATGTAATCTGATAAAGCTGTTTATGATTAAAAATAGAACAATTTACATTACATCAAATAATAGTTCTTCTGCAGACTAAACACTAATAGAAAAAGACAAAAGCCCTGCAAAAAACAGAAAATGAATGCAGTATGGTTGGAATGGTTCATGTTTGTCTAGCACTACTTCTCTACTTGAATTCCATACACTTTAAACTTTCCTAAAGGCTCGATGTCATGCTTAGTAATACAATCATCACTCTTCAAATCATCTAGTTGATCAAACACACTCAAGGCTACCCAAACTAAGCTCACTAACGATCTATACCCTCGGGCCTCATCAACTCATGTATCATCCTTGGATCAACATCACAATGTTTGGTAGGTCCTGCAAACACTCTTTGCAGTCTTCCTATGCTTAAGAAGCAAGCCACCATATATCCCAACTAGCTTCTCTGCTCTCCTACAGGTAAGTTTATTTCTCTTGATGGAATAAATAAAATTATATGGAAAATAGCTCACCTAATCTACAGAGTAACGAGTAGTTTGAGAGAGCAACAAGATAGTGTGTTGTTTAAGTTTAGAAGCTTTCTTGGCATGCATCCTCCACAACCAGATTGGGTTCCTTTGTGCCAATCCTGCTGTCTTCAGCTGTGTTAGGCTTTTTGAAAGGATGCAAATCAAAATATCTTTTCCAAACTTCAACAATTGGGGAAAATCCCAAAACCCTAACCCAATGGAAAAGCATAGATGAATCAAATTCAATTCAGGATTCAGAGTAAAGGAAACACAATCAAAAAGATATACAGATGTAGGATGCACCTTGGAAATCCTAAACCTGAATACCTAAATGAAGAAAAAATGCCTACTTCCCATTCCAAATTCAAGATTAAACAAATGTTCGTGATGAAATTAAAATATATAGACAAAGCATGTCATCATGATAAAATCCTGAAACCCAATATACTAAGTGACAAATATCATAAGGAAATCTATGCTCTCAGGTTAGAAATTAAAATCAGAATAGACTAATGTAATCTCCCCCTCTTAATTCAAAATTCATGACATGTAAACTACAAGATATTGTTGTGGATAATATACTAGTATTCCTCTATTTCAGAAGCTCAAACTATGGGCACAATTAAATAACTGAACATATGTGATAATGCGGTGTTTTCAGGGTTGTCTGATCCAGATTGAAAACCACAATCAAGTGCAGAGACAAATGAAATAGCTAAGTGGCATTACAAATACTTTACAGTTTTCAAAACTGACGCTCAACATTGAATTAGGAAAAGAGATAGTTACACTAAGAGCTATTAACAGGTGAGAAAGAGTCATTAAGGACCTCTGTTATTGTAATGTCCCCTTTTGTTAATACTCAAAAATAAGAAAACATTTAACCTAAAAATCAATTGCAAGGGACTTCTCCCTTATCCATACCCCAAATTCCTTATGAACCTTGATAGTTAATGCTTAAAAGAATGATAATTGGTACCACTGAATGCAAGAATAATACTACTTATAATATATATTACTGATCAATAGGATATATTATCACTACTATCTCTGATATAAGACTTAGATATGCAAAGATGATCTTACATCGTATCTGCTATGATTAGTGCAATGTAATCAGCGTTGAGTATGGGTAGAGTATCTCTGCTATCTCTGATATGACAGCGTAAACTATGCTGCTCAGTTCGTTGTTTCTGATTAAGACTGTCGATGTACACAATAGTATACTGTAGTGGTCTAATATGACCTTCAATCTATGAATGCTTTCCTAATGTGTATGATGATGTAGTGATTCTATACTATCTTCAGATATGGATGGTTACTGTTAGCCGCATTATTGTATACGGGAATAAGAATAGTTAATTAAGTCATAATTGGGTTTGTTAGTTGGCAACCGAGGGGTGGCAGTTGCGATACGACGGTTGGCGCTCGCACCCCCTCGATATCTTTATATACTCTTGATTGTAACTTGTGAAGGACATGAATTATGAATAGAATAACATATCTGATACTTGTCTGATATCTATGGCATTGTTCTGCATTACGTACTTTATGCTTTAAGTATTCACCCGAGAGGGCAAACATTTGGCGCCGTTGCCTAGACGTACTCGGGAACGGAAGACACGGATGGCGCACAAACACAATGGGCCTACCCGTTGGTGAAATAAACCCAGAGGCCGACGACGCACATACAAAACTTTACACAGGAGAAGACACGGCAACGAGAGAATTTTCAATTCTACTCCAGGTAGCCATCCAGACCTACGTCCGACGAGAGGCGGCGGAAGCGGAAATCCCACCAAGTGTCGTGTGGACAGCTCTGGAGGTTAGCCCGACAGTAAACCGGTTGATGAACCACCTCCCCCGGTTGCTTGCACAGGCATTGCTGGCACAATAGGCTCACCTGGAGGAGATTGCCCAGGAGGAGCGACGCCAACAGATCCTTCGACACTACGAAGAAAATAGCCGACGGGAAACGGAACAGGATGGCGCCAGGCCAGGAGGGAATTGAACCTTGAACTTTTTATTTTCAAATAAAAGTGTCATTGACACCAGTTGTATTTGAGCAGATGAATTAATAAAGACATGTTTTGATTTATGTATTGTGAGTTATGGAAATGTGCGACAAGTAATGCCAAACCTATTGAATAAAGATAGAAATAAAAACTAGAAACGGACGAGTGGGAGGCTGCGCAGAGGGCCTTGATTCTGGAGCAGCAAGTAGAATGTAGACGGAGGCTGAGGCAACTTGCCGAAGGACGACCTGCCGAAGGACGGCCCGAGGGGAACCAAGGAGGTGTCATGGACGGTGTAGAGGCCAACGGAAATTTATACGCGTCGCCAGATCATTGTAGGTCGCGGAGCCACGAAGAGTTTCTGGAAGAAACAAGATTACAGCGAAATCTAGTCGAGGAGACTCTGGATCAGTTTAGAAACTTATCCCTTACGCCATGGAGTGAAGATCACCAACGGGAACCAGGAGAGGGCGCGTGTGAGAGCGAAGGGGAGGGCAACCGTACGGGTGTAGGTGCCACACACGACAGGCAAAACACCGTACCTCCAATCACCCACGCAGGACACACCACCGACGCCACCGGAGGAAGCAGCGCAGGATCACAGACACAGACACAACCGCCCCCAGGAAGACGACCCGGGATGGCGAGTAAACAAAAATTGCCAAAGTTCACAGGGGACGACAAGGAGGACCCCTTACAGCACTGCCGTACATGTGAAACCATTTGGTCTGCCAATGGAGTAACAGACCAGGATGACTAGGTATAGCAGTTCCCAGCCACGTTACGTGGAGTTGCCATAGATTGGTACTTCGATGTAGATAAGCAAAAAGTGGCCATGTGGGCCAGCCTACAGAAGGAATTCACGGAGGAGTTTCGGTTGCTCCGTGATGACAACGAAATTGTAACGGAGATATATAGTACCAAACAAGGTACCAAGGAGACAATACGGGCGTACAGCAGGAGACTGAAGGAATTGTTGGGTAAAATGGAAAGCCAACCGACTGAGGGCTTGAAAAAATGATGGTTCGTTGAAGGATTGAAATCCTCCCTACGGAAAAAAATGAAAATTGTACCCCCAACATCATATGACGACGCCTATAATAGGGCGATGGACCTAGAGAGCGAATACAAAACATCAAGGAAGAAGAAAAGTAATAAATATTCATCTGACGATGATGAAAATTCTGACGGGGAAAGTAGCAGTGGTGGCAAATCGAGTAAAAAGGTGCACGCTCTCCAAAAGGACATGGAACGAATGTGGAAAGAATTCAAAGCCATGAAAGGGAGTACAAGTAAGACGGAAGAAAATGACGTGTGGTGTACCGACTGTAGGAGTGATGGACACACCAAGGGGTCCTGCCCCAAGAAGGCTTTCTATGACATTTGCCAGATTGCGGGACATTTGACAAAGAAATGTCCCTACAATATGAAAACCAGGAACCAACAAGTTCTCTTCATGCAAGAGCAGCCGGCCGTCGGAACTTCGCAAACCGCCAACAATAATGCATCACCTGGCCGATACCGAAACAACCGGCGAGGGGGGAGGACCAATAATAATAATAGGAGCCGAATCCAATATGATGCAAAGGGACGGCCAATGATCCAGTGCCGAGCCTGCAATCAATGGGGCCACTTTGCCAAGGAATGCACCTTAGAAGAAACTCCACAAAAACTATGCAAATAGTGTGGGCCTGGAGACCACGATGATGGAACTTGCCCAAAGTCGGGAGTGAACCTGCTCAACATCGACAGGACGAAGGAACGGGTATTGGCAATCACACGGTCACAAGCAAAGAAGGCCACATACTCGGACCCTCGCACGGAGAAGCAGCGGGCGCTGGAGGCCAAGGCTGAAGTGGTGAAGGAAATGTTGGCACAAAGGAGCACCCAGGAAGTACTTCCTGATCTGAGGCGGAGGAAAATATCCTGAAGCAAATGCTGCAGATTGAAGTGCCGGTGAAAATGAAGGACCTCCTGGAAACGATGCCGCAATTACGTATGACACTCCTACGTACGGTCCAAGTAACCCCGCACAGTCAGGCAACCCAGAATACGGATGGTTCCGGCAAAACACCTACAGACCCGTTGGTCCTGACACTATACAGTGGCCGGCACCCGACGGTGGTAGAAATGGGAATACTGGGCACCATTCTAACTGACACTATCCTCGACAGCGGGTCCGGAGTGAATGTGCTTCCGAAAGAAACCTGGAAGCAGCTTGGCAAACCGACACTATGGCCGTCAACCTTCAACTTACTGGGAGCGGATCAACATGGTATCAAACCCCTTGGAACGCTCATGGCGCAACAAGTGACCATCGGGACACAACCATTTGTCCTCGACTTCGTGGTGATTCCACTAGCCAAGAAAGGATACGACGCCATTCTAGGCAGAGGGTGGTTGGTGGCAGCCAGAGTGAATCACAACTGGAAGCGTAACACGTTGTCAATGGAGAAAGCCGAGAGAAAATTTATTATCGACCTGAAAACACAACTTGTGAGTGAAGAACTCACGTCAGAGTTGGAATTAGACGACGAAGGCAGAGTTGACGGAGGAAAGTACGCAAGGGAACCGAATGAGGAAGGCGTTCTCGGAATCCAAGGATGTTCTGAGGATGAGACTGATTCCCTTAATGGGCTCTTCCACTGGCAAATGGAGGACTATGAGCTGTTGTATGGGTGTAACATGTTGCAGGTTGACGAGGATCGGGACGAGAACGAATTTCCGCCAGCGTACGGGGAATACACCGAAGGGGATGCCCCGATCAACGAAGTACCAGCACACAGGTTTGACATGACAAAACCAATCTGGTACGAAGAATCCGTAAAACCTACAAACCTCGGCACGGAAGTAGAGCCAAGAAAAATCCTGGTTGGCGACGACTGGAATCCAGTCCTGAAAGCTGCCGCGTTTAAAATATTCATGGAATACAAGGATGTATTCACTTGGACGTATAAGGACCTCAAAGGGGTGCCGCCAGAACTGTGCGTACACCAAATCTCACTCGTACTTGGGGCCGCACCTGTACGGAAGAGGCCATACAGAATGAATAAAAACTATGCGGCAAGAGTGAATGATGAAATTGAACGTATGCTCGAAGCTGGGATTATTTTTAAAGTGCAGACCAGCGAGTGGGTATTGCCCATAGTGATATCCCTTAAAAAGGAGGCAAACCAGATCCAAATCTGCATGGATTTCAGATGCCTTAACGCGGTCACCATAAAAGACCCGTTTCCAATACCATTTACGGATAGCATCTTGGAAGAAGTGGCCGGTCATGAAATTTATTCATTCATGGATGGATTTTCTGGGTATAACTCTATCCATCGCCGAAGAAGACAAATTAAAAACCACCTTCATAGTGGAGGATGGCGTGTACGCGTATAATCGAATGTCGTTCGGATTATGCAACGCACCAATGACCTTTCAACGGATAATCCTTCACATATTTGAAAAGATGTCAGTAGGGAACTTCAGGGCGTTCCTTGACGACTGGTCCATCTACAATAACCAAGATACACATTTGGCCGCACTTGGCGAATGCATGGAGAGATGCAGGAGAGCTCGCCTAGCACTCAACCCCCAAAAATGCAGATTCATGGTGCCTCAAGGGAAGCTGTTAGGACACATAGTGTGTAAGGCTGGACTCAAGACTGACCCAGACAAGATTTGGGTGATAGTGGAAATGGAGGCACCCACAGATGTCACGGGAGTCAAATCCTTCCTAGGACACATAGGGTATTACAGGCGATTTATCAAAAATTTTGCTCGAGTATCCTGCCCTCTGGACAAGCTGACAAGGAAAGGTGAACGGTATACATGGGGGACAACTCAGGAGGAAACCTTCCAAGAACTGAAGTCACAGTTGGTGGGTGCGCCAATCCTAACATATCTTGACTGGGACAAAGAGTTCCACGTACATGTTGACGCATCCAACTTTGCCATAGGGGCCACACTGGCGCAAGTTGGTGACCACAGGCTAGATCACCTAGTCTACTTTGCAAGCAGACTCCTGTCGAAGGCAGAGAAAAATTATAGCACCACAGGAAGGGAAGCCCTCAGGATGGTGTACTTCGTCCAAAAATTTCGACATTACTTGCTCGCCACCCCGTTCACATTTTATGTGGACCACCAGGCTTTAATGTATCTAGTAAACAAGCCAATTATCCAAGGACGAATCAGCCGATGGCTGCTATTGCTGCAGGAATTTACATTCAACATTATAGTAAGACCTGGGAAGAGCCATGTGATAGCTGACCAGCTGTCGAGTATCCAATCAGGAGAACCAGCCGAAGGAGTGAATGAAGATTTTCCAGACGCTCACTTATTTCGCATCGCGGTTCTCCCCGCCTGGTACGCAAGCGTGGGGGAATATTTGTCGACATCACGGTTCCCGAGGGAGATGCCACCAAGAGAAAAAAGGAAACTGGTACTGAGGAGCAAGACATTCCAACTTATTAATGGCCTATTGTATAAAATGGGGCCCGATCAGATCCTACGGCGATGTGTCCTAGAAGAGGAAATTCCGAGCGTCCTAAGGGAAGCACATGAAGGGCCCGCAGGTGGACACATGGGGCCCGACACCACGGCGAGGAAAGTTCTGTTGGCAAGACTGTGGTGGCCGACACTACATAATGACACCAGGGAGTGGGTAACAATCTGTGATACATGCCAACAGGCCAAACGACCATTAAAAAGGGATTTTATGCCCCTCAACCCATTGAATGCCCAGGAACTGTTTGAGAGATGGGGATTGGATTTCGTCGGACCATTAAAACCAAGTAGAGCCCGACGATGTAGATACATTATAGTGGCAACAGAATACTTGACCAAGTGGGTGGAGGCACGGGCCTTACCCGATAATTCGACGGTCAATACAACAAAATTCATCTATGAACACATCATTATGCGATATGGGATTCCAATCCAACTGACGAGTGACAGAGGAGGCCATTTTGTAAATCACATAATTCGATTGCTAACAACGGAGTTTAAAATCTTCCACTCCTTATCAAGCCCCTACTATCCACGGGCGAACGAGCAGGCCGAGGCGACCAATAAAATAATAATGTCGGTGATATATAAGTCTTGCGGAGTGGAGAAGGATGACTGGGAGGAGCGCCTACCGTCAGTACTTTGGGCATACCGAACAACTTACAAGGTAACTACTAGACAGACTCCCTTCCAGCTAATGTATGGACAAGAAGCCGTGATGCTAGTTGAATTCATTGTGTCGAGTCTCCGAATCGCCATCGATAATCGACTTGGCGACATGGAAAGCCTGAGGGAGAGACTGTACGCTTTGAACAAATTGGACGAATGAAGGATGATGGCTCAATGGGCGACAGAGACAGCCCAGCAAAGACGGAAGGTTTGGCACGACAAGCATCTCCGGCGAATGAAGTTTACTCTTGGGCAGTTGGTGTTGAAATTCAATGGAAGGAACGAAATCAAACCTGGGAAATTCAAAGTGCATTGGCTAGGACCTTTCAAGGTACGCGAGGTCAATACCAACGGGGCAATTAAGTTGTGGACGCTGGACGGGGAAGAGATACCAGATGCCGTCAACGGGTCGAAATTAAAAATTTACCACGGAGGGAGCCCGAACCATGACGGATGCTTAAAAGACTTAAAAAAAAAAATTAAAAAAAAATAAATAAATAAATAAATAGAAAAAAAAAAAAAAGTGGGCCCACCATACGGTGAACCACCGACTGTGGGACCACCGTACGGTGGCACCACCATGCAGTGGGGCCACTGGCAATGGTTACCACACACCACACATAAAAGCCCGCACAGCCCTGCGGAAACAAATAAAAGCCCACACAGCTGAGGGGGAAAGAAGAAAAAACGACAGCCGTGGGGGGAAGAACGACGCCACGCCGCACAGCCCACACGCACAGCCGCACAGCGCGCAGCCGCATAGCCCGTAGCCGCGCAGCCGGACAGCCCCGCACACGCACAACCGGCACAAGCCCGCACGCACCAAGCCACACAAGTCTGTGCACTACGGCAAACGGGTTTTAGTTTTGAAAAAAAAAAAGGTTATAAAAGCAGAATTGAAGAAGTAATTTGGTACTAATGGACATAAACAAGAACAAGGCAGATTGGCAGAAACAGTTGCAGCCATTAGAAGACAAGTTGCAGGGAGGGCAAAAAGAAACTAGTGCAGACACAGGCAAACGGATTTTACCATCTGGGGTGCGCATTACAGGTAGTCTCGGTATGAGCACCAGTCAAAAAAGCAAGAAGCATTGTCCCAAACCCTTGGCGACAAAGGACAAAGATGAAATAACGGCAGATAATATTATGTTCGAGGGTTTGAATGGAATCGATTGTTGGAACTGGTGGGCAAAGACACCTCAGGATGATTTAATAAAGAAAAGCCTTCGCCAAGCATAGGTACACTGGGCCGTCCAGATGCCAGTTTTTTCGATAAAGGACTTTGAGGTAGTTTTGCGTGCCATGATTGGCAGCTATGACAGACATCGCCACCAGTCAGTATTTGATTATCAACATCAGAGGATAACAGTGTCATTCACGGCAGGCGAGTTCACTAGGGTATTTGGCATATCGGGGATAAAAGGAAAGAAAATAAACACTTCATAGAAAATATCCTCAGAGAATCGTGCCACACTGCTCCAGTTGATGTTGCGCAATAACCTTACCCAAGGCGAGAAAGATAGCCTTAAGAGTGCAGGCAAGAGTCGAGGAGTGAAGAAACAATTTTTTGCCAAGGGCGTATGGCGATGCCTGTTGTCGGTGGTGAAGAGTCGCCTCACAGGTGCCACCCGCGCGTCGGACATAGCCATTGCACAAATAGTGTTGATGAACGGGCTACACAATGGAGTGGTATACGATTGGGCGTCACTATTGGCCAATAGGATGGACGAGTTCATGACGCTGCAATACAAGAAGTTCTACATGCCGCATCACGCCATTGGAGCCAGAGGGGCATGTTGCACCAGACCAGCCGCCCATATTCTATTGGTCCCACTTGGACGTCTTGGCACATGACACGGAGGCACGTTTGGGTACAAAAAGAAAGAAGGCCGCCATGTCCGATACGGAGTCCGACACGGAAGAGTGTGAGGCTGAGGATGTAGAAAGTGGCAGGGAGGAATCCGCAGACACCTCCCAGGTAAGCGGAGGGAGTATCCGACTAGCAGGGAGAAGGGGCGACCAGTTGCCTGAAGAGGGGGTAGTGGAGTCTACAGGTACAGTAGGGTCTACTGTAGCATCACAGGTGCAGGTCCACTTTACACCAGCCCGCTTACCAGAGACTTGTCAGTTGGCGGTGCCACGGTCCTTCGGGACCGTGAGCGTAGTCACCACGGTACCAATTCCTAGTTTCGGGCAGCCTCGGGTGACGATAGCCATGACACCACCACGGGTGGAGACCTTGGTGAGTGCAAAGGCTTCCATGGTGCACAAGGTGCTAGATGTGCCAAGGTTGCCCGGATACATGTAGGAGGCAATGACGGCAGCAGGCACTCTTCATGATGACCTCACTAGCTGGTTGAGCCGTGACCAGATGGCACCCGTGGCACCGGGAGAGGCCACTCTATCCCCAGGGCAGACCACGTATTCCTTGGATGTCATTGATCTCGAGGAAGGGAGTTCCCCAAGCAGCAGGGCAGTTCAGAGGGTTGCTTCACCCCCTGCGGTGGTAGTAACCAGTCTGTACAGAGCAGAGGAGGTGCCCGTGGGAAGTCAGTAGGGTGGAGAGTTGGAGCAGTTTATTATTGAGATGACTCTGGGAGCATAGCAACTTGTGTCATCTGCCACGCTCCAGGCCGATGTGACCATGGTTGAGTGGATGGAAGGGTTGTTGACCTTTGCCCACACAGGATGCCGAGCTGAGTTTGAGAGGTGTTTTGAGTGTGCCGGGTGGCCGGACACGGAGAGCCTGGCGATGCTGGAGGCTTGGCGCCTCACTGAGGGGGTTGGCGAGACCCAGATGCAGTCGTTGGTGAGAGAGGTAGAGTAGGCCTTCCATGAAGGTTATCTGGAGCTTCGGAGGTCACAACAGACGGCAACTATAGTTGAGGCTTTGAGGGTGGTAGCAGTAATAGCTCGGGAGGAGCTGGCTACTAGGTTTCGCGAGCTAGAGGCTACCATGGCACAGAACCAGGCAGCGGTGGACATTTTAGTAGCAGAGAAGTCTGCGAAAATGTGGACAAGAAGGATAAGGAGGTGCTCGAGGCAGCCTATATGGTAAAGACTGCTATGGAGCGGCAGATGGTCGCGGAACGGGATCTCAAGAGGAGGACGGAGCAGGTGTATGAGCTCCGTGGGCGCTTGGCATCCACTACTACACCACCACCGGCGCCTTCTTCATCAGGGACGCCTTCTACACTTAGTTTTTTTTTTTCTTCTTCTAGATTTTTGCGAGCTCCATCTATTCTCCATTTTGTTGTAAGTCGCCTGGAGACGACTTTTCTTTTTGGGGGGATGATGTTAGCCATATTATTGTATACGGGAATAAGAATAGTTAATTAAGTCGTAATTGGGTTTGTTAGTTGGCAACCGAGGGGTGGCAATTGCGGTGCGACGGTTGGCGCTCGCACCCCCTCGGTATCTTTATATACTCCTGATTGTAACTTGTGAAGGACACGAATTATGAATAGAATAACATATTTGATACTTGTTTGATATCTATGGCATTGTTCTGCATTACGTACTTTATGCTTTAAGTATTCACTCGAGAGGGCAAACAGTTACCAGTATTATCTGGTGACTTATAGCAAATTAGATAGGTGATGTGCCTGATATGTTTTACTGGTAAATGTGCATCCCAGGGTCAAAGGTTGCTTGTTCCAGGTGAGCGGATTCGCAAAGGAATAAGGAATAGAGGATATTCGATAATTTGACCTTCAGCCTGTCTACGAATTTCCTCAGATCCAGGAATAAAGGATAATTACCAAGTCTACGATCCCCCATTTGAATTGAATTCGATTGTCCTCTTAAATAATTAGAGGGGTGTGAATTAAAAGATACGTTCTTTCCTAACTATTTCCCTTCTCACCTTTAATCGATGTCATTATCCTCTAATTCGTATCTCTACTTCAATAGTTTGAATAAGTCATTATTATCGTGCATCTTCATAATTGGTATTGATTAACATTCTGGTTGATAGGAGGTGCCATGTGCCTAGACTTGGTGGATTGCTTGACTCTAAACGGGAATGCTCCGTACATTGGATGGCCCAACTAGTTCTCAATAATACCTTTTGCCTAACCACGCATTCACTTTGTGTAATATCCCCCTTAATTTTTTTTTATTTTTTAACACGAGAGTCACCCGTTAAGGTTAGGATAATCAAAAACTTGCACTGAAAGGAAATTCTGAAAGTAAAGCAATCACTCAACCACTTCTTCAGCAGGAGGATTGAATTTAGCAAATGACAATAACTCAACCACTTTTCAGCGGAAGGACTAGGAATAACAAAACTATCACTCAACCACTTATTCAACAGGAGGACAAGAGTACAATATAAAATAGAGATAGGCGACATAGCTAGCCTCTATAACCAAACTATCACTCGACCACTTATTCAGCGGGAGGACCAGAGTACAATATCAAATGGAGATAGGCGGTGAAGCCAACCTCTTCCACTTATTCAATGGCCATTAAGAAACAATTCATAATGAAGTTGTTGTTAGTACTACCAATCAACATTACAATAAGTAACATGAATTGCAAATCAAGAGGTATTGCTATCCAACAACTGCAAATGATGTCCAATGTTATTCTCAAGTTTCAAGAGACTCTCCACCAAAGAAACAACCCCCCAAACTCAAAACACTAAATCTGATATACTTAACTGCCAACTGAAAAATACAGATCAGCAACATAAAAACTAATTAAAATGCTCATAACTCCTCCAAACTCGACGGAAAGGCTTGAAATCAAATGCTGAAGAAGGCTAGAGAGGAGACACCAAAACCCAAACCCCTAACAAGAAGCAAATCTCACCTAACATATATTGCATGCTTCCCAATGCAGCCACAGGCATGGTACGACCTGGGAGAGAGGGCGAACTTCACTATAAAATTCAAATCTGCATTAAAACCTCTGAAAATATGCAAAAAGGATTGCCTAGGCCAAAGGAAAACATAGAGAGAATACCCAAAAGCAACAAAAACCCTCTCGAAGACTTATGATTGAATTTCACTTTCAGCTCCAAAATAAACCAGCAACCTGGAAGCTCACAAACACCCTAAAATATCAGAAAACTGAAAAAGTATCACCAAAATCCATCTCAATATAGCTCAATCTATTCCTCTGAGTGAGAAATAGTCTCTCCAATTAGCTAGGTGCTATCTCACAAGCACAAAACTGACACAAGCTAGGAAGCTCTCAACTTCGAAGCACAACTCTAGCACAAATTCAGCAACACTTCATTACAAATATTCATGGATGCCAAAATAAGAGCCCAACACTCTTATTTATAACCTTGGTGTCTCCAAATTCATATTCACATTCCCTCCAAATGGACACCAAACCCAAATGCACACTAATTTCACCTTAATTTGAAATTTGCATTTCATTTACCCTCCTTCCATGTCGACCTTCACATAGAAGAAGGTATACTTTATAAATATGTCAATAAAATAATAATATGGCATCCAAGGTAGATAAGTGAAATAAATTATTAAGTTGACTTATTTCCCATAAGGTGTCCATCTTGCATTGTTAATATTTCACTTTATAAAATATTTTTTCTCAACAATAAATCGCCCAACCTTATGACATAAAATAATACTTTATCACCTCAAGTCCTCCCCTTAAGTCATAACTAGAAATACATAAGCCATACGCCTAGGCCAAGGGGAACATTAAAAAATATTAAAAATACTTTTTCCATGTGTTGAACAACTGCCATAGAAAAGTGAAGGCCAAAAGTATTGAAAACTGCACTGCCAAAAATGGCCTCTAAAGTGGACCACTGAAACCTACCAAAAATAGAACCTACTAAAAATAGTAAGTATACCAAACTCCATTGACTGCTACGCATGTACCATCATTACGAAGCTCTCTGAAAACTCAGAAAGAATCTAGAATCAAAATTGTAAAACTCCAACCAACAAGCCACCAAAATTGCCAAAGCATCCTCCTAGAAAATAGGAAACCCTAATTTTGCCTTTGACTGACCAACGGGTCTCAGAATTGGCCAACAATCCTCAAAACAAACTAAAATGGAAAAGGGGGCATTACACTTTGACAAATCGCTTGGCCATTGGATGATGGCGCTAATTCTCCAAACTTCGATTGATGGACTTTGCCTATCAAAGACAAAGCAGAGTCTACCGTATGCTCTTTTAATGGTTACATTCTTGTCATCTTGCTCCCACTTTACGTTCTTACTTTGATATCTAGTCTTCACGGCTTGTAGATGCTCTCTGCCTTTCGGTTTGATCATATTCTGGCTGTGAGGAGGTTCGTCTCACACCTAATTGTGCACACAGATGTGTTGACGTGGCTAAAATCGTATCGCTACAACTCTCTCCGACCAATGCAGAATAGAATGTTCTCGCTGAGTATTCTATCCTCTTGTGTAAGGAATTCCTAATGCTGTTTTAGTTGATCAAAGGGGACAACCTCAAGGTTCCAATTGTCAGTTCATGATTGCAAGATAACTCAATTGTTTGATGTGTTTTGCTAGGAATACAAGGGGCCTTACGTTTACAACAAGCTGGTCTGCATCTAATTGTCAAACTGCGAAATAAAATCGAAAGGGAAGGGGTTAGGAGACCTAAAATTAACAAGACTGGTGTGCGAGTAGACAGATTCAACATAACCAATCCTTGCTTGGTCAGAATAACTCACAACCTCACAAGAACGGTGCAATCAAGGGGACTTAGAAGATTTTCAAACTGCAGGTACATGCCTAAGCACCCAATTCTAGCGCAGCTCAGACGAACACCTGCAATTGAACTAAACACGATTAAAAAAGCTCAGACTAACCATACACAGGGATACACAATCAGCATATCCCCAATGGTATGAACCCGAATCCATCAAATACCTGCACACCAAAAGGATTTATCTAAACCTACTTAAGGAAACCATGCAAACAAAAGAAAACCAAGATAACAAACACCATACTTCAATGTTCATTTATTGATTTTGTCTGTCATTACAACAATTTCTGCAACAGTTCTACTCTATTCTTAACTACTAAATTCTAACCTTCTACAAAAACTCTAACCTGTTCTAGCTGTCTAACTCTAAAAATCTAACGAGAATCTAACCCTTTACAAGAGAAAGGCCTCTGCCTTTTATAGATTTTACAATTCTAAATCAAGGCTCAGGATTGACTGCATCCAACAATCCTGATCTGCCTTCTAGAACCTAGCAGCTTTAACCCATGCCCATTCAATCCTTAGTTATCCCCCAAACCATATTCTCAACTACTGACCACTATTTGGCTTTAATCTGGTCAATCGGGTAGTTGGAAATAACTGACCTGTGTCCCTCATTTTAAATTACATTAGACGGGGCCCACAACTAGTCGTGTACATTAAACAAGTTCAGTTTTCAGAAACTGAAATTCTGGAATTAAATCCAGCTGTGTATCTTTCTGAGAATGCATATTTTGTAGCACTTTGTGTTCTTTGTCTTTGGTCTGGCTAGTGGACTTCAACTCGTCATCTCGTGGTGGCGCGTTTCCCCATGCTTCATCGCTTCGACCTTGCGCTCCACAACGCATTCTTGCATTCTTTCTTTAGCTCTTCCGACATCGTCCTGCAAAGAATGAATTCCACCTTTAATAATCATTTTGAAAAATTAGATAAATTAATTTAACAAACATATTTAACTTTTACACATCCCATGTGAAATTTGGGTTTTAAGCCCCGAATGGCGACTTTAATTTTCCTCCGACAGGATGTGATTTTCATTTGACCATAAACGTCTCCCTCGAGTGATTTTAGGTTTGAACATTGTATCACTTAGAAATTCGGGTTCTTTTGATGTTTTGAGAGATTTAAATTTAAAGCACCCCCTTGTGAATTTCGACCTATTTGGCTAAAATGCGATACTTTATCTTAATCTGTCATGATATCTCCCTATTCGCAACTTCGGCCAAGTTAAGAGTTTTGTGCGAATTTTGGTTTTAACGTCCTCCTTTCAAATGATGAAATTTGGCCTAAGGCTTGACATGTGCGACCTTTTTTTTACGCTTAAAAAAAAAGTACTAAACTTCATTTTAAAACGCCACTCTTCCTAAAACTTCAGGTTAAATAGCCAAAAAGGTGCGACTTTCATTTTTATTCAAAGTCCACCCTTTAGGGCAATAAAACTTCACACCTTTTGGATGTTCTATAATGTAAAATTCAGCCCTCTTTAATAAAATGCACGACCTCTTCTTTCTTTGGGAATTCAGCCATTCAGCTCTCAATCACGCGATTTTAACTCTTTTTATGATTTTCGGCTTATTGAGCCGAAATGTCTGATTGAGTACTTTTCTAATTTTGGCCTATTGAGCCGAAATGCGCGACTTTGTTCCTGTTTTGCCTTAAGCCTCCAAATTTCGGGCTAAATGGCCGAATTGAGAGATTTTACTTGACTTTAGTTTTTTGCCCTTAGTCTTCAAGTTTTGGGCTTTATGGAGGATTTGCGCGATTTAGAACTTCTATTGTTTGCCCTCTGCAAAACGATTAAAATCACCGATTTTCTTATACGCCTATGCTAAGTCCATGTTGAGAAAGAACTCGGCCAAATTTGGAAGATGGTGCGGATTTGGAGAGTCGGAACTTGACGACTTTGAAGAGATTTCGTTCTAAGTTTGAAAAGGAGCCTTTTAAATTTTCGGCCCTTTGGATCATTTTGAGAGACTTTTGTTCGCTTTTTGCCAATTTCGGCCTGAAAGGTGATCTTGTGAGTTTCAAGTTGTTTCCTTCTTTTTCGGCCTACTAGCCGATTTTGTGAGGTTTTGAGTTTTTCGGCCTAAATGGCCAAAATGCGCAACTTAGCCCTCCTTCAATTTCGGCTTATAAGGAGATTCTACGAGTTTCAAGTTGGGGTTTTTTGTTTGAAATCTCGGTCATTCAAGGGAAAATGCGCGATTTTGGTCTTTGTTTGCATACTCTTTCAACACTCGGGAATTCTGATTGAAACACGACATTTTGCTAGACGCCCCTCTTTGTATTTGGCACGAAATTCGTTCATTCCTCATATTTTGTGCGATTTTAGACTTGCTCTTCTTCTCATGTGGGCAGACAAAAAAATTGGGGGTCCTCGTCAAGGTTGGGATGTGTGTGCAGAACGCACAACAAGATGCGCATTTCTGATTCTCCAAGTATACTCCAAACCGAAGCTTCCCTCCTAATATAGCGAAATGCATAACACTTCACACGAAATCTGTAATATTTCTCACATATATATTTTATTTATTTATTTATTTATTACTTATTTATTTATCTATATTATTATTCTTATATTTTTATTTTTTCCTCTTATATTTTAATTTTATTATTATTTATTATCTAATCTTAGTTCAGGAAAGGGATATTACAGTTATAAGCAATACTCTCGAAGCAGAAATTACAAATAAATCATAATTAATCATTAATCAATATGTTGACAGTCTGGTTAAGATCTGATTGCCAGTTTTTTTGTAATATCCCATCTCGGACTATCACAAGAAGCAGAAGTACTAATCAATTCAAATGCCACACTGGAAAGATGATATGTATTGGGTCAAGGAATTGAAAAAACAATACCACATTAATTATTAGTTTAAGAGGTTCTTTAGATGTCAAACGCTTCAATCTTAAAAAGGTGTGATTAAAAGAGAGATCAAATTAAGGTTGGCAAACAAATGAATTGAAGTCCTTAATGGAGTGCTTCCTTAATAAACGGATAGAAATAAGGGACATAACCGTTTGAGGGAACCGTTCCTATGAAGAGGCACCTCTCTTAAGATCAATTGGAGGAGATAAAAAGAACGTGAGGATCCACAGAAAAAGGTAGAAGACTTATTTTTATATATCTAGATCAGAAATAGGGTGCACTCAGTAGAGCCTACACTCAGCCAAGTATAGGCTGGTGTATCCACCAAATTACAAGGCTTAGACGACTGAAATAAGAGATATGATAAACAGGAACAGCATCAGATCCATTGCAGATTTATAAGGCAGTTTTCAGGAAAGGCAATTGAAGTATTATTAAGAAATTCAGTCACATAAATAATAATCAGAATCTATATGCAAGATAATGCATGATTATAAGGACAATAAATCAGGAACAGCAATCAGATTTGTATTAGATCAAAATCATATTCATATGCATACAAATAAAACTTCATATCAGAATTTCGGTCATAGAGATTTATAGCAATCTTTACCTATCCTTTACCATTTGTTGTGACGTTTTCACACATTGCCCCATTGAAAATGGGGACCCCCACTTTTCTTCACTTTCTAGGTTAGTTGTCTTAGTTTAGTCATCTGGTAGTATCTCTTGCTATTAACCTTTTATTTGAGGAAGTGCAGTGTCTCAAGCTGTCAAGAGCTGATCAAGTCACGTCTCTCTCTTTGGGTTGAAGTGAGGTCAGTTTAGCTTTCATGCCTTGGTAATGAACGATTTGTGATGATCTTTCATTTGATCATCACAATATGCTATCAAGTCACAGGTGATGTTGAGTGCAAGTGTGGAGATCAGTCACAAAAATTGAGATGTTTGATGAATGCCAATCAGAGTGAAGGCTTAGACAAGCATGAGGAAGCTCGGTTGTGTTGTGAGGTATTCACACATCACCCCATTGCAAATGGGGACCCCCACTTTTTTTCTACTTTCTAGGTAGTGTTAGAGTTCTTAGCTATTGGCCTTTGCATCAAAGAAGTATAGAAGGTCAAGAAGCCAGGAGTCAGGTGGATAGACTTGAGTAAGGTCTGAAATGAGTGAGTTAGAGCCTTCACTTCATGTGCATACCCTCAGGAGAGTACTTCATGACCATCACTTTTGGAGCGATTTCCCCTAAAAGCCTTGTTTGAGTGTGAACTTGCGTTTGAATGAAGAAAACTTAAAAACCCTAAGGCTTGAATCAGTGAACCAATGAAGAGATTGAAGAAAAGTTTGTTTGAAAGAAAACTTCATGTTTGAGTATAGGAGAGTGAACTTCATGTCTTGTGGATGGAGAGTGAACTTCATGAGAATGAGTCTGAGAGAGAGTTTCATGTGATGACCTCCAAGCGTGAACTTCATATGCAAAGAAATAGTGACTTTGAGTTAAAAGCAAACTTCATGAACTCAAGGAGGAGAGCGAACTTCATGTTTAAGCATACAGGAGTGAATTTCACCTTTAAGCATGGAAGAGCGAACTTCACCTTCAAGCACAAAGGAGCAAACTTCATGATTTAAGATGCAAGAGCGAACTTCATAAACCGAGCAAGGGGTGTGAACTTCAAGTTTGGGAATAGAGGAGCGAACTTCATGTCTAAGCATAGGAGAGCGAACTTCACATGGAAGCCAAGTAGAGCAAATTTCATGAGCCCCTGATTGAAGGCGAACTTGAAAGATTGCTTACAAGACCACTACCATGAGCTGATTTGATGTTTGGAAAGAGTAATTTTGGTGTTAAGTAGATGAAAGGCAAGGTTTAAGAATTACTTCATGTGCTTGCCTTCGAGAGCGAACTCCATGTCTAAACTTCATGTTTACGCCCATGGGAGTGAGCTTCAGGTATCGGAGGAGGGGAGCAAACTTCATGAATCCGAGGAGGGGAGCGAACTTCATGTCTAGGCCTAGGGGAGTGAATTTGTATCATTTGCCCAAAATAAGATGCAAGACTCCTAATAGGTCATTTCCTTAAGCTGATTTGATGCCTAAACATGCTGAGGAGAGAATAATTTTGAATTTAAGATGATGAAAGGTACGTTAGAGGGCTACATCATGAACTGAGAGAAGGGAGAAAACTTCATGTGCTCACCTTGTGGAGAAAACTTCATGTGTTCCACTCCCAGCGAAATTCTTCCATAGGCCTTCCCTCAGGTTAGCTGACATGTTTTCATCAATGAATGAAAGTGATTTCAATACCAAGTTTAAGGATAACTTCATCAACATCAGGGTTGAAGCAAACTTCAAGTGCTCCCCTCTAGGAGCGACATCAACTTCAAGTGCTCCTTCATGAAGGCGAATTCTCTCTCCATGCTCTTATTAAAACTGCAAACCACATAAAATCACATAATTATATCAATTTAGGAGGTTATATAGAATATATATATATATCATGTGTGTTTGATGCTCATTTGTATGTTTTGCAAGAGATGGAGAAAGAAATCAAGAGGATTATGGTGGAGGACGATTGAAACAAGTCTCTCGGCGAATAAATTTCTACATACAAGGAAGATATCCTCAAGGGAAATTCATACACAAGCACAAGAAGGTGATTACACAAGATGCATTCACTTACACAAAGACATGATCCACAACACCAACATCATGACAGGAGTCACAGAGAAGGAATTCCAAAGTAGAGAAGCAGTTGTGCCACCAAGATTCGTTCCAAGGCAACATCAATACTCCAAAACTAAGAGGAAGACAAGATCTATACCTTGCACTTCCATGATTGAAGCCCTCAAGAGGATAGTTTCAGAAGAGTTAATCAAAGTTAGAAGATCATTATCATCACCACTGAAGCTGGATAATGTCGAGTATCAAGAAATATTCCTTCATGATGATCTATCAGGTCTACAACTACAAGTTAAAGGTGGAATCCTAGTCATCATCCTAGTCACCACTTGCCAATCAGAGAAATTCCACATCAGCATGTCTAGATGCAATGTAGCTGACTCGCCCATAATGACACAAACTTCGAGGCACCTACCCTTACTATCTATTGGTCATGCCAAAGTGTTGTAATTATTTCATTGGCCAGAATTGAGTTTGTTGTAACAAACCCTAATTAGGGTTTTCATTGTAAAATCTTGGCCATTGATCTCAAATCGATCTGAGCCATTGGATTGTATTCAGAGCATTATAAAAGGTTCAAGCTCTTCATTTGTAAAGGTTAATAGTTAGCGAATAGTAGTAGGAGATGAATAGAATAGAAGTTAGAGTAGATTAGGAGAAGGAAGAATTGTTGTTATGACTTGTAAATGAGATACTCTTTTCATTGAAGTTGTGAAATTTGTTATTTCAACAAGCCTCATGCTTCTACTTCTCATTTTGTTTTCATGTTGATTAGATGGAATGGAAGAATTTGTCGAATACATTTATGTGGAATCCATTTAGTCCATACCATTAGCCTCTTACTGATTGTAAGTGCACCTTGCATGGTCAACTGGAATGATATGAGCCTAATCTCAAATTGTTATGCGTCCATTGTTTATGCATTAACTTGAATGGTGACCAATGTTTGATGATAATGATTTGAACATATTTGAGTTATCCCTTCAAAGATTGCACTGAAACTATGTCAAATTGTTCAAGTTGAAGGTGAGACCTTGCCCAGTAGAATTCCATTGAATCATTCACCCATTTTCTTGCATTCTTAGGATTAGAATAGACTTCCTAAACCCTTCATCTTTTGCCCTTTTTTCAAAGTCAAGCTAGTTTAGGACAAAAAGCATCACCAGATTGCAACATCAGATGATCAAGTTCCAGCGATTCAAGCATTCAACAATTCAACGTAAGTCCCCTTTTGATACCAGCAATCACATCAACCAACAGAGCTTATCCACACGTCATGACCTGACATACCAGAACCTTGGAGTTGTCTCAAGTGATCCTTAAGCAAATCTTCAGCATTTGAGTAACTTTGTTCAAGAGAGGATAAGACACTTTTGGGTATTTTATTCTATGTTCGCATGTGCATAAAAAACACAAACAGAATTGGCGCTAGAAGGAGGGCGAACATTGAAATGTATATCAAAACAATTCTCTTCCAAGTGGAGAGTCATCAAGTGGAGAAGCTACCTCAAATCTTAAGGATTTGCATCCTCCTCTTCACACTCGACAGAATTGAAGCACAAGGCATGATTGTGGATACATGAATGAAGTAGTTGATACTGGAAGTTTATCAAGTCATACTTTGAAGTAGTCACCATCAAAATTTGTATAAGAGTAGAACGTTGGACTTGTGAAGGAAGGAAGCAATTCACGCAGCTGGAACCAGTTGAGCTTTCAAGCTAAATTCGAGATTTGAAAGATCTCTTTATTCCAAAAAATCAAGAAAAATAAAGAAAAATAAAAAAATCCATAAAATAAGATTTCTCGATGGAGCAACAACAGTTTCATGATGAGCAGCAAGTTGATATTCTGCAACTTTGGTGGACACTGAATATAAAGCTTTATCCACGTCGATTGTCCGAGTTTGCAAGGCCAGGGCAGTGTAGAATCCACGAGACGAATGAACATGATGAGATGCATTGCTTGACATACCTATCAAGGATGGAATCAGCAGTATAAGGAAAGATCTTTTGGGATGTCTCCAAGCCAGAAATGAAAGAAAGCAATTTTAGTGTCTCAGAGAGAAAGGATCCTCTTCCAAGTTTCTTATAGATGATTGAAAGTCAGCTTGTTTTGAATGGTGAGATGCATCTAGAAAGCATATTCCTGCCATTGAGGTGTAGAATTCATAATGCACCCCACTCCGAATTTACTTGCTCATTGTGCAAAATGGCTATCAACCAAGTCAGGTATCGGTTTGGAATGCCAGCCTTACCCGAAGAAGAGTGTATTGCGAATAGATCTTGGAGTGCACATCTTGCAGCTGAATTTTGACGAACATATGAACAAGGCATTACTACATCACCAGACAATGGAGAGAGTCAGTTGCAAGCTGAAAACACAAATCAACTTGAAGATCAATGTATTGCAGTAAATAGCTCACCATACCTTGCACCTGAAGAAGAATATCATGAAATGAAAGTTGAGGAAACAATTGAGAATGTTCAAGTAGTGGCAAGCGATGATCAAAGTGTTGAGCAAATAATCAAGCAAGAAGAAGAGGAATTCCTTAAATAGTTTTCATTTATACTACAAAAGGAGATTATTGAGAATGAGATACAAGAAATTTCAAGTAGCAACTTTGAAGGAGAAGAGAATAATCATATGGAGAAATTGAACAAAGAATTGCAAGTTATCATAAGTGAGCCCAAATATGAAGAACAATTTGAGGGGGAGCTCAAAGACATCATCACCATTATACTATTTGAGGGGGCGCTAAAAGACCTCATGGAGGAAGCACAAATGGAGTTACTGCCAAAAAAATATTCAAACGAACAAGTTGCTACAAGAGGCACGATTCATCATCAACTTCGACCTCCCGAAATATTATGGGATGGATTTCAAAAGGATAGTACACATGAGACAAGCAGTCAAGGCATCACAATTGAAGATAACTTTGGGTCTAAAGAAGATGAAGATATAGTGGAAGACACACAAGCCACCAAGATGCTAGTAGATGAAGATCAATGCATGGAGATACCAAGGCATGAAATTCTACAAAACATGGATACTAGAGAGGACCATCAAGAGATTGAGAAGGAAAACGATGCAAAAAGCATAGATGACTTGCGGGATCATCACACATTTGATGCTTCACCATCCCAAGAACAAGGAACTGAGTGTTATACTATTCAAGAGGATGAAATCCTTGATGAGCACCCATCCTTACCACAAGAGGAGAATCAAATGAAGGATGTCAAACCGTCCTAAAGGAAGAACGTTCAAATGTCCTTGAGGGTGAACAAATGGAGCTAGAAAGTGAAAGACACTTTGAGTTCGTGTTTCCATCAATATCAGCATTTGAACAACAGCTAGAGAAAATTTTTGAAGCTCAATCTATCAAGGAGACTCTAATTTTTGAAGATATGCTTACAAAGTTTCATGAAGATGTGTGGTTTATGCATAGAGATGAGCAAGATGTTATTGTGAAAACAAAGAAGGTTGAGCTATTCAAAGGGGCGCTAAGCTTATTTCAAGAAGAGCTTGCAAGTGAGGATCAACATGTTGTGAATGCTCATGGAATGGTAAATCACCAATGGCGACCTCCTAAAGCAGTTGATGATCTTGCTTCCAACAAAACAGTTCCATTCAAGCAAGCACTTCCATCCGAGCCTAAAACATGCCAGGGTGCCTCTTACCTTAATCCTAGCTTTGAAAGTTATTATGATTTTGATTATGGGGGTTTTGGGAAAACAACTTGTATTTGGATAGAACATGGTCCTAATGAATTGCTTCAATTGCTTATCTTAAATGAGGAATTGCCTGAATATGAGAGATGAATGGTGAGAGCTTGCTTTTCCATATTTAAAGATGAATTTGCTCGACTGCGAACTATCACTTTTGCCATGCTCTTGTTGCATACCTTGAGCAATCATGTAAAGTCATGTATATATTTCGCTTATTCAAGTCGTGTCAAGTCTAGGAGTCTTGTATACAGCTTTAGAGTAGGTTTTTCTTTCGTGTGTTTCAGTTAGATTGCCTTCATTGAGCCTTGTTCTTAATTTGAATTGAGTCATTTGACTCATGATTCATAAGTGGCTCAAGTAGTTAATTGTTTGCTTTCTTTAGTTCAATTTGCTTTTGGTTTGCCCTAGTGTGGTTTTCTTTTGTGTGGTTTAGCTTAGTTTGCTTTGGGTTTGCTTTGCTTTTGAGTTAGTCGTTCGCTTAGTTTAGGTGTCCAAAGTGGGAGCCTTTAGTTGCGAGAAAGGCGTTTGTGTTGTTTTCTCACACACTAGTAGAATTTTGGGATCTTATGTTCGGTCCATTTCTTGGATATCTATTCATTAAGTGCTTTAAATCTAAGGTTATTCCTCTCTAGCTTTATCATTTGATTCGGACTTGTACTTGACTTGGAAGAGAATCACTTTTTGTATCTTGATATCGACATCTTTTGGATTACTATACCTTTACACATTAATAAACTCCAAGTCATTATAGCTTTTCAATCGAAGCCGTGATTAGTGAAAAATCCAAAGTCTAGCTTCAGCACCACTGTAATCATCAAACCCAAGTGAGCTTTATTGCTTACGAGCCAAAGGAATTGATGTAATAAAACAAAAGAAAGCAATATCAAAAGAGAAAAAATGAGAAGATGGAAAAGAAAAATCAAGAGAAAAAGAAAAGTAGAATGAAATGAAATATCAAAATTGGCTATGGAAACATGCGAGTAACTCCATCGAGGCTATAGACGCCTGGCTGGCAATGGAGCAATATTCGTGAGATTACATCGATAACCTCGACGGGGCTATAGATGTTCGATTGGCAGCGAGGCTCTATCCAAGATGCTTATGAAGTCTAGACAAACTACGTAGCTAATCACGATGGAACTTGGAAGTCATAGTGTTCTTGTTGAGGGGAATGAATACACTTGCACACACATGGGTAATCAAAGACGAAGTGCCTTGATCCGGTTTGGGATTCTTCTTCACTTTGAATACACTTTCTAGTCTCTTGACAAGTTGGGTTGAATTTCCAAAGGTTCAAGTGTGGATTGAGTCTTATCTTTGAAACATTCAAGAACATTTATTCAAGGTGGCGCTAGATGTTGTGAGGTATTCACACATCGCCCCATCACAAATGGGGACCCCCACTTTTTTTCTACTTTCTAGTTAGTGTTAGAGGCCTTAGCTATTAGCCCTTGCATCAAAGAAGTATAGAAGGTCAGGAAGCCAGAAGTCAGATGGATAGCCTTGTGTAAGGTGTGAAAAGAGTGAGTTAGAGCCTTCACTTCCTGTACATACCCTCAGGAGCGTACTTCATGACCATCACTTTTGGAGCGATTTCCCCTAAAAGCCTTGTTTGAGTGTGAACTTGAGTGTTTGAATGAAGATAACTTAAAAAACCTAAGGATTGAATCAATTGAACAATGAAGAGATTGAAGAAAAGTTTGTTTGAAAGTAAACTTCATGTTTGAGAATAGGGGAGTGAACTTCATGTCTTGTGGATGGAGAGCGAACTTCATGAGAATGAGTCTAAGAGAGAGTTTCCTGTGATGACCTCCAAGAGTGAACTTCATATGCAAAGAAATAGTGATTTTGAGTTAAAAGCAAACGTCATGAACTCAAGGAGGAGAGCGAACTTCATGTTTGAGCATAGAGGAGCGAACTTCACCTTTAAGCATGGAAGAGGAAACTTCACCTTCAAGCACAGAGGAGCGAACTTCATGATTTAAGATGCAAGAGTGAATTTCATAAACTGAGCAGGGAGAGCGAACTTCATGTTTGGGCATAGAGGAGCGAACTTCATGTCTAAGCATAGGGTAGCAAACTTCATATGGAAGCTAAGTAAAGCGAATTTCATGAGCCCCTAAATGAAGGCGAACTTGAAAGATTGCTTACAAGACCACTACCTTGAGTTGATTTGATGTTTGCAAAGAGTAATTTTGGTGTTAAGTAGATGAATGGCAAGGTTTAAGAATTACTTCATCTGCTTGCCTTGGAGAGCGAAGTCCATCTCTAAACTTCATGTTTAAGCCCATGGGAGTGAACTTCAAGAATAAGAGGAGGGGAGCAAACTTCATGAATCCAAGGAGGGGAGCGAACTTCATGTCAAGCACTAGGGGAGCAAATTTGTATCATTTGCCCAAAATAAGATGCAAGACTCCTAATAGGTCATTTCCTTAAACTGATTTGATGCCTTAACATGCTTAGGAGAGAATAATTTTGAATTTGAGATGATGAAAGGTAAGTTAGAGGGCTACTTCATGAGCTGAGAGAGGGGATTAAACTTCATGTGCTCACCTTGTGGAGCAAACTTCATGTGTTCCACTCCCAAAGCGAAATTCTTCTATAGGCCTTCCCTCAGGTTAGTTGATATGTTTTCATCAATGAATGAAAGTGAGTTCAAAAACAAGTTTAAGGATAACTTCATGAACATCAAGGTTGAAGCGAACTTCAAGTGCTCCTCTCTAGGAGCGACATCAACTTCAACTGCTCCTTCATGAAGACGAATTCTCTCAATATGCTCTTATTAAACCTGCAAATCACATAAAATCACATAATTATATCAAATAAAGAGGTTATATAGAATATATATCATGTGTGTTTGATGCTCATTTCTTTGTTTTGCAAGAGATGGAGAAAGAAATCAAGAGGATTATGGTGTGAGAGGATTGAAACAAGTCTCTAAGCGAATAAATTTCTATATACAAGGAAGATATCCTCAAGGGAAGTTCATAGACAAGCACAAGAAGGTGATTACACAAGATGCATTCACTTACACAAAGACGTGATCCACAACACCAACATCATGAAAGGAGTCACGGAGATGGAATTCCAAAGCAAAGAAGCAGTTGTGCCATCAACAATTCATTCCAAGGAAACATCAATACTCCAAAACTAAGAGGAAGACAAGATCTATACCTTGCACCTCCATGATTGAAGCCCTCAAGAGGATAGTTTCAGAAGAGTTAATCAAAGTTAGAAGATCATTATCATCATCGTTGAAGCTGGATAATGTTGAGCATCAAGAAATATTCCTTCATGATGATCTATCAAGTCTACAACTGCAAGTTAAAGGTGGAATCCTAGTCATCATCCCAGTCACCACTTGCCAATAAGAGAAATTCCACATCAATATGTCTAGATGTAATGTACCTGACTCGCCCATAATGACACAAACTTCAAGGCACCTACCCTTACTATCTATTGGTCATGCCAAAGTGGTGTAATTATTTCATTGGCCAAAATTGAGTTTGTTGTAACAATCCCTAATTAGGGTTTTCATTGTAAAATATCAGCCATTGATCTCAAATTGATCTGAGCCATTGGATTGTATTGAGAGCATTATAAAAGGCTCAAACTCTTCATTTGTAAAGGTTAATAGTTAGTGAATAGTAGTAGGAGATGAATAGAATAGAAGATAGAATAGAAGTTAGAATAGATTAGGAGAAGGAAGAATTGTTGTTATGACTTGTAAATGAGATACTCTTTTCATTGAAGTTGTGGTGAAATTTGTAATTTCAACAAGCCTCATGGTTCTACTTCTCATTTTGTTTTCATGTTGATTAGATGGAATGGAAGAGTTTGTCGAATGCATTTATGTGGAATCCATTTAGTCCATACCACTAACCTCTTACTGGTTGTAAGTGCACCTTGCGTGGTCAACTGGAATGATATGAGCTTAATCTCAAATTGTTATGCGTCCATTGTTTATGCATAACTTGAATGGTGACCAATGTTTGATGATAATGATTTGAATATCTTTGAGTTATCCCTTAGAGGATTGCACTGAGCCTGTGTCAAATTGTTCAAGTTGAAGGTGAGACCTTGTCCAGTAGGATTCCATTGAATCATTCACCCATTTTCTTGCATTCTTAGGATTAGAATAGACTTCCTAAACCCTTCATCTTTTGCCTTTTTTTCAAAGTCAAGCTAGTTTAGGATAAAAAGCATTACCAGATTGCAGCATCAGATGATCAAGTTCCAGCGATTCAAGCATTCAACAATTCAACGTAAGTCCCCTTGTGATACCAACAATCACATCAACCAACAAAGCTTATCCACACGTCGTGACCCGACATACCAAAACCTTGGAGTTGTCTCAAGTGATCCTTAAGCAAATCTTCAGCATTTGAGAAACTTTGTTCAAGAGAGGATAAGATACTTTTGGGTATTTTATTTTGTGTTCGTATGTGCTTAAAAAACACATAAACAGGTTGATGATGACAGACCCTTGAAATGAGTAAGATAAGTGCCACAACCCATGAAATTGAACAAGAGAGGTCACTTCCTATGACCCCTCAAAACCCCGACTTGCCTTCACTCATTGTCAATGACCCTCCAAATGCCCAACCACCGTGAGGTCACTTCCTGTAACCCACAAAAGCCCAATCAAGGTATGAAATTCTTTTAATTGGCGAGTTGGACATCTTTATGGTAAATGCTTGATCTTTTGAGAGATAATGATTGTTGACATGGGTGAAATCTTCTAGCAATGACTTGAAATGCTTTAAACATTGTGATTGAGCAAGTAAAGATGACTTTTTGGAGCCACTGCCAGCGAGGGGTCAAGTCCACGACCAACTTGAGGCATTGTCAGTGCCCCTTGAAATCCCTGACCACTGTCAGTGGGTGTCCAAAAGTCCGACCTGCCTAGTGCACTTCCAGTTAGACCTAAAAGCTTCGATCTAAGGTATGTGAGAGAGAGAGAGAGAGAGAGAGAGAGAGAGAGAGAGAGCAATTTCAATGTTTAAGCAAAGTGAATGATCAAGGATGATGTTTGAAAACCTGTATATGACAAAGGTTGGAAGTTGTTACTTCCACTTTAAGGCTAAAACCATGAGTAAGGCACTGTCAGTACCTACCCGGAAACCCGACATTCCAAGAGTCACTATTAGTGAGGGGGTGAAAACCCCGACCACTATCGATGCACCATCAAAACCCCGACCACTATCAGTGCACCATCAAAACCCCGACCACTGCCAGTGATGCCTCAAATCTCCGACGACACCAACAACACTTCTAGGCATTCAAATCCCCGCCCAAGGACAACAAGGAATAATGTCTATGTTGATAGGAAGAAATGATCAAATCAATGATGTTTGAAAGCATGTGTATGATGAAGGTTGGAAGCTTTCACTTCCACCCAAGGGCTAAAACCATGAATAAGGCAATCAATGCCTACCTAAAAGTTTGATCTTCCTAGCGTTAGTCAATGAAGGGTGAAAAGCCAAACCTCCTTATGATGATTGCTAGTGGGTGTCCAAAAGCCTAACCTTCCTTGTCTCACTGCTAGTGAAGGGTGAAAAGCTCGACCTCCTCATGATGATTGTCAGTGCACCCCCAAAAGTCCGAACTTATTGCAGGCATTGTCAGTGGGTGTCTAAAAATCCAACCAACTCTAGGTCATTTCCACTTGACATCAAAATGATGATTATGCTTGTGCATCAATGCTTGAGCAATAAAGATGAGGTTACTTTCATGAAGGAAGGTAAGAATGATTTGAATGTCTGATCAAACAAATGACTAAGATCAGTGAAGAAATGAAGGTGATCAAGAAGGAAGTTATCATTTCCACTTAGCAACCAAAAAGTCTGACAATTGTCAATGCCCTACTAAAAATTCGATCACTATCAGTGAGGCTTTTAAAAGCCCGAACTTCCTATGCCCCATCAAAAGCCCGAACTTCTTGAAGACCACTTGTTGACGTGGCTAAAATCGTATTGCTACAACTCTATCCGGCCAACGCAAAATAGAATGTTCTCGCTGAGTATCCTATCCTCTCTTGTATAAGGAATCCCTAATGCTATTTTAGTTGATCAATGGGGGCAACCCCAAGGTTCCAATCGTCGAGTCATGACTGTGGGATAGCTCAACGGTTTGATGTGTTTTGCTGGTAACACAAGGGGGCCTTACATTCACAACAAGTTGGTCTAAATCCAACGATGCTACGATTCTTGGACTGGGAAATAAAAGCAGAAGAGAAGGGTTTAGAGATTCTAAGGACAGTGATGATAACAGCTAATGCAGCAAGTAGACAGATTTCGATAAACCTATTCTTGTTTCGCTATAAAAAACCCTCACAACTCAACAAGAATGATGCAAGCTCCAAAGGATAAATTGATTTTCAGACTATGAGGATTCATCTAGGCACCCAATTTTGGCAGAGCCTAAAACAAACACCTACAGTTGAACTAAGCACAGTTTTGGGTTCAGACTAACCATGCATGGTGACCTACAATCAGCAGGTTCCCAATGGTATGAACTTGAAATGCATCAAATACCTCCCACATTAAGCCATTAGAACCACTAAACTCTACTTAACCAGCTGAAAAGGAAACCATGCAAACAAAATAAAACCAAAATAACAAACACAATATTCAATGATCATATATTGATTTTGGCTTCTATTACAACAATTTCTTACAACATTCTACTCTATTTCTAATCTGAAAACTACATCTACCTGCTAAGTCCTAAAAATCTAACTATCTTCTAACCCCTAAGAGTCTAAAAATATAACCCTTTACAATGAGAGGCATCCTGCCTTTTATAGATTATACAATTCAAACCAAGGGCCAGGATTGACTGCATCCAACAGTCCTAATCTGCCTTCTAGAAACTTGGCAGCTTTAACCCATGCCTAGTTAATCCTTAGTTATCCTCCCAACCACTTTCTCAACTACCGACCACTATTTGACATCAATTTGGTCAATCTGGTAGTTGGAAATAACTGCCCTGTGTCCCCTCATTTTAAATACATTAGACAGGGGCCATAGGTAGCCCTTTTACAATAAAGCATTTCAGTTTTTAAATTGATTTTTTGGAATTAATTCCAGCTGTGCATTTCTGAGAATGCATACACTTGTAGCATTTTGAGTGTTCTTTGTCTTCGGTCTTGCTCGGGTTTCAACTTTGTCGTTCAGTGGTGGCACGTTTCTCTGTGCTTGTCGTTTTATGCTCTGCGGTGCGTTCTGCATTCTCGCTTCCTAGTGTTGATTGCGATCATGTCTTCAATTTGCGTTTCAAGTTGCCATCTTAGCTTTTTCAGCGACATCGATCTGCAAACAACCAATTTCAACCTCAATCAGTCACCTATAAAAAATAAAGTAATTTTAACAAATATTAAATGTCGTCAAGGCAACGTTGGGCTCCGTTTCGGTGAATAAAAGGGGAAAATGAAAGATATTTACTTTTTTAAACAATTTGAATCCCCTTTACTCATCTCACTTTTTGATTTTAAATTGTGCCACTTAAAGGGAAAAGTTAGGCTTTGAGAGCCAAAAATGCAAGAAAGTCCCCTTTTCACTTTTCGGTCTTTTTCACCAAAATGTGCGATTTTGGATTTGAGACTTTAAAATGCCTCTTAAGATGAAATTCGCCCATTTTGGCATTTTTGCGAGATTTTGACAAACTTCACTCATTTTGGCATTTTTGCGAGGTTTTGACAAACTTCACCCATTTTGGCACTTTTGCGAGATTTTCTGTTTGAATGATTAAACGCCCCTCGTGAAATTTCGGGCTATCAACGCATATTGTAGGAATTCTTAGATGCCCTCTCTTATCATTTTTGGGCTATATGAGCATTTTGTGTGATTTCATCTCCTCCATCGCTTGGAAAACTCGGCTTGGTGAGCAAAACACGGGGTTGATTGAGGAAATGAGAACTCCATTTCATATTTTCGTCCCAACAACTTCGCGCGAAATCAAGGGCCATCCTTGGCATTTAAAAGGCATCTGATAGAAAGAAAAACGTTTTCAAGAAAGGCCCGAATATTACCTCTTCTTACCTTTGACCTGGCTCAAGGTTTCTTTGGGTATTTTGACGACTTATAAAGGATGCTAGCAACAATGATTTTGCACAATCAGGACCTCCTCTCTCTCACGCAGGCAAACCAGACACAAAATGGGGGTCCCCCGTCATAGATAGGGTGATGTGTGCGAGCACAACACCACTATCAGTGCTACTTAAAAACTCCAATTAACTATAAGAATTTCCAGTGACACATGAAAAGTCCACCCATCTAGAAGTTGCTTCCAATCCATGGCTTAGAAAGCTAATGAGTGATAGCAGGTCTCACTCTTGAAACCAATGGAAATCAGACCTTAATCAGACCTGATTGCAAGCAAATTTTATCAGCCGATTACCATTTCCAAATTTGAATTAATGATTGGTGATGCACTAGGGGTATAAAAGGTTGCTTTATTATCATGATTTTTAATTCATTGTGTCTCCTTTCAGGTTTTGATGCAAGGAAAGGAGGCTGAGAAAGATGAACATTCAGAGAGACATCAAGGAATGTAGCATGTGCAAGACAAGGAATCAAGTGCAAAAGGACTCTACTAAGGTGAAGACCCTCAAGGATGGCATGAAGAGGATTTCACAATGATGCAATAGAGGACTCATCATCACAAGGTGAAGGCCAACATCATCAATGAGCAAGTACAAGAGATGAAATGACAAAGGAAGAACAAGAACAATACATTCAAGATAAAGGACATCTCACTAGCTTGTGAGGATGAAGGATTCTAAGTTTGAAAGATGAAACACATCATAGGGCGAAATTCCCTAGTATGATGGTGGATGCAAAGAGAAAGAGCTCAAGCACATCAAGGTATTGTTGTGATGTTTTCACACATCGCCCCATTGCCAATGGGGACCCATGTTTTTTGTTTTTTAGGGTTTGTTTTTGGGTCTTTTAGGGTTTTGTTAGTTAGCCTTTGCATTTTGAGTGTCGCCCAAGTGATCACATGGATAAGCAAGTCCGGCTTGAGTGACGTCCTGATCCTGAAATTTGGCTAAGTCTGGAATGTCCTGATCCTGAATTTGACTAAGTCTGGAAACTGAAAAACCTCAAAAAAACTAGATTTTGCAATATAACTCCTGGAGGTCTGAAACCACTCTCAAACATCCTGAAAGTATATATGGAATATAACTTAAAGTATTTCTTATACTTAAATGTTATATTCCATTAAAATTGTCCTGATAGAGAGTTCGAAAAGTCAAATTTCGCTCCTGATCTTCATTGAGGGTCCAGAGCGAAAAGCGCTCATGTCCCTCACCAAGGGACCAGGGCGAAAATACTTATTTGAGCCATTCCTGGCCTTCTTTCGTTAAATTGAGACATCAAAAGCATGGTGAAGGACGAAATGAGCATGATAGAGCATCCAGACTTGATCAAAAACGATGAAATGATGAAGTTTTTGCCTAGAAGGTCAAATTCGCTCCTGTCCCTCACCAAGGGACCAGACCGATTTTATTCATATACACATTTTTAGACCTTGTTTGGACTCGAACTTTTATTCATGGCGTGTAAAGAGATGATATTTTCCTCAGCGAAGGAAATTTGAAGTGAAAAGTAAAAAGATTTGGCCCTGAGAGCAAAAATCGCTCCTGTCCCTCACTGAAGGACCGGAGCTTGAATTCCAATTTCGCATTATCCTTGCAAGATTTAAGTGGTTTCGCGATTTGAGGAGGTCAAGGGAAGTATGTTTTGCCCATTGAATATAACTTAAGTACGCCACAATGAAGAAAATCGGCCTAAGTAACAAGTTCGCCCCTGTCCCTCTCCAAGGGACCAAGGTGATTGGCTAGGGCGCTCCTGTCCCTCTCCAAGGGACCAGAGCGATTTTCCCTCAAGACAAGATTCGGGCAAGAGAAAAACAAGTTTTACGTTTGAGGTGGGTGAAGGAAGACGCAATCGATCCGTTGAAGATAATTTTCGAAGCTAGCAAAGGACGAATTGGCTTGTAATTGCAAAAGTGCTCCCGTCCCTCACTGAAGGACCGGAGCTTGAATTTCAAATTTGCACTGTTCTTGCAGGATCAAGACAATTTTATGATTTGAAGAGACCAAGGAAAACATGATTTATCCATTGAATATAATTTGGAAGGCTAACAAAGGACGGATAAGCTTGGATTTGCAAAATAGCTCCTGTCCCTCACCAAGGGACCAGGGCGAAAATGCTTTAAAGTGCACTCATTTCAAAGATCAAATAAATTGAACTCGAAATTCTAAGTAAAAATGCCATCTTGGACGTCAAAAATGAGGTCTTGGAAGTAAAAAACAAAAAGTGTGAGGTCTAGAATGAGATCGCTCCTGTCCCTCACCAAGCGACCAGAGCGATCTTGTTAATAGCCATTATTTTTCATGATTGGGCGCCAAATATCCTTCAAATTACATTAAATGCCAGATTCAATAAAACCTTGAAATATTTTTGGCATTTAATAAAAGCGCATGGTATTTAATAATTAATTTTGAGCCTAAAAAAATCGAATTTTTTAATTATAAAGGCATTTAAAATTAATTATTATTATTTTAAAAAAATAAAATAAAATTGGAGCGCTTGGGGTATTATTTAATGTTTTTATCAAGTCGGCCTCTTCTTTTATTATTTTTTATTTATCTTTTGGCCTATTTTTCCAAGTCGGCCCATGGAAATAAAATGGTGAGCACTCTATATATTTGAGGCATGTTTTTTATTCAAATCATTCACTCATCATTTCAAGAGCAATTTGAAGGAGCGAATTTCTACCAGGAGTGGAGACTAAGAAGGGCGAAATTCACATTGAAGGCTATGGGAGAGGCGAATTTCTTGCTACATTTGAAGGCGAATTTCCAGATCTTGAAGAAGCTAGCTAATGGAGGCGCAATTTTATCCAAGGGAGAGCTTTGATCTACATTTTGCCTAGCAAAATTCATCTATTTTTACATCATTTTTAGAATTAATTCCCAAGTGGAGGTATGGCGTAATCACCTTGGCACCATTTTTGAAGATTTAAATTTTGCTTTGAAAATCCTAAATTAGGAAATGATAACTCAAGATTTATCATGAAGTTTCCTAATTAAAATCTTGAATCTTCCTTTTAAAGTTTAATTTTTAGATTTCAAGATATATTACTAATTTTGAAATGTTGTGTAGGCATCAAATGGAGATCCCGGAGTTGGAAAATCAAGCCAGATCAAGGACGATCAAGCAAGGACAAGGACGACCTTCTTCGATCTAGCCTAGCACCGACAAGGACGACATTCTTTGGACTAACGTCATCAAGGGCGACTTCTCCAATCCAGTATTCCAAGGCAAGGTACATCAATCGTCCTGCACATCAAGGACAAAAGGAATTAGAACAAGAGTTAATTAAAGATAGCCTCTCAACGACATCAAATTGAGTATCTAGCAAGCTACAAGTGTCAGATGAGGTGGCATCCCAGTCATCACTCCTCCAGTCAGTGTGGTCCACCTCAGCACGTCCAGATTCAATGTACCTAACTCATGGAAGGTGGCACAAACTCCGATGTACCTACCCCAGCTATCCATTGGTGGAATTTTCTAAAGAGGACATGTGTCCAAGCAATACAATTTTATCATTGGTCAAGCATTAAATGTTATGTAATGGTTGTAACAAACCCTAATTAGGGTTTTCATTGTAAAATCTTGGCCATTGATCTCGAATTGATCTAAGCCATCGAATTGTATTGAGGGCACTATATAAGCCCTGACATTTCATTTTGTAAAGGCAATTAGCAATAAATTAGGAATTAGAAATAGTTAGGAATAGTTGGAAGCAATTAGATAGAAATTAGATAGATAAGTAATAAGATAGAATAGCAATTAGAGTAGAGTAGAGAGAGAAGGCAAAGATTGTTGCCAAGATGTTGTTGTAAAAGACTTGTAACTTCATTGAAGAAATGGTGAAATTTATGGGTGGATTCGACAATTTGCATGGTCTTTATACTTCTCATATTTGATTTCATGTTATTAGATGAATGGAAGAAATGTGCTTGATTGATGGTGGAATTCGTATATCCATACTACTAGCAGTTTGTTGATTGCAGACTTGCCTTGCGTAGTCAACCGGAATCATTCAGCTTAAGCTTAACTTCAATTGTCGCTTCTTCATTGATATGCATCAACCTGATGGTGTCTATGCCTGCAGTGATGATTTGAACATCATAAAGCTTTCCTTCGAAGATCGCACTAACCTTGTGGAGATGTTCCTATGATGTCAAAACAAGACTTAGTTAGAATTTCATCAAAGATCATTCATTGCTCTTACATTCTTAGTGTTAGGATTAGATCCTCTCCTCGCCCTCGTCTTTTTTCCTTTTTTCAAATCTAAGCTAGTGAAAATCCTGTGTTCCAACAATATTCAAAGCGAATCAGAAGTTCAGGCATCAAATGTAAGTCCCCTTGTGATTCCAGCAAATCACATCATACCACAAAGAGCTTATCCACATGTAGAGACCCTACATAAAAGAACATTGGAGTCACCCTGATTGATCCTTTCTGCGACATCTTCAGCAATCAGAGACTTTATTCAAGAGAGGATAAGGTACCCTTGGGTATTTTATTCTGTGTATGATTGTGTACAAAATACACGTCAACAGAAATTCACAATGACAAGTGCAAATTGAGAAGACCAAACATGAAGGACTCAAAGAATGCAATGAGGATGGATGAACAAAATAGTGCAATCAATTAGAGAAGGCCGAATTAATCTAAGATGAGCAAGCTGAGGTGGTGCCTAGTCATCACCTATCCAATCACATCATTCCAATTTAAGGCATCCAAGTTCAATGCACCTGACCCATCCAACAAGGCAGATAACTACCACATGGAGGTACGAAGTTTGATGTACCTACCCTCATCATTGATTGGTCGAAATTCAATGGACATGTGTCCTTTTTGTTGTAATTTCATCATTGGTCAAGCATTTAATGCTATGTAATGGGTGTAGCAAACCCTGATTAGGGTTTCTCTCTTTCAATCATGGCCATTGATGTGGATTCGATCCTAGCCATTCATTGTAATAGGAGCATTATATAAGGCTCCACTTCTTCATTTGTAAAAAGGAATAGTTTTAGTAGCAGACAGTAGTTCAATAATAGCTAGCAATTAGAAGTAGAGTAGGAGGAGGGCAGAAATTGTTGCCAAACTTGTAAATAAACATCCTTTTCATTGAAGATATGGTGGAATGTGTTGTTTCTTCTACATAATTGCATGGTTTGTCATTGTATCCTCATGTTAGATGAGGATAATTAGATGGATGAAAGATCTTTGTGCATGATTGATGGTGAAGCTCCTATTGTTCATACTACTAGTATTTCATTGATTGTGAAGTATCTTACGTAGTCAACTAAACTCATTTCAGCCAAGCTTAACTTCAATTGCTACTTCTTTAGTAATATACATCGTCTTGATGGTGTCTATGTTTGTGGTAGTGATTTGAAAATCATATGCTTACCTTAGGAGATCACACTAAACTTGTGGAGCTGTTGCTTTGCATGGCAAAGAAAAGTCTAGTTGAGTTTCACCAAAGATTGTCCATCACTCTTGCATTCTTAGGATTAGATTAGCTTTCTCAATCCTTTATCCATTTACTATTTTTTCAAGTCAAAAAGTTAGTTTCCACGTTCCAACAGCATTCAAGCACTCAAGTATCAACGTAAGTCCCCCTTGTGATTCCAACAATATCACATCATAATACTGCGTCTATCCAAGAGCACGTCAAGACCTGACATTCCGAACCTTGGAGTCACCCCATTTGATCACATAGTTTAGCACTAGGATTTTGTTCAAGAGAGTATAAGATACTTAGTATTTTATTCTGTCTTTGAAAGTGTCATAAAAAAAAACATCAACATAATTCATCTAAGATTGCCTACTTATCAACACATTGCAAATTTTATTCAATTTTAGTAGCTATATTTCAAATGTTTCTATTAGGGACATTACATTTTTCTTGTGATCCCTAATATGAATCTTGAGGCAATTAAATTGCCAACTTAGTCACAATTAAAACATTCTTTTCAAATTGCCTATGAAAAACCTCTTTTTTTCAATCAAAACATCATTTTTACATTGTGCATTTGAATTTTTCTGATAACAGATTTGAATTTAATCATATTAACTAATCATTAGATCAATCAGGGGCACCCTTGAGGGCACTCATTCTTCAGCAAATATCCATTTCATTCTCATTCAGATAGAGCCTAATTGCTCCTCTATGGCCTTGACGCTTGCATTTTTTGAAGGGTTTGGACTCTTGGAGCTTGAATAAAAGTGACAAAGTTATGGAAAATAGCAAGCTGCCCCCAAAACCCCAATTTGATTTTAAAAAGCAAAAAAGTAAACAACTGTTTTTGGGCCAAGCAGTGTTTTTTACTTCGTTTGACTATAAATAAAAAAACAGTTTTTTTTTCCCTTGTTTTTGGTGTTCTTTAATTTCCCAAAGTCTTTTTCTAATCATATCACAAATAGTTGAATTACAATTACATATTTGGATGGCTAAGTCCATCCTGATCCTGAGTGATGCTACTATGAGCAAGACTACATCATCTCAATCTCACAATGCAATCAAGGAAACAAGAATGTAGAGAGTGGACATATTTTGGACAAAATATAATGAATTATCACACGAAGTGATGCAGACCTAATAGGCCACATGAGCTCATACAACTGGCTATACTGAGCTCATAAACCCAAAATGATCTATTTTGTCCTATGGTTCACTGATTGTAGAAAAAGAGAAAATAGGGATGTTAAAGGCATGGTTTGTAATCTTCCTCACAGCTATCTTATTGTGATCTATGACAAAACTTGAAAGTATACAGCTGTATAGATCAATGTTACCCGGAAACGCGTTTCCACCCTTACGGCACACATTCCGAAAATGGAAATGGTTTCAGGGTTGGGGGAACGGATGGAAACGTTTCCAAGTTGTCTCTGATCCACAAAAAATTTTGAAAACCGTCCCGGAAACTCGGAAATGGTCAACATTTTTTTCGGGGATTGTTGACTGCCCCTGGGACGGCTGGGGACACCCAAGCCATCCCCTGACCGTCCCGGGGACGGATGGGCATTTCTGATGGTAGACATTTAAAAAACAAATTTTTTTAGAAAATTTATTTTTCATTGGACTAATATTTTCATATTTATTATTAAATTTTTATTTTAATGAAATATCACTGTGATTAAAAATTTAAGGAAAGCAGTATAATTTTTTTTAATGAAATATCGCTGATATTAAAAATTTAAGAAATTAGAAAAGAGATTACTTTTTATTTTGTTTAATAGTTAATATCGAAAGCGATTAATTTTTTTTTATTATTAATATCAAATATGATATCAATATGTCATACAAGTCAGTTTTAAAAGAAAATAAAAGCCATTGCAATTTAATATCAACGGAGCTTCACTCATGGCAGCACTACAAAATATTTATCCGTCTCAGCAAGGGAAAAGAAAGACTGTGAACTGGTTAAGTGTGAAAGGGTTTTTCTGTCTCAGAAAGGGAAAAGAAGACTGTGAGGTGTGAATTTTATTGCTCAAACTCAATACTTGATTCTATGATGATTCGATTTGATTTGTTTGATGCTATGTTCTTAGTTCTTAGATGATTCGATGAATGATCATTGATTCAATGATTTTAGATTTAGAATCTAGATTCTAATTTATAAATGTTATTATGTTGCTATGATGAATGTTTACTATGTTACAATTTTATATAAATTTCAGATTTCCCAATATGTATATATATATATATATATATATATATATATTCCCCTGCCATCCCCTGTTCCGGGAAAAAAAAACGTCCCGGAAACCCGTTTCCCCGTCCCCCCGTCTCAGAAACTCGGGGTAACATAGGTAGAGATTAAACCCTAGTCAGTTTTGTGCATGCCTCACTCTCATATATTATTTGATGTAAAATTTACTTTCCTTTGAAAGGGAAAAATTAGTCGCTAATTCATTGATAAGACTACCTATCATCACTGAACATCACATGTCAATGTGAATTTTCTCTGTACATTGAAAAAAACATCAAAGCATAGGACAAACTAAATAATCAGCCTATGATGGAAATGACATAGCTCTTAATCATACTTATTAATGCATAATAAATCCATCCACTGAAAATGAATGAAAGTAAAAGAAATACCTGCAACCAGGGGGTACCGTGAACTCTTTCAGATTCATGGAATCTGCTCCCTGCATTTCTTGAAGAAGCATCCATCTGCCTCAACCATTCAACAAAAAACATTTTCTTCAATGCTTTTGTATAACAGAAAGTATGCCTATAAACCAGAAACCGTTTTGTATGAAATGGACATTGTCTTAGTTCCAACAAAGAGGGAGGGAGAGGAGGGAGATGGGGAGAGAGGAGACATGCAAGAGGAGAGGATAATGAGAGAGGGAAAGAGAGAGGAGGGGAGAGGGAAGGATCCTGTTTGGAGGTTGGAGAGATGTAGAGAGGGGGGGGAATGGGGAAGTGAAAAGAGAAGAAATGGGAGAAAAATGATGGGAAAGAGAGGAAGAGAGGGAGAGAGATCTTGTCATTAAAGAGAGGGAGAGAGATCTTGTCAATAAGGATCGAAAATTGATAATTACATAACTTCTGATGTAACGTTTCCAACAACAAATATAAGCAGATGGAGATTCATAGAAATCATAAGAACTATCCAACAGGAAGCCTTATGCAATGAAACTCTCGTTATTTCTAAGAATAACAGTGAGCTCATTTGTCAGCATCAAAACTGTTCAGTCAAATGTTTGAGTCATTATCTATCAAGCATTAAAAAGCTCCACACAATTTGCTAATATTAATGTAAAAAAGATAAATCGTTGCTTAAAATCTAACTTTTACTCAGATAAATTGACAATATATACAAGCAAGTTTTCATACCAGCTCCTGGCCTGTAGCACGACAAACATGTACACACATTGCATGAAGTGCAGGAGAGTAGAAGCCAGTTGCATCAAGCAGATAAAGTAACTGATATGTAAAAGACAGTCCTGTGAGAAAGCAAAATTTTAACTTATCAAACTGAGAGCTCACATATTCTTGCTCTAGTTGCATTTCTCTTGGACTTGGAAGAAATCAATATAAAACTAGCATCATCGTGCTTATCATTATGATGTACATCTGTATAAAGCACTATACCTTGGCAACAGAGACATATGTCAGATCCATGTCATTGCAAACCATTTAAAATTAATTGCATATTTAAAAAATTCATAATGACCACACAATCTTTTCTTGCAGATAAATTCAATTTAAACTTACAGCTGGTTTGGGAGAAGGGAACACTGATCACATTTTTTCTTTGATTGAGTGAAAACATCATTTACATTTGCCTGAACATGACCAGTCCAGGTCTGCCAAGGTAGATTATCCTAATGGACAATCATCGTAGTCCAACAGCCATTCAGAATTCAGTCATTTATCACAATATAATTGAATCCATTCATGAGTTGAAAGAAACCAAGACAAGTAAGCCACCTCATTTTCCTACCTCAACATTCAGCCTAGATTTCTGCATATTCTCGTCACAAGAATCATATACTAGACATTTATTCTGTAATTTGATCCTCCCTGCTAATTTCATTCAGCCGGATTTCATAATATATGAAACATTGATTTCTAATGTATTTCCCTCATTTTTAATCACAAGTATGGCTAGAAATTCTTCTGGGTATATTTCCTCCATTTATATGATGTGGTATATGTGCCCCTCAAATGGAGAGGTTAGAAGTAGCTATGGAAAGAGGGAATATATTAAATGGAAGTGCCTCCAATGTTTTGTACAAACTCAAACTTGATGGTGAATCTAAAGACAACAAAAAAAAGGCTACACCTGTAATGTCCCCTACTAGATATAGGCCTGTTTAATAATAATTCCCCTGCAGTTGTAGGACTAAGAATGCAAGGAATATTTGCTAAAGTGACTGTCCAACTGCGTGTTATGCGGCTTATGTGTCTTGCATGTTATGCTGTCCTGATGTCTCAGAGTTTTCAGACTGAGTTTTTGGAGCATTTACCACTGAGGATAACTGAGTTGTGTCTTGCAAACAACTTCAAAGTGATATATAAACATTTAAGATGAATATGCAACTAGTTCATAATGTAATAACACCAATTTTTGATGCAAATCAGATACTTATAGCTGACTGTAATTACATCAAACAGTTGGCATGTACTTCAGAAAACTCGTGTAACTACAATGCAAATCTTGTTCTTCTTTCTTATTCAACATGATGATCAATAGGGCCTTACAATAACAATACTAATCATCAACAACTCAACCCACTTAACACTCAGAAAATTCTGAAGACTCATGACTGTCAGTATTATTACAACTAGCTTAAAAGAAGACATAGAATGCTGACAAAGAACCTGAGAATAAATCGCCTCCCTTGATATTTGAAGAAGCCAACAATATCATCACCCTTGGAGCCTCTAATGTCAGAATAGACCCTCCTTGCAAATCGCCCCTGCTGCTGCCATGAAGGTCTGATAATATATGTGGATCAGCTGCTAACTTTCGGTTTCTTCTTCCAAGATAATTGCCTTCAACCCTCAAGTGTGGCGATGTCTTGATTGATGTGATTTGATGCCAATATGGGGAGCTACGAGCAAAATCGAAGGGTATGATGGTCTGATTTGGCTTTTACTTCACACCTAATTTGGCCACCAATTCCTTCTTGTTTCTCCTCCTATATGCAACAAAGTGAATCGCCTATTAGCCACAGTGCTCTTGCTGCTGTCTAAGGAATGATTTGATGCCTTAATGATGAGATGTGAACCAAATCATGGGCTTGAGAGGACTGTTACAGCTTGACTGCAGATTTCCCTTTGATCACTGAATCCTTCTTAACTCTCCCTTCAAATGCTCCTAACAGTATCACCCTTCACTCCTTATGCCAGCGCTGTCCTCCAATGTTTGTTATGATGCTTCAAGGATGAAAAAGGATCAAAGTCGTGGGAATAAGAGACTGGTTCAATGTTGGTTCAGATCTAAAATGACACCTGCAATCACCACCAAAATCCATCCAAATGCTTCTACCAAAGTCGTCTTTCTTCTCCCAATATGCAGATTGCTGATGTAGGTTAAAGAGAGCCAAATCGGGGCTCTTCAACAATCTGTTGTAAATCTGAAAATTACTGAGAGTGGCACCTATCCTAATCTGATATAAACCTTAGAAATTACTGAGATAAGCTCAGTGAATGGAAGTGCGAATCAGCTCCAAATAACAGAATTGTTGAAGACACTTGATGCCGGAAATGTCTCCAATATGAGCCCAAATGAAACTGGCCTTTGGCCACCAATGAAGTCCCAGTGAGATGACTGAAATATCACCTCCTCAATGCAACACCTCGAGAGATCTTTCACTCCCTCGGTTATGCTATCTATGGGAGTTTTTGTTCCCAAAGACAATATTCTACAGACACCTCTCGGTTCAACAAAACCCAATCAATATCCAGATCAATAACCAAGCTGCCTTGAAGCGTCATCTACATCTTTCTTTATACTTTTTTTCCAAACCATCTCTAGAAGCTTCTAGAAGTGACTTTATGATATAATACTTAATTAAGTCACTTTTATTAAATTAATTAAATATAAAGTCATCTTTTATTTTAATTTATTTGATAACTTTATAAATAATTAACTTACTATTATTAATTAAAATAATTAATTAAGCTATCCATGAAAAATAATAATAATAATTTGGACAACTTAACTAAATAAATAAATTAATTAATTCTTCTCAAAAAAGGGGACATTACAATCCGCCCCTCCTGAAATTGCTTGTCCCCAAGCAATCTCAGCTGCAAGAAAAACTCTAATGACTGAGAACGAGGAATAATCAACTGTCCAAACTGCATGTTATGATGTTATGAGATTTGCGTGTTATGCTGACAAAGTTTCCAGTTTGATTTGAAGATCATCACACATGTATAACTCATGAATAAACAACTTCTAATGACTCTTCTTGACTGATAGTTAACTAGGGATGCATATACAACTATCTAATGATGTATTATATAGGATTAGGCCCAAAAATCATGAACTAACAGCAGGCTGACATTTTAGCAAACAGTTGTCATACACCCTCAGAAAAATCATGAACGAAGATGCAATCAATAATCTTTCCTTCTTTATTCATACGATGATCAAGTGAGACATTACAATTGCAGTGATATAATCAAACACATTGACTATTATTCATTAACCACTTTCAGACTTCTCAAGACAAATGACAGCTACTAACTCACACATTCAAATTAAGATTACAACGAACTAACTATGCCCAAAGAACCTGGAGTTCAGCGCCTTCAAGCAAGCAATATCATGGATTGAGGAGTCTCAAATGTGTGAATTCGCCTTCCTTGACAAATCGCCCCTGCTGCTGCTAATGGAGGTCTGATACAATAATGACTGACAGCTGCAAGTCCTCCACTCTTCTTCTAAAATGATCGCCCTTCCTCCACAAGTATAGCGCTGTCCTTAGTAATGAGTTTTGATGCCGGATAGAAGAGATATGAGCAAAATTGAAGGTATAACCTGACTGCCACGATTTTGACTCAGACTAAAATACATCACTGATTCTTACACAAGACCTCCAAATTGTCTTGGAATGAATTGCCTAATTCCTTCAAGAATATTGCTGACCTTAGGATGAAGATTTAGTGACTTCTTGATGAGATCTGATCCAAATCGTGGGATATGAGGTGAAATTCGAACTTGTCTCAGACCTGCAAACTTACAACAGCAGCTCACAAATCTTCTTCAAAATATCCTTCAATAGAATCACCTCACTATTCCAAACCAAATCGATGCATTATGGGCCTCCAATCTGAAAATTCTAGTAATAGCATTAGCCCATCCACCATGGAAATATGACAAACTCGATAAGCACACTTAGGAAGACTAATTTGTCTCCCTCTCTCAACAGCAACTCCTCAGAAGGTCTTCCACTCCCTCAGTTATGCTATCTATGGGAGTTTTCATTCCCAAAGACCAAAGTCTGCAGACACCTCTCGGTTCTACAAGATCCAATCAAAATCAAAGTCCAAATCCAAGCTCCTCTTGAAGCTTCATCTTAATCTTCTTTAATACTTTTTTCACCCCAGCATCCAGAAGCTTCTAGAAGTGACTTTATGAAATAATATTTAATTAGTCACTTTATTAAATTAATTAAATATTAAGTCATCTTTTAATTTTTAATTTATTTGATAACTTTATAAATAATTAACTCAATATTATTAATTAAAATAATTAATTAAGCTATCCATGAAATATAATAATTATTTGGACAACTTAACTAATTAAATTAATTAATCAATTCTTCTCAAAAAAATGGGGACATTACAATCCGCCCCTCCTGAAACTGCTTGCCCCAAGCAATCAATCCCCCACCTGGATCCCATGGGTAAATCCATGTAATGTCCCTAAGATCACCACACAACTCCTGCACTATCAACTGAATCCACCGAATCAACCCAATCATCTCACCACGTAGCACAGGAGTATATGCCTTATGAGGAAGCAAGTCAAATGGCTGATCATTCTTGCTCCAAACCTCTGCTGAAAGTGATCCATCAAATAAACTGTCTATCACATGTAGTCCTAAACTATGCATCTGAAATGAGTCATGAACATGAGGATCCAAGGTGAAGCTGTAGAAACTCCTTACTATATATACCCCTGAATTTCCTTGCGTGAGACCTATATGAAATCATGATGCACTAGAAGAATCCCAATCAACACTATCAAGAGAATGATCCATATCCAAATCATAGAGTGGATTATCCAACAACCACGTAGCATCAAACTCAAACAATGGATTATCCACCATCTCATGATCCTCCTGAATAACCATTTGTTCTTCCTTTCTGCTTTCCTTCCCACAAAGAGAGATAGAGTGCAAGTTGCCATCCACAATTCCCCTCAATACATAATCCCTGTTATTTGATTTGAATTTCATTTCCAACTTAGGCACATTGAGGGTAAATTCTTCTGTCTTGGAGCCATTTCATCCCCAAGACTACATCTACTGCCCCCATGTTGACCATATAAAAATCAGCTTGTATTTCATAATCGTTCAATAGCAAAGTGAGACCACGTATCCGTTTGGTGCACATGAGGGTATATCCATCTACAACTCTAACTTGAAATCCCTTGAAATCCTCTGTCTGCAATCTACATTGAGCCACAAATCCTTCATCAATAAAATTGTGCGTGGCTCGAGTGTCAAGCAAAGCAAAACAACGCTACCCATTAACAACACCTCTGAATCGAAAAGAAATCTCACCCTGTTCATCAGCAAATATAGCTATAGGAGATAGATTCCCATCCGGCTCAAGCTCTATTGCCGCATTTCCATTCTGATTGTCTCCTGAAGCAACTGGCTGATTTGAATCCTCATAATACAGCCACATCGCATGATTCGCCTTGCCCTTAGGCCTCAAGGGGCAATCATGCTCTCTACTGTAAGGCTCCTTGCACCAAAAACATAATTTTCTCCTCCTCAATTCTTCTCGTGTCTCCTCATCCACCATAGATGCTGATTTATTTTTCTTATCAGCAATTTGTTGAGGACTCTCATTGCTGGTAGAAGTAGTTTCTTTATGCGAACTTTTGTTTCTAGGGGCTGGAAAATCCATACTCCTTTCTTCATTGCTTCTTGTAGTGTAGGTGGGTCAAAGGCTTTCAACTAGCCTCTTAGTGGCTCCATTAATCCTTCCATGAACAAGACAACCAACCTCCTTTCACTAATGCTAGGCACCATAACTGATAATCTCTGAAAATGACCAATATATGTCTCCAAGTTACTCACCTGTTTCAACTCTGTCAATTCTCTAAAGTACATCTCCAAATCCTTGCGATCAAACCGCTCTATCAACCTGTCCATGAATTCTGCATAAGTGATGATATGTATATGACCGAGTGTGGTTAATCCATGGTACCACCACTCATGAGCAACACCCTCCAAATGTAGTGTGACGAACCTAATACCATCCTCTTTGGGCATTGGTCTCAATGACAAGTAGTTATCCAGCTTTTGTACCCATGCTCTTGCTGTACTTTTGTCAGTCCCATCAAAGTAAGGCATGGTTATCTTTCCTAGAGTATGCTGATAATCAGTCCATGCTGGAGTGTGGTAGTCATTCCTCCCACCATTCCTTCTACTCCTCTGATTCATAAACTGATCAAAAGACCACATATCTCTCAAGTCAAGAGGTAAGGTAGTGTACTCTAGATATGCCTGTCGTGCTTCATCCGCATAAGGTACAGGTGCAGCAACCTGTGGTTGTTCTTCCCACGGAGTGAAGGTAGGAAAAAGAGGTCTAGAGGTTGATCCTATAGTGTAGGCATCACGCTGGTTGGCTGTTCTATCTCTTCCTTCTACCTCATCGTGGCTACCACTCCCACTAACACCACTATTTTCTCCTGAATTATTTGTTTGATTTTGTTCAGGTTGTTGCTTATAGTGAGTTTGTTCCATTTTCCCCAACAACCGTGACATCATATCAATCATAGTATCGAACTTTTGTTCGATTCTAGCATCCTTGTCATCCTTGGCCATGTTTGGAACTACCTTATCTTTATCTTTCTCTCTCAATGCCTCTGCAAATGTCTCGACTTCAGATACCTGTAGAATGTGATATTGTTGTCTTTGTTGTTCCCTATTGTAGTATCTTATTTCTCTTTCACTCATCAATCACAGGATGGCAGGATCTTGGCCCTGATACCACTGTAATATCCCCTGTACTATAATGACTAAGAACAAGGAATATTTAACTGTCCAAACTGCGTGTTATGTTGTTCTAAGATTTGCGTGTTATGCTGACAGAGTTTCCAGTTTGATTTGAAGATCATCACACATGTATAACTCATGAATAAACAACTTCTAATGACTCTTCTTGACTGATAGTTAACTAGGGATGCATATACAACTATCTAAGGATGTATTATATAGGATTAGGCCCAAAAATCATGAACTAACAGCAGGCTGACATTTTAACAAACAATTGTTATACACCCTTAGAAAAATCATGAACGAAGATGCAATCAATACTCTTTCCTTCTTGATTCATATGATGATCAAGTGAGACATTACAATGACAGTGATATAATCAAACACATTGACTGTTATTCATTAACCACTTTCAGACTTCTGAAGACAAATGACAGCTACTAACTCACACACTCAGATTAAGATTACAACGAACTAACTATGCCCAAAGAACCTGGAGTTCAGTGCCTTGAAGAAGCAAGCGATATCCTGGATTGAGGAGTCTCCAATGTGTGAATTCGCCTTCCTTGACAAATCACCCCTGCTGCTGCTAATGGAGGTCTGATACAATAATTACTGACAGCTGCAAGTCCTCCATTCTTCTTCTAAAATGATCGCCCTTCCTCCACAAGTATAGCGCTGTCCTTAGTAATGAGTTTTGATGCCGGATAGAAGAGATATGAGCAAAATTGAAGGTATAACCTGACTGCCACGATTTTGACTCAGACTAAAATACATCACTGATTCTTACACAAGACCTCCAAATTGTCTTGGAATGAATTGCCTAATTCCTTCAAGAATATTGCTGACCTTAGGATGAAGATTTAGTGACTTCTTGATGAGATCTGATCCAAATCGTGGGATATGAGGTGAAATTCGAACTTGTCTCAGACCTGCAAACTTACAACAGCAGCTCACAAATCTTCTTCAAAATATCCTTCAATAGAATCACCTCACTATTCCAAACCAAAACGATGCATTGTGGGCCTCCAGTCTGAAAATTCTGGTAATAGCATTAACCCATCCACCATGGAAATATGACAAACTCAATAAGCACACTTAGGAAGACTGATTTGTCTCCCTCTCTCAACAACAACCCCTCGGAAGGTCTTCCACTCCCTCAGTTATGCTATCTATGGGAGTTTTCGTTCCCAAAGACCAAAGTCTGTAGACATCTCTCGGTTCTACAAGATCCAATCAAAATCAAAGTCCAAATCCAAGCTCCTCTTGAAGCTTCGTCTTAATTTCCTTTAATACCTTTTCACGCCAACATCCAGAAGCTTCTAGAAGTGACTTTATGAAATAATATTTAATTAGTCACTTTATTAAATTAATTAAATATAAAGTCATCTTTTAATTTTTAATTTATTTGATAACTTTATAAATAATTAACTCAATATTATTAATTAAAATAATTGATTAAGCTATCCATGAAAAATAATAATTATTTGGACAACTTAACTAATTAAATTAATTAATCAATTCTTCTCAAAAAAATGGGGACATTAAAAAGCACATACATACATGTTTAATTATAATTTTACTTAATTCATTCTAATGCCAAAATAGATAGAAATTAATATATGAGACATGAGAAGGGTTGCATGTTGGCGGCAATATTGTACACGGAAATAAAACTAGTTAATTAAGTTGTAATTGTGTTGGTTAGTTGGCAACCGAGGGGTGGTAGTTGCAGACCGTCGCACTGCAACTACCACCCCTCGGTTGCCAACTAACCAACACAATTACAACTTAATTAACTAGTTTTATTTCCGTGTACAATATTGCCGCCAACATTGCACGGGTCCGTTGTCTACCAAGCCCAAGGAATGGTTGCTTCTAGCCTCCTTGCTAGACTTGGTGGCCCATGTTGCTTGCCCTTCAAGCCCATTACCCATACACACAACATCTTTTGAGTTCGGCTTGGGGCATGCAATCTGGTTCCTCAAGACTCCAAGGGTCCTTATGACCACTTGTGAGCCCCTCGTCACCACTAGATAACACCTCAAACCTCTTCCCACAAGATGCAGCAAACAGATTGAACCACCTCTTCAAGTGCATACATCTCATATGGAATAAATCTAAATATATAATGCTAATGTATTTACAAACATATCCAGTTTGGAATCGATTGTATCAAATATTTACTTATAGATATGTATCATATAAGGCTGCTACGTACCTCAATTCCTGCTTCTGCAGACTTAACTAATATGATTGGTGTTGATGCTAGGTTGCTGGTATAAGTGATGCCACATACCTGGCCGTATGTTGTTTGCAACTTGTTGACGTGTATTTTGTACACAATCATACACAGAATAAAATACCCAAGGGTACCTTATCCTCTCTTGAATAAAGCCTCTGATTGCTGAAGATAAACACCAATGGTCGTTGTGAATGCTGTTTCATCAAGGGGCCTTACGTCCTCCAAGCTGTAGGAACAGGATTGCCTAAAACTAACAAGTTCTCAAAAAAGATCAAAGGGTAGAGTTTGCAGGGGATAAATTCTAATCTAATCCTATGAATGACCCAATGTAGGCTATACTTGGCAAGATTCTACCAATTTCAATATTGCCATGAAATAACAACCCAACTGAAATTGATGCGATCTTCTAAGGTAACAAATGATTTTTCAATTCATCAAGGATCATGGACACTACCACAAAGGCACATATCCAAAGCTCAATGACGATTGAAGGTTTAAGTAATTCAAGTATCTCCAGTTGACCACACAAGGCGTTCCCACAATCAGTAAGAAGCTAGTGGTTTGGAACGTGAATCTCACCAAAATCAAGCCCAACACTTAGTCCTTTAAACTTAAATACTACTTCGACTGAGAATGATTCAAGAAAACAAACAACCATGAAGATAGCCACAATAATTGCAATAAAACACCATAACTTCAATATTTTATTGATCTCAAAGCCAAAATAGACAACAATTGCTTGAAATTCCTTCTTCAAAACTCAATCTTGCTACAAAATAACTTTCTTCTCTCCAAAAGCTCTAATCTTCTAACTATTTCTTATTACTCTCTATTTCTAATTCTAATTCCCCTCCCAAAATGAAAATGACTGAGGGTATATATAGCATCCTCAATTACAATGAACGGCCTAGATCAAAAGAAGATCAACGACTGAGATTTTGACACCTAAACCCTAATTAGGGTTTTATTACAAAAGTTCCCTTTTTATTGCACAACATTAAATGCATAGCCAAATATTTAATTTGGCACAAAAATCTAGGAAACATAGACCAATGATAATTAAGGTGCCAAGTCATCTATAACAACCTCTCTTCTAGAACCTTATTCCCTTTCCAATGCTCCTTTTTAGCATATGCAATGAATCTGGACACGATTCCCTCAATCTCAGCAATAGGAATCTCGGGAAGATTCCTCATTCGCTCTTCCAAGTGAATAGTCTGATCAAAGGCCTTGAGAAGAGCTGCGTCCCATTCAGGTTCGAGTTCCTTGATTTTCTCAATCAGGAGCATAGTAGCAAACATTTGATCTCTTTGCTCATCTATAATCACATTCTCATCTTTGCAAAAGATGACTTTGACCCTTTCTTCTAATTCTTGAAGATCCACATCTGTCTCAACTTCGATCCTTCTGCCAAGAATAGTACATAAAACCCCAAACACCTTGTCCTGGATTGGATGGATGACCTCCTCCAGTTGATTGCATTTGGCGCTGGTATCCTCAAAAAAAACTTCCTTCATCTGGAGTAAAGTAGACCACTGGAGTAAATTATGAGCTCCTCCATCCATTATCTTTTCTTGTGCTAAGATCTTCCTTGATGTTTGCCTGATTACTTGCAGAACAGGGATGATAACATCTTTAGTATGAGCAAAGGCGGCTACTGTTATCATTAGGTTGTGGATGATCTCAAGGACCTGGATAGCCCGATGGATGGTCTGCATCATTCTTGTTGCAAACTCAATGGCAACTGTATGGGATTTGTCAATCCAAGAGCTCATAAGCTGGACCAAGCTCTTAACTTTCTCTGCTTCACCAACTGATTCAAGGGGAAGTGCTTGCACAGGAGATACTGCTGGATCCTGACGCCCCAAAGGTTGACTGAGGTGGCTAAAGTAGCCTCTCCAAGCACCGACCTCTCTCTCAAGTTTTCTACTCTTTTCCATTTCTTCCTTAAGTTTATCTTTAAGTGCCTCAAATGAATCACTTGCCTCATCCAATGCCTGCTCGGTGGTGAGTGGACCAAGCTCAACGGTTTCTACATCATACTCCTCTGCAAGGATCTCACCTTCATATTTGTCCACTGCCGGTGTAGCTATCTGCAACTTCCTGGACCCTGTCTCATCTCTGATCATCTTGGACATTTTGGTGGCCGCCTTCTTTTCTGTTACTCCCTGAGAATTTTCGACAAGGCTATCTAAATCAATCACATTATCTTCTTCGTCTTCGATCACAATCACCCTTGTTAGTCTCTCCTTCAACCAATATGGAATGGCGGACCTTGTCTCTCTAACTTGTATTTCTTTAGGTAGTGGCTCTTCTTTCCGGAGAGGAGATGTTGCTTCATCATCATCCTTGTCATCATGTAGTTCATTGACCTGGGGAGATTGACTTGATGAACGTTGAGATGCCTGTCCTTCTTCATGTTTATCATTCTGAACCATTGACTCCATAGATTCCTCAACTTCAAGTACCCTCTTCTCTTGTCGAGAAGATGTGCCGGATGAGCGATCTCGATTGGCCTCTTGCTTCTTCTTGGAAGATTCTCTTTTCTCAGGTCTTTCCTTCCTCTTCGCACCTCTAGGATGAGGATTGCCTTCACTTACACTTCTGGGGTGAGGATTGCCTTCACTTGTGCTTCTAGGATGAGGATGGCCCTCACTTGCGCTTGCTCCTTCTGCCGACCTTTCCTCCAAAGTAAAAGTCATTGATATGTTCTGCTCTCTCAACTTTTGATGTTGCACATCAACCCATCTGCGAGTACAGGACAAAACTGGAGCCATCAAAGTTTTTAAATCCACAACCTCAGGTTCATTCCAATCTATCTTTACTGCCTTGTCTTCTCTATCATAGGATGACTGGAGGTGCTTGCCACTGTCCTGAGCTTGGTCGGCCACTCTATAAATTTTGCATTTCCTGATGAAGTCTAAAGGCAATCTGGAATGCATCTTTCTTTTTACTTCAAAATCATCTGAGAGATTCATCCAAAAGTCCTCTACCTGACATTCATGCTTGTATTTTCTACCAATTGTCTCTTCTATATATCCATAAGGATCAAAATTCTCCCTCAATGAAAAGAATGAAAATGAATATAAGGCTAACTCCCTTTCTGCATCATCCATGGCTAGAGCATTAGGACATACCTCAACTGAATTTCCTAGTATGATAGGCACAGGAACTCCATTTCCATGCCGGTGTCTGAATGCCTTCGCATAAGCTGCCAACTGCCTAGTCACCTCAAGTAGTACTATCATGTCTGTCGGATATCTTGGCAACATATATGGAGATAAAAGACACCCATGAACTCTGATATATGTAAACTTCTGGAATTGGATAAACCAAGCACCATACCTCTTTACAAGTTCTTGTGCCTCTTGAGACAGCCGATTGTGAATCCCGCCTTGTAGTGTCCTGGTGATGTTCATTGTGAAGGTATCATTGACTAACTTATAGTTGCTTCCTGGTGGATGATGCAAATGAACATAAGAGTCACAAACTCTGACCTCTCCAGGTCCTCTTCCAATTGCTCCTCTGTGAGGTAGTCTTACATACTCAAAACTTCTGATCAAGGCATATATGATGTATGAGCTCATGTGGAATGACTTGGTAGCCTTCAGTCTTCTCAACTGCACGTCCAAGCAATGGCTAATGATTCTAGCCCAATGAATTGTTCCTTTTCCTTGAACTATCACTTGGATGAAGAAGAACATCCACTTCTCAAAATAGAAGGCTTGAGGAGCCCCTGTAACTCGATTGAGTAAGGTTATCAAATCTCTGTACTCCTCCTGGAAGTCACTCCTATGTGGTGTGTTGGGAATCTTGCTCAGGCGAGGACGACTTTTGAGTAACCAATTCTTGTTGATGATGCTCAAGCAAGTGTCTGGATCATCTTCATACATGGATCTAGCTCCTTCCAAGCTTTTGTAAATCATGTCTTTATGTTCTGGTAGATGAAGAGCTTCACTGATAGCCTCATCTGAAAGATAAGCCAAAGTGTTTCCTTCCTTGGACACGATCGATCTTGACTGTGGGTCATAATGGCAAGCACACTCGATCATCAGCTCATGGCACTGGACTGCTGGAGGGAAGTCGGCCACCTTGATAATGCCACTTTCAATTATTCTCCTTGCGACAGGTGATGGCTTTCCAATGTAGGGGACCTCTCTAAACTTCTTCACACTGAAGTTTCCCAAGTTGGTATCTTCAATGTTGCTCCATTTTGACACTATCTTGGTCTCCATCTCTTCATTCCTTTGATCTTCCTTCATAAGGGCTGGACGATTGGTGGATGCTCCTGCCTTTGGGGTCGCCATCTTGACACCTACACAACATTTCATAGTGAGTAATAGATTTTGCAATATAGAAATATAGACTAGATTAAAGTTTAAATTTAGGAAACTTCATGATAAATCTTTGAATTATCATTTCCTAAATACGATTATGCAATTGGAAATTCAAAATTTCGAAATTTCAAAATTGGGCTAGGAAGATCTTCACCATACCTTTCTTGGAGAATTAGCTCTAAAAAAAGATGCAAAAAATTAAGAGATTTGCTAGGCAAAATGAATATCAAAGTCTTCTAGCAAAGGCGCCTCCTTCATCAACTTCACCACCTTGTGGGTCTTCAACGCCTTGAGGAACAATTCGCTCCACCTCCAACAAAATTCGCACTCCTCCTTGGATCAAAATTCGCACTTCTCTTTGGATGAGATTTCGCTCCTTCCATTGCTTCTCCAAATCGCATTTAAACAATGATTGAATGATGGATCAAAATGTTTCAAAATACCTTTCTTATATAGGCGCTCACCATTATACTCTCCCATAGGCCGACTTGGTGGAAATGAAGCAAATAATAAACAAAATTAAATAAAAAGGAGGCCGACCTTTGTAAAAACATTAAAATAGTATCCCCAAGCGCCCCAATTTTAAATTTAATTTAATAATAATTAAATTTAAATGCCTTTGTAATTAATAATTTTGATTTTTAAAAGGCTTAAATTAATTATTAAATGCTAAGCACACTTATTAAATGCCAATTTAATCAAAATATTTCAAGTTTTTTAGCGAATTTGGCAATTTAATGCAATTTGAAGGATATTGGCGTCCAAGCATGGGAAGAATAATGAATATCAACCTCATCGCTCTGGTCCCTTGGAGAGGGACAGGAGCGCCCATGCATTTTAACCTTGTATTTCTTGTTTTTCACGTTCAAAGTCCCATCTTGGACGTCCAAAATAGCATTTTAATTGGGAACCTTGAGCTTAATTCATTCCTTTTGTGGAAGGAGTGTGCCTTAAAGTACTTTCGCCTTGGTCCCTTGTGAGGGACAGGAGCGATCCTTACCTTTTGCCTTTGGTCTTTGTCTCTTTAATTGCCAAATCGAGTTGCGAGGTAGGCAATGATCTTTATTGTTTGCTTCATGCATGTCCAATTCGCTTTCTCGAGACTAAATGAGCTCCTCCAAGGATTATCGCCCTGGTACTCCAGTGGAGGACAGGAGCGAATTTTATACTTGAGCCAAAAATTGTCAATTCTTGTGGATGTTTCCTCGTCCATCGTTTTCCAAAAGGCATTTCTCATTTCGTAAAACCTTGCCTTGGCGTGATTCTGGAGGGAGATGCTTGATTTTATAGAAATCGCCCTGGTCCTCCAGTGAAGGACAGGAGCGATTTTTAATCCATCGCACAAATCCTCAATCATATCAATATCAAATTATCTTCGAGGCGTAAAACGTTGTTCCTTATTCCATCTTGAGTCTTGCGAATGGAAGTAGCACTCCAAAATATTAGGCAATAAGGCAAATTTGAAGATTTCGCTCTGGTCCCTTGGTGAGGGACAGGAGCGCCTTAACCATTTACATCAAGTTTTTGTGGTTTTTGCAACCTCGTTCTTCTTAGAGGCATTCCAAATATCATTTTGACCTTGTGTCTTGACTTGGACTCGTCCAAATTTGGAAGGGAAGACTTGATAATGCATTTTTCGCCCTGGTCCCCTGGGTGAGGGACAGGAGCGCCTTGGCCAATATAGGCTTCACTTGTGTTTTGCCAACTTTCAAAATTATCTTCAACGGGGTGATCAAGCCTTCCTTCCTTTATCTCAAACTTAAAACTCGCTTTTCCTTTGCCAAAAACTTGTCTCTTGAGAAAATCGCCCTGGTCCCTTGGAGAGGGACAGGAGCGCCTTGGTCATCATGAGCTCATTTATATAACTTTCGAAACTATCCTCAATGGGTTGATTACGCCCTCCTTCCTTCATCTCGAGCACGAAACTTGCATATCCCTTGCCAGATATTTGCCTTGAAGGAGAATCGCTTTGGTCCCTTGGAGAGGGACAAGGGCTTCATTTGAAAATCGCCCTGGTCCCTTGGAGAGGGACAGGAGCGAATTTGTACCTTGGGTCGATTTTCTCCTTCGTGGTCCATTCAAGTTATATTCAACGGGCAAAACATACTTCCCTTGTCTTCCTCAAATCGCGAAATCATTTAAATCTTGTGAGGACAATGCAAATTTGGAATTCAAGCTCCGGTCCTTCAGTGAGGGACAGGAGCGATTTTGCAAACCCAAGCTTATCCGTCCTTTGTCAACCTTCCAAATTATATTCAATGGATAAATCATGCTTTCCTTGGTCTCTTCAAATCATAAAATCATCTTGATCTTGCAAGGACAGTGCAAATTTGAAGATCAAGCTCCGGTCCTTCAGTGAGGGACCGGAGCGATTTTCGTCTTAAAGGTCAAATCTTTACAATTTTCATCTCAATTCTCTTTTGCTGGGAAAGATATCATCATTTTGCAAGCTATGAACAAGAGCCCGAATCCAAAAAATGTCCAAGAAGGTGTGTTTGAGGAAAATCACTCTGGTCCCTGGGAGAGGGACAGGAGCGAACTTGTCTTGCTAGGCCAAAATTTCAACCCTTCATTGCCAACGATCAAGTCTGGATACTCCTTCATGCTCATTTCATCCTTCATTGCGTCCTTGATGCTTCAGTTCGATCAACTAAGGCCAAAAATGATCAGAATAAGCCATTTCGCCCTGGTCCTTCAGTGAGGGACAGGAGCGATTTGGCTTTAAACTTAAAAAAAACTTGTCATTTTGAGTCTTCAAAATCTTCAAAATATTCAATTTACGTCCAATTTGTCCTCCTGGAGACCCTGCACAAAACAAATTAAACAAGTCAATAACCAATATGCACCAAATATCATTTTTGCCCTGGTCCCTGGGTGAGGGACAGGAGCGATTTCACCTCTGCAGGCCAAAATATCCACATTCTTGGTCTTCAATCACTTGACAAGGCATAATTAGGTCATCTCCAAGGCCAAGGGCAAGTTAGTAAACTTTCAAAAATTTGGTCAAAATTCACCCGGACAAAATTGCACAATCCCATAATTAACACTATGCTAGCACTTAATCATAACTTGAATGCGCCCTCAAAATCTTAACTGGACCTATCCTGAAACATACCTGACTTCCTGACAGGCTCATCTTATTTCAAAATTTGCAATCTTCAGGAGGATGCATAATAATTTCCCAAAATTGGACTGGACTTTGGCTTGAAAATATCAAAGGAAACCCTAAGGCTTAACCCTAGTCCAGACAACTCACTCACTTACTCAAAACCCTAAAAGCAAAGAGAAGAACAGGCAAAACAAGAGCAAAAAGAGGGGGTCCCCATTTTAATGGGGCGATGTGTGAAATGGTCACAACACAACTATAAATCAATTTCACTGAATGTTTGAGAGTCAGACTTATCGCTGCTCTTTCTTGTAGATGGAACAATTGTCTTATATTCTATTCAATGGCAATGAAAGTCATGTTGCAAAAGACATGACTCTTGGCTGTTCATAACCGCCACTTTCCTTGCACCCTTTCACACCTATTAGCCACTGATTATTCTCTTAATTAATTCGCTGTCACATGATAATAAACCGTGCATTTCAGGTATTGGTTAGATTACAAATTAATCGAATTATCATTAACATTATTTATGGTTTGGTGTTTGTCTTAGACAGCACTTTTGATCTCTATATATATTTAGTTTATGCTCCCTTGGGTCTGCTAATGCATATTCTCATTTCACAATAAATTAATATATTATCATAGAATTCAGACTGTTGTGCGAATGATCGTAACCTTTCTTGTATTATTATTCTTCTTGCTGATTGATATTATTCTAAACATACTGCCATATCCTTCTCCTCCATGTCCTTCTACCAAGAACAAGGATGTTGTTTCCTGTAACTTAATAACAGTTCTGATCTGATCTGATCCATGGTGATGTCCCTAGATGCTTTTGATTCTTGTCCTTTATATCTCTCAATGTGAGGGAGAGGTCACACCTCTTCATCATATATGCCCTTTGGCAAGAGACACACACTTTCACCATTAGCACCCTTTGGAGGAGTGCAACTCGACCCTTTGAAAGGGACACAACCTTTCACAATCAGATCTGCACTTCTTACTAGATGCTTTTGATTCTTTTCCTTTATATCTCTCAATGTGAGGGAGAGGTCACACCTCTTCATCATATATGCCCTTTGGCAAGAGACACACCCTTTCACCATTAGCACCCTTTGGACGGGGCAACTCTACCCTTTGAAAGGGACACAACCTTTCACAATCAGATCTGCACTTCTTATTTAAATCAGATCTGCACTTCTGATTCCCAAATTCTCCCCCCTCAAATGATGTTATCCTCTCCCTTTTATATCTCATGTTTGAGGGAGTCACAACTTTTAATTCCATCTCTTTTGACCATTCATTAACTTAATTAAAATTTAATTATATTCTTTTATATTTTTATTTTTTATTTTATTTTTATTCTTTTGAATTTTAATTTTATTATTATTATTTACCATTAAATTCTATTCCAAAGTGGGGACATTACAGCACCAAGCAGTATTGTGCAGGATGATTGTGAAATTTTGTTGGGGCTTACTCAATTAGCAGTAGGCAAGATACCAATTACAAGGCAGAAACGATGGGAGTCACCAAGGAAGTAAGTTAGCCTTGGTCCATAATACCCTTACCTAAAATATTAATTCTCAATTACAGTCATATTCAGATGTTGGAAAAAGATCAAATGCCAATATAGTATTTGAATTACCCCACTAATCAAGCAACTATATTGTTTCCACATCTAAATGGCTTCTCAATCACCCACCATGTTGTCCCCAATACATCCAACTTTTTATAAATACTAGAGGCCACTAATTTAAATTGCAAAATGTGAAGTTTAGAAAAGATATATATACTCACTATTTAAGGATTTAGTACTCTTAAATAGAGCAAATGTATTATTGATAGCTTTCAATCTGTTTAGTTGAGCTTAAATTGTCAGGCTGTCTTTCTTTTGCGGCTTTGCCCATCTGAAAAGGTTTATTGATGTTTTGAAGTATTTATTTATTCTGTTTATTCTCATTCTGCCAAATGTCAACTGGTTATTTGAAATTTTGATCATTTCCTGGGGGTTTATATTTCCTTGCATTGTGAAATCCTCAGAACCCATGAGATTGAGACTCGTAATCTCATTTCATGGTGCATGTCCTTAGAAACTTCTTGAATTTCTTTCAAGTCTTTTAATTTCCCTGCCATTTTTAAAGTGAGCGAAAATTTGGCAAGTGGCAGTATCTCATTTTGTTTCAACTGAGGTAAATCCTATTTTCATTCTATTTAATTGTCCTTCCGAGTTTTATTAGATTACACCACTTGTTTTGGTCTTATCCTTTCTCTTCTCCAAGTTGTTTCAAAAGTTGTATAGACAAGTCTTTCTTGCACTCGAAGTGTGCAAAATGGTGACAAGTGTCCCAACCTTGCTGAGCCTTTCTCCAAGTAAAGTCCCGTCCCTCCATGAGTAAATGAAACAAAGCAAAAACACTTGGCATATCTTCACTGTGCTTTAGCTTGGTGAGTAATTTTGAAATCATTTTCTTTTACGTAATGACCCTTGCTAATATTTTTAACAATTTTCTGATTTTTGTGAATTTTTGCAACACTGAAATATTTAACAAAATAATGAATAGCAACACAGAATGCTAGATTTGCAACTCTTTAAGCCAAACAGAAACCTAAATTATAATAATTGAAAACCATAAATGTTGATAACAAAATAATTATTTTATAATACAGCAACCAACTAATATTCTGAATATGTAAATATAATTAAAACCAAATGATGTTGAAATCCACTGACAAGATTATGGATAAAAGCTCAGTCTGAGTCTGGCCGTACAGCCACTTGAGAATAATATAATAGCAATAAATGAAGATTAAAATATGGTGATTTCCTCCTCAAATGGTATGGCAGCTTTATATTCATAAGACTTCAACCTTTTAAGAAGTTACGACCCTTTTTCAAATTGTGCAGTGACTAATGGAAGTCTAATCTCCTTGACAAGTGCCTCAAACAAGCAATATAATATCTTTAATGTGTTGTAATGTCCCCATTCGGGATTAACCTTGATTTAGTCCTGAAACAACAATTCTAACATAAAGTGAGAATTGTAATACATTTGTAAATACAATTTTATTGATTCTAAAAACATTTTTCTATAATATTTAACTCATATTGCTAAGATTATTTTTGGAAGATGGAACTTATCTTGATGGCTTTCTCTGATGTATATACTTGAGATATGTGCTTTTATATTGTAGACTTCTACTCTACTATATAAATCCGAATCTGAAAAATAAATAGCTAATTCCCAAACAAAAATCTTCAATTTTCAACATATTGATAACCTCTCTTAGACCTTCGTTGACCCTTGGGCAGTGCTGATAGCTCAAATCACCATCAATAATCTGCAAGGTTTAAGTGGGCTGAAATAAAAATCACAACCAATTTACAAAGGTCTTTCAAGTGGGTCCCATTACATTTAGTGGAGCTGCTGCTAAAAAACACAACCAATAATTGTGAAAGTCCCAAAACCCTTTTTAACTGCTGCAAACACTATTTTAGAATTCTTTTATTATAAGGATATGAATAATCATTGTGTGGAACCCTCAAAGCACCTGGACACTTAATCTACTATTAATAATTCTGAGTTTCTATTGAAGTCCTTTTTTCTTAATTCTGATAGCTCTGTCAGATCAAAGACTCCCCACGTGGTATTCCTTCCATGTGTTGTCCTCCAACTCCCAATCCTTTCCTCATTCTAGTCCCTTTATTGAACAGCTTGCAATTTAAGGACAATTTCTTATATTTCTTTATTTGCAATGTCTGATTTTGTAGTGAACATGTATCATTGGAAATGATTAAATAATAATTGATAAGGATTATAGAAATCTTGATATGTCAAAATGTACTACATCAACTATTGTTTGCATAGGCTCCACCGTTGCATTGATATCCACTCTCTTCTTTATTGCTGTCTATCCCCATTCTATGTATTCTGATCATGTGATGATGAATAGTAAAACAATCCCCTTGGCTCGATCCCAGTTTCTTCCATATGCAGACCTTATTCAATCTTCATGATGTTTGGTATGAATCTTTTATATCTCTGTTCTCATTATAGAATGCAGTTGGTAGTCGATCCCTCCATTTGAGTCATCCATACCCATTCTTAATCATTGTTACTCCTTTTTCTATCCTTCCCCTCAGAATGCATTTGAATCATCTTATTATATGACGAGGAACAGTCTCTAAAGGGACACGTCTCTTGTCTCTGTATAATCGTCTCTCTTAATCGCACCTTTTCCTTAACTGCTGTCTTCTTATTTTTATTAACCATTAGTTTATTAACACTGCAATTATTAGATCCTTTATTACTTATAGTTGCCTCTGATATTTAAGCTTCCATACTGTGATCACTAAGTCAATTGCAATCGCCGTCCTAAGTGTCTATACGCTATTAGTAATGCCCTGTTGTTGTTTCCTTAATATCAATCATTGCTCTATTTGGAAAGAGTCGCTGTCCAGATATTATAGGGGTCGCTGGTGGCATAAAGCCTCTCCTTGCTGAAGTCTTCGACCAAGGTTGTATAGCTGTCTTATGCATCGATGCAGTGTTATGTCATTTTATTATTTGACCGGTCCTTATTTATTTCCATCTACATGTGGCCTAATTTACTTTTGGATTCTGCCAGGTCATTGCTTACGTGGCTGGCTGTGTAGGTTCCTCTTGTGTTTACCTTTATTACTCTCTTTCATTGCTATCCAATTCTTTATGCACATAGCCACTGATATTTGATAATTTATTTGAAAAATATGAAATTAATATTAATATTTAATAAATATAAATTTTATATTAAATCTTGATTATTATTATTATGAAGATTTCATTTAATTCATTCTATTCGTTTATTTGGTTTTATATATATATTCTATTTTAAAACGGGCATCATCATTTTTTGATTATTTAGATGGGGACATCACATGTGTACAACAGCCCACAACTTATGGTAAACCGTAAAATAAACAAATAAAGGTACAGCCGGTACCAATAATAATATGGCTGGGAAAATGAACTGATACTGCCAGCAAGGGTATGTTCAATATAATAATATCAAATGATTTACCTCCAAGCAGCAATAAAATATAATGTTCCAAAATCACCTCAAAACTCATATCACTCAAACTCAATGAAATATTCGATCACCAAAGTGAAACTGGAAAAACTGCAATTTTTCAACACAAATATGACCCCTAAATGAAACCACCTCCACTAAATACCAAGAGGGGTTTCGTACTCTAGATTTCTGCACCAAAGGGTTTTTGACCTCAGGCATGGAGATGAACAAAATACACAAAATCTAAAATATGGTTTGATAACAATAACAATGGATGCCCTTTTTAGCACCAAATTCCTCTTTTATATTTGTCTATTAATTTTGAGTTTTCTTTTCCTGCCTGATATTATCTTTGCAGGTGTTCGAAAACACTTCAATAAAATATTTCATTAGGTCCACATTAATACAAATAATAACACACAGGTCATCATTTTTACAAAACTATAAAGTAAAGATACTTCACAATTTAAAATATGATTATTAGCTTACTTCCCTAACGTTCGCCCTTAGCCTACAAGAAATAAGAAATATGCTACAAATCTCCTAGATAATTTAATTCTGAAAAAGGAACATGACAGTCTGCACTTCCCAAAATTGTTTGCTCTCAAGCAATTGCAAATTCAGATGCTCAAGAAAATTTGCACCCTTCCATGTAGCATCATCAATTTGGAGATTTTTCCAATGCACCAGGCATTCTAATATGGTTATTTTCCTCAATTCATTCTCTCTGTGTCCAATGATAGCTTCTAGAACCAATATCAACTTTCCCTCATCATCCAAGGGAGGTAACCATGTTGAAGGTATGATATGTTGTCCAAGCTCCCTTTTAAAGCACAAAACATGAAACACATACTAGACCTTGTTACCTTCTCCAACTCAAGCTCATGAGTGTTTTCTCCAATTTTCCGCAAGATCCTATAGGATCCATAAAACCTAGGTTTCAATTTCTCAACTACTTTTCTCTTGACGGAAGATTGCATGTATGGCTACAACCTCTTAAAAACCATGTCTCCTACCTCAAATGTCCTCTCTATATGGTGCTAATCTGCAAAGAATTTCTATTGATTCTAAGCTTGTTGGAGGTGATATTTGAGTGCTCACAAGTCTCAACATATCTTGGCTATGCTTAATCACATCTCTAGTTATTGGCAATATACAATTAGTGAACACTAAGTCAACAAAGGTTAAAGCATCATAACCATAAAATGCCATGAATGAGGACATATTAATAGGCATGTGATAAGAAGTGTTATATTAATATTCCTCCAAATACAACTATTTTATCCAAGTTGCTTGCTAATTTGACACAGTTCCTCAAATACCCCTCAACCCAGTTATTCACTGTTTTTATTTTACCATCAATTTGGGGATGATACTATGTTCTTGGAGTGAGTTTTGTACATGTCAAAGGACATAAATCCTCGTAGAAAGCAGAGAGGAATTTGTTGTCCCTACCACTTACAATATTTTTAGGCAATCTATGTAACCTAAATACTTACCTTAAAATTTGCCACTTGGAGGGCCTTGAACTTTAACAAAATGTTGAAGAAACGTGCATGTTTTGTTAGTCTATCCCTTGTACCTTGGGTAGACCAATAACAAAGTCCATAGATATGCTTTTCCATTTCTACCTATAAATAGACAAAGGCTATATTAATTTTGGTCATATGTAATATTAAAAATTGCTTTTGTACACTTTATTCAAAATAATCTATGTTACCCCGAGTTTCCGGGACGGGGAATGAGGGGACAAGGAAACGAGTTTCCAAGACGTTTTTGTTTTCCCAGAACAGGGGAGCTATATATATATGGAAATCTGAAATTTATATAACATTGTAACACAGTAAACATTCATCATAGCAACATAATAACATTTATAAATAAGAATCTAGATTCCAAATCTAAAATCATTGAATCAATGATCATTCATCAAATCATCATAGAACTAAGAACATAGCATCAAACGAATCAAATCGAATCATCATAGAATAAGATTAAGAACATAGGATAGCATCATGATCAAATGAATCAAATGAGTTCAAATTTCAATTTCATACTTTATAGATATAATTCATTGCAACAATATGATATCGATATAATTCATTGGGTTCAATATCATATGAAATATGATATCGATGGCATATGATATGATATCGATATAATATCAAATATTGCTTTCAAGTTTCATGATCATTAAAAATAATTTTTTTAATTTTAATCGCTTTATTTTTTATTTTAATCGCTTTCAAGCTTTCGGCATATGATATGATATCGATATAATATCGAATATTGCTTTCAAGTTTCATGATCATTAAAAATAATTTTTTTTATTTTAATCGCTTTATTTTTAATTTTAATCGCTTTTAGGCTTTCAGCCTTTCATTAAATTTTTAGCATAAAAAAATTGCAGATATTTTATATTTATTATTAAATTTATGATCGCTTTCATTAAAAAAAAAAATTAATAATAAATAATAATATCGTTTCAATAAAAAATAAATTTTATAAAAAAATTCGTTTTTTAAATGCCTTGGCACCGGAAAAGACCGGTCATCCCCGGACGGCCAAGCCATCCCCAGCCATCAGTCAACGGTCCCCAAATAAATGTTGACTGTTTCCTAGTTTCCGATACGGTTTCCGAAAATTTTACAAGATCGAGACGGCTTGGAAACATTTACGGCCGTCCCCCCATCCCAAAACTGTTTCCGTTTCTGGAACGTGTGCCTCTAGGGTGGAAACGCATTTCTGGGTAACATTGAAATAATTCAAGAAGGGACCTCTGAATATAATTTTAAAATATTTTTAAATACTTGGAGGGAAAAAAAAGAAAAAAAGATTAAAACATGTAAAAAGGGCCCAAAGTAAAGAACCTATTAAGAAGAAGTCAAGGCTCATATCAAATCATCACTTATCATTTGCATTTTCGAATAATTTTCAAAATTTGGGCTTTGTGTTATCTTTCTATCCAAGGAGGAAAACCCTCTTATCCCTAAGAACTGATTCCACTTGAAAATCACATTTGTGCTCAAAGAATGAAGTCATTTTCAGCTTGCTACAATGTCACTATAGTGAATAATTGAAAATTTCAGCTTGTGGAGGATCGGATCAAATTATAATTGCAAGAAAATCATCACTATTGCTTTAGAATCAGTAATAATTTAATTGCTGATTTTCATCATTATTGCTGAGTACCACATTAAGGAGGGTTTCTAGAAATCATTGCCATATTTTTCTGCTATTTGCCAACATATATTTTTGTCGTTTTGTGATTTTGGAGTGCCAAACTGGAGAGAGTAAGTATTTCCTACCACTATTCACATATATTAGAACTTATCCCAACTTGCTATCATCCTAGCCATCATACCATCACCATTTTGGTCTTTTCTAATCAAAGGGTCAGCCTTTAAGTTGGATCTATGCAGTTCGATATTTATCACTGAATTTCAGTTCTTCATTTCGAAAAGAATTGGTGGAGTTTCCATATAACTGCAATTGTAATCATGTTCCCAGCTGTCATAAATGCAAGGATCAGATTTGGGGTTTCATATTATGTTTCTAAATGATGCTTCAAGGTGGACTATTGTTGTTTCCAATTCAGATCTAAGTGTAATTATTGTCCTAGGGTTTCGTATTGTTGTTCATTCACAAATCAGCAAGCATATTTGATGTCTTTTGCTGTTCTAAGGTTTCATATTGTTGTTTATTCACAAACCAACAAGCATACTTGATATCAATTGCTGATTTAGGGTTTCACACTTGTTAATACATAAATTAGCAAGCACATTGGTTGAAATTGGTCATCTACATGCTAGATCTATTGTTGTGAAATATGTGAAGATGTATATCAACATATCAAGGTTTGATTCATGATTTTCTAGCCACTTAAAGTTGTTATCAGCATTAGGTATTCATTTTAGTTTGCTATTGTAGCTGTATTCTTGTTTCACAAATCAAAAAAAATACAAAAACGTTGCATGTTTCCATATTGATTCCAATTTGGAACATTACACTTGGGCACTAATGACATGGTCCAAATATAAAATTTCTATAATTTCAAATTCACATTCAGATTCCTTTGTGAAGAGATCCTTCAACTCCAATATTCTCAAAACTATATTCAGATGCTTCAAATATTTCTCCCAAGTTTGGTTGTAAATCAAGCTGTCATCAAACATGACCAAAACAAACTTTCTCAACTAATAAAAAATTGGTTCATACATGATTGGAAAGTAGTTGGAGCACTTGTGTATTGTCCCCATTTTACATGATATCATTTTGTGAGCTTTTGGCCAATTTCCAAGTTGTCTCATAAGCTTCTTGATGTGCTAAGGAGAAACTCCAAACTTTATTTTATGTGTGTGGCATTGAGCTCAGTTGGCATTATGGATCACTATGACACTTTGAAAAGTGTTTCCAAACACTTGACGTGTTCTCCAAACTTCTCGGAGATCACGTCTATTTTTAGTGCCCCAGTTAGCTCTGATCATCACCCTCCATCTTTAGTATCATCCTAGTGTGATCAAAGTTTGATTCACATTCAGTTTCAATACTTCTCACAACTCAAGTGAGTTATTAAGAAATTAATTAATATTCCACTAATGTTGTCTAATGTTGAGAAATAGGACAACTTAGTGTGAGACCTCATTGGAAAAGTAATAAAGTCTTTTAAAAGTTGGACGCCTAGTGAAGGGGGCCTTCGCACATGAAATATTATTATTACCATTTCAAAAATGGTCATTTTTTGAAGGGAAAGGATTTATAATTTTAAATTACAAATTCCCTCCAAAAAGCTATAAAAAAAGGTTTGGGCTCTCATTTCGCATATATTGAAGAGTAGACATAACAAAATGCTATCTGATTAAACCTTCATATTCTTCCTCGAATCTTGTGACGATGGAAACCCTCATTGGATCACTGGTTTCGAATTTGAAAGACAAACTTTAGCTGGTTTGAAGTGATTCTACTCAAGAATCGCCATTGTTATTCACAAACTTTGCAAATTGAGGTTTTAGTATGAAGATTTTTGCAGTTTCCTAAGATGTAAGCATTTTGGTTTTGTTTCTTATTTGCAAATATTGTTGATGAATTTCATGGTTATCTATAAAGCTTTCTATTGCCTGGCTGAAAGATCCTTGATGGATCCCCTTGCTGATCTGCTGTAATTTTTAAAATAATAAACTATATTTTTCCTGTGATTTTGCTGATGGTCTTACTGAATAGAGAGAAGTTGCAGAATGTTTGGTTTCTTTTTGTATTTTTTTGAATATATAAGCAAGTAATGAATAAAGAACAGCAAATAAGGAAGGAAGCTGAAACAAGTAAGAACATTCAATTAAATCAGAATTGATACAAAACGTACCAAGCAGATTTCTGATTTATAATATCCAGATTATTCCATACGCACTGGGGATGTGCTTTCATCCAATAATGGCGCCAACTGAAGGGTAGATGATGAACACAAACCACGAACACCAGCTATGGCTGAATGAAAGTCTTCACCACTTCCAGCGTAAAGTGTACCTGTTGAAATGGTGGCATCAAGCTGAAACAATCACGCCCCAGCTGAGAAATTCAACCACCCTGCTGAAACCCTCACCAAGCAATCTGAATCTCCACAAGGAATAGCGCATACACTCTAACCAATAATGCCAATGCCAAAAGAATCCACTGCCAATCAATAGCTGAGGGCTATGTCCCAGCCAGTACCAATCATGGGGTTTGCATCCCAGATTGAAGAATTGCTCTACCAGAGCAATATCGCACCAAACGAGTTTTCAATATGTAAAAGATAATGAGAAATTAAGTTTCATTCTCCTTATATCTCTTTCCTTCCAAATCGAACCCTAAAGATATATGAAAAGTGCGCTTTAATATAAAGTCATATTTCCCAATATTGGGCGCCCAAGTATAGAAAAAACACCACTTTTTCAATATAAAATAACTCCAAGTGCCAAAAGGACCCTGGCAAGTGAAAATCATTAGAAAAGTTCAAGACCTTTCCAATGAGCTATAACACATGGGCATACGAATCCAGATGAAGCCAAAAACCCCTTATTACTCCGAAATGGCTATAGACATAGCCTTATTTAAAATATTAAAACGCTAACTTAGGAAATATTTAAATATATTAAAAATATAACCCAAATAGCTACAAAAAGCTCGAAACACACCAAAAGCCTGAAACTGAACCTGTCACCTGTCTGTGACTGATGTCGGAAATCATGGATCAACTGGCAGTCTCATCCCTAAAATCTAGGGATTCTCCTAGAAACTAGGAAACACACCCAAATCTCCTGAAACTAAAACCATCTGAAAGGTCATGAATAACCTCACGACTGGCAACTGTCACGACCTCCTAAAATTTAGGGATATCCCCTAAAATCTAGGAACTGCTCCAAACTGGCTCCAAACTGCTTGTAAAGCCAAAATCCAGTCACTCTATGCACTGAATGAGTCCCAATCAACCTCTGCTAGCCTACGAGACTCCAATTATAGGCCAACTCCTCCGTCTCTGATGTCCACTCTAGAAAGGGGACATGACAATCCTCCCCTCTCGGAGTTGCTTGCCCATAAGCAACTGAAACACCAATCCTCCACCATCCCAAATAAGACGTAAACAAATCATTGCATGTCACTGTTGCTCATCTCTGATATAAACAACATGCAATACCCTGGTCTGGAATGGCTCCTCAAAACACTAAAGCACCTATGCTGTCAAATCAACACTGCGTGGGTCCCAGAGCGAAGCATAGCTCCCGTTGAATACCTCAAGTGAGCAATGGAGAACTATATCATCTCCATAGATCAAATATCCATAAATGCCAAGATCACTAGTGTGTCTGTGATCACCAACATGCATAACATCCGTCATAATATCCAATGAATGCCAATCCATGGAAGACCCTCTATGATCTGACCCCATCTGACACAAGTGACACACAACTACCACACACTGCTGCTGATGTGCTGGAAGATCTAATGCCAACTCACTAGACAATATATAATACTAACTAAAATCATCACTATCCAGGCTGACATCTAAAAATATGTAATCACCAACCAGCAATGAAACAATCACCCTGTCTAGAGAATCAGGTGAAACTACCACATCAACTGGCTCAAAATACTCACTAGGAGTAGCATCACATAACTCATCCACGTCAGCTATCTGATGACAATCAACCTGTGGATCAACTGTCGTCCCACTCTACTCGATAAACTAAGATGGATAGTGGGTAACTCTAGTTCCATCCTCGTGAAATTCCGAACATATCGTCCAAGTGTCAACAACCACTGTACACCCACGACTACATCTATACATCTAAAGTGAAGCAACCCATGTAGGATCCACGAAAGAAAGGTACTACACATGTCTATACCATGATCCCACACAAACCACCTGCTGCTCCTGCTGCTCTCCTCTGATATAAGTGCCATATAATCTTAATATCTGGAGCAACATACTATAATCCCTATAAGATGTTGTATCAAATGAATCAACACTTGGATCCCAAATAAAACTAAATCCACATCCATCTATCATGAAGAGACAATGATAGTAAGAGGCATCCTCGATACCGTGTCTCTCTACAGCCACTGTGAAACTCTCACACCTGTGATAACCATCCACAACAACACACCTGCTAATCCATGCATCATCCTTCCCCCATGATCCTGGATGAAGTCTCTGTGTCAAGGAGATGAAAAACTCTGACGGTCGCTGCTCATCATAACGGTTGATTGTTTGCTGATCCCGCAAACAATCCATCCCAAACTGTTGGATCAGGTGCCTGCAATCAATAACTCTATCCTCTGAAGATGGGAGAGCACTATCGCAACACGGATAGTATATGTCCCAAACTAGCTCACATCTGTGAGCCATCCAATCATCTTCAATCGGACTAAAAGAGAAATGAAGTGCACTCCTCGCGAGGTAATCTAAATGGACTCTCGTAGGCTCACTCAATGGCTCTATGTCATAATCTTGTCCATCAAACTCATCATCACTCCCATTGCTCTAAAACCATGAATCCGAAGACAACTCATATGTCTGAGATACAAAATCCAAAATACACCTCAACTGAGCACTATGGCTCTGCGGTGAAACAAACTGGTTTCCCTCGTCAGCTGTAAGAGGTGTAAAGAAGATTTGCTTTCCAAGGAAGGAAATAAGTCAACAAGAGTATCATACTCCCAACCAACTGACAAACTAGTAGTCGCCTGTGAAAACAATGATGGAGTAATATCGTGAGTCAAATCACAACTCTCTGGTGAATCTCGCAGTGTCACACTAGAACACTGTATTGTATCTGCCGCTGATGATGTCTGTGCCACTCTCAATCTATCAAAGTGCTCCTCCAATCTGGAGTTCGCTTCTTGAAGGGACAACTGGGTATCCTCCCATGCAACAACAGTCGCCTCAAGCTCCTGAGAGAGGATATCAACTTCCTCCTCTTCTGTCAACAAAGCACCATAACTAATAAAATCCCTCTGAAGGAGATAATCTCGGTCAGCCACAAACTGTAAATACTCATGCTTCAGTATCGTAATGGCTCCATAAAGAGCATGAAACTCTGGTAAGGAAAAATCACTGCTGCCCTGCTCATCAATCATGAGGGTGCTCCAACTATGTGTAGCCAACAACTGGCGAGCGACATCGAAATGCTCAATAACTGTGTCTATACTCCTATCATCAACCTTGAGTTGTCCAATCAAGTGATGAGGAGTCCAAGAATGTTGGCTCTCCTGTAACTGTACAAACTCAAAATCTACATTGTGGAAAGAAGTTGTATCTATATCTGTATCCTGTACCTCTCTATAGTCAACATCGTGTATGCACTCGGCCATGGATACGACCTCATCCAAAGTACTGCTGCTCTGTGCCTCTGAGAACACCACATCCATCAATGATGATACTGTTGAAAATGCACTGTCATCACTCTCTTCTGCATCCCATGTGTCCGCACAACCCACTGGCTCACGATCCTGGGGTCCAGTGCTACTAAGAGAACATACTGGGCTGGATTCTAAGGTCTGATCTATAAAATCAAAATCATCATGATATGAGTTCTCAACATTCAAAGCATCATTGGTAACCGAATTTTGAATACCTTCATGTGACAGCCCATTGGCACCATCTTGTACAAGTGTAGACATTGATACCTCAAGCTGATGCAAAGGTACCTCACTGCTGTCATGAAAATCAGAATTGCTAACCTCTAAATTAATTGCCTCTTGGGAAATCCCCTACACGGAAGGTGAGGACAATTCATTATCCAAAGTTGTTCTAATGTCTCCTTGAGTTGAATCCACATGTCCAACAAAACCATCACATAAATTCTTGTCCCACTCATCGGAACTTGAGGGCACCAAAACATTCTTATCTAGAGGTATATTACCCCTAAATGAAAGTTCTCTGTCCATTCCTGATTCCTGAACCCTTGATTCTTCTTTCCTTCTTTGCCACTGATCTGAACTTGTAGCTACCAAGTTATCTTCGTCTGCTCCGGGTACACCCATAAATTGTGTGTAGGAAAGGAGCTCACGTATCATCTTAGGAAGAGAACAATACGGATGATAGCTGCTCATAACTGTATCATTAAATATCTTGGCAGGAGGCATCCTACTTTTACGTATTGGAGAAGATAAAACTTTTGAGTGCCCAATTTTAGTTCTAGCCATGGTATTTACCTGTAACTAAACTCAAAATAAAGTTTGTTCTCAACAATTTTGGGACTTTGGCCAACGTATTGTCTTACCAGCTGTCAACTGTAAGCATAAATGTGTAGGCTGACAACTACCCAGTTGCTGATATAAATTATCAAAACCTTTTATCAAATACCCAGATGCTAGAATGAAATATCAAAACTTTTTATCAACTACCCAGATGCCGAAATGAATTATCAAAACCTTTTATCCAATACCCAGATGCTGAAATGAATTATCAAAACTTTTTATCCAGTACCTAGATGTGACAATTTCTCATAAACCCTACAGGCTGGCAGGATGTAGGCTCTGCTACCACTGAAAGTTCCCTGATGGATCCCCTTGCTGATCTGCTCTAATTTTTAAAATAATAAACTATATTTTTCCTATGATTTTGCTGATGGTCTTACTGAATAGAGAGAAGTTGCAGAATGTTTGGTTTCTTTTTGTATTTTTTTGAATATATAAGCAAGTAATGAATAAAGAACAACAAATAAGGAAGGAAGTTGAAACAAGTAAGAACATTCAATTAAATCAGAATTGATACAAATTGTACCAGGCAGATTTCTGATTTATAATATCCAGATTATTCCATAGGCACTGGGGATGTGCTTACATCCAATAATGGCGCCAACTGAAGGGTAGATGATGAACACAAACCAAGAACACTAGCTATGGCTGAATGAAAGTCTTCACCACTTCCAGCGTAAAGTGTACCTGTTGTAATGGTGGCATCAAGCTGAAACAATCATGCCCCAGCTGAGAAATTCAACCACCCTGCTGAAACCCTCACCAAGCAATCTGAATCTCCACAAGGAGTAGCGCATACACTCTGACCAAAAATGCCAATGCCAAAAGAATCCACTGCCAATCAATAGTTGGGGGCTACGTCCCAACCAGTACCAATCATGGGGTTTGCATCCCAGATTGAAGAATTGCTCTACCAGAGCAATATCACACCAAACAAGTTTTCAATATGTAAAAGATAATGAGAAATTAGGTTTCCTTCTCCTTATATCTCTTTCCTTCCAAATCGAACCCTAAAGATATATGAAAAGTGCGCTTTAATTTAAAGTCATATTTCCCAATATTGGGCGCCCAAGTATAGAAAAAACACCACTTTTTCAATATAAAATAACTCCAAGCGCCAAAAGGACCCTAGCAAACGAAAATCATTTAGAAAAGTTCAAGACCTTTCCAACACCTATAACACATGGGCATACGAATCCAGATGAAGCCAAAAACCCCTTATTACTCCGAAATGGCTATAGACATAGCCTTATTTAAAATATTAAAACGTTAACTTAGGAAATATTTAAATATATTAAAAATATAACCCAAATAGCTACAGAAAGCTTGAAACACACCAAAAGCCTGAAACTGAACTTGTCACCTGTTTGTGACTGATGTCGGAAATCATGGATCAACTGGCAGTCTCATCCCTAAAATCTAGGGATGCTCCTAGAAACTAGGAAACACACCCAAATCTCCTAAAACTGAAACCATCTGAAAGGTCATGAATAACCTCATGACTGGCAACTGTCACGACCTCCTAAAATTTAGGGATATCCCCTAAAATCTAGGAACTGCTCCAAACTGCCTGTAAAGCCAAAATCCAGTCACTATATGCACTGAATGAGTCCCAATCAACCTCTACTAGCCTACGAGACTCCAATGATAGGCCAACTCCTCCATCTTTCATGTCCACTCTAGAAAGGGGACATGACACTGGCTGTACATTTTGGGAGTTTGATAAATACCCTAACTGGCCATACTACTCATGTTTTGCTTCGAAAGTGAAGAAGGTCTGAAAATTATTTGAGGCTGCAATAACAAAGATTTTTCTAGTTGGGCAACCTTATTGTGATGAATTTTTAGACTATTTGCTGATGACACCAATCTTTAGGAGAAGTCATACATGTTGCAGGGAACCCTGGACCTAGGTGTGAGAATCTAGGATGCTGAGTGCTTGATTTTTAGGAGGTATTTCTTTCACGGGTCGTAACACCTTGGTAATGGTTGGCCGCCCCCGTTTCCAGCACCATTCTCATGCTAGGTATGACTGAAATTGTCTAGCAGACCTAAAATTTGATATTCCCTGTCATTTTGAGCTTGAACAGCAATATTGGGTTTGTATTAGTGATTGGTGACCATTTGGACCTGTCCTTGGTGAGGTTGGAGAGTGCTATTGGAGTTTATTCTTGCTATCTGGGCCTGCAACAATCATTTACGAATCTGATATCTCTCAGACAAACATATCAGAGTTGCTTGTTTCCAATTAAAGAGTTTGGAGGGTGTTTGGCTTGAAGTTTTTGGTGTGGAACCATCGCAAGCACTTCGGAGTGTGTTGTAATCAAGTTTAGAGGCTTGTCGGGCGATATCCATTGCTGTCCTGCCTACAACAATGTGACATTTGTCTATATTCAGGCCTGCAATATCATCATCTCTGTTTTTGAGGTATTTCATGTGTGGTTTCATATGTATGTCAATTTCATGTATTGTGTCTCATTGTGAATGATTATTCACCAGAAACATTTGTAACAGCAGTTATCTGAATATTGAATATTTATCAGACTTTATGGTAGCAGTGTGCGTCTATTTGCAAGTTTACGCTGTTGATTTTCATTGACAAATAAATTAATAAAAAATCTAGGGTGATGTATCAAAGCTGGTGATCTTGTCAGCCTGTTGGAAGCTAACCCTTATTGCAAATTCTTTAGTTGCATATCATTGTTTCAACAGTTGCATGTTTATGACCAGCCCTTGCATGTCAATTTGGAAGCTAAAACAAATTGAACCCATTGAATGTCAGTAGTATTTGTAAATGATATTCAAATTTAAGTTCAAGTCTGAAGTTATATATATATTATTTTTTCTTTACTCGTCTTTTCTATTTCTTATGTCACAGGTTGCTGAAGATAACATTAATTATTTCGATGCATCTACAGCAGTCTATTGACATATACTTATAGTCTATGCTCACCGATCAAGGGATGCCTTGACCGGTCATGCCTTTTGACATGCCGGATCAAGACAAGTCTTGATCGGTGCATAGGCACAGCTTCAGTTAATATTACCTCATTAACATGTGTTATGCCGATAACTATCGGTCACGTCATTTATCCTTTATCGTGTGTTATACCGATAACTATCAGTCACGTTATTTACCATTAACATGTTTAAACCGATAGCCATTAATAATCGGGGCACGTCAATATAGTCATCCGATAAATGATCGGGATAAAATATAATCCTCAGATAAGTGATCGGTATTAACATGCGATTAGGATGATAGCTATTATAGTTATCATATGATAGCATCAATCGATGCTATCATATGATAGCTATGATAGTTATAAGTCTGGTCTGATCATAGCATGAGTAATATCATCGATTATGCATATAAGATGATTATCACAAGTTCATTTATTTAATCATGAGCTCAATGTTTACATTGTAGTTATATCGATAAGGTAGATGATTGAATGAGAGATAAATGAAGTCTCTCATTCAATCATTTATCTTACCAAAGCTACTAAGTTTCAACACTCTCTCTTAGCTAGGGAAGATAACTAGAGACCTATGAAAATAAGCATCATATTTCTCATAATAAAATGTATTACACGACTACATAATACAAAGGATCATATCACATATGCTCATGATATGATGCATCACGTAATGAGTGACACAGGAATATATCACATCATCTCGAGATATAGATATCACATAACACGTGATATCAGTATCACATAACACGCGATACCTTGGATATAAAATACTTGAGAACGTTGAATTCCCTTATATCCAGATTATGGCATGTGCACTGACATTACGTCACATAATGTCTACCATAACATATCATGGCACATGCATGAGTCAAAGTGATATCAAGTCAGCATGATATCAACATTACAAGATCGTCACCTCATAATGTTTAATACAAGTGTTCATAGTCTAAAAGATTGTCACCTTTTAGAATTGTACACAGGGGAGGAGCCCATAAAGTCATAACGCAACAAAAGAAGTTTACACATTAAACATCTCATATATTAGTACAGATTACAAAAACTGATTATAACTCAATCATACCAAGACCTTTTCTGAAGTGTTCAACTTTTACTCTGGCTAGAGGTTTGGTCAGTATGTCTGCTGTCTGGTCTCTTGTACTGATATACTGTAACTGAATCACATTCCTGTCCACCATATCTCTCACATAGTGATAAGGGATCTCAATGTGTTTGGATCGATCATGAAATACAGGGTTCATGGAGAGTTTTATACAACTCTGATTGTCACAATGAATTATAGTAGGCTTCATTGGTTCTCCGAATAATCCCACAAGTAACTTCCGTAGCCATACAGCTTCTCGTGCAGCCATGGAAGCTGCGATATATTCAGCTTCTATAGAGCTCTAAGCTACTGAAGATTGTTTCCTGCTAATCCAAGATATCATGGCCGAACCCAAGCTGAAGCAGCACCCTGAGGTGCTTTTCCTGTCAGTCACACTTCCAGCCCAATCTGAATTAATGAACCCGCGAAGATTCAAATCAATATTCTCATACTTGAGTCCATAGTTGAGGGTGCCTTGAAGGTATCTCATTATATGTTTTATTGCCATAAGATGAATCTCCTTAGGTTCACACATGAATTGACTCAAGGCATTTACTGGATAATAGATATCAGGTCTAGTATTGACTAGATACATTAATGATCCAATCATCTGTCTATAGAGCGTAGGATCTACCAATGGGGAATTTGTTGTTGCCTCCTTTAGTTTGTGAAGATTAATTTCCATGGGAGAAGTCATCGGTCCGCAGTTCATCATGCCAAATTTCTTCAATATGTCTAAGGTGTACTTCCCTTGATTAAGCACAATATTGTCAGAGTTTTGCCAAACTTCCAATCCAAGGAAGTAATGTAGAAGGCCTAAATCCTTCATATCAAACTCCTTCTCAAGGTCTTTCTTACATTGATCAATAAGGTGATCTTCTCCTGTAATCAAAAGATCATCAACATACAAGATCAATATCAACATATCGCCTTTGATTCGTTTGAAGTATAGATTTGGATCTGCATCATTCTTTGAGAATCCCAATCCCATGAGGTAGCTGTCAATTCTTTCATACCAGGCCCTGGGGGCTTGTTTCAATCCATATAGGGCTTTCTTTAATCTGCACACATGTGATTCTGCATTGTGCATCTCAAACCCTTCTGGCTGCTCTAAGTAAACTTCCTCCTCAATTTTCCCATTCAGGAAAGCAATCTTTACATCCATCTGATGGCCTTTCCATCCTTTGGCTGCTGCAATGGCTAGTACTGCTCTGACTGAGGTGTATCTAGCAACTGGAGCAAAAGTCTCATCATAGTCTATTCCCTCTTTCTATGAGAACCCTCTGGCTACAAATCTGGCTTTATATTTCTCTATGCTACCATCTGCAGCATGTTTGATTTTGAATAGCCACTTGGATGAAAAAACGGATTTTCCTTTTGGTCTAGGAACAATTTCCCAAACATCATTGTTTAAGATGGATTGATATTCCTCTGACATAGCATCTTTCCATACTTGATGTTTAAGTGTTTCCGATACATTAGAAGGTTCTGATTTGGAGAGATCATTCATTAAGACTACATAGCGAGTGAATCTTTGGGGCCTCTTACTTTCTCTAAATGTCCCTGAAGGAGCTACAAAGTTCCTTGCATCTTCCACTGTTTTGGAACACATAGTGGTCTTTTCTTAGGGTTTTCCTGGTGTGGAATTTGAACTTCATTCTCATTCTCTTCTGAATACTCCCTCTGAACCTCAGGAACAGGATCCTTTTCTAGGTCTGAAGATGGAGCATAAGTTTCTGACTCAATAGAGTATCTGGCCCTATTGAAAGCTATGTCTTCTTCAAATATTACATCTCTACTAAGTTCAATATTACTAATTCCAGGTACAAATACCCTATAGGCTTTAGAAGTTTCACTATACCCAACAAAGATTCCTTTTCTTCCAGAAGGTTCTAGTTTTGTTCTTTTCTCTTTAGGTATATGAATCTAAACAGGTCATCCGAATATCCTAAAGTGAGTGATATCAGGTTTTATACCTGTGAAAACTTCTTCAGGAGTTTTATCTTCAATGTGGGAGTGAGGGCATCTATTTTGTATGTATACAGCAATGTTGGAGGCTTTGGCCCAAAGATGAGTTTCTAAGTTTTGGTCAAGAAGCATGGCTTTGGCTACCTCTACAATGGTTCTATTTTTTCTCTCAGCAACCCCATTTTGTTGGGGATTGTAGGGGACAGTGAACTCCCTCTTAATCCAAACATCTTTACAAAATTCTCTCAAAATGTCTGAGGTGTATTCCCTCCCATTATCAATCCTTAAGGTTTTTATTTTCCTTTCGGAAGAGTTTTTAGAGAGAGATTTGAATTCCTTAAATCTCTTGAGAATCTCTTCCAATTCTTTACGTTTAAGAAAATAGATCCAGGTCTTCCTGGAGAATTCATCAATGAATATTACATAGTAAAGGAACCCCCCTAATGATGGTATAGGCATTGGCCCACATAGGTCAGAGTGAACTAGCTCTAAAACATTGCTTGTTTTTCTAGAACTATTCTGAAAAGAACTCATTTTTTTTGCCTAGGGCACACCCCTTACATGTACCAGAATGGTATTGTTTTAGCTTAGGCAAACGAATTACTAATTTTTCCATTGAACATAAAGCACGAAAGTTTAAATGACCTAATCTTCTATGCCAAATTTCATTTGAATCTGTAAACTCATGAACGAGGGCTAGGTTAGATTTAGTACATACCTTGTATAAATAGCCTTTTCTATGTCCTAGGGTTGTAGCCTTCTTGATGGAAGAGTTTTGTGGCCATACTAGAACTTTACCATTCATGAATGTTATTTTGTACCCATCATCTTCAAGTGCAGATATGGATATTAAGTTCCTCTTGATGCTAGGAACGAATAGGACTCCAATGAGTTGAAGAGACATGCCTGTCTTCAACTTAATGGTGCAGGTACCGACGCCTTTTACTCGATGTACAGAGTCATCACCAATGGTTACTTCCTCATCGGTTTCTTCTACCATGGAATCCAATAATTCTCTATACCCAGTGTTGTGTCTTGAAGACCCACTGTCAATGATCCAGGTGTTAGATTTATTGGATACTTGACTGGAGAGAGCAGAGTAGAATACATGCTTCTCGGAGTCATATTCTTCCTTTTTAACTTTTGCAAATGTAGCTTGTTGTTTGATTCTATCTGGACATCTTGCTGCATAGTGTCCATATTGATCACACCTAAAGCACTGAATGTGAGAGTTATCTCTTTTAGATGACTTTTTCTTATGTCGGTTCTTTCTCTTCTTGAAATGTTTTTTCTTGTTGGAGTTGGTATTTAAAACATAGATATCTTCATCTATATTCTTTTGTTTGATCCCCTTCTTATTTAGCCTTGACTCCTCTTGAAAACAATCTGCTCTTAGCCTATCAAATTTCGGATATTTAGCTCTTGCACTGATGCCTTGGACGAATGTCTCCCATGTACTAGGCAACCCATCTAGAGCATTGATCGTTAGCTCTTTGCTCTGGATCTCATATCCAAGCGTTACCAGTTCATCCCTTAGGGCTGATATCCGCATAAAGTATGCATTGATTGACTCCCTTTTGTTCATACTTAGATGATTTATTTCCCTTTTTAGAGCCAGGGTTTTACTTGCATTATTTATCTCAAATGCACTTTCGAGTGCTTTGAACATATGATAGGCAGTTTCATGCTTTGTTATTATTGGCATGATGTGATTTCTTACTCCATCGACTATGATCTTCATAGCCTTTTCATTTCCCTCGATCCATGTTGATTTGTCAGGTTCATCTTTTGGTTCTTTAGATTCAATTTTAACAAATGATTCAACCTTGTTTTCTTTTAGAATCATTTTAATTCTGAATTTCCATGCTGAGAAATTGTCGCCTCCTTCAAGTCTGTCCTCAAATCTGATAGCATTAGCCATGGGAAATATGATGTTTATATCTTCGGTTTTAACTTCTCAAATTTGAATGCCTCAAATTCGATCAGCGTGGCTCTAATACCATGTAAATGATATTCAAATTTAAGTTCAAGTCTGAAGTTATATATATATTATTTTTTCTTTACTGATCTTTTATGTTTCTTATTTCACAGGTTGCTGAAGATAACATTAATTATTTCGATGCATCTACAGCAGTCTATTGACATATACTTAAAGTCTATGCTCACCGATCAAGGCATACCTTGACCGGTCATGTCTTTTGACATCCCGATCAAGACATGTCAGCTTCAGTTAGTATTACCTCATTAACATGTGTTATGCCGATAACTATCGGTCACGTCATTTATCCTTTATCGTGTGTTATACCGATAACTATCAGTCACGTTATTTACCATTAACATGTTTAAACCGATAACCATTAATAATCGGGGCACGTCAATATAGTCATCCGATAAATGATCGGGATAAAATATAATCCTCAGATAAGTGATCGGTATTAACATGCGATTAGGATGATATCTATTATAGTTATCATATGCTAGCATCAATCGATGCTATCATATGATAGCTATGATAGTTATAAGTCTGGTCTGATCATAGCATGAGTAATATCATCGATTATGCATATAAGATGATTATGACAAGTTCATTTATTTAATCATGAGGTCTATGTTTACATTGTAGTTATATCGATAAGGTAGATGATTGAATGAGAGATAAATGAAGTCTCTCATTCAATCATTTATCTTACCGAAGCTACTAAGTTTCAACAGTATTCATCAGTTTCAGCAGTCATATATCAAATTTTTGTAGCATTGGGTATCAATTTGTCATTCAAGGTATTGTCAAAGATCGTAAATCATGGCCTCATGTAATGAACAGTTGGGAAATAAACTACATAAAGCAGGTAGGAAACTTAAGCAGTCGCTGCAATCAAAGGATGATCTTCTTAGCATTCTGAAAGAAAGTGGAGATTTTCTTACTCGTGATAGATCAGTGGGATTCCAAGAGGTTGCAATATGCTATGGTTTCATCAATGAATTTGTTGGTTAAGCCAGCACTCACGAGACATCTAGAGGAAGAGGTAAGACTGAGGTAAGACTTGCAGTTGCTTCTCATGTCAATGAAATTATGAGAATAACAGCTCCTTAGGTTCCTTATGACAGCAGTATCATGAAGGAGGTATTTCATCTGATTGTGGGAAGTTTTTGAAGTTTGTGTGATACAAGGAATCCTTCTTTTGCTAAGAGGGTAAAAAATCTTGGAAACTGTTGCAAAAATCAGATCTTGTGTTATTATGTTAGATCTTGGTTGTGAGGATCTTATTCTGAAAATGTCTCAACATTTCCTTGGTGTTGTTAATGAGAATCATGCAAAACAAGTTATATCTCCTACATATACCATCATGGCTTTGATTGTGAATGAGAGTGATGTAATCTCCCAATCACTCTTACTTGGTTTGGTATGCCCCATCTCCAATAGCTCCTTGATTGCCTTCTCTATTTCATCCTTGTGTCTTTTGGGATGCATGTAAGGTGTGCTAATAACAGGTTTAGCTCCCTCCTCTAGCTCGATCACATGCTCAATACCTCTATTAGAGGCCTTCCTGCAAGGATGCTGTAATGGACACCCCCTGTTCGGTACTAAATTTATGTCCTTTTTACTTAGTGTAATTTTGTCAAACAGTTGGCTTGCAAGCTGACTACTGGATTTTTTGGTTCTTGATTTGCAATAGGATAAATTGGATAAACTGATATATTATTGTAAAGCTTTCAAAGTTTATTCAATATAAAAACAACCAGACATATCAAATACCAAAAACAAGAAGATTAATGCTGATGGTATTTATTTAATTCCAACTTCAAGCATACAAATCAGATCTGAAGAACATTACAGACCATATGATAATAAACAAATTCAAACCTGGACTCCACAAGTATAGAACCTGCTGAAACACTGTTCACACACTGTAGCTGCACTATTCACAGCACTGTAGCAAATCACTATTCACGCGTTACTGTAGCAAAAACACTATTCACGCGGTACTGTAGCAAAATCACTATCTTCAAATCTACACTTTCAAACCCCTGTAAAAACTTCATGCGAGAGCACCAGATGAAGCCCAATGTGTTTCCTGAATGAAAACACCATTAATCCTCCTGACTGTGTCTTTCAACAGCGAAAAGAATGCTAGCAAAGAGGGATTCCGTCCTCCAAGCCCAATAATCAGATCTCTACGAAATCCAACAGCATAACATTAATCTCATCCCCGCATACCCCAAAAGAGAGCTCTCAACCTCCATTTATATCTTCTTCCTGGATGCAAAACACTTCATTTCCTAAATGTGGGATAATACATTTTAGAATAAAATATTATTTCCCACAATGTACACATTAAAGGGAACTTTTAATATTTTAAACATTACTTTATATTCCCAACCTTATAATATAACGATAAAGTTAAATATTTAATTTAACTTTACACTTTATCGTTAAACATTAAAACATTGTTGATAATCTCTTTAAATCATTGTCGCCTTCAAACATTTTTACTGATAATTATGCCAACCAGGGAAACACTAAAAATTTCAAGTCACTGCTTGGGGACTAACTTACTATAAATAGTAAGTGTCTAGAAACCCTGTCAAAGCAGCACCGATTGGCCTGAAACTGAAAACACATAGGCCAAAACACCTCAGGATCCCACCAATGTCCTTGTTAGCCTTCGGGACCATGTCAAAATAGGCTAACGACACCCCATATCATGTTGCGCTAAAAAGGGGACATTACAGATGCTACTAAATACCTTGCTTTGCTTAGTAAGCAAACCCTGAATGTCTTGTGGATATGTCCTCTTAACTTTCTTCGTGACTGTAGGCATAACAACAAACTACGTTGCCCACTCAACCTGATCATGTCTAAAGATCCTCTCCATACGTTTAAAAGATACAACTCGTAGTCCCCCATTGGACATACCCCTTAAGATCACATTCCTACCCTCCAATCTAACTTTCAGCTCCATGGTCTGAAAATAAAGAGTGATCTCACCAAGAGATCGAAGCTACTGAATCCCAAGCACTGCATCCATATCTCCAATACTCACCACATAGAAGTCATCCTTAACTTCATAATTTCCTAACTGCATTCTCAACTGTGGGATCATTCCGGTGCGGGTGATTGTGAACCCATATGCAACCATCACTTTGAATCCATTAACCTTGCGAGTCTGAAGCCCTCTACGTGCAACTAGTCCCTCATCAATAAAATTATGTGTAACCCCGGTGTTGATCAAAGTCACCACCCGCTATCCATTAAGAACACCTCTAATACATAGGGACTCATTCTTTTGGAGGCTATGTAATTAGGCTAACTTTGCACTATTCTCTTCACACTTTTCAACCTCTTTTATGGTTTCTTCTTCCTCATTTGCATCTAAATCAGACTACTGGTCTGATCTTTTTGATGAAGATTCCTCTACTGAATAGTATTCAATCTTTCTCACCTTTCCCTTTGATGCACATTTAACATCCGGGCTCTATGGTTCCCTGCATGAGAAGCACAAATTCCTCTTTCTCAAGTCATTGAGTGTATCTCCATCAAGCCTAGTGACTGATTTTTTGCTGGCTACTATCTTTGGTGAAATGTCTATTGTCCTTCTTGTGTGAAAAGGGTTTGGACTGAAATTTAGATTTAGGGACAGCCCACTACATACTCCTCGCTTTCTTCATGGCTTCATGCAAGGTTGGAGGGTCAAAAGCCTTGATTGACCCCTTAAGTGCCTCCATGAGTCCTTCACTAAACAACAACACCAATCTCCTACCTTTGTAAACCCTAAAACAAAAACACTGAACGTCTGAAAATCTGCTATATAAGAATCTACTATGCCATATTGCTTCAGCTATGCAAGCTCCCTGAAGTGCACCTCGGGGTCCTGTAGGTGTCTAATTTATCATCTACCAAACATTAGAATAAAGTACCCAAAGATAATTTATCCTCTCTTGAAAAAATCACCACGTATGCTAAGATTGTGAGAAGATCATATGGTGATTCCAAGGTTTCTTTTGTCAGGTCTTGACGTGTGGATAAGCTCAATGGGCGTTGTGATTTGCTAGTGATACACAAAGGGACTTACGCTTGGATTGTTCAATTCACAATGAAGGTTTAGACAATGAAGCTCTATCATTTGGGACTTGGATTATGGAAAAACTGAAAAAGGAGACAAGGGTTTAGAAATTCTAATCTATTCCTAGGAATTCAAGAGATGATATTGATTCGGTGAACTCAATAAACCACACTTTGTTTCGCCTCACTTAAGACAACTTACACAAAGTGAATGCAATCTTCAAGGGATGTGCTTATGATCGGAAGTTTAAGCATGCACAAAATGGAAAGCTCAGACTAACTTTGCACAGTGAATGAAAATCATCCATTCACCAAAAGTATGAGTGGAGAAACACCATAAACCAATACTTATCAAATCTTGCATTCATCTAACATACATGAAATAAATTCTAATCTATTGTGTTGAGGAAATTGAAAACCTTGCTAATCATTCAGATAAAAGAGATTACAAAGCCTTAAGAGAAAGCACACAAGTAATGTATTATCTGGAAATGACATTCTTGCAACAATATTTCAAAAAACCTCACACTCTCCAAATGAGAGGAGGCAATCTTATATAGGAGTCCAGAAATTTTGAATGGCCGAGATCAAACAGTGATCAAGGGCCCAAATTGAAAGATAAAATCCTAATTAGGGTTTCCTAAAACTAACTACCTCTCGACCAGTGAGAAAATTACAATTGGGGACACTTGTCCTTCTTGCTAAATATGAACCAATAATAAAAATAGAAGGTTGTTGCATTGTGAAGTGTGCCCTCTAGAAGCTTATGTGGATAAGTCAAGTTCATTGAACTTGGACATGTTGACTTGGAACAATCTGATTGGTTGAAAGATGACAAAGCGCCCCCTCGACATGTTGGATGTCCTCCTTGAATTCTCCAATTTGTGTGAAGAAACTGTCTGAGTATGGAAATTTGTTTCTTCTTGTCACCATCTAATTCTAATTGGGAGATTGTCTTTAATTCTCTAGGAGATAAAATCCTTCAAGAAGTCGGAAATTTGTTTAACTTTTCCATATCTTCACCAAGTCTGAGGATCTTTCTTTCTTGATATCTTGAAATTCTTTCAAGTGCCTTGAATTTGGAGAATTTCTCTATGCATTCACCACAATGGAGGAATTTGGAGTTTTCAATGAAATAGTTTTTCCCATACTTAGCCAAAATTTGGCCATCTTTATGCTCGAATGAACCTTGCTCGTGGTCCTATCTTCAATTCTGAATTTGGCTCAAAACTCCATTTGTGTTTTCTGCAATGGTCCCACCTTAGCTCTCATCCAAAACTTGCAAAACCAAAAGAAATTAAGTTAGAATTCTCATTTTGAGCGTGAATTTTAATGGTTTGATAGCTAAGTATATCATGATTTTCACTCTTTCTCCAATACTTAGCCTTAAAATGGGGTTTTTCAACACTTGGATATTCTAGAAATCTCAAGAAAATCCCTTGAATATAACCAAACTCAGGAAGTTGCATGTCTGATTTCAATCGAAAATCAGAACTAAGTCCAAGAAGACAAGGGTAATCTGTTGGATTCATTCTTTCTTTTTAAAACTTTGAAGAAAACCAGGTTGAGAACCCAATACTCTACCCATAGAATCCATTTTCACATTTGAAAGAATGAGGAAGAAGGGAAAAGAAGCTTCCAAGGAGGTAAAATCAAAAGTTTAGCTCGGAAAACTAATGAATTTGCCCTCCAATCAATCAAGGTTCTTCCAAAATCTGTGTGCAAACTCATGGAAAATGGTTGAAAACTCAAACTTATACTTGAAATTCTCTTGAAATCTTCTTTCAACCTGCAAAACTCTTAAAAATTCTCTCAAAATGTCCTTCGCCTGCATAAAACCTCTTAGAAACTCTCTCCACTTGCTATCCAAAACTCGAACTTCATGTGAGAAAATGAAAGAATGAATTGTATTTGTATTGGAGTTCGAATTCTTCACAGAAGATCTAAAATTTGTTTCTAATTTGTCCTTCATACATCGAACTTGGACATTCAGTTAATGAGCTCGATTTGAATCACTTATAAAGTTTCCAATTTTGATGCTCAGTTGAACTCAGTCCTTTAAAGGCAACTTTTGTCTTCATTTTCAGTCTGACTTGATCCCTTAAGAAACTTTCTATTTTGAATTTTGAGTTGAGTTGAATCACTTAAGAAAGTTCTGATTTCTAAAATGAAAGTTTCTATTTTGAATTTCAGTCTGCAAATCGAACTTAATCTTCAAATTTTCATGTTGAAAAACTTTCTAAATTTGCCTTAGTTCAAACATGATCAAGATCTTTGCTGACATCATATGGGAATATTCCTTTATTCCAAATTTAACAAGTTCCTCATGAGGGCGGACTTCATTGATTTCATTCTCCAAACTTGTGCGGACTTAGTTAAGTTTGTGCACCATTTTCTTGCTTCATATCCAATCAAGGGCGGAGTTTGTGAGTTTCTTTCCCAAGTAGGAAGGAGAACTTTGTTGAGTTTGTGCACCACATATCATGCTAGGGCAGACTTTGTTCATCTTATGCACTCAACCTCTTCATAGGGAAGACTTTGTTGAGTTCATACCACTCCTATCTAGCTTCAAGGCGGACTTTGTTTATCTTATGCACCTTAGGAGGGCGGACTTGCTCAAACCATTGCACTTCTCCCACATGCTACTTCCTTCACCTTTGGGGGGACTTGATCTGATCTTTGCACTTCACTCATTACTTTGGGCGGAGTTCAATTCACTTAGGAACCTTTCATCTGCAGCATAGGGCGGACTTTACTCTCTTTCCTCCTAAGGCGGACTTGGAGAACTTCTTTCCTTGCTAATCAAATTATTCAGGGCAGAGCGGACTTCATATGAGCTGTTCACCTTCTTTGTATTTCTTACATGGCGGACTTGGTGAGAGTTGTGCACCATGTTCAATCTCCTTCAAGGCAGACTTGAACAACTTCATTCCCCCAGCACATACATCCCAAGGCAGACTTCATTCATCTTATGTATTTGGTCTTTGTAGGAGGGCGGACTTTATCATCTCCATGCACCACTCACCATCTCCTTTCGCCTTAGGGCGGACTTTCCTTGACTTGTGCACCTCTTTACCTTATACTTGGCAGACTTCCTTAACTTCATGCATCTTCTTCATGGGCAGAGTTCAAGAGATTCATGCACCATCACCTTGCAGATTGGGTGGACTTAGAGAGACTTAGGCACCAAAATTCATGTCTTTGGGCGGACTTTGCTGAGTTCATGCCCCTTGACTTAGCCATATTTCTTCATCCTCAAGGTAAACTTCACTTGATTCTTTTCTCAACACCTCCAAGGCGGACTTTACTTGTTTCATGTACCTTGTAATCACTTCTCTAGGGTGGACTTCATATAAGTTGGGAACCATATGCAGGTTAGGCGGACTTGGAGGAAACCATGGCCATGCTAATGTAGGGCAGTCTTAGACACATTTGCTCCATTTTCTTTTTCTTCCCAAGGCGGACTTGGTTGATTTTGCGCACCTCATTTTACTTGTTCACACCATCTCCAAGGCAGACTTTCTTTGACTCATGCACCATGGGATCAAAACTCAAAATCTTCATAACTTGTGCAATTTTTCTCAGATTTGCTTGAAATTTGAAAACCATACTTCAATCATCCCTTGAATTCCTCAGGATTCCTAAAATCTACGAAATTGGCTTTTTTGAACAAAACTTGAATTTTGGAGGAATTTGACGATTGTTTTTAGTGCATCTCAGTGTCGGTAGTGCAAACCCTAGATCCCCTTTCCAAAAAAAGAAAAAGCAAGGTTCCCTAAAAAATAGGAAAAACTTTCTAAAAAAACAATTTCGGGATCGTGCTTAAAGTGCCAAAAACGTAACTTCCTAAAAAATAGGAAAAAGCAAAAAAGCAAAACTTTCCAAAAATAGAAAGTTGTCCAAATTGACCCAAATCAATTGCAATCTTCGTCCTTCGGACTTTCTAGGCACTTTGATGGTGTCTAGACTCTGTTCTAAGTTCTAACCATGGCTTGTTCAAACTGACTCATGACTTTCAAACCTAGACCATTCAAAACTGACAAACTTGGCAATACTGATGCAAGAAGGTCACAAGGCTCTAACAAAAACCCTAGAAAGCAAGAAAAAAGGAGGGTCCCCATTTGCAATGGGGCGATGTGTGAAAAAGATTACAACAAGTCCCTTTTACCAAATCTCTCAATGAGTTTGCTAATAAACTCATCATAGGTGGTGATGGACCTATGGCCCAAGGTAATGAGACCATGATACCACCATTCGTGTGCAACTCAATCCGAATGCAAGGCGGCAAATTTAATTGCCCCATCTTCAGCCATAGGTTAAAGAGCTATATAGTTATCTAACTTATGCACCCAAGCTCTAGCTGAGCACTTATCACTACCATCGAAATGATCGAGGGTGACCTTCCCCAATACACAATGTAAGTCCCTTTGACCAGCTGGACCTCTATAATCTGCTCTACCTCCTCCTCTTCTTTTCTTTTGTTCCATGAATTCATTAAAGGTTAGATCGTCTCTAACTGCCTCCAGAAGAGTCTCATATTCAATGTGGGCATGCATTAATTCATCAACCAATCAAAGAGGTGTCTCGTTAGCAATTTGAAGAGCCTCTCTTTGAATGAAAATAGGCCAGAGTGGTCTAGAAGGAATACTTGAATCCGCTGTTGTAGGCTGCCTTTGACTATTATTTGGTTGTCTAGAAGAGCTTCTCTCTACATTGTTTGTTTGGTTTCTCAGTGTTGCATCCTAATTACCCTAAGTATTGTTTGGCATACTCTGGTTAAACTTTCCCAACAATTGATACATCATATCAATCATAACATCAAATTTCATTCCCATTTTGGTATTTGGGCTCAAAGAACGAACTCTCTCGTTGCCTTTACCTGCCATGCTCTTTGTTGTGTTTTGTCATTACCCCTCCTTGGACATTGGATTAAATAAATACGATAATTAAAACATTTATTAATTAACATTTAATAATATTGGAAAATTGTCTCATTTATGAGACTTCACGATTTTCCTCTAATATATAATTAATAATGTTTATTATTATTTGTTATGATTATTATTTATTATTATTGTTATATATGATTATTATTTATTATTATTTATATAATAACTACCAAACAATTATAATGCAATAAGGCAGCGGTCATCAAAGATATGAGGAAATAATCATTAATGATATTAATTAAGATTAATAAATTAGTAATTCAAATAAGACACACATAATAATTAAGACATAAGACATGGACAACATCCACGATAACTGGTGATAAGTGATAGTAAACATATTAAGTCGACAAGGAATAGTTTCTTCACTGACGCTGCTGCCAAAGGCCAGACATAAGCTCAGTGCATCCTACGGAAAGGTTAGTATTGCTCAGACCAATTGTTGGCAAAAATCGATCCCTAGACAGCGACTTGGAGAAATTGTGGATAACGATAATAAAGATTATCGTGATTAAGTGGCAGCAAATGGAGACAGCGATTAAAATAATCATTATCAATGTGTTCAGTACCGATTTGTATATTAAGGAACGGTATGTTAATGACTAAGTCAAAGCAAAGGAGTATCGACTAAGTTAGCACTGACTATAGATTTAATAAAGAAGATTAATTAGTTATTAGCAAACTCTAATTAGAGGAAGGGTTCGATTAAGTTGAAAGAACTGAATTGTTATGAAAAAAAAATGATTAAAGAGGCATGATAAGTAAACAGCGATTACTAGTTGAAGATCGTTCATATTGAAAATATCAGATTAAGTCTAATCGATAATCATGGAAAGGTGCAGTGATAATGAATGGTCATAAGACATGTCCTTTGGTAACATGACTTATCATTCCTATTCCAAGATATAAGAAGCCATTCACAATCTCTCAAGCAAGGGGCATCGAACATTTTCTTCTGATATACATATCCAAGGTTGATCTGCTCTTTGAGCACATCGCCTCTATGCAAATCAGTGTCAGACATTATTGTGAATCAGACACAGTCAGTCAATTACGTATACATCAAGATCAGTTAAGGAGTGATATAATAATTATGGTATGGGAGAGGAGGATCTAACGTACATACACCAACCAATGTGTATATAAATTATAAAGAGAATAAATAATTCAAAGACAGATTTACAAAGGGGATACATATGATGGGGAACCACTAATCAGAACACATCAGAATAGTATTGACCTTGATGGTATGCATGGGGATATACTTTTACTGTATGAAATAATGTTTCCATGCAGTGGTTAATATTAATGAAAATATTAACAGAGTGCAATATATTTAATAAGGATATCAAGTCAGTGGCAGACCAGATCTGACATGCGTCAGATCTATCTGCCAATATCAGCCCCTAAACACATTACTAATTAGGATTGTTTATGTGGTAATAGTACAGTAATAATATAAAAGGATACTAGTAAATCCATAAACAATTGGTAATACTATTTAGTTGTATAGTAATAATATAAAAGGATACTAGTAATCCATAAATAATTGATAATACTATTTAGTTCATATATATACTCAAATCAGAATAAGAGTAATATAATGATGTGTAAATATAAATATTGATAATAATAGATATAAATAAAATAGTTAAGGTTACATAATACTTTAGAAATTACTTTGTAATATCATGCAATAATTTATACAAATAATAATTAATAAATGCGTAAAGGATTTATATGAATCAGAATAAGATTGGTTATTTAATATGGTAAGTTAGCAAGTACTTGATAGACTAAAGAAAGATCAAATATCACAGATTTGACTCGTGTAAAATAGACTTGATTCTTAATCAAGTTAGTTTAAGTCATTAGTATTTTGAAAATAGATTGATTATGGTTAAATTAGACCAAATCCGATTAGGGGACATTAAATGTTTTTTATCATTACTAGGAGATTCTCGGTGCATGCCTAAGATCTCTCAAACTGTTTCTCCCTCAAGAACTTGTGGTGGCTGTCAATGCCCTTCCCTCTATCCCCTGTTATAAAACCTTTGTGCCCTTTCACTCATAGAAAGTATGAGACTGATTTTGACTGATCAACACTGGCTGGTAGGATGTTTTGTGCTCTGATACCACTGTAATGACCACCCCTGATTTTTTTTTAATATATATGATGCAATATTAAACCAATGAAGAGTACTTATTGTTTATTTGCTTCAATTTGTTTCAATGATAATAATCAACATATAACAAATATATTTGCATAAAGACATAGAATAGCAAGAGTAGATTGTAACTAACCCCAAATCAAGCTTCATAGGACATTGCCAAAGATTACAAATCAGACATCAATTTAACTGTATTCTGAAATCAGATTAAAAATTCAAATTGCAGACCTGTTACCAACATCCTTCACTAAGAAAGACAGCTCAAAGATGTGCCCAGCACCAAAGCAAGGCATACATGGACTAAGGCAACTACTTGAATTGATAAATAGGTCTCTAGCTGCTCCAAGTCTGCTCCAGCACTCACTATTTGTTGACAGTAGTAATAAACTCAGAAATTTACCTTTTTCTGATGCTCAGTAAAACCCATTAAACATTCTTCTCAAAGCCCATGATCTAGGAAGGAGATGGTGCCAAGCTTCTAAGGGTGATTTGGCATAGAAAATCAGCTCTTCTTCAAGTCTTGCAAACAATCGCTCCAGAGATAACACCCAGCCAAAAGGAGCTCAAAGGAAAGATAGCCAAAATTGATTGCCTTAATCTTCAAGAGTTATGAACGGAAATATGATGACCAATACTTCTGAAAATGCACTTCAAAACTACTCTGAAAAAAAAACATCTAATCTTCTCCGAACTCATTCCACACATCACAAAAACACACCATAGCCAAAATCTGCAAACCCACTTCAGAAAACACTAAAGATTTTCATTCTAACTTCACCAAAATGATAAAAATCAAGAACTCTGAGAATACCAATGCGACCCCTGAGGTAGAATAACTCCTTTCAGCTAGCGTGGATCTCTCAACACCAAAACCAGCAAGCAAAGATGAGGGTTTTCGTCCTCAACTAGCAGAAAATAAAACCTGGAAACAATCCAGCAACATCCTATTATGTTGTCAAAAGAAAGATGTCCAAATGAGAGCCCAAGAGGTGACTATACATGAGAGGCAAGTAAATTAGGGCAACAAAATTTGAAATTACATTTCCCTCCAAGAAACCCATGCCCAATTCATGAGATTTTTAATTCTTTATGCCTCTCTTACTAGGCATCCACTTTTGGAGGCTAAAATTTGGCCTTTGAAAACGAATTAATAAATCTTATTTCTACGCATTCCATAAGGACATAACAGGCCCCCTTTTAAAATAAAATGTTGCGCAACAAGGCCATGGGGTACAAATCACTTAAGTGACAATATAAGAGACTCGGGTTACTAAAATCAAAATATATTCCCTTGAACATAATGAAACTTCACCCAATGTCCAAATATGAAATATTACACTGTTGGAGAAACAGAGGCCAGCCCAATTGCTAAAAATAGGCACTTAATAAAAATAGAAATTGTTTAAAATAGTGTGTCCAAACACCAAATTGGCCCAAATGGAGATACACTAAAACTTACTATAAATAGTAAGTGCTGAAAATGGTCACTGCTAAAAATAGGAACCCCTGCGAGAAAGCACCGAAAACCACCACCAGGCCTTGCACAGGCCTTGAGTCCCCTAGCCAACTCCACTTAGCGTACAGGAACTCTGTAATAGGCTAATGGACTACCAAACTGATCAGGTGCAAGAAGGGGACATTACATGGGCTCTCACTTTGCCTAAGTTACCAATTCGGGTACGGGTATGAAATCAGGTACGAAATCGTAGAATTGGCAAACAAAAAAAATCCACGGGTACAAGTACATCTATTTTAATAATGTATATATGTATATATATGTATATGTATATGTATATGTATATGTATATGTATATACATATATATATATATATATATATATATATTTTTATTTTATATATATGTTCAAACATCAAAATTATTAAATATAATTATATAAATTATCACTACCATTATTGATTATTACAATGATACAATCCATACAAATATACAATGTAAGGTTATGATCAGAATCAAAAGCACATTCAAATAATGTGAGTAAACCACACAATTATTATAACTTTATACAATTTTCAAATCTCTGCCATGAATTATATATGCAGCATCTATGAATATAAAAATTCACAATAATATTGTCAGTATTTGGCCCCGCGAGAGTAATACTCAATACACCACAAATTGCCTTTTGTTGATGCTAAGAATTGGCTTCCAACTCAACTCAAAACAGGCACAAGCGAAGTAAAAAAAAATGCCCAATCAACTAGTGAAATAGCCAATGAAATCACTGCCACTAAATCTCTTTTACACAGATCAATTGCACAACCAAAACAATATCAGAAATTGTCTACAAAATTGACTGTCACAGCTGGAAATCATCTACAAACAATCCCACAACTCCATAGGAACCAGCTGCCTGGGTGGAACCCGGGGGGAATCCATGAAGGACCAGGCTCGAACCAGGACAAGAAGCGAACCAGGGCCCAAATCCAAGCTTGCCCAGGAGAATCGGATATTTTAGCACTTTGCATATGTTGACAAGTAAACATAACGAAATGTTGTCGGATTGAACCTACAGGGTCTTCCTCAAATCTTGTGAAGATGAAAACTCTCATTGGATCACTAGTTTCAGATGTGAAAGACAATCCCTAGATGGTTTGAAGTGGTTCTACTCAAGAATCACCGTTGTTCTTCACATAGTTTGCAGATTAGGGTTTTAGTATGAATAATTTTGCAGTTTTCTGAGTTGCAAGTATTTTTTGTTTGTTATTTGTAGAGATTGTTGATGAATTTCATGGTGATCTAAAGCTTTCTATTCTTTGGCCATACATTTCGGGGATTTAATATGTCCCCTAGTTGGTCATACCATCCATGTTTTGCTTGGAAAGGAGATGAAAGGTCTGAAAATTATTTAAGGGCTTCAACAATAGAGTTTCTTGTAGCTGGGCGACCTTATTGAGATGAATTTCCAAGTTGTTTGCTGACAGCACCAATTTCTAGGAGGGATCAAAATGTTGCAGGGAATCTTGGAGCTAGGCATAAGAATCTAGGAGGCTAAGAGCTTGGTTTTTAGGAGGAATTTCTTCATGGTTGGTGGTGTCTTGGTAATGGTTGATCATTCCAAGCATTATTTTGTTGAACAAAGGGAGTTTTTGAGGTGTTCGGATATTTGGGTTACTGGCCGCCCTTATTTACAATGCCATTCTCATGCTGGGTATGAATGAAATTGTCTAGCAGACCTGAAAGTTGTTATTCTTTGTCATTTCAAGGTTGAACAACAATGTTAGGTTTGTGTTAAGTGATTTGTGACTATTTGGAGGTGTCCTTGGTGAGTTTGGAGGGCATTATTGGAAGTTTTTTCTTGTTGTTTGGGCCTGCAATAATCATTCCCAGATCTGCTATCTCTCAGATGAACATATCAGACCCGTTTGCTTCCATTTGGAGAGTTTGGAGGGTGTCCGGGTTCAAGTTTTTGGTGTGTTTTTGACTAGGCTATAAAAGGGCTCTTGAGAGCTCATTAATTCATTCATGTTTGGAGAGATTAATGAAGTTTCCAGAGAGCAAAGGTTTGCTGATGAAGTTTTACACTTTCTAAGAACGAAAACTCCCAAAGGGATCAGCGTCTGTAGGTTTGGAAGATCACCCAAGGTCACTCTTTGATAATCACACTTGGAGATTATATTTGTGCATCATTGAAATCAGTTTGCAAAGTTGATAGGGCATCTAGAAGTCGATTGTTTGCAGATTGGAAGAGATTGAAGATCATTTTGGAGGGTCGTACCATTCACTAGCCCAGTCGTACCTTTCTCAAGGCTGGCCGTACCATTTTATGGTCCCAGCATAGGGTTTTGTGAGGATTTTCAGATCCCAAATTGAAGAGTTTGTCAGTTGTTGAAGGGTGATAATGATCGGTGGAATTTTCAAGGTAGATTAATCTCTTGCTTGCAATTCCAGCTTGGCCATACCATACCAACTAGTTATTGTACCTAAATTCTAGCCTAGCCGTACTGTTGGTTGAAAATTTTGTACACTTGGGGAAATATACAAAATTGTGATTTCAACCACAACACGTGAGTAAAACTCTCCTAATTAAGGGAAGGCTCCCCCTATCTAACTACAACTTTGAAAATAAAATAGGATGGAACAACAATCTTTCTTCTTCTTTCAAGAAAGACAATATCCTTTTCTCTTAAGAGAAAAGGATAGCAATTGAATATAAACAGCAGTAACCACTTTCAAATGAAATGAGAGAAAGGAAATGAAGTTTCCTGAAAGCACAAAGACTTCCGTCACTTCCTTCAGGACGGGACGACAATATCAAGCTCAAAGACTTGATTATATGAAGTCCTATGTACCCTTTTCTACACTAATGCTATAAAGAAAAAGTTATGACAGCTCAAAGACTGAAATACCTTATTCTTTTCTTCTTTAAAACAAAGAGAAGTAGTGTAAGCTCAAAGACTTACAGCTATTTCCCACACAATCTACTTCTAAATTTTGTTTAAGAACAACTGTAAGAACAAAGGCTTACAGCTTTTTCCAATAGAACTTCTACTTTAACTAAATTAATCTTCAATACTTGCACCTCAAAGACTGCAAATCAAATTCGATTAAGCTCTCAAAGATATACTTGCAAAGAAGGAAATATGGAACACCAACTCAAGAATGAAGCACAAAAACTCAAAGCTTGAGTAATTTTCTTCTATTCCTTTCAATCTTTCAATTTACACATAAAAGCTCAAAGACTTCTTTGTTGCAAATTTGACAGAGTTTTTACTTGTTTTCAAAAAGATACAAATTACAATAGACCCCTCAAGTATTTATAGAAGAGGAGCCTTGAGAAAAAGGTGGGAGGATCCTAACTAACTTGAGAGATTCTCTCAACCACCAAGACTTATTCAATAACTAACTAAGACTTATTCCAAATACAGTCCTAATTGGACACAACTTGTAGTTGCCTTACATGTAATTACAAAAGTGCAAGTAATGTGTTAACTTGCTTTTTACAAAAAATACTTTTACATGGAACATGTCAAAACAAAATTAAAACTAAAGATTACAAAAGTGGGAAAATACAACTAAGTGCTGAAAAACACTTAAGTTGTAGCACGTGAAGACACGAATCCTCTAAACTTCTAGATGCTCATTTGTAGTTCCTCGGGATTCGGTTCATGGGTGTTCTTGGCAACAACCATGGTCTTCACAATAGTGTCATGACATCGAAGGAGCGCAGAGTTGTTTTTATCCAGGATGGACTGGATTTCATGCAAAAAGACTTGGTGTTTCATCAACATTTGAATTGAAGCGGCCGAGAATTGTTCACTCCTCCATTCATTATGAATCCTCATCTGTAAATCAGCAAGAACTTCTTCTTCTGGAATCAGCTCTCCATCCTGATTTAATATATTGCAAGAGGCCCTTTCACAATGTGAAACAATATCTCGGAAAACTTCACCCCGGAATCTCTTTGCATCACTGATCTCCTCAATGAGGGATTTAAGAACAAGGGCCTTGTTTTCCAGAAGCTCTTCAAATTCCAAGTACACGACCCTAGAAGAAATGATGGCATGCTCTTGCAAAACACTCAACTGTTGTTGGGGCATGATATGCCAGATTGTCAAACTTTCTTCAACACTTTCCAGATTCTTTTTGAAAGTATCAGAAGTCTGATCCAGTTTCTCCTTGATGGTTTCTAACTTAGACATCATCTGAAAAATGTCTTTCATTACCTGTGCACATAGATCATGAAGTTGATCAACACAGGAATCTAGTGCTTGTACCTTCTGAGCAGCCCTTTCCATTCCACGAATTGATTCTTGGGAACCAGAAGAACCTATGGAGTTACTCCCTTCAGTAGCAAGTTTTGTGATTTTATGAATTGCTGCCATAAGTTGTCGGTTTTCCTCCTCTAGCTTGTCTTTCTTTGCTAGAAGTTCATCACACCTTTGTACCAGCGAAGCTACAGAAAATTGAGCATCATGTTTAATGACCTCATGCGTTTGTTTGCCCAACTCTATCCTTGTAACCTTATAATCAGCAGCTGACATTTCCTCAAGTGGCTTATCTACAATGGGTTCCACAATTTCAGCTACCTTCATCTTGTTGCTGTCAACAGTTACTCTGGAGATAGTCTTGGCCTTCTTAGCAACTTTGGATCTGGACTGTTTCAGTTGCTGATAATCAAAGGCATCAGGTGAGATTTCTTGCTTCTTCCTTTTTGGAGTAAAAGAGCTAAGCCATGGGGGTAAAGTCATCAACTCCCCTTCAATAGCAGCTGCAGGTAAAGGAGAAGCAGTTTCTGTTTGAATCACCATGGTCATCCTGGGAGGAATATTTGTTTGGACAGCGACCACGGTTTGCTAAGTTACCAATGGGCATGTAGATTGCCTCATAAACTCTTCAAAATCAGAAGTGGAAGTATCAATTTCCAATAACTGGATGCAAGTAGGAATATTCTCAAGAACTTCCAACACACTCTCTTGTTGATGATCAGGAGGGGGTTTGTATGCTGAAATGGGAATAGCATTCTGAGGAGATTCATCCACAAGCAAATCAAGAGGAGAAAGAGGCGTTTCAATGGAAACTGGAGGAATGATCTCATGAGGCGAGTCTGAAACTGGAGACTTAGGAGCATCATCAGATTGCTGCCCTTCTTCTGAATTATCTAGATCAACCACCTGAACATAAAATCGTGACTTTTCTTTCTCACGAACTGTCGTCTCCTCAGGAGGAAGCACTACAACCCTACTAACTCGCAACTTGATCCTCATGCCCAAAGACGATGCACCTTCCTTGTTGTTAACCTGAATTTCAGACTTACGTCCAAGAGGCCCAGTAGAATCATCTTCTTTTCCAACCTTGATTTTTATAAGTCTAACAGCATTACTTTTCAGCCATGTGTTGGTGTTAGCCAAGATAGGCTGAAATTGTTAATGCATTAGTAGCTTCTGCAAGATAAGACTTCTCTAACCCGTTAATCTCCTTTATTCTGTTATGGTTTATTCATCTATGCTATTAGATTATCTAATTTATGCTTTTCGAATTGAATATGTTTATCAGATTGTAACATTGATCATGATTATGATATTGGTATTGGATAAAAATGGATTAGATCGACGACTTGCTTAACATAATTAAGCGTCGATCTAAATGTTATCAAGCTAATAACCCGATAGCATATTAATGTCGATTCATTTATGAATCGGCATTAATATGCTATCGGGGTATTAACCCGATAGCATATGTAATGCTATTTGTTATCGGGTTTAGTTCATACCGATAAACATTTATAATCAGGCCATTAAAAAAGCATCATAACTAACACCATTTCAACCGAGTGTTTAAGTATTAAATGTTGGTTACCAAACATAACCGAAATCGGGATGTGCAATATGGAAAGACACTGATCAATAGGTGCCTTGATCGGTCATGTCTAAAAGACATGATCGGTCAAGACATCTATTGACCGATCTTCTAAAACATATAAAGCCCGACATGAATCATTTGGAGAAGACATATAAAAAATATTAATGATCTCTCTCCTTCAGCCTGCAACAAAACAATCAGATTATCAAATAATATAATTATATAAAATTCTCACATATATAATTTGTTCTTTTATTGCAATTGAATAAAACTTTACAGAAATCTCTCAAGGATGGATACACACTCTTTGTGTGACCATTGAATCAAAGGAAGTGGAGCTTCCTCAACCCTTCGTGAAATATTCTCAGGATCAAGTACGTGTCCATCGTCAATCATCCCTTGTGGGATGTCTACCAAGTTCAAATCAACAATTTGCTCGACAGTGAGCCTACAGTAATCCATCTTTAGAACTTCGGCCTCTGTGCGAAGATCTATCCAGATATCCACAATGCAATGCACGTGCATAAAGGATTTCTTGATCTTCTCCTTCATACCCCTATAATCAAAATCAGCTCTAGGTTTAAACCTTTTGAGTTTGATTTCCTGCATTTCAATCTCCATGGCCTTAGCTTTTACAGATCTGACAAGGGAATACCGGCCAATTTTCAATGGATTTGTGATAGAGATCCCCATTCCAACCTTGTGTCTAGCAGACTGAAAAGTGTGGACAGCCATGATCTGTCTTCCCAACTCCATAAGAATGATCTTGTCAGTCGGGTATCTAGGAAGCATATATGGTTGACCACCATAGCACCCAATTCTCATATAGGTGAAAGTGGGGAACTATAGAAACAAACATCCATATTCGCACACCCTTTCCCATGACTCATCTGATACTCTTTTGTTCCTTAGAGTTCTATCAAACTAACACATGAAATATCCGAAGAATGCATCTTGGACTCTTCTGAAATGCAGTCTGTTGGGTCTCAAAGGCAACTAATCGTAATATTCCCAGACTGGTATAAGTGAGCGATCACCCTTGGTAGAAAGACCTGGAAAGTGTCTAAGTGATGTTGCCAAGTATACCAAATATGAGTTCATGTAAAAAGTCATGGTGGAAGGGACTCCTGCAAGTTGTTCGCACAAGGCATCGCTAACGACTTCTCCCCATGATATATGATGCGACTGCCTTATGAACATGATGAACTGGTACATCCATGGCTCAAAGACATTAGAATGCTCGAGGCCCATCATCCTGCTGAGAAGGGTTATGGTGTCTCCTATCTCCCATTTGAAATCGCAGCCGTACAACTTAGCCCACCTTGAAAAGGAGGCTCGTGGCTCTAGGATCCACCTGTTGATATGCCGCTTACAATCTTTTTCCCTTTTCACATAGTAATCAGCTGCACTTTCTTTGGAGATTTCCATGTAAACGGGTGCGGGAGGTATTCTGAAAACCTTCTCGATCGTATCTGCATCAAGACGAATTATTGCCTCACCATCATCATTTTTTATGACTCTTGTCTCTTTGTCAAAATGATGGGCGCAGGCGAGAACAAATTCAGATTCTAGGGTAGCCACCAGGAAGGAAGACGCATGATGGATATGGCTGTCCAACAGCTACTGCATGTTATTATCTTGTGGATCTTCCACCCTCTTGACAAACTCTGACATATCCACGTGCCTTATTTTTGTGTCTCTAATACGATCCAAAGGGGAAGAAACTCTAGAAGGTGCCACCTCATTCTGATACTTGTCATACTTGTACTTCATCTTTTTTGGAACCGAAGACGATGGCAAATCAGACATTGATTGGAAACCTGGAATACTGTGATGAAGACTTAAAAGTGTTAAGGCAACATCATAGTCAACTGCAAATAACATTCTTCCTTCTTCAAATGGGAGAAACTTCGATTCTTGAACTTCACGATTTTGTGACAGGAAGAGGGGAAATATATGGAAATGAGAAAATCTTGACTTTGACCAATTTTGGATCTTAGGGAAATTTTTGGAACATACATGCAATCGGGGTTTTAAAACCCGAATGCAAGTACACTTGTAAATTTGCAAATGGAGAAATCGATGGAAAATGAGAATTTGACTTGCGGAAAATGACGAAAATGAAAAGTACGGATATGGGAAACATGAATGGATAGAAATGGGAAAATCCGGGAATGTCATTTTCATGAAAATGGGAAGAACTTTTCAACATGTAATCCAGTTTTTAAAACCCGAATTTGAAAGGGGGGGGGGGTTATTTCACATCTTTTCAACTTGAAATTTCAACCATAAATGGTTAAATTCATTAACCGTAAGGGAAGAACAAAAATTTTCAGCCAACTTGTAATCGGGATTTTAAAATCCCGAATACAAGTAAAGAGGGAAAAAAGGGGAAGAACAATGCAATTCAAAAATTGCATACCAAGGGGAAAATCTCTCTCACAAAAACCGATTTTTGGGGGAAGAACAACATATTTACAAAAATGCAACTAGAAAGGAAAACTAAGAAAACAAGAAAATAATAAAAGAAAACAAGAAAATAATAAAAGGAAACAAGAAAGAAAGGAAAACATACCTTGCTTCAAACTGAAAATGCCTCTTCAAAAGATGATTAGTCTTTGAAAGAAGAAAGGATAGCCCTTAAATAAAGAACAAACGCATTCAAAAACCCTTGCCACGTTTTTGAAAAACGTTTTCAGTAGCAAAATGTGGCAACAAATGCAAGTTTGGAGGCACAAGAAGTGGCCAAATCTCCCCTCCAACTTCAACGCCTAAGCATGAAAGCCAAAAACGAACTAGGAGATTGCAACTTTGTGGAGTTTTGATCCCCCAAAATGTGGCTTCAAAGAAACACGTGGTAAACCGTTTTGGCAAAAAATGAGGGTTTAATCATCACTAAAACAGCAGCAATGTGTTCTTTAACACACATAAATCGCCTTGCTACAAAATCGCCTCCTTACTCCTTGAATTTCTCCACAAAATTTTGCTTTGAAATCTTCAAAAACCATTTTTTTCTTGCAAATTGGATTTTTGGGAACAAATAGCAAGTTCTAATTGCATGAAACAATGAAAATCAGGTTTTTTGGAGGATATAACAAGTTTTAATTTTCACTTTTTCATCAACAAAGCCAAAATCGGGTTTTTTGGAACAAATTGCAAGTTTAAAATGTCAAAAATGCACTTTATAAGCAAAATCAGGTTTTTTAGACCAAAGTGTAAGTTTTAAATTGTCACTTTTTCATTTTCAAGGCAAAATCGGGATTTTTGGAGAGATATGCAAGTTTAAAATCACTTGCAAAAGGGAAATAAAACCCCTACAACAAGTTATAATTTACTTGCACACATGTAATAGGGGTTTAAAATCCCTATTACATGTAAAAACCATTAAAGTAGGGATTTTTGGAAAGAACTACAAGTTTACTTGTAACTTAACCAAAAAATCCCTATTTTAACTGAAAAAGGTCAAAAAACAATTAAAAACAATAAAGGGTAAATTTAAAACAAATTACAAGTTTTCATTTTTTAATAAAGTGCACATGTAATAAGCTAAAAATTTCCCTACAAAGACCAAAACAATGGAAATCATTAGAACTTGCAGTTCAAGGAAAATTCTCCACCTGCAATCGAGATTTTAAAACCCGAAATTGAAGGAAAGACATAGCAAACGAACCCAGAATGCGACGAAATTCGAAACGTAGTTCGAGGATGGACTAAGGATTAAGTCAGTCCAAGGATTAGTCGAAATTCTGCCTCGAGAAGTGTGCCATAAAGTAAAAAAAATTATTTTTTCACAAAAAATTTATGTTATGGTCCTTCATTTTTGGAAACAAAAATGAGGACAACACATACTATGCAATCTTCTTATCTGTTATCTAGATGGTGTTTGATTAGAGTATGTACTATTCTTTATTTAATTGGCAAAAAAGTTGTTGAGTTTTTGGAAAGTGAATTTAATTATTAGTGTTTAGAAAGGTTTTCTAGCATTCCTCTTTAAATTCCTGCAATTTATTTCATTGAACCTCAAAAACACAAAAAAAATAGAAATTAGAAAAAACAAAAATCAGAAAACTAAATATCCACAAAGAGGTGGGATATTTCAATTGTATCAGAGTAGAGTTTTCCTGCCATCCTGTTGGGAGATTCAATAATATTCATTGGTATTAGAGCAAAGTTTTCCTACCATCCTGAGGGGAGATTCAATAAAATTCAGAAGTACAACAATGGGTTTAGCAAGGTTGAAGATCAAATCAAGGTGCGTTACGAAGAGGAAGCGATCCAAAACTTTGAAGAGTATCAAAGCATACCTGGAGGATTTGAAAAGAAGGTTTCCTTTGATGATTTCTTATGTTTGGTTGTAACCTTGCGATTCGATAAAATGGGCATGGTGAAGTACATCGGAAGAACAATGAAAGTAAAATCAGAAGTTACCCTTGAAGAAGGTTGGTGAATGTAAGAACCTTACTGGTTCTAACTCTTCTACTGATGCAAATGCTCTCTTGTTTTTGTATTTTCAAAGGTTTTGAAGAATTTTAAGCAAAAAGATAACAAGTGCGCCAGGCAAGAAATGCACATAAAACTGAATGGACAAGAAGTATAGAGCAACTGCAACTATATTAAGTATCAGGTAACTGCTACAATTGAAACTAATACATGAAACATACCCGGAGGTCCTCAGATTATTTAAATAAGAAAATTCTGGAACTTGCCAGCCAAAACTGTGAAACTGACAAAACAAGGTGCACAAGTCCAGAATGCAATTTCTCCAAGCCAGGAAAGAGATGGAATAACCTATATGTGCTAGGCGTTGGGAATGGTGCAACCAGAATGCAAGAAGAAAGGCATTTCAGCCTTCTAGAACAAAACGCACCTATTCTGGACCCCACGTGCCAAGCTAGAAAATGTACGGCCAGCAAGAGAGATGGTACGGCTGGCTTATTGGATTGAAAATGCTGCAAATTGGAGCATCTAAACCTGAATGCCCCTTCCCTTATTCAAAAATCTGCGAATAACTATAGGAAATAACTTCTAGTGAAGCACAGTAAGACTCCTAGATGAAGCCCTCACAATTGTAATAATTCAGCTAATATTTCACAGCCTCAAAATCACAGATCCATGAAAAATTATCGTTCTCCAATGGCAAAAACTCTGAAACCCTTGTCAAAGAATTCCACAAAGAAAAATCAAGCAATGTCAAATAATCAATATTGAATTGAGGTTGAGTTGTTTTTTTCCTCTTATAACTCCAAATGGCACGAATTCCCAAAAAGGTAGGCCCAATGTCATTTAAATACATTCAAATGTATTTAATTCACTTTCTATAGTCTAATTTTCTTTTGGGCATCCAAATTCACTTAAGTGATTTTTAAAAAATCACTTTATAATATTTAAGTGGCTTTTAATTTTAATAAAGTCACTTTATGACTTTATAATATCCATATAAGTTAATTAAATAAATTAACCACTAAAATATAAATATCTCCCTCAATATTCAGTCTTTTGACGTGCCGTCAGAAGATGGGGTCAACACTATATAATCCCCATGTGTCCAGGTGCCCTGACTAAAAATAGCTTCACTGCCAGATTGACTTACTATAAATAGTAAGTTCCTCAACTAAGCTCAAACATTGATATAAAAAGGCCTGGAACTGAAACTGAGACTGAACTGAAGACATGGAGTGACAACAATCTCCATTAACTGCCACTGAGACTCTCTATCCAAACATATTAGCCTACAAGAGTCTAAATAATAGGCTAGTCCCTTGAACTATAATGCTCACAAAAATGGGGACATTACAGTGAAGAAACTAAAGGATGCTTTGCATTGCCATCCATCAGATTGAAAAATCTGAAAATGCAGTTGCTCCTTCATGTCCCTCTCCTATCACAAAGGGGTACAATGGTGTTCATGAAATTAAAGAATCAATTGTTCATAAAAGTAAGGAGTGCAAGAGTTTCTTAGTGGGAGACTTAGAGATCATGATTGATCAGCCATATGAAGAGATGAATTATCTTGATGCTTCCATGAATGATTCTACTGCTGTCCCAATTTCTCTACATGAAGAAAAACCATTGGGTATTAATGAAGCCTTCACTTGCAGCCATGTGAAAACATTTATGATGGATGATAAGCTTAATTTTCAGTTGGAAATATCTCATGAATCAGCACTTGTCAATGGGCAACCTCACATGGAAGGAGAGGTACTTGATAGTCTTGATGACTCTACTCTAAGGGGTAAAACAAATTCTAATTATTGCGAGTTAAAACAGCAGTCACTTAACTTCTTGAAATCATTAGATGGCAATCCTAAAGCATGAAGATATGAGAGTTATTGAGGCTCCCAATTATGGCTCTCAAGATTCAAGAGTTAGACATGATGGTTTTGATGTAAATTCAATCTACAAGAGATCTGATTTAATCTATCGCAACATGGAAGATGTATTGAAAACCCTAAGTTTATGTAATGGATGGAAAAAAAGAGCTAAGGAGGCCAAGTTATTGGCTGCCCATACAAGACAGCACCTTCAAAAAATCAAAGAACAAGTCAACCACATGGATCAAGCAAAACAACAAAGGGAAGCTCACCTTAGAAACTTATCTTTTCAAGGGAAAGAATGTGTAGACGTTGAGCATGAGCCTTTTGAGGTGAGGAAGCAAGAAGAACATGCACATGTGTGTGAACAAGAGAAGAGGTATGTGTAAGGTTTCTATCTGGATATGAAACTCAAATTCATCCCAACTTCTGAAATAGTTTTAAGCCACTGTATTTTCTGATTTTCTGATGACTTGACATTTCATCAAACACTTGTTATGCAATGATGCAGAGTTCTGTTTTCTAAGCTTAGAGCTTGATTTTGATGTTTGCCAGTGAGATTTAGATATCATAGAGCATTCATATGCAAAAAGAGACCATAAATAAGCAAACTGGTATTTATTTCCAGATCTCTTACTTAAAGCAGATTGAGCACAAAAATATCCTTCGTTGATAGTTGTATTGAGCTATAAATAGACTACTGATAATACAATAAGAGATCTCATTATGATTTCAGCTATTAATATGAAAAACAGTGAAGGATTTTGGCATATAATGTTCACACCAAACCACTCAATGTTTCTAAGAAATCTGCGGTTTGGATCCTAAGCAAACTGAATAACATTACTGTAACAATGAATGCAATACTTAGGCACAATCTGAGTTCTTTACGATATCCAGGAACATTGCTTACATTCAAATATTACCAACTCACTTGTATGACTCAAAAGTATGCATTCAGCAAACAATTCTCGAACCTTGGCTTAACACAGCAGAGATGGATGCTTCACACATGTCTATGCAGTCATATGTCTTTCATTTGCATCCATCTAGGGGGAGTCTGTTGTTGTTCAAGCCTGGCACCTCTTTTTTCCCACACCTCTGACTCCTTTCCACCTTAGATGCCAACCATACGTAAAAGAGTGGAACTGCGATTTCCTTATAATGCCGTTACGGAGTAAGTAGGTGTTGAAATGCAAGCCAAATCACTAAGGATGATCAAACCACAATACTTTTTGTCTTCTGTGTAGCATCATCCAGCATCAACACATAAACCTTGCAAAGTTGAATCCTTGTCAACTGGATTTTGTTGAGGAGATGCCACGACCCTTCACCTTTGCTTGTGGATTCACCAAACTTGGTGACCTGGGGCTATGTCCAGAATCACCAACCGCTAGGGTTTTTAGTCATCCTAGGGTTCGAAGAGACCACACATACGATGCCCAAAAACGATAAAAAGAAATAACGTGAACAATGCCCAGCTAATACTCCACGACTTCATTAAATATTTGCCTTTCTCTTTCATCAAATCACTTCATGAAATAGTAATAATATTTTCTTGGAAGTAAGTAGCCCCACTTTTATTAAAAATTGACTTTATAATATATCACTGAAAAGGAGGTCGACTTCATAAAGTTACCGCCAAGGCATAAAATGTTTATATTGCCTTCCTTATAAAGCGCTTAAGCCATATAAATATTTAATGGACCCATAGAAGCATGGCTTGAGTTTTTTGGCATCGGTTTTCTTCAATGTAAACTACCTGTATGGTTGTAGGCACAAGAAAACTAAGTCCCCAATCTCGAACGATCTATCAACACGATGTTTGTCTGCATACATTTTCTACTAGTTTTGTGCGTGTTGGAGATTATCCTTTAATGCCTTGAGGATATCCTGATAGCATTGCATCGTTTCTTTTGCTCGTAGGACTTTACTATCATCGAAGGCCAAATCCATGAATGATAGTGCATCATACCCGTATAACACCCTGAAGGGAGACATGCCAATAGACATGTGGTAGGTGGTATTGTAGCAATACTTACCTAAATGTAACCATCTGATCCAAGCACGTTGCTGCCCTGCAACATAATTCTGTAGGTAGCCCTCAATCCATTTATTCACTATCTCTATCTGACCATCGGTTTGAGGATGGTAGCTCGTGCTCGGTGTTAACTTTGTACCTGCTAATCGGAACAACTCCTGCCAAAACATACTGAGAAACCTGCTAACTCGATCACTAACAATAGTTTTGGGAAGCCCATGCAACTTGAACACCTCTCTGAAGAATAATTCTACTACTTAAGGTGCTATGAAGCCAATAGGTACAACAAGGAAATGTGCATATTTAGTTAATCTATCAACAAACACAAATATGCAATCTCTCCCTTGGACACGCAGGAGTCCCGTAATAAAGTCCATGGATATTCTTCTACACTTTTGTTCAGGTGTCGGCAATGGCTGTACAAGGCCTACAGGGAGCGTGTGTTCTGACTTGTTCTCCTGACAAGTCAAGCATTCTCTAACATACTGCAACACATCATCCTTTAGTCACTTCCAGGTGAATCTCTCTCGAATCTTTCGATAGGTTTTGAAGAAACCTGGATGTCCTGCTAGAGGTGTATCATGCATCGCCCTCATAATCTTGACCTTCAACTTAGACCCTGGTACAAGATATATCTTGTTCTTATAATAAATGATATCATCAACCATAGAATACCTGTCATCCTGCACCCGTTTGTCAATTAGATCGCAGGCAAAGTCATTTTTGGCATACACAGCCACTAATGGAGATTTCCAGTAAGCTGAAATCTCAGTGAGAGAACAGAGTGTTGGTTTTCTGGACAGTGCATCGGCAACAATATTTTTCTTCCCTTTAATATACTCCACATCGAAGTCGTGAGCCTGAATCTTGCTCACCCACTTCTATTGTCGTTCATTTAAATCTTTTTGTTCCAAAAAATACTTAAGACTATTGTGATCAATCCTAGCCACAAATTTGGTCCCCACTAAATACTGTCTGAACTTAGCTAGCCCATGCATAATTGCTAGCATCTCCTTATCATATTTGGAGTACAGTCTTTCTGTGTCCCTTAGTTTTATGCTCTCATATGCAATCAGATGTCGATTCTGCATCAAAACTACACTTATCCCCTAATCTGATGCATCGCACTCCAAGACAAACGGTTGTGTAAAGTCAGGTAGCACTAATACTGGACATGAGCTCATGACTTCCTTGAGCTTGTCGAATGTCACCTATGTCTCATCAGACAATGAAATGCTCCCTTTTTTGTGAGGCCTATAAGTGGTGATGTCAACTGCAAGAAGCCCTTCACAAACCTTCTTTAATAACAAAATAAGCCCACGAAGGCTCTCAATTCCAAAATATTTTTAAGCAACAGCCAATCCAAAATAGCCTAAATCTTCTCTTGGTGTACCCTAACACCGTTACCTCCAAGCACAGGCCCAAGATACAAAATCTCTGTCATTCTAAACTCACATTTAGAAGCCTTCGTATACAGTGATTGAGCCTCCATAATACCCAACACCACATCCAAATGCTGAAGATGGTCATTCCGGGACTTATTGTATGTCAATATGTCATCAAACAAGACCATAGAAACTTGCACAACTGGTCCCAAAAGGTGTGGTTCATGCAAGCCTGGAATGTCACCAGTGCATTGGTGAGTCCGAATGGCATGACTAGGAACTCAAAGTGTCCATAGTGACAGCAAAAAGCAGTCTTGTGTATGTCTTCTTCCTGGATTTGAATCTAGTAACAACCTGAACGTAGATCAATCTTAGAAAAATACATGGCCCCATGCAATTCATCAAGTAGATTGTCGATCCAAAGAATGGGGTACCTATACTTGAAGGTTTTCTTGTTCAAGGCTATGTAATCTATGCACATGCGCATAGTGCCATCCTTCTTTTTGACCAAAACAACCAATGAAGCAAATGGATTGGAACTAGGCTGGATGTGTCCCATGCTCGATAACTCCTTGATTGTTTTCTCAATCGCTTCTTTATAATGGCATGGGTGTTGGTAGTGTGTAGTGATAACTGGCTTGGCGCCCTCTTCAAGCGCTATAACATGCTCAAATCCATGTTCAAGTGGTCTTCTCGGGGGAATTTCCCCAAACACCACACTACGCTTATCCAACACTATTTGGATATCAGCATGATACTGAGGCTCACTATTGGGAGTGGGCTTGGAGGAAACAAAACACTGAACTGTCCAATCCATATCTCAATGCCTAAATAGAGCCTCCCTCCTCCTTGATGAAACCACTCATGAACCACCATGAGACATACCCTTAAGCACCATCTTCTTACTATCAACCATAAATTCAAGCTACATATGGCGAAAGTCCCATACATAACGTTCAAGTAACTCTAACCACTAGAGTCCCAAGACAGCATCAATATTACCAAGTCCAACAACATAGAAATCATCTGTTAGAGTGTAATCTCCCAACTGAATGCTAAGTTGGGGTACCCTGGTGCAACCCAACTGAAAACCATTTGCGACAATCACACTAAATCCTGGAAAATCTTCGACATGTAACCCATGCTTCACCACTAAACCCTCATCGATGAAATTATGCGTGGCTCCACCGTCTACTAAGCAAACCATCTATTGCCCCTTAATGACACCCCTCAACCTGAAAGGGTGACTACGGGGAATTCCTGACAAAGTGGCAATGGTACTTTGACCACAATGCAACAACTTTCTATTTTATTATTGGTTTATATTTTGCAAAAGGACAAGTGTCCCCAAATGTAATTTTCTCATTGGTCGAGAGGGAGTTAGTTGTAACAAACCCTAATTAGGGTTTTATTTTGTAATCTCAATCGTTGATTTGAAATCAATCTTGGCCATTGAATTGTAATTGAGGAGCCTATAAATTGAGCCCGCCCCCCATTTGTAAAACATGGGAGCATGTTGCAAAACATGTTGAGATAAGCAAATTGTTGTTTATGACTGCCATAGTAATAAGTAATGCATTGTTCGAATTGATAATGATTACTTATCCTGTTTTGGAGTTTGCATGGTTCTTATCCCTCATCATAGTTTAGATTTTATTTCATGTATGTTAGACGAATGCAAGATCTGATAAGTATTGATTTATGGTGAATCTTCTGCTCATACTTTTGATGAACAGATGATCTTTGTTCATTGTGTAAAGTTAGTCTGAGCTTACTTTGTGGATGCTTAACTTCTGTCTAGATAAATATTGTTCGGTTTGATGGTAGTAATTCATGACGTGAAAATCATAAACACATCCCTTGAAGATGGCACCCACTTCGTGTAGTTGTCCCAAGCATGGTTATTAGTTTCACCAAGTCAATATCGTCTCTTGAATTCTTAGGAATAGATTAGAACTTCTAAGCCCTTATCTCCTTTTCAGTCCATGATCCAAGACCCAAACGATAGAGCTTCATTGTCTAGACCTTCATTGTGAATTGAACAAGCCAAGCGTAAGTCCCTTTTGTATTCCAGCATACATGACCAAGGAAGCTATCCAACATAAAGTCGCCCGTTCACACATATAAACCTTGGAGTCGCCGTGTGGTCTTTCTTTGCAATCGTGGCACACATGGTGATTTTGTTCAAGAGAGGGTAGAGTGTCCTTGACATTTTATTCTTATGTTCGGTGAATGATAAAACGTAGACAAATAGGTAACCATCTCGTTGTACCACCATTTGTGCTATGCCTTCCAAACAAAGGGTTCCAAATACAATGGCTTCTTCACACATTGAGTTAAGTGAAGTATGTGTCTAACTATTGAACACAAGCACGATCTTTACATTTGTTCAATCCATCATTAAAAGGAATGATCAACCTACCCAACCTAAGTTGCAAATCTCTATGAGGCTGATTTGCATTTTTCCTCGTCTCATTCTTTTGTCCATTTTTCATTTTTTAATTGAGAAAATTGAGAGATATTTCCACATGAAATGCTGGTCCAAGAGCTCTGTATTTATCAAAGTAGTCAGCAAACCTGTCTCCCTCCTGTTGTGACCTAATTCACACATCGCCCCATCGCAGATAGGCACCCCCAGTTTTTTTCACTTTTTAGGGTTTTGTCCTAGCTCTGCAATTTCATAAGTCCATTTTTTTGAGAGAGTTTTGAGTTTGAGTTTCTGAGGTCATCCCGAGCCAAGTTGAGAAATCATGTTCAGAATCATGTATAAGTGTTGTCAAAGTACTTAGAAGGTCTGAAGGACAAAATCGCAATTGCTTTGGGTCATTTCTAACAACTTTCTATTTTCAGAATTTTTTTGCTTTTTTGCTTTTTTGAAAGTGGCATATGGGTTTTGTTCCTCAGGTCATTTCATCTCTACCCATGTTGTCAGAATTTGAAAATCTTGTCTATAAGTATAAAAGCAGGGCTTCGAAATTTTTGCTTTTTCTGAGATTAGGATTTTGTTCTTTAGGTCTTATCAGTCCTACCCATGTCTTCGGATTCGAGAAATTTTGCTTCTGAGTATAAAAAGAAAGGGTTTTCTTTTTTTTGCTTTTTTCCGAGATTAGGGTTTTGATCTCCATGCCAAATTATTACTACCCATGTTCTCAGAATTAAAAAATTGTCTTTTAGGGTAAAAAGCAAAATGCAAACCCTAATTAGGGTTTTGTTCCAGAAGATTGTCCATATGTCAGTGCCCATGTTCTCAGATTTCAAAAATTAGGTCTCCAAGTGCAAAAAGCAAAGTGGAAACCCTAATTAGGGTTTCATTCCAGATAAACTATTGATCAAGTATAAAGGAGATTACACATTGAAAATTTTGCCTAAGTTGAAGAAATGAAAATGGCAAATGATCAGTCAAGTCCACCCAAGAATGTCAAGCATGGACGATATCCAAGCATGATCAAGGTTCGCCAAGGCATAAGGAAGTTGTCCAAGCAAAAATGTCGGGCACTTGGTAAACTCCTACCAAAGGTTAACTAACTCATGGCAGTGGTGAATCAAACTCCTACCAAAGGTTAAGCTCATTCATACACAAGGATGTCTGACAGTCTTCAAGGTCCGCCTCATGATCAAGCAAAATTGTCCAACACATCGTAAACTCCTACCATTGGTTAAATAACTCATGGCAGTAGTAAGTCAAACTCCTACGTGGGGTTAATCAAGCAAAATCGAGTTGAAAATAAACTACGGCATTAAAGTGTGAAGCAAGTTGAGAAGATGATTGTCCAAGTTCGCTCAAGGCACCAAGACATAAAGACATGGCAAGAGTTATGTCAACTCCGCCTTGTCTAAGGCTCATCCAAGTCCGCCTAGAAGCCTTCCAAGTTGGCGTGTACATGTCAAGGAAGCTTCCAAACTCGCCATGTAGACAAAAGCAAAATTGCCAAGTTGGCGATGACATATAGAGCAAGATGGGATTAAAGTATGATGACTTGGCATTCGAGAGAAAAGATGAAAGAAAAAACAAAGTTCGCCTTCTAGAAGAAAGCTAATAAAACAAGTTCACTTGGAGTTGAAGTTAAAACATGATGACATAGCACTCAAGTTCAATTGGCACAAAGGGAAAAGAAAGCACATATTTGGAAACCTTTTAAGCTCACCTTCTAGAAGAAAGAAAATAAAGCTTTCTTAAAGTTCGCTCAAATTAAATAAAATAAACAAGCAAACTTGGACAGGGAATAAAGCAAATAAAGCGTAGAAGCTTCCAAGTTCACCAAAGAAGTATAAAACATGGTTTCACTTCATCAAAATTCGCTCAAAGATAGAGATGGCACAAGTCTAGCAAAGCGAGTAAAGCTTTGAAGAAAAATGGTAAATAACATTCCAAATATGCCCTTTGCACAAATAAAGATAGGGCCAAGAATGTCTAAACTCCACCCTCTAGAAGAAAACATTAAAGCAAAGTTTGCCAAAGACACATGGAGAGGTTGATAAAACAAATAAAGCAAACAAAGCAGTAAAGCATCAGTTCTAGAAGCTTCCAAGTTCGCTGAAGGCAAAAGGGATAAAGCACAAAAACAAAGATGTCTAACTACTGTCCAAGTCCACCATGAACAGCAATCAAAGCAAGCTAGAATATGGCAGACTGAAGGTTCAAAAAAGAAAGAAACCAAATTCGCCAAACAAAAAGCATGGCACATAATCTTTCAAGTCAGCCTATGCCAGATCAAGGAAGGCAATCAAACTCCAAACTACACCCAAGCCATGTCAAAGATTGTCCAAATACTGATAAACTCAGATCTGCAGTTAATGAAGGCGGCATGGGTTATCAAATTCGCACTTAGGGTTGAGTCAGCAGCAAAGATTAAAGCCAAACTTTCCAAAAAGAATATAAAGCAGGCAGCCTCTGAGCACATACGAATTCAACGAGGCACGAAAGTTATAAAGACCAAAGCAAAGTTGGCAAGCATCATGCCAACTCCACCCTATCCTTGGTCAAGCAAACAAGGCACATGGTCTTCCAAGTCCGCCCTTGGAAAAACAAGATAAGTTTGGGAAGAGAATGTCCAAGTTCACCTAAGGTTGGATAATAAAAACATGACACAAGATGATCAAACTCCGCCATGAGGAGAGAAATAAAAGCTTGTCTTGATCACTTCAAGTTTGCCATATAAGCAAAGAAAACACTTCAAATCTGATATGATAAACAAAGCAAGGAGTTTGGAATAACAAAAGGGCTTTCTAAGTTCGCCAAAGATGACTTTCCAAACACCTTCAAACTCCGCCCAAGGAAGAAGGTTATCCAAAATCGCTAAGGAATAAAGCAGATCATATCTTCAAGATTGTCTACAAAGATGAGAGTGATTCAAGTTTGCCAAGAGTAATAGTAACATTAGCAATCAGACCTCAGAATTCTTCAAGACATGTTGAAATGAAGCTAAAGACATGAAATATGTAATGACTGTTCAAAATCCTTCCAAGTCCAATCCAAGACATGAATTGGCGAGCCAAACATAAAGCATGTCCATAATCAAAAAGAATGCTTAAAACCATTCAAACTTTGCCATGACAAAACAAACAAAGTTCAAGTTCACCTAAAGGAAAAGAAATTAAAGCAAATTGAAAGATGACTGTCCAAGAACATTCCAAATCCAAGAGCAAAACCAATTGACATGAAGCATGCCAAGGCATGCAAGGTACAGATTGAAACAAATTTGTTCCAAGACACAAACCCTAAAGCATGACATATCCGCAATCAAGACATAAGACAAAACTAAAAAATTGTCCAAACCCCTGTCCAAACAAATTTAATCAAGCACAAACACAAATTCATTCATCCAGGCATAAATGGAATATGTGAAGATGCCTAACAAAAGATAAAAATTCGCCATACCTAAAAGAAATTTTTCACATGTTACACATGAAATCAGGCCAGCAAGTTGGAAAATAATTCACTGAAATAAATTTTTAATTATTTTCCAAAATTAAGATTATTTTAAATAATTATTTTTCAACACTTCGAAATTCTTTCAAAAAATTCAAGAATTTTGATAGTTCTAGAAGATTCTTTGTTTTTTGGCAAAACTTTCCATTTTGGAAAGATTAAAACAAAAAAATTGTAAAATAATTTAAAAACAAAGAAAAACAAAAAGAACAAAAATAAAACTTCTAAGTTTAAAAATCCTAGAGACCATATATTTTCAACCAACTCATTTTCACAATTCACTACACAGGTTGAGAATTTGGACAGCATTGAAGAGAAGTTTTCTCTCAAAATTTGTGATATTTGAATTTTTGAAGAGAAATTTTTCAAAAAGTGAGAATCTTCTAAGTGTTAGAGGTCAAGAAATTGAGTGTTTTCTCTGATTTTAAGACAGATTTTCAGAGTAGAAGGTAAATTTCAGTCATTCAAAGATTCAATTTGACTGAATTTTCTTACCTTTTTGTCTTATTTTCCTCAATTTTATCAATTTCTTGGCCAAACCCTTCACTTTCAGTCTTCTTTTTTGCAGAAACTTAACCTTTTAACAGGCTGAAAGTAAAATTTTCAGAAAAGAGGATTAAAAAATCAGAATTAAAATGTGAAAATAACATTAAGTTTTCATGTGTTTTTTTAGGTGGATGACCAAGGAAGCACCAATGAATTTCGCCAACAAGGGAGCACAGTTAAAATCCAAGGTCAAATCAAAATGGAGAAACCTCACAAATACAGACCACGGACATGTTGATTTGGAAGAATTTAAGAAAAGAAAGTATGGACATGGTGGACACATTCCTACACCTATTGCTCGCAAGATGATGCAGAATGGAATTGTCTAGGCAGTTGGATTTCCACCAACCAAGGAATGTGTTGAGCTAATAGTTGAATGTGCCTTGCACTATAACGCACAATCAAGAGAGATAATTGCACCAGATGGAAGAGTCCTAGCTAATCTTTTAGAATTATTTATTCAAGAGACATTTGGCATACCAAGCCATAGTAAGGCCACATACAAGACTAAGGAGCAAACCAAGAGGGTCTATGACAATTAGTCTGAACTCGAGGCCGCGAATGTTAACAAGTCTTGGTTAGGGAAGAAAAGACCTCAGGGGAAAGTGCCAAAGCATCTGTTGCATCCTTACTTCAAGGAAGAGTATGGTGATATCATCCTGCTATTGAACAGAATAATGGGCAGTCTTGAAGGTGCACCATTCCACACATGGATGTATTATTTCATGGATAAAATCACTTCAGGAACCAAGTTATTCAATTGGTCCCGCATGATCATGGACAACCTTCATGAACAATTGATGAACTTGGAGAGGACGAAGACATTTTACATGAGTTCTTACATAGTCTATCTACTAGCTGCAACATATAGATATTCAGGACTGATTTGCAAAGGCACAGTTGGAGGTGGTGAGAATGAATTCCAGTCATATGATTGTTATCCTCAGCTATATCACAAGAACATTGCAAGGAGGCACTCAAAAAAGACTTTCTCCTGAATCAAAAAGTCTAATCAGCAAGTACAGATCCTAGTTTATCCAGTCTCCAAAGTTCACTTACATCAGAATCCAAGGTTTCACTGGCTGTCCTTACCAATTGCCAATCTATCCAACCAACAAGATGGTCCTGTTGAAATTTCTAAGACAATTAGAATCATATCAAAGCTTCAAGAGAATAAGACAGAAGGCTGCTATCTCTTTTCCACTCTTTATTGGAAACATGCTAGAATCTTGTCCTTCAGCACAAGCAGCTGAAACAGCTAGATTGGAAATGCAATGGTACTCTTTTAACTTTTACCAATACAGGGCAAACTTTGATCCTTGCGGCAATATTGAGTCAGTGAATGGAGAAAGATTTAGACATAGGGTGGATATAGAAGACTATTGGGCAGATGTTGCTGACAAGTATGCTGTCAGGAAAAGGATGTGGTCTAGGTTGCCAATTTGTTTAATCAGGATCACTAAACTTTTCCCTGGGCTAGATCAAGTGGAAGAAAGTGAAGAGTGAACTCAGCCACGCTTTGATGGGGATGCGCCTCTCCCTCCTAACAAATGATCAGAACCTAAATATGCTGACTTAGCTACCTTGATGTGGCCAGTAGAAAATTATTCCCATTGGTGGGTTCATCAACAAATTCAAAGGCTGAGAAGAAGAAATATAAACTTGACATATGATTTTATGGGAGAAGCAGAAGAATGTTCCTCAAATGCAGAAGCTTCTCAAGGTGCCAAACAAATTAGCAAAACAAAAAGAAGTGGGAAGTTCTTCGAAAACCAAAGGAAAGGCAATTGTGACTGAAGGACCTGTTCAAAAGAAATAAAGTGTGGAACCATCTCGTTCTGCTGCATCTGCAAACATAGATATATTGGCCATTGATCAGTCGTTGGCAGAAATGGAAATTCCTTCCCCAGTCCATGAGGAGAATGTAGAATCAGTCCATCAAGAACATGAACAACCACCATCTCCTACTGACACATAAATCCTAGAATCAGAAAATGAAATGGATGTTGAAGAAGGAGAGTTTCAAGAGGGAATGATTTCCGCTCTCCAGGGTATTGCACGTATAGAAAGCAACCAAGAAGTAGAAGGCATTGAGCAACCCACTGTTCCTGATTGGCTGAGGGAGAGATTGAAAATAAAAAACACAAGTAGAAGAAGAACAAAAAGAAGATGGCATGACTGATTTCTTGGCCAGATTAGAGCAAACTATAGTAAAGAAGTCAGCCAGAAGGTTTTCCACCATCCAGATAGATGAAACGGGATGCAGGACAGTACAAATTGCAGTGCCAAAGGTAGACAAGGCAAAGGGAGATATTGGTCCCCATGAGTATGAGATTACCACCTACAACTTGAGATCAAGCACGAAGACCCAAGTAAAAGAAGACCTAGACAATTCAGTCGCTTCCATGAAGGCAAGACTGGATAGGGAAGTAGGAAAAAAGAATTAGTACAAGAGGGAAGTTGAGCGCCTAAGAGATTATATTCAACATTTGACTACTAAGCCACTTGATCAAGCAAATCCAGAAGCTCTCCCACTCTTGAATTCACAACAAGTAGTCAAAGATTCTGAGGAAGAAGTAGTGACAGCCAGAGAGACCAAAGATTGGATGGAAAGTACAAGAAAAGAAGAAGCTACGTTTATGGAAGGAATATCATCACCATATGAACAAACCTCTTCTTTACTTTCCAGGATTGTGAACATGGCAGAAGTGTGGGCTGACTTAGATAGAATTATCCCATGCCTTAGAGAGCTGAAAGGAATCCCAGCACAAGAGTTGGTGATGGAAAAATAATTGAAGCAGGGGTTGCCTATGACTTCAATAGTTAGCACTGGATGCTGGTTGCACAAAATGAAGTCTTGGAAAAGGTATAGGTTGATGCTGATAGAATGGAAGAACAGATAAAGGCAATTCAGGACAAGATTTTCCTTATAGTTGCAGAGATACTTGGGAAAGAAATTATCCGAGAAAGGGATATGCAGTTGGAGAATCTAAAGGTCAGAACACAAGACATCTTCTTTGCCATCACAGGACCAGTTTTGAAGAGCAATTTGGCTAAGGTAGCGAACCTCCTATCCATCAAAGATGTTTTTCAGAAACAGGAATTAGATTGGGAAATCACTTTTGCTCTAAGTGCAGATGACTTGGAAGGATTAGAATTTAGGATCAACATGTTGCCACATGTCACAATGGAGGAAGTTGACCAAATTGTGTCCAGATTCATCGAATATCAGAAGAAGGGGGTGCAATCCTAAAAGATAGCATCTTGTGCCACTTGTCTCATTTGCAATTCATCTTGGATCTTATTTTGGGAAACTCTAATTAGGGTTAGGTTGTCTTGATCTTGACCATTGATCTTAGATCGATCTCGGCCATTCATTTGTTTTCAAAAACTCTATATAAACTCATTCTCTCATTTCATTTCAGTGTGCAGAGATTTATGAAATTGTTGCTTAGAGCTATTTGAGTAATAAAAGTTCATTATCAGTATTGTCTTGAAATCTTTTTATTGCTAAATGGTTGCATGGTTGCATATTCCCTTCAACACTTAGATTGAATTTGCTTAAGTTATTTGCTTTGAAGTTATTAGGTGACTGATAGTATAGATTGGTGAGAATTTGCTCATACTTTCTTTGGATGGATGATTTCCATTCAATGTGTAAAATTAACCTGAGCTTTTAATGTGGATGTTTAACTTCTACGTGGAATAATATTGGTCAATTGTTGGTACTATTCCTAAGTATGAAAATCATAAGCACAATCCTAGAAGATTCCACATACTTTGCGTAGTTGTCCCAAGTGTGGCGAAACAGAGTATTGTTATTAGTTTCACCTAGTTTACACCGTCTCTTGAGTTCCTAGAATTAGTTAGAATTCCTAAACCCTATCCTCTTTTATCCTTTTTGAAGTCCTAATCCAATAAATCCAAAACCATAGAGCATAAATTGTTAAATCTGCCTAAGTACAGCTTAAATGACATGAGTTGACAACATAAGTCCCCCTTGAGATTTTCAGCATACACTACCCAAGAAGCTATCCCACTAAAGTTGTGCGTTCGCACATATAGACCTTGGAATCGCCATATGATCTTCTCGCAATCTTAGCATAAGCGGTGGTTTTTCAGGAGAGGATAGAATATCCTTGGGGTATTTTATTCTAATGTTTGGTAGATGATAAAACAGACACCAATACCTCGTAATTGTTTTGTTCCTCTTCTTCACGTTCTACTTATTTATACAGAAAGTTAGGTCAGAAAAGCTTAGATGCAAAACCAATAGTTGTTTTGTTACTTGTAGCAGCAGAACTTCCTTCACCTGTAGGGATTTGGGAAGGACTTAAAACATTTAAATTCTGCATTTTTTGTAACAACTGAGCCATAAAGTTCTTATTTATTGTTGGCCCTAACTAATACTAATGATAGCATTATACTAAATATCAATCTTTTCTTTATCGCTTAAAACCTCATTACTTTTATCCTACATTTCTATTTCTTCAATTTCATCACTTTGATCTTACAATTTTCTCTACTCTCTAGTTAAATCTTATTTCTTTATCACTAAGTTGCATTAAAATGTGTTAATTCTAACCCTACAAGCTGGCAAGATCAATGTCTGATACCAATATAATGACCCTTTCAAATATTTTTAAGAATTTTTTTATTTTTATGTGGATATTTGCACTGTTGAAATATTGACAAAATACTGAATAGCAACGCACAATGCTAGATTTGCAACTCTCTAAGCCAAACAAAAACCTTTATTTTAATAACTGAAAACCATATATATTGATTAAAAAATAATTTTTTAGTATGCATAATATGTAAATACTATTAGAACCAAATGATGTTGGAATCCACTTACAAGATTATGGATGAAACTCAATCTTGAGTTTGGTCGTATGACCACTCAAGAGGATAGTAAAACAACAATAAACAAGCTCCAAAATATGGTGTGAATTTTTCCTCAAATACTGTGTCAACTTAAATATAGTACGGCAGCAGTATATTCATAGGACTTCAACCTTTTAAGAAGTTGTGGCCCTTTTTCAGATTGTATGGCAACCAATGGAAGTATAATCTCAATAGCCCACAACTTGTGTGAAAATCAACAATAAAAGGTGCAGCTGGTACCAACAATAACATGACTGGAATAATGAACTACTCTGGCTAGCAAGGGTATGGCCAACACAACAATATTAAAAGATTTACCCAAGGACCAATAAAATATGATATTTTGATAGTTTAATATTTTGAATTATTTACTGGTTTCTTGTGATACTACATCTATGTCCAAGTTAATGAAAGTAGATTTTTAGTTTGGACTGGCATCTTTTATGTTACAGTATTAAATGGAATCAATGCACACACTATAAGGGCCAGATGATTAAAATACAAAGCGCTCACCCTCTATTCAAAACTGATTAAAGCAAAACCTGGCATATCCTACCAAAAATGCCAGGCAATAAAACAGTACCAAGGAAACGACCAAAAATATTCATCAATGTTATCCTTCTTCGCAAAACAACTTTTTGCTAGCTTCTTCACTAACACATTCTTTGGAGTCCCTTAGTACCAAAATTTGTTTGGGGAAAAAATCGGCAAACCAAAAGTATAAGATTTTTTGAAAAAATCGGAAAAAAATCGGCAAAACATCGGAAAAAAATCAGATTTAAAAAAACCATAAAAAATTGTAGAAAAAGAGACACTTTTTTTTTAAAAAAACTTAAGGGTATTTCCATGGCATAGAGATATAAAGAGCAACTAAAATAGAGTTTAACCCATGAATTGTAGAAAATTATTTTTTGTTGTTTATATTCATATTGCTGATTACATAGGCAAATATTCAGTTAACTTTTTAAGAGGGCACTCACCAAATGGCAAATACACCAAATAGTTGTCTAAGTCTGAGATCAAAAATTAGCTAAGTCTATGAAGTAACTGAGATCAAAAGTTAACAGACAAATAGTAAAAGTGGAAGCCATTTTGAAGTGATCCAAGAATTTTATTGTGATTGAGGCAAGGAGTTTTGTAGGGTTAATTCAATATTTTAGAAAGCTTATCAAATCATATTCCACAATTGTGATGCTTTATATCATAGCAACAAAAACTGTTTGGCGAAAAACTCGGCAAACCAAAAGTATAAGATTATTTGAAAAAATGGGTAAAAAATTGGATTTTAAAAAATCGTAAAAAATTGTAGAAAAATAGACACAAACTACTTTTTTATTAAAACTTAAAGGGAATTCCATAGCATAGAGATATAGAGAATAAATAAAATGGATTTTAACACATGAAATGTAGAAAATAGATTTTTGTTGTTTATATTCATATTGCTGATTACATAGGCAAATATTCATTTAACATTTTAAAAAGGCAGTCATCAAATCCACCAAATAGTTGTCTAAGTCTGAGATCAAAAATTAGATAAGTCTATGAAGTAGCTGAGATCAAAATTTATCAGATGGAGATCCAGCTACTGTTAGGAATTTCATAGAAGTGGAAGCCATTTTGAAGTGATCCAAGTCTTTCATTGTGATTGAGGAAAGGAGTTTTCTAGGGGTATTTCAATATTTGAGGAGGTTTATCAAATCATATTCCACAGTCGCAATGCTTTATATTCCTTGATGGCAATTGGTAAGCCTTTTATATGGGGTAGAATTCAATAAAAGGCATTTGTTTAGCTGAAGTAAAAGATTAGCAAGCCACTGGTTTTGGCAATAGCTAGCTTGCAACTACTATTTTAGGTAGAGACAAATTTTAATGATTGTGGCTAGAGGCTCTTTTATTACAACTATGTAAACTTGTTTGTTGTCATTCAAATTTATTTCGTGGAGCACTTTGGATATATTGCTCACATAATGAAATGTATGTCTTTGTTTGAGCAAAAATTAACTATATCAATTATAAATTATAAATCATATATATATATATATGTGTGTGTGTGTGTGTGTCTTCGGACGTTTAGTGTTGTGGTAGAAACACTCCATTGGTGAGGCAGCCACCAATGTTCAAACCCTTGTTGGACCATTGAATTTGCGAGCTTTCTGAGTTTGTTGGATCGTTAAGCTCGTGGGTTTGAACAAGTGAAGTGTGGGGAATAATGAACCCCCCAAAAAATGGACAAAATAACAAACTTTTTCAACGTTGATTCCACATTGACTTTGATTCCATCTCAGATCAACCCTATTTCTAAGCAATTCAGTAATTTCACGAGTTTTTCTAGGGTTTTGCAAGTTTTTACAATGATTTTTTTCACTTTTTTTGCCATTTTTGGAGTTTTTTAACATGATTTTAACGTGATTTAAATGCAAAAAATCATTGAAAATTGGGTCAACGATTTTTTTATTAATCGGGATTTTTTCGGGGAATAAATCGGCTGGCTCCAAGATTCAAGATTTATCGGGTATAATAGTGATTTTTTGCAGATAATTTGGACAGCCCAAGGAGACTTGACAATGCAGATCCCGTACTTGAGTGGGGCAGTGTTGTGACCATTTCACACATCGCCCCATCGCAAATGGGGACCCCCTCTTTTTGCTTGTTTTTCGCTCGTTTTCGCTTTCGTTCTTAGGGTTTTGTTAGTCAGTTAGTTGTCTGGATTTAGGGCCAAGCCTTAGGGTTTTAAATTTTGCCTTTTCAAGCCGAAATCCAGTCATTTTTGAGAGCTTTGAGCTTCTTTTCTAGAATGCAAATTTTGAATGCAATGATTTCGCCAAAATGGTCTAATTTTCAATTGGAATGTTCATGCAGAGCTTAAATTTGTCTAAGTGTTGACCGTCAATGTGAATTTTTTTGTCTGATTGAATATTTTGACCAAATTTTGACTTTTTTGAATTTTGATCCTGGGCATCGGAATTGATTTGTTTTCGCCTCGTGAAGTGTTAAAATGTGAAAAATCTTGTTATTTTGGCCTGTAGGAGCAAAATCGCTCCTGTCCCTCAGTGAAGGACGGGAGCTCAATTTCAAATATCTCATCATCCTTGCAAAGTCCAGACAAATTTTACGTTTGAAGTGATGGAGAACGGCGAGATCTTTCCATTGAATATAAATTGAAGATTTTCATGAGCACAGAAATGCCTCCAGGAGGAAAATCGCTCCTGTCCCTCGGTGAAGGACCAGAGCTACAATTCAAATTTCGCCTTGTCCTTGCAAGATTTCGAAAACTTAATGATTTGAGGACGTCCAAGGGCAGATACTTTGCCAAATGAATATAATTTGAGATGCAAAAACAAAGGAGAATGACCTATATTGACCAAATCGCTCCTGTCCCTCTCCAAGGGACCAGGGCGAAGGACCTTGTAGCTCTCGTCCCTCTCCCAGGGACCAGAGCGATTTCCTTCATTTTGCAAAATCCAGACAAGGGTTAAGGCAAGTTTACGTTCAAAAGCAAAGGAGAGCATGAGATAAACACATTGAATATAAATTGAAGATTTTTGGGACGTCCATACCAGTGTTAAATGCCTAGTTCGCTCCTGTCCCTCAGGAAGGGACCAGAGCGATTTTTGATATAATTGCTTTTCTTGCAAAGTTACAAATGATGTCAAGGCATGGACGAATAGAGTGAAGAAGGACGAGTCCGTTGAATATAAACTTGGAACCTGGCAAAGTGAGGTAGTGGCCACAGGGGAAGGATCGCTCCTGTCCCTCTCCAAGGGACCAGGGCGATGATGATGATAATACTCTCTACGCAAGTTCAAGGTCGTTCCTCCAAGGTTCAAGGCCGATCCAAGTCAAGACGAAGGGTGGCGAAGACATTTTAGAGCATTTCCATCAAGCGCAAGGTTGTAAAGGTCATCACATGGAAGGAATGTGCACTCTAAGACCCATATCGCTCCTGTCCCTCTCCAAGGGACCAGAGCGATATTTCCATTAAAGCATCGATTTCAAAAGACAAGCAAGTGTTAAGTTACCAAGAGGACTTAAAGGATGTCATTTCACGCAATGAAGATAATTGCAAGTTGGTAAAAACAAGAACAAGCTCACAATGATGAACTTCGCTCCTGTCCCTCAGGAAGGGACCAGGGCGATGTTGGATGTATTGATCAATTCATGCAAAATTTACGTAAGGACAATATGTTGCAATGTTCTGGAGGGTCCATGGTATGACAACAAGATGATAAACAAGAGTTTTGAACGTGAAATGATCATCATTTTGAGCATGGAGACTTGATCGCTCCTGTCCCTCTCCAAGGGACCAGGGCGATTTGCTTTGGATTCCCCGTTTTGCTTCAAGTTTAAGCTAAGTTAAAGATTCACAAGGTTATGCAAGGTCCATGGCATCGTTTGAAGATAATTTGCAAGGGTTTGAACGTCTAAACATCGCCAAATAGCGTAAAAGCCCCATATCGCTCCTGTCCTTTGGACAAGGACCAAGGCGATACTATCAAAACACTCGCGTTCCTTCAAAGATCAAGGCGAAGCAAGGTTAGGAAGTGTAAGGGACGATGTTTGAAGGACATTGCAAAGGAGATCGAAGTTTAAAAGTCGCCAAGATCAAGGAGAAATAATGGATCGCTCCTGTCCCTCTCCAAGGGACAAGGGCGATGGTCCCTTTAATACGTCCAAACACATAATGAAGACAAATGGAATAAAGCGCAAAGGACACAAGCAATGATATTATTCGCCTTACAATGGAGGTACGAAGGTCAAAGATACAAGATGAACATAAAGACATGGAGATCGCTCCTGTCCCTCTCCAAGGGACAAGGGCGATGTTAGACAAAACACATGATATTCTTTGAAAATCACGTTAAGACAAGGACGCACAAGGTTTTAAATGGCATTTGGAAGATGATACAAGGAGAGGATCGTACCAAAATGGAGAATTTCAAGCAAAAACCTTAGGATCGCTCCTGTCCCTCTCCAAGGGACCAGGGCGATAATGGTCATAAGATGCATTTGCTCGCACAAGTAAGAAATTCAAATTCGAAGGACCACCAGATGATCGATTTGGAACGTGGAAATGAAGGAGTTGAACGTTGAAAACACAAGAATCAAGACCAAGATCATGGATCGCTCCTGTCCCTCTCCAAGGGACCAGGGCGATGAGGTACGTCCCTTTCATTTTCATATTTTTGGCGCCAAATAAACATTTCAAATTTTCCTTAAAATGCTAAGTTCGATAAAATTGAAAATCCATTTAAACTAGCATTTAATGTGGCGTTAAACATTTATTAATTATTTTGCCTTTATTAAAATCGAAATTTGCAAATTAAAAAACGCAAGGCATTAATAGTTAATTAATTAATAAAAAATCGAATTGGAGCGCTCATATATGGAGGTCGGCCTTGTTATTTAATTAAAAATCATTTAAAAATCATTTGAAATTATTATATTTTACCAAGTCGGCCTTAGTAAATGGAGAGATGCAAGCGCTATATATAGGGGGGTGAAAACTATTATTTTCACATCATTATTTTATCCTTCCTTCATGCGAATTGAAAGAGGCGAATATAGTGCGAATATTATCCAAGGTGGCGTAGACACTTCAAAGGTGGTGCGAGTTTCATTCATCCAAGGGTGGCGCGCTTAGTGCGATTTCATTCCAAAAGTGGTGCGAAGCGTGCTTGAAGTGTGGAGTGCGAATTGCGTTGAAGACCAAAGTTGGTGCGAATTTGAAGACCACGCCTAAGGCGAATTTGCTAAAGACTTGGAGATTTATTTGTGCGAACTTGAAGATCCATTTGAGACCACGTCCAAGGCGATAATTGAAGATCACGTTCTATCCAGAGGTGGCGAAGTCAATTTTGAGGAGATCATATTGAAGATTATCTTATACCTCAATTTTGCCTAGGCAAATTTTGTTTTTGCATTCTAGAGTTAGCTCTCTATCGAGGTATGGCGATTTAATTGTTATTGCTTTATTCATTCATCGTCATATTTCAAATTTTGAAATTTTGATCCTTGAATTTCTCTTAGCTCAATCGTGGTATTTTAGGAAATGATAACTCTATAGACTTATCATGAGGTTTCCTAAAATTTATCTCTCTTATTTACGTTATTTATTGCAAAATCTATTTCTTATAATGAAATGTTGTGTAGGTATGGCGACCCCAAAGGCGGGAGCATCCACCAGTCGCTCGGCTCTCATGAAAGAAGATCAGAAGACCGAAGAAGTGGAGACCAAGATCGTGTCCAAGTGGAGCAACATTGGAGATACCAACTTGGGGAACTTTAGCACGAAGAAGTTCCGAGAGGTCCCTTACATCGGCAAGCCATCACCTGTCGCCCGGAGAATAATAGAGAGTGGCATCATTAAGGTGGCCGGTTTTCCTCTAGCCATTCAGTGCCACGAGTTGATGATCGAGTGTGCCCGTCATTACAATCCGCAGTCCAGGACAATTGTGTCCAATGAGGGAAACACTTTGGCGTACCTTTCAGAGGAAGCCATAAGTGAAGCCTTCCATCTTCCAGAGCACAGGGACATGATATACAAGAGCATTGAAGGAGCCAGATCAGTGTACGATGATGATCCAGATGCTTGCCTAAGCATAATCAATAAGAACTGGCTACTTAAGAGTCGTCCCCGTCTGAGCAAAGTACCGAACACACCACACAGGATTGATTTCCAGGAGGAGTACAGAGATTTGATTACCATGCTCAATAGAGTTACAGGAGCACCTCATGCCTTCTATTTTGAGAAATGGATGTTTTACTTCATCCAGGTGATTGTTCAAGGAAAGGGTACCATACATTGGGCTAGGATAATTAGCCATTGCTTGGACGTACAGTTGAGAAGACTCAGGGCAACTAAGTCCTTCCACATGAGTTCATACGTCATCTATGCCTTAATCAGGAGCGTTGAGTACGCAGGACTACCTCACAGAGGAGTGATTGGAAGAGGACCCGGCGAGGTCAGAGTTTGTGAATCCTATACCTACTTGCATCATCCACCAGGGAAGAACTACAAGTTAATCAATGATACTTTCACGATGAACATCACAAGGACGTTGCAAGGAGGGATTCACAACAGATTATCTCAGGATGCCCAGGAATTCATCAAAAGGTACGGTGCTTGGTTCATTCAGTTTCCCAAGTTCACTTACATTAGAGTGTATGGATGTCCTTTACCTCCATACATGTTGCCGAGGTACCCGACAGACAGAATTGTGTTACTTGAAGTAACAAGGCAGTTGGCAGCATATGTGAAGGCATTCAGACACAGACATCAGAATGGAGTTCAGGTACCTATTATTTTGGGTAATTCAGTTGAGGTATGTCCTAATGTCTTAGCCATGGATGACGCAGAGAAGGAGTTAGCCTTGTATCCTTTTTCATCTTTTGCTTGGAGGAATAGTTTTGATCCACATGGACATTTAGAGGAGACGGTCGGTAGAAGATTTAGACATGAGTACCAAATTGAAGATTTTATGATGAATCTCCTAGATGATCTCGAAGTGAAACGAAAGATACATTCTAGATTGCCTTTGGATTTCATCAGGAAATGTAAGATTTACAGAGTAGCCGACCAAGCTCAGGACAACGGCAGGCACATCCAATCTTCATATGATAGAGAAAGCAAAACAATAAGTTTGAATTGGAATGAGCCCGAGGCCGTGGATTTAGATGATTTGATGGCACCAGTCTTGTCTTGTACTCGCAGATGGGTAGACGTTCAGCATCAGAAGTTGAGAGAACAGGGCATAGCCATGTCTTTTACTTTGGAAGAAAAGCCAGCCGAAGGTGGAGCCAGTGTTAGTGAAGGCAATCCTAATCCTAGGAATTCAGGTGAAGGTAACCTTCGATGTGCCAGTGAGGGCAATCTCCATTCGAGAGGTTCGAAGAGAAAGGAAAGATCAGAAAAGAAAGAGCCTTCCAAGAAAAAGCAAGGTGCCAACAAAGATCAAACACCAGGTACTTCTTCCAGGCCAGAGGATAGAACAGTTCGAGTGGAAGAGTCCATGGAATCGATGGTACAGAATGACAGACAGGAGGAAGGACAGGCACAGCATGTTTCATCCGATGGATCTCTCCAAGACTATGATTTAGATAATGATAATGAAGTAACATCTCCTCCCAGACAAGAAGAAATAGTACATAAAGAGATTCAAGTTCAAGAGACAAGATCAAATATCCCAGATTGGTTGAAGGAAAGATTGACTAAGGTGATCGTAATTGAGGACGAGGACAGTGCAATCGATTTAGAGAGCCTCGTAGGACGTTCACATATGACAACAGAGAAGAAGAAGGCTACAAAGATGTCCAAGATGATTCGAGATGAGACTGGATCTAGAAAACTGCAGATAGCTACACCGGCAGCAGACAAATATGAGGGTGAGATCCTAGCAGAGGACTATCATATACAGACTATTGAGTTAGGACCATCCACAGCAGAGCAGACTTTAGATGATGCCACCGACACATTTGAGGCATTGAAGGACAAGCTTAGAGAAGAAGTGGAAAAGAATAGAAAGCTTGAGAGAGAGGTCGGTGCATGGAGGACATATTTCAGTCACATCAATGAACCTTTGGGACGTCAGGATCCAGTCAGATCACCATTGCAGGCATTGCCCCTTCAATCAATCAATGAAGCAGAAAGATTCAGGAACCTGGTCCAGCGTACATGTAGTTGGATGGATAGATCTCACACGGTGGCCATTGAGTTTGTTACAAGGATGTCGAAGATCACCCATCAGGCTATCCAAGTTCTTGAGATTATTCACAGATTGACGGCAACAGTAGCTGCATTTGCCCATACCAAGGACGTTGTCATCCCTGTCTTGAAAGTTATAAGACACACATCCAGAAGAATTTTAGCACAAGAGAGGATCTTAGAAGGTGATTCTCACAGTTTGTTTCAGTGGTCAACCTTACTCCATATAAAGAGTGTTCTCTTTGAGGACATCAGTGTTAGATGTGGTCAAGTTGAGGAGGTGATCAATCCGATCCAGGACAGAGTATTTGAGGTACTTCGTACCATTCTTGGCAGAAGGATCGAGGTCGAGACAGATGTGGATTTACAAGAATTTGAGGATAGAATCAAGATCATCTTTCGCAAGGACGCAGATGTTACAGATGAGCAGTATGATCAGATGTATGCCACCATGCTCCTGATTGATAGAACAAAGGAACTTGAACCTACTTGGGACACAGCTCTTCTAGATGCATTTGATCAGGTTATCCACTTAGAAGAGAGTATCAAGAATCTTCCCGAGATTCCAAGCACAGAAATCGAAGGAATCGTGACAAAATTCATTGCATATGCTAAAAAAGAGAATTGGAAAGGGAATAAGATTCTAGATGAAAGGTTGTTACAGATGACATGACGTCTTATTTCTCATTGGTTGATACCTCCTAGATTTTTGTGCCAAATTTAATATTTGGCTATGTATTTAATGTTGTTCAGTAAAAAGGAGGTCATTTGTAACAAACCCTAATTAGGGTTTAGGTGTCATGATCTTGTCCATTGATTTACTTTCAATCTGGACCCTTCATTGTAACTGGGGATGCTATTTATACCCCCATTTTCCATTTCATTAAGAGAGAGTTAATAGTGAAGAAGTGTGAGAGATAATAGTTAGAGTTAGAAGCAAATTTTATTTTGTAGCAAGATTGAGTCTTGAAGAGAGAAATTCAAGCAATTGTTGTACATGATGACTTGGAAATCAATAAAATATTGAAGTTATGGTGTTTTGTTGCAAATTTCTTGAGTTATCTTCATGGTTGTTGGATGTACTTGAATCACGCTCAATCAAAGTAGTTTGTTAATTTGAAAGGCTAAGTGTGAGATTTGATATTTGGTAGGATTCGCTATCCAAACCACTAGCTTCTTGCTGATTGTAGGAACGCCTTGCGTGGTCGACTGGAAAACATTTTGAGTCCTTAACCTTCAAGCATTTTCGCATCTAGGATATGTACCTTCGTAGTAGTGTCCTTGGTCTTTGATGCATTGAACCATTATTACCCTAGAAGATCGCACTAATTTCAATTGAGTTGTTACCTTATGGCAAAATTGAAGTTAGTTGAGTCTTGCCAGATCTCATTCATGCTAAGTCATTCATAGGGTTAGGCTAGATTAGACTTCCTTAAACCCTGTCCTTTTTCCATTTTTTGAAAGTTCCTTTTTAGTTTAGTAAAATCTTCGAGCTTTTGAATCCATAAGACGCCTTGAAGGAAACAGCAAATCACATCATACCACTAAAAAGCTTGTCCACACATGGAGACCCCACTAAAAGAACCTTGGAGTCCATCTAACTGATCCTTTTTGCAGATCTTCAGCAGTTAGAGACTATTTTCTCAAGAGAGGATAAGATGCCTGTCCGTATTTTATTCTGTGTATTACGACTGTGTACAAAATACACATCAACAGGCAGGCACATGTTTGAATTTTGAGGGGTCCAGGTAGGCATGGCTCGTAGTCTATATACAGCCAGGTTAAGGGGATGGTCTTATATGCTGCACAAACTACCTTGAAGTCTTAGCGCAGTTAAGTGCAACAGGCACTAGGCATCATGGACCTGAAAAGGACCTTACCTTTCCTAAAAGTATAAAGAAAACATTATTGATTCTATAACTTCCTAGCACTGGTTGAAGCCCATTGTGATTTATGGATCATTCAATCAGAAAGTCTGAAACAATTTCCAAATGTCAATTCATAAACAGAGGCTAAAGAGAATTTCCCAAACCAGCCACAATTTGTTACTTACAAGCTATCATAATCTGCTACCAATTGCAATCGTGACAACCCTATCATAGTAGAACTGAAAATTTTATGTGCTTCATACCTTCTTGTGTAGCATGTATCCATGGGTAGCAACTAGCTAGAAATGCCTTCATTTTCTTTACAATCTGATTGGAACGAGTAGTGTCTTGTTCTTGCAGTTCAGATATTGTGCTAGTATCTTCAACATTGTCAGAGAAGGAATCTCCTTCAAACATATTAGAATCCCCCCTTCCCCATAATGCTGCTTGAAGCATTGCCCCTCTTTGAGCTTTATATAGAGATTCTAACTTGGACTTGAAATAAGGCAAAGCAACCTGTAGCAGAAGATCAAAACATTCGAACTTAGAGCTAAAACAAATAAAGGAATGGAGACAAAAACAGGTGAAAATTCTTAGAGACTGTCTGTAGGATGGTTCATACTGCAAAACAACAATAATTGCATGCACATATATAGAAAAGAAACAAAAATATAAATATAATTGGCATTAGTTCTTCAAAAATAATATGTATGCAGTGGATCACTCTCTGTCTTGCATGGGTCACTGAGATTCATGGGGAGCCAAACCCACTCTCCTTAATCACAAACTAATAAAAACATTTGTCTCACATCCTTTCAAGTTTTTAATATCCCATGAAGCTCGATAGTTTTAAATTTACTGTATGTGATTTAAATATATAATGCAAGAGATTTTCAACAATCATAACAAGCCTCCAATAACTTCAGATGAATTAAATGATTGCAGTGTAGAAAGCAAGTTTTTGAATGATTATAACAGGTCCATGTTTAATGAAAAAATAGATATGACATTTAAACAGAATTCAAATATTTTTAATACAATTTTACATATTCATTGATCCCATTTGCTATTCAATCCATATGATTCTATTTGTGAATTCCAAAGAATTTTATTTGTTGTCTTCATATTCAACTAATTTTGAAGTTTTTCAATTAAATTCTCCAAATGTTGGAACTTAACTTTTGTTAAAAGAATTTGATAAACATTTCACAAATACATTTCTAGTGGCTGTTAATCAGAGCACTGGGAGGGAGAAAAGAGTAACTGCACCCATACAAAACTAAAAAGACAAAGCTTCAAATTAATACATCATAGTACCAACTTTATATTATGCAAATTACTATCGCAATTTATCCACAAAATTCTGCATATGACTGCTGAAAATCAATTTTCTGCTGCAAACTTCCAAAATACCATTAGAACCCAAAAAGGACCAGGAGTTGTAGATGCACAGTGTCCATTTGGATAAGGGTGACTACTCATGGATATCTTGCTTCCACTATATCAAGACAATATTTAACCCATAGGACCCACAGACACACCTCCAAGTCCAGACACAGAATTTCCTCCAATTGCAAACAAATCTTGGTTATGCGAGTTTGAAGGGGCTGCCTAGACTGAGCACTTAATATGGGAGCATCCCTCGCTATCATTTTAGCTTCCCCCCTAGCATTATATCAATTTAGAGGAATTGTAATATCCCACTAATTTTTTTTTTTGTTTTTTAGGCCAATAACAATTCATCCACAACAAATAACCCATTGAGGTTAGAGGAATAAACCAAACAACTGAAAGGGAACCCTTCCACCTTTTGTTCACCGAGAGCCCAGACTGGGAGGGTGAGAGCATACAGTGTTCCAGGGATCGTCAGCAACAATAATCAAACTGAAAATTACAATGCATGGGCGGCAAGCCAGCCCCTTCTGCTTATCCAGCAAGATAGAAACCAAACTCTTGGCGGTAAACCGACCAAGGGAAAATCACAAGGAATTGAAGTACAATCACTCTACCGCGTATTTTAGCGGGAGGACATTACATTAAACAATCACTCTACCGCATATTTCAGCGGGAGGACATTACATTAAACAATCACTCTACCACATATTTCAGCAGGAGGACCATAGCATTGAACTTATCACTCGACCACTTATTCAGTGGGAGGACTGATTACAAAACTGAATTACAAAACTTAGAAGGCGGCAAGCCAGCCTCTTCCACTTATGCAGTGGGAATTACAAATGAAAGCAGAAAGAAGGGATGATCAGTACTACTGAAACAACCTTACAATATAGAGATGAGATGAGAAGATTAATTGCAGATTTCTACAACATGACTGTAATTTTCTGTTACACTGATCTGCAGGCTGAAAGTACAGTTTCAGCAGCCTATGGAAACATCAAAAATCTCATAACTCATTCATTTTTAACCTGAATCACATGAAATCAGTCCCAATCCCCCAATATAACTCTAACGATAACATCCCAACCCAATTACCATTCAAACAAACCAATATTCATTTGGCACGCATCCCAAAGCAATTGCAAAAACCAACGCCATACCCTGGAAGTTCGATTTTGTTTAATAAAATCATTGCTCAATCAAAATAGCTAGAAACTCACACATTGTATCGCCATGGCATGGAAGGAAGAATGAGCCGGTACCCAGATGAATGGAGTCGCCTGGTTGAGAGGTATGAGCAAATTTCACTTTCAGCAGTCCCATGACTAGCAACCAAAAACAATCAAATCCAACATCAATCACTCCATAATCTGCAACTCATTAACCAATCTGCAATGGGAACACAAGGGCACAACTAGGTACTATATTGCAAGCACGAAACTGAGACTCAGCTAGGAAGCCAACTTTGAAGCTCAGATTTTCAGTAGCCAAACCGGTAGCATAACGATGCAATTTTCAGAGATACCAAAATGAGAGCCCAAGTCACTTATTTATAACTTTTTGCCAACCAAATTCACGTTCAAATGCACTCCAAATACGCCCAAACCAAATGCCATTCCATTTCATTCACATTTAGCATTGCATTTCATTTCATTTCCTTGCACAAGTTCGCCCTTTTTAATAAATATAAGTGTCATAAAATAAAGTGTAAAGTGGGCGCCCAACTATGACTTCCAAATAAAAAATATTACTAAGGCAATATACTTAGAAAATCGCCCATTTGCCTTGAGTTATAATTTACTTATTAACACCATGACGACCCCCTTGAAGTCATATGCAAATTTCGCCCAAATAGACTTAGGATAAAATTAATATTTTCTCCCTTCCTAAGTCGTCCATCCATAAAATAATCAAATATTAATACCTCATGCCTAAGGTATTAATATATTAAAATACCTTCTCAAATATTGATTATTGCCAAATTGAGCCGGAGACTTAAGTGCTGGAAATCACCAAAACTGAACTGAGTTGGAGCTCTGAACTGAACTGCCAAAAATAGTCATCTGAGCTGAGCTGCAGAATCCTTGCCAAGAATAGCACCAAAAAATGCTGGAAGACCAACTGCTCAAACTGACCTGCCGAAAATAGCCATCTGAACAGGCCAGCTGACATCCTACTAAAAATAGTACTTACTAAAAATAGCATACTGCTAAAAATAGTAAGTGTTTCCAAAGTGATTTTAACCACATTCTGAGCAACCGTCGCACTTACTAAAAATAGCAAGTCAGGAAAAAGTCACCCGATGCAGATGCATGTCGAACCATGTTGAAGCTCTCTGAAAACCCAGAAGGAATCCAGAATCCAAACTGTCAAACTCCCACATATACGCCCTGAAAACACCAAAGAATCCTCCTAGAAAATAGGAAACCCTAATTCTCCTTTCCAAATAGCCTACGAGTCTCCGGAATAGGCCAATGGACCACTGAATGCACATCACTAAGAAGGGGACATTATATCAAGACAATATTTAACCCATAGGACCCACAGACACACCTCCAAGTCCAGACACAGAATTTCCTCCAATTGCAAACAAATCTTGGTTATGCAAGTTTGAAGGGGCTGCCTAGACTGAGCACTTAATATGGGAGCATCCCTCGCTACCATTTTAGCTTCCCCCTGGCATTATATCAATTTAGAGGAATCCGACTGGATTCCCTTCTGTGGCCTCCTCCAGCATCTGTTTTGCATATATATATATATATATATCCTTGAGAGTGTTAGCAGACCCTCTTCTAGACCTATCGATATGCTCTTGGAGTAATGCAAATTGCAGATAAGGAAGGGATTTATTTTATGAAGATCAAACATGTATATGCTCAAGCCATATGCCAAGCAAGTTTTAACTCAAATTTGACATCAAAACTATTATCTCTTTAGCAAGCTGTTTGGACTATGAATCTGAGTTGATTGTTAAATTAAAATACTCTTCCTGGATGCACTGACAATCTAAAAGATACATATTGGATATGTGAAAATCACGCATGCCAGTACTCAGATGAATATGCTGCATTAATCATTTGGAGTGTCTTAGTGCAAATGTCAATGGCCCTGACAGAAAATGTCTTGTGACTCTCTCATGCCCCTGCCAAAATAGATTACAGCTTGTATAACACTTGCCTTTATCTCAGTCAATTACAGTCGTTAAGGCTCAATGGAATAAAACAATGATTCTATTAAAGGTCACTTAAAAAATTAAGATGACAATGATCAAACATAAAAATGAATCTGAAATATGGAAATCATGGGTTTTTCTCCTGCCTCCAGCAATTCTCTAAACTCCAGAATACAATCATAATAATAGTAAAATATTAACAGCAGGGATCCATTATTAATCAAACTAATTGGTAATAATTCTTAATATGGGTGATAAATATAAAAGTTGTGACTATTCATCCCACCATAAGGGATATAAAAGGGAGAAGGGATAATTGGTGAAGGCATCAAGAAATAGAATAAAAAAGAGAAATGGAAGAAGAGAAATAAGGCAATCGATCAAGGGCGAGACTTTCAGTTTCATAATTAATAAATCTAGTCAGCAGACATATATTGTTCAAGTGCTTGGTATGATGCATAATGGATAGAACTCTAATCTTTCTTACTTGTTATCTGGTCTTCCGCTTGATAGTATGTAGGAATGATAAGCAGTTAACTATTGTTGCTAATATATATTTAATAGTTGCTATTCTTGCCATTATGATATTTATGCATAATAGATTATATAAATATTAAAGACTCTTTAATACTTTAATCAACAAACTGTCTCATTATGGAGGGTAGAATAGAATACATAATAAGGGATGCAAGTAGCACATAAGTTCCATTCAAGTACGCCAACCCCAGGTGGGGCCAGGAGGCCAAATGAAGGATGTCATTCCTTGCTCTTGGGCTTGATGGAAAGGAATTAGATCGAGGCGCCTTATATGATTTCCCAAGAAACTCCATAATGGGGATAGGTTGTTAGGGAAAGTATTATTGAATCCCACATGAACATTATGTAATTTACTATGATGATTAGGATTCTCTTTATGATATTGTCGATTATATGTTTCCTCATCTTTCATAATGATAACTAACCTGGCTGCAGGGTCTAAATCAATACTTAAAGTGGCAAGTTGCACTTCCTTAATATAATCCATGCCTCATTTTGTGTTTCTAGGGCAAAATACAGGAATATCTCAATAGGGGACATTACAGACTCCTAGTCATGCATGGAGCTCAATGGTTGAGGACTGTGTTTTGATTTTATTTGCTAATTTTTGTGGATTTTTTTATTGAAGACAGAGGTATAGGAAAAGTTCACATGTGAGGTATAATACATTTGCTAGATGATGGAGGTGTGAATTTACTAGGCAAGTTAATTTGAATATGAAAGATTAAAGATGTGGGGAAGGGGTTTGTAAGTGAAGTAAGGAATGTTAGAGGATAAAGGTAGATTCAAGGATATATTTTTTGTGCCTACTTGCTTTGTTCGTTTCTACTATCTAGCTTGGGGGTTGTGAATAGGAAAAAAACGGGGATAATGGTAGGTGGGTTTGATTTTCAATGTGCAGAAGTCATGGGTGTGAGGTGGAAAGAATGAAGAAATTTGATAGCAGAATGGATGATGAGAACAGTTTCTGTGCCAATAAATAATGTTAATGTATCCACTTGGATGGTGTTTGTGGGCAGGGAGGAATGAGATGATGGATTCAATCCAACTACTAAAAAAGACAATGGACACTAGGAATAACATTCATGCCACCAAACTCATTTTTCTCACCGTGATATTTTTTATTTTATGAGGTATATTTCTTACCCTTTTGACCAGCCTTCAACCAAGGTTGGGATCCTTCAATAGAATTAACAGCCATCTCATGATTGTGCCATGTAGTTTGAGAGTTGTGAATAGATAAAAAGAGGGGATTGTGCTAGGTGGTTTTGATGTAACAGGTGTGAACTGGAAGAAGTGAAGGGGTGTGATAGAGATGAGAATAGTTAATGTGCCAATTAATAATGTCAATGTACTCACTTGCATGGTGATTGTGGTGGACCTGGTGGTAATGAAAGAGATATGCGTGTTGTCCATATTTTTGTATCCACAAAAATAAACAACCCCTTTAAAAAATTTATTGAAAATGAAAATTTTTTACTCTAAGGCTTGCTTCCTGAGGCAAAATTTCGCTTCTGGTTAAACTGGACTGATCTTCAATCCATCCTCAATCCGTGTTTCAAATTTCATCGCGTTTCAAGTTCATTTGCTATGTCTTTCCTTCAATTTCGGGTTTTTTTCTTCCTGACCGCAAGTGGGAAATTTTCCCTTTATTGCAGGTTACGAGTTTTCTTCTATTTTTGTGTTGTAGGGAAATTTTAAAACAATTACAAGTGCACTTTATTGTAAACTTGTAACTTGTAACTTACTTTTTATTTCCCACTTGCTTTTCATTTCTTTTTAGTTCTTGTAGGAACTTTTTGGACAAATTGCAAGTGAATTTAAAATTATAAGTTTAATGAGAACTTGTAAGTTCTCATAAAAGTTCCTACTTTGTGCTTTTAAGTTGTAATAGGGGTTTTATTTCCCTATTACAAGTCTTTTTGAGTTTTTAAAGTCTTTTTATGTTTTATGTTTACTTGTAATGGGAATTTTATTTCCCTATTACAAGTTTTTAAGTTTTTATTTCTTTAGTTGTTGTAGGGGTTTTATTTCCCCATTGCAAGTCGAAATACTCTTTGTTTTTATGCTCCTCCCTTAAAACCCTGAATTTGCCTTGGAAGTAAAAAAAGTGAAGTTTTTAAAACTTGTACAAGGGATTTAAAAACCCAATTACAACTTTGAAGGGCATTTTGCTACTTGTAGTTTGAAAGGAACAACCCGACCTGCACATTTGTTATCCCAAATTCGTTTTTGATGGCATTCTTCCCCAAAATCCGTCCAATATGCATACAAAATTGTTGGAAATCAATGATTCTTGCCACGTTTTTCACTTAAATCGGATTGGGCAAACACGTTTTGCATTTTTGAAGGCGTTTTTATAGACATTTTTGAAAACATCTTTGTTGGTTGTTACCACGTCTTGGAGCATGAAGTTCGCCTTCTTTCCACATTGCCAAACACGTTTTGTGTGTCCTCCATTAATGAATGTTTGAAGTCAAGTATACCTCTCTTTCTAAGTCGGTTTTGGTGGAAGGGTTTAAAGACAAAACCGATTTGTTTTGCTGGTTGCAATCACAACGTGGGAGTTTCCTTTCCTATTTAAAGAGCATTTCGGTTTCTTGCAAGTTCATTTGTTTTGGTCAAGGACATTCTTCAAGCAAGGTATGTGATTTTCAGTTTTGTTTTTCTTTTTCTTTTTTGCTTATGCTTTGTAAATATCTTGTTCTTGCTTGAATTTGGGTTTGTGAGAGTTCTTCCCATTTTACCCACATCTTGAATCCAATTTGGAGATTGCATTGTTTTTCCCCTTTGTATTATTTCCATCTACTTGCATTCGGGTTTTAAAAATCCGATTGCAAGTAAGATGGAAATGTTAGTTTTTCCCTTTGGTTGAAAAGACTTAATCCTCTTTTGCCAAAAAGTTTCAAAGTTCAAAGTTGTTATGAAGCCTATCCATTCAATTTCGGGTTTTCAAAACCCGGTTATAAGTGAAAGTTTTTCCCATTTTTCATGTGGTCAAAATGAAAAAAGTTCTTCGAAATCCATTCATGATCATCCGCACTTATTGTCTTTTGTCATTAGCTTCATTTCCCTCGTGCCAAAATCCCATTTTTACCACTTATCACACATTCATTCATTTTTCCCATTACAAGTTTACTTGCAATCGGGATTTAAAAACCCGACTGCAAGTATGTCTTTTCCCATTTGCATACTTGTAATGTGTCTCCCAAGATCCGAAATTGGTCAAAAGCTCAGTCTTTAAAGCCTCTTGTCTACCCATTCTTCCATTTTCAAAAGCCTTAGGGTTAGAGTTGAGTTTTTCCCCTTCCAAGAAGATCATATGGCGTTTTCAACAGATCGTGATGTTGCATTAACAATTCTGGATTTTCATCGCAGTGTTCCAAGTTCGTGTTCAATGACTGATTTGCCAACATCGTCTTCCCAAAAGAAGATGCAGTACAAATACGACAAGTATCAGAATGAGATCTCTCCTTCTCAAGTCTCTTCTTCATTGGATGAGATAAAAGATACAAAAATTCAGCACGTGGATATGTCAGACTTTCTCAAGAGGGTTAAGAATCCTATGGATCATAGCATTTAACGCTCGTTGGATAGTCATCTTCATCTTGCATCCTCCTTTCCAGTGGCTGCACTAGAACCAGAATTTGTTCTTGGTTGTGCCGCCCACTTTGATCAAGAAACAGAACTATTAGAGATGATGAGGGTGAGGTAGTTATCCGTCTTGATGCTAAAACTATTGAAAAGATTTTCAAAATACCCATAGCTCCTATTTATGTAGAGATTTCAAAAGAAAGTGCAACAGAATACTACATGAAGAGGGAGAAGGAATGTAAGCGTCATATCAACAAGTGGATTCAAGAACCTAGGACATGTCTTACCCTGTGGGCTAAGTTGTTTTGTTGTGATTTCAAAGAGGAAATTGGTGATACAATAACCCTTTTGAGAAGGATCATGGGTTTAGAGCATTCAAATGTCTTTGAACCATGGATGTACCAATTCATTGTACTTATCAGACAATCTCAGCACATCTTCTGGGGTGAAATCATTAGTGATGCTTTGTGTGAACAGCTTGCCAAAGTTCGCACCACTTTGGTGTTCTACATGAACTCATATTTGGTGTATATAGCAACATCACTGATAGGCTCGTGTTCCTGTCTCTTGACTTCTACAAATTGCCTGTATAGCTCTGTGGGGGTTATAGGGATGCCATACTTTCCCGTGAAGGCTGTTTTCAGCTTCTCCCAAGAGTCAACAGAAGATACCAGCAAATGGATAAACCAGTAAAAATGCGTCTTCCCCTAATGAATAAGGAAAAAGTCTACATGCAACATCTGCGTATTCAATTTGTCTATTGTGTAACGCATCTTCAAATATTTTGATATGCTCTTCCGCTGTCCTATTCAGGTCATTTGGATGAAAAATGGAAGAGAACCTGTCCGGGCTCTTGGGCATATCATGGTAAGCTGGAAAAATTAGCGGCGACGGGTTGTCTACCAACCATGTGGCACCATTTGGAGCAGGTGGATTGTGCACCATCTGTGGCTGATTTATCTGTGTTGTGATAGTAACTGGAGTTGCAACCGCTGGAACTGTAAAAACTGAACTTGCTGGAGCAGCAAACTGCTGATTTGCAGAGCTGGACCCACTGGGATCTGAAGTTCGGTGATAACTCTTGCGTCTGTAGAACTGAAAACCAGTGAATATTTCCCGCTCTGGGCTTGATTTTTGGACTCTTTCAAATCTCTCCGGAGAGAAAGATCCAATTCGTTCCAGCGTGAGTTGTCTTTGAAGTCAATTTTGTGGATTTGGTGCGGGGGCTAGATTAGCCTCTTCCTGATCTCTCTGATTCTGTTCGTCAACACGGCCAGCAATCTCCTGTTCTTCTTCAAGGATCATACACATTCGGGCCCAATCCGGATAATTCCTTTTTACTGACCAAGCCAAGCTATATAATTCGGTAACAAGGCTTTCTTGCTCGTTGCTAAAATCTAAATCCGGCTGTAGCATTGGTTGCGGATCCCCCTCTGGCTGAGGAGGATTAATGGGCAAGCCCATTATTAGCCATATTAGTGGAAGGGAAAGAAAACAATCGGATTTCCTTGAGAACTTGCTTGCGAATGGCAGCAATCCGTTGCGTTTCTAGATTTTCCCTGATCACAACCTCTATTGTCAAACCTTTCTGCTCTTCCTGGTTGATAGTGCGACTTACTTGTCTGAAAAGGGGATGATCTTCCTCTGACTTCCAAGCTAGGGATCGTAACTGATCCGCAATATATGACTGATTTAGTCCCTGATCTGGCTGTTCAAGGGGAAGGTTAAGTGGGAATTCATACGGCAACACCATACTGCATCCTGAGCTGCCTTCCTAGTATTTGTTGTGCGCGAAAGAGGGTAAAAGCTGATTCTGTTACTCTTCACAAGAGTAGGTTGATATGATCTTGAGCTAGTTGCTCCAAAACAGGCCCTCCTTCTAGCGCCAATTCTGTTGACGTGGATGAAATCGCATTGCTGCAAACTCCATACGGCCAACGCAGAATAGAATAGCCAACTGATTATCCTATCCTCTCTTGAAATAAGGGAATCCCTAATGCTATTTTCTACGTTTTGATCAAAGGGGATAACCTCAAGGTTTCTTTTGTCAGGTCTTGACTGCGGGATCTCTCAATGGCTTGATGTGTTTATGCTGGAAACACAAAGGGGGACTTACGTTTAACTGGCAATTTTATGGATAAGTTCCCCGGAACTTTTACGATCTTTCCATCGGATGATATTGGTTAATTTGATGCTGTTTTGGTAGGACTGCAGATTTCCCGAATAAAAAGGGGAGAAAAGAAGGGAAGGATAGAGAGGGAGAGAGAGACATGAACTGTAAATTCTAACTAAGACAGCAAATTCAGTCAAGCAGACAGACACCTCCAGGAAACTAAATTAGACATCATCAGCCATTTAGACACAATGCTTGCATAAACTTAGTGCAATCTTCAAAGGAGAAACTAGATTTTCATATTACTAAGTACGATATTAGAATTTCTACATTCATAGTATGTATTTGATAACCGAACTGAGCATAAAATGGTCCAGATTAACCATGCGGAAAGAAAAGCAATCAGCTGTTCTCTAATGGTATGGACTGTAAAGATTCTATCAGATGCTTGATTGAAAAACTGCTATGCAAAATAAATAGACATAACTGAAAACTTTCAAAATTAAGTGAAGAAGGAGACCATGCACTCACAAGGAAACTTGAAAATAGTCTTAATTCATTGTATTAATTCCTGCAAATTTCTTCAGAGCTTTCGCAACAATCCAAGAACTTCTTGCAAAAAAGAGGGAAAACCAGTCCCTTAAATAGGCTTCAAAAAGGATGAATGGCCTAAATTTAATCTAAATAAGTGGCCCAGATTCATCCATAAAGCATTGCTGCCCATACCCATAAATGGGAGACAAATATCAACAACTACCCCAAAATGGGCAATAACTACCCAAAAAGGGATAATTACAACAATTTGGAACAAATCAAAAAAGGTGCACAAAAGTTTTACAATTTGTTGACCAAAAGTCAACTGTCACCTTTTTGGACAAAAGTGCATTTTAAGATTTGGAAGGAAAAAAGCAGTTTTGAGAAACTACTTTCTCTATTTCGGTTTCACACTCTTTCTTTAGAAACTGGTCCTCGCCATGCAGGTATTCCTGCCATAAATCACGACCCGCTGCCCGTTCCTTGCGAACGTATTCCTCGAATTTGATACACAACTGGAAGAGTAGACTGAATGGAGGCATGGGAGGGTGGCGAATTTTGTACTGCATGCCCTCGAGATACTGATCCACGTGCTTTAAACCGTCCTTCCAGCTGGAGCGATTACGCTCGAAGCATAATATGTCTGAATGGAACTGACCAACAAAACTCAAGTCCCCAGCGGAATAGGAAACCTTATCTGCCCCCAACCTCTCTTCCCAGTCTGGCCGGATTACACTGTCGGACAGGTCATTTATCCATCCTGAAACCATTGATCGGAGGATGTTCTTACCTAGTTCTTGCATGTTCCCCAGAATTACCTCACATGCATCACTTTCTTTGTCAATAATTTCCTTGGCGTCGTTCTTCATGGTGATGGTCTAGTACCATTCTTTGAGAACGTTGATGCTATGAGGATCTAGGATGTCAGACAACGTGGGAATTTGCGCATGTGTCCAAAAAAAAGATCTCTCATGAGGGGAAGGGTAGAGGCTGCCACTTCGTGCATGTGAAGGGATTCCCTCTTTACCTCCAACAGCTTGACTAGAGTGAGCTCTCGATGGAGGGCCATTTCTTTCACCTTCTTAAGGATCTGTTCTCCCCTTTTCTTGATGTCTTGCATCCACTCCTTAACGGCCTTTGCGGTATCCCGAATTCTTTCAAATTCAGTCGTGGTCCTTTGTGCCAATGTCGTTGGGGGAATATGGGATTCGGAGGGATTGTGTAATGGCCGTAGGAGCTGATTGATGTATCTCTCGGCCTGCTCAGCACGGGCCTGATACATATCCTTTTCCGCTATGATCTCTTCGAGCTGCTTGAGTATGTTATGTACTGAATCTTTAAATTCCTCCTTTTCTTGTTCTTTGGTAGCTCGTCCAATGGGGACAGTTGTGATGCTATAATCTGCCAGTGTTATCTGATCTACTGGCATGTCTACAGGCAGGGTGGCAATATGAAGAGTGTGGTTCCTTTGCTCGTCCTTGGTCACTCTAGAATATGCCCTCGGCTTCTTCTTTCCTTTGGCTTTTGCTTGATCCATACGCGAGAAGATGTCCTCTAGATCGATGGGTGCTTTGGTGGCGGCCCTGTGCTGAGCTCTGGCAATCAGCCATTCTTGAGGTACTGCCTGGGTTGATGATAGGGTTAAGTCAGCATTCTGTTCTCCTACACTCTCAACCGACTACCACAAATTCGCAGCTGCCCTGCCACCGAAGGAGTGAAAGAGGTGTGAAGCTCTTTGCTTGCAGCTGAATTCTCCCCTATTTCGCTGAACAATTGCCCGACATCTTCATGCGAAGGTTGCTCTTCATTCTTCTCGGGCTCATGAGTTTCATCTATCTTTTGTTCTCCCTCGACGGTGGAGTCATCCTTGGCCGAATTGAGGAGTAGCAACTCGTGGCGGCTCTGTTGGGTAGGTTCATGCATTTTGATCCCCTGGGTGGATGGGATTTCTCCTTTTATTTGGTTACCCAGCTCGGCCAACCCGAGGGGTCCTAGCTCAGTATCCAATACATCAGGCGCAGGAGGATCATTGGCCTCAAATGCATCGATGTCGCTCTGGGAGGGCGGAGCAGGTACGCAATCCAATTCTATAACATCGTCGGATGAACTGGGATCTTTTGAGGATGAAGTGACCTCCGGCCTCTTTATCGGAATCTTCTCCCTTCTTGTTCTTTTGGACGTCCGAGTTCCTCTGCAAGCCTTAGCCTTCTTTCTTTTCTCCGATTTCTTAGTTCTTTCCCCGGGTGCACTAGACGTTCCTTCGTCTTCTGAAGACTAAGAATCGAGACCGCCCATTAAATGGTAAGTGAATTGGACTCCCTCATGAACTAGCCTCTCGATCTGCTGATGTAACCACTGATCTGTGTACCTTGTTGGGGCTACCATAACTGCTTCGAAATCCGTGATTGGGTCCTGGGACCAATCAACACCTGGCAAGAGATGCCATACTGCTTCAAATTCTCGGACCTGGAGGCAATTTCCTGAGTCTATGAGCTGATCTGAGACCCGACGGTATTCAAAGAGTCGCATCTGCTACACACTCAACCTAGAATATTCCCCTCACCTGACCTCGTAGTCATCAGAGCAATTCTTCCAATAGTCCTCAACTGACTCCTTTGCTCTGTATCTTCAACCATAGGCTCTTTTCGCTAGATTATCATGATCAAAGTATTTTCTTGGGAAATGGTCCTATAGGCCATAAGAGGCCCACTTTGCAAGGGACTCCTTTGCTAGGGTAGGGGTCCTCAAATGGACATCATGGCTGCCTATGATCATAGGAAATGCGAATCCAGCCTGCTTGCTTTCTCGAAGTAAGACGCCGGCGGGGCGTGACTGCCTTGCCACCTCCATAAGGATTACTTTGTCAATTGGATACCGTGGAAGTCGTGTTGTGCGTTGCACACGCTCCCTGTCGCCGACAGGGTCCCGCTTTCCTGTTTTGAGTTTTTTGATCGTTATCCCGAGGATCCAAGCAGAGTTTCTCGTGTCTCCTCGAGCGAGTTCGTGATCAGTCCATAAGCTGATCGGCGTTGGAATAATGAACCAATGAGTCCTCCTGACTGATCTGGCTTTCGGGCGTAAATGCCGAAAGCTTTGTTCCAAAATTTCAAGTTTAACATGATGCATCTCCTTTTCAGACCCCACGTCCAAACTTCGTCTAAAGTGAAGGTCTAGACATAATGTAAACACTTTTCGGACCCCAGGTCCAAACTTGGCGAAAGTCAAGTGAAGGTTTAAGCCGAATGCGCTCCTTTTCGGACCCCCGGTCCGAACTTTGCGAAGTCAAGTTAAGCAAAAACATAGCGCGATTATCCCTTTCGGACCTTAAGCTCCGAACTTTGCGAAGGCAAAGTAAAGCAAAAACATAGCGCGATTATCCCTTTCGGACCCTAAGGTCCGAACTTTTACGAAGGTAAAAGTTTAAAACATGAAGGCAGGTTTAAACTGAGTGCAATCTCACATTTCGGACCCCAGGTCCGAACTTTCACGAAAGTGAAAGTTTAAATATAACGCATATCACTTTCGGACCCCCACGTCCGAACTTTCGAAGTGAAAGTTAAAACTTAACATGGCGAACACATTTCGGACCCCCACGTCCGAAATTTCGAAATCCAAATTAAAAAAAATAACGTTGTGCGATCCTTTTCGGACCTCAGGTCCGAACTTCGGCGAAAGTGGAAGTTTAAAACACAAATGCGCTCCTTTTCGGGCTAAAGCTCCGAGCTCCGAAAGTCAAGACAAGTCAAAACAACGCGATCATTTTCGGACTTTAGGTCCGAACCAACACGGAGATGAGAGTTTAAACACAACGCGATCATTTTCGGACTTTAGGTCCGAACCAACACGGAGATGAGAGTTTAAACACAACGCGATCATTTTCGGACCCCAGGTCCGAACCTTCAGCGAAGGTGAAAGTTTAAAAACGAAGGCAAAGTTAAAAAAAAAACTAATGCGATCATTTCTTGAGCTCCGAGGAAAAACGCAGAGGGCAAAGAAACACAAGGAAAAACGCGAAGCCAGTTTAAACGCAGAAGCACGAAGGAAAACACGGAGGTAGGAGTGAGGCACGTTGATGAAGTCCGAGTTTCGGACCATTTAAAAACGCCAAACACCCATCTTCGGACCCCTGAAGATTAGGTTGCGGAGCTCGCATTTCCAACCCCAGCTCCGAAGTCCGCAAAACTTTTTACCGCAAAACCCAGTCTTCAACGCAAAACGCAATTTTAAACCACGGAACCGAAGACCGAGTAAAGCCAGGTTAAATCCGCAGCCTTCAATTTTGTCAAAATTCAAAGTTAAAAGGAATGCAATTCAAAATTTGAAAGGGCTCTCAAATCCGAAAACAAGGAGGTAAGATGCCACATTATCCTCCCATCAACCATTTAAAATTCAGATTGCTAGGCACAGAACTATGTGAAATTGATAAATCCTCTCTCATCCTCCAAACCGCGAAAATTTAAATAGGAGGGATAACCGTTGGGATTCAAATTTTGCAGGATCATCCGCTCGCCCCGCGCAACAAGGTCGGGCAATCACTCATCATTCGCTCCAATCAGGTAAGTACGCTTTATCGCGTATGGTCATTTAATAATATGCGAATCAAATAGGCAAATACGCAAAATTTGAAATTCTTGAAGTCTGCATCGCCGTTATTCGAACATCCGAAATTTAGGATTCATCCTCAAGGTTTAGCCAGAAGCTGCATCTCTTTTCAAATTCAAACTTCTCATATTTTGCCTCTGTTGAAAATTAATCCAAAAGTTCGAAAATGAGATTGCATAGTCATAAATCTTCAGGAATATGATGCTGTTAAAGTTAATCAAATTGTTAGCCAAAATGATATTTAAACTAATCCCGGTTTGTTGGAACACTTCTGTTATTATCTAACCCGCATTATCGTTCTTGTATCACCTTGTAATCTGTGTCTGGCTGTGCAGGATAAATGCCTAAATCAGCGGCAGAATCATCAAAAACACCCGCTGCAGCAGAAACCTCCAAATCAGACATCCCGCGGAAAGTTGAAAGAATGAAGTATCAGTATCAGAGGGGAAGATCAGTGGTGAGGTGAGAGGACCAACAACTCCCAGGGGTGCAACAGTGAATTATGCTGCACCACCTGAGTTCCAAAATGATCAACCTATGGAGGCTGGCTTTGGAGCACGTACACGGGAAAGGACTCAGGATATCTCAATTATGAACAATGATACCTTACCATCGGAGCCTACAATAAGCTTGTTCACCGAAAAGCTAGAACCCCCCCCTTTTCTATTAACTCTCTGAATCTTTGGTAAGAACTTACACAATTGCCTCATTGACTCGGGAGCTTCAGCAAATGTTATGCCCTTGTCAGTATGTAGTGCTTTAGGCCTGACCCCCACCAAGACTAACCGAAAGGTTACCCAGTTGGACAAATCCGAAGTAACTGTAGTGGGCGAGCTAAACAACATACACATGCAACTAACAGCTGACCCACGTATTCAGATGTACATTGATATTCAGGTGGTGGACATCCCGGGGGCCTATGGCATGCTACTCAGCCGAGATTGGACCCGCGTCCTGAACGGCTGGCTGCATTCTAGTTTCACCCATATGTGGCTACCATGGAGAGGGGTAGCAAATCAGATCCGGACTGAATCCGAACCTCGGCTCAAGCTGATGATTACGGAATATAATCAGGCTAATGAAACCCTATTCTTAGAATCAGACCTGGGCACATATAGGGCAGACGTCGGGTCAATGAACGAAGTCTTATTGGTACAATGCTCAAACCCAGTCCAAAATTTCGGACAGATTGCAGAGAGTTATGATAAGGAGGCCCCATCGCCAGAAGAAGGTGAGTTATTCGGCAGCCTCAGGGAATTCTTTTGCAAATGTGAAGGACCAGCGTCCCAGCTTAACTATCAAGATTCTATTGCGAATTTGCTCCTAACCAGTTGGTGCAGAGTTCACAATGCTGCCCATTCAGAAACAACTTGTTCACTATGCAGGGCAGCGTTGAGTCAAGCATACAAGAGACATTCAGAGGTGCTACAAACTCATACTCTCAGGCCAGAAGTCACCACACCCCCTGAGCGGCAAAAGTATGAAATTACAGGTCCGGCAACCGCAGCAAGCAAGGTTACCAGCCCAGATCAGACTTGGACCTGAAGGTTCGATGGCTCTAAATCCAAGAGAGGGGCTGGAGCAGGGGTAGAACTGATAAGCCCCACTGGTGAAATCTATTTAGCTTCCTACAGGCTACAGTTTCACTGCACCAACAATATAGCAGAATACGAGTCTTTAATTCACGGTTTGCTGTTAGCCACTAAAAAGGGAGCCCAGATCCTGCATTGTTTCGGAGATTCCGAAGTAGTAGTCAGGCAAGTTCGAAGACAATACACCTGCCATGACAAGAGACTCAGCCTTTACCGCAATCGCGTATGGGACATAATGGAAAGCTTTGATGCTTTTAACATCAAGACCATATTCAGGTCACAAAACCAGGTCGCTGATTCGTTAGCCCAGGCCGCAAGCTCGCTTGAGCCACTATCAATGCAAAGTTTGAAGAAATTTACAGTAGAGTTAGCCTCAGTTCCATCAGTCCCAAACAACGTTACTAATTTTCAGGTGTTCAATGATGACAAACACATCATCGACTTCATTACAAGCTCAGATGTATTTGCAACTCAGATTATAGATGAGGGAGAACCCCAAGAAGCCGAGATCGACATAGAGGGGGTCTTGAATCTTAGAACAAATACGATTCCCAAAGGTATGGTGCAGTTAGAACGAATTTTCGACTGGGACCAGCTCAAATCTCGCAAAGAAGGCACTGCGGAAGGAGGCGCCTGTGATAAAATTAATATAGGCACGCAGGAAAGTCAAAAGAACGTACTGATTGGCAAAGTGTGCACGCCCCAAGAAAGAGACGGAATCCTCAAAAATATGAGGGAATTCCCAGATATCATCGCTTGGGGGTATGAGGATCTCAAAACCTATGATACATCTGTGATAACTCATACCATACCCCTCAAGCCAGATTCAAAACCTTTCAGGCAGAAACAGCGTCCAGTGAATGCCCTCCTCGAACCATTAATATATCAAGAGGTAAAGAAGTTGCTGGCTGCTCGCATCGTCTTTCCAGTACGACATTCTACCTGGGTCGCTAATCTAGTCCCAGTGAGAAAGAAGAGCGGGGAAATCAGACTGTGTGTCGATTTCCGTAATCTAAACAGAGCATCAGAAAAGGATAACTACCCGCTGCCCTCCCTTGATGAAGTCCTGCAAACGGTCAACGGATCCCAGATGATGTCTTTCCTGGATGGTTACTCTGGGTACAACCAAGTAATGGTCGAGTACGAGGACCGACTTAAGACTGCATTTACCACTAAGTGGGGGATATTCGCTTATCGGAGAATGCCCTTTGGTTTGATCAACGCAGGGGCTACATTTCAACGCGCCATGGACATTGCATTCAAAGACCTTGTAGGTCGCTGCATCATCGTCTATATGGACGACTTGACCGTTTTCTCCAAACAAAGGACAGATCATGTGAATGACTTAAGAAAGGTTTTCCAGCGCTGTCGTCGATTCGGGATATCTTTAAATCCAAGGAAATGTATGTTCGGAGTGACCGAAGGCAAGCTCCTCGGCCATGTTATCTCAGAAAAGGGCATAGCAATTGACCCTGATAGGATCAAGGCCATACTGCAAATTAATCTCCCTGCAAGTAAAAGGGAACTTAAGTCATATTTTGGAAAGATAAATTTTGTTAGAAAATTCATAACTGGGTTTGCCGAAATAGTTCGCCCTCTCAACGATATGTTGAAAAGGGACGCCAAGATAGAATGGACCCCAGTAACCAAAAGGGCGTTCGAAGAGATCAAGCAAGCAATCATGCAAGCGCCGGTTCTGGTAAGCCCTGACTACCTAAGGCCGTTTTACATTTATTCCTTCGCCTCCGAGCACACCTGTGCAGCAATCTTAACTCAGCGAAAGGAGGAAAAGGGTGAGCACCCGATAGCGTTCATGAGTACTCCGTTGAAGGAGGCTGAACTAAGATACCCAAACATTGAAAAGCAGGCCTATGCGCTAGTCAAAGCCATCAGGAAGTTTCGGCATTATATACTTAGGAGTAAGATATATGCCATAGTACCAGATGTCGCAGTGAAGACATTATTGATGTAGAATGAGCTAGGTGAAAGGAGAGGCAAATGGGTGACCATCATTCAGGAATATGACATTGAAATCCAGCCTATGAAGCTAGTACGAGGTTAGGCCTTGACACAAACCCTCGCGTCTGAATGCTCAGGAATCGTGCATCAACAGTATCTGATTGAACAGGTCTCTCCAGACAGGTGGTATGATGACATAATTTTCTACCACCTTAATCAGAAATGCCCATCGCACCTCCACCCAGTGCAGAAAAGGGCACTAAGGATGAAGAGCAGCCGTTTCATGCTGCAAGGTGCCGTCTTATACCGCAGAAATCATGAGGGCATTTACCTGAGGTGCGTAAATGAGGACGAAGCACGCCAGATTATAGGCCAGTTCCATACCAAGTTCGGAACCGGCCACGGATCAGGCCTAGCAACGGCTCACCAAATCCTCAGGGCAGGCTATTATTGGCCTGCCTTATTCCGAGACACCCACTAACATGTAAAGAAATGTCATGTGTGCCAAGTATCCGCAGCAAGGGAGCGAACCCCAGCTATGCCACTCCGGCCAGTCATAGAGGTAAAACCATTCGGCCAATGGGCGCTCGACTTCATAGGTACGATCAACCCACCCTCCTCTGCGCAACACAGGTACATTCTAACCGCTTCTGATTATTGCACAAGGTGGTCTGAAGCTCAATCATTGAAACAATGCAATGCTGATACTGTTATTAAATTTTTAGAGGAGAATATTATTACACGTTTTGGCTGTCCTCACGCTCTAGTCTGTGATAATGGTTCTGCTTTCACGTCATTAAAATTTTCAAATTGGGCCTTCAATTACGGGATCACTCTAAAATTTTCATCTAATTACTATCCCCAAGGTAATGGTTTAGCGGAATCCACAAACAAAAACCTCCTGAGTGTGATTAAAAGACTCCTAGACAAGAATCCGAGAGATTGGCACACCCAACTCCGATTTGCCCTTTGGGCAGACCATACCAAATGCAAGGCCGCCATTGGAACTTCTCCATACCACTTAGTATATGGTCTTGACCCCATCTTCTCGATACAATTGAGAATACCAACTTTGCAGTTCATGAGCGAATACCTAGGAATCAATAACACTGTGGAAGCCAGGTTGTCCCAGCTGTTATACTTAGATGAAAAAAGAGACGACGCTATAAATAATTTTGCCAAACACCAAGAAGTAGTCAAGCGTTGGTTCGATAGACGGGCAAAAGTAAAGGCCTTTCGCATTTCCGATCTTGTCCTTTGTTGGGACAAAGCTCATGAAAGAAAGGGAGAGCACGACAAGTTTGATAATCTGTGGCTCGGTCCTTTTCAAATTTCAGAAATTTTGGGAGAGAATGCATTCCGACTCAGGACCCTAACAGGCGAGGACGTTCCCTTGCCCGTGAATGGTCAATTCCTCAAGCATTATTTCCAGCCATAGGCTTCCCCAAGCCTTTTTCATTGTGAATAGTGGCTCCGTTTTCCTTTCTTGTCTTAGCTTAGTTTCCTGTTTTCCTGCTCCGTTTTGGGACCCCTGTCATTTTCTTGAAGGAGGCCTTCGCCATGTACAAACGCTGGTGCGACGCCAGATTGCTGTTACCATCTGTTTTTGGAATCCAAGCTCAGGGAGACTTTTGATTAATGGAGCACCCCATGATACGTCCGGTTAGATTTAGATGACCTTTCTCTACAAAATCTTGTCCTAGTCAAAACTTATCCCTGATATCGTGATTACTGCACAAATACACATAAAAATTGCATACAATCAGTTGCTAATCAAAGGGACGCTATATCGATGAAAGGTCCGTGGCTATGCTTCAGCGACCACTGTTACGCTCAATCCTGCGTAGGCTTCACTGCCTACTATGCCAAAAAAAAAAAAAGAGAAAAAAGAAGAGAGGAAAAGAAAATTGATCAAGCGCTCTGAAATCAAGCGTTAAGCATAAAATTGGCAAAAGGGAATGCAAGCATCTCTACCGGTATAAAAAGAAAAAGGGGTAAAACCTTCTTGCCGGAAACAGAGCAATCTCTGTGAGCTAACAGGCGATAACTCCGCCGGGGCTATAGATGCTTGCTGGCAGCGGGGCTCTATCCAGGTTGCTTTTGGAGCATTAGCCCGTTGGACATCTCGACACAGTGAAACATTGATGCCACAACTTTTTCTAGGCTGGAATGAACTCCATCTGCACACACTAGTTGATCCGATCTGCGTGTGGTTCGATTTGACTATTCACACTATCTTGTTTTGAAAGACTCTTCTCCTTCTCTCCTCTCAATCGTGGTGGTTAACCAGAGATTCTAGGTTCGATCCGAACTTGCGTTCCCGAAATGACTGGGAGCATTTCTCCAGCAGAGTCGCCATTTGTTGTGCGTTGCACACGCTCCCTGTCGCCGACAGGGTCCCCCTTTCCTGTTTTGAGTTTTTTGATCGTTATCCCGAGGATCCAAGCAGAGTTTCTCGTGTCTCCTCGAGTGAGTTCGTGACCAGTCCATAAGCTGATCGGCGTTGGAATAATGAACCAATGAGTCCTCCTGACTGATCTGGCTTTCGGGCGTAAATGCCGAAAGCTTTGTTCCAAAATTTCAAGTTTAACATGATGCATCTCCTTTTCGGACCCCACGTCCAAACTTCGTCTAAAGTGAAGGTCTAGACATAATGTAAACACTTTTCGGACCCCAGGTCCGAACTTGGCGAAAGTCAAGTGAAGGTTTGTTGGTAAACGGATTTGTTGCTTTAAGAAACTTTCTTGAAAAACTCTGTTTTGCCCTGTAATTAGCAACAAAGCGTTCACAACAGTTGAAGAATCACAAACACAAAAGAATGGTAATTCTTCTCTGCGTTTGAGAGGGGCAGCTCCCTCGTATAATGGGGGTATTTGGATTTTTCAAAAATCTAAAGAACGAACAATAAAGAAGGATTGAACGCCATATAAGGTATGAATCTAGATTAAAATAAATTCCATATAATCAAGTTTGAGATACCACAACTTGAAATAAACTTCTTCACATTCAATGTTAAAGGGAAAAGCATTAGGTAATCATCGATCAAACATAAGAACATTGATAATAACCCATGAGAATAAGTTGAACACACATCCAAATTGATCTCTATTGCTTAATTGCTTGAATAATACTATCCAAGTCTCTTATACAAAGCTTGTGAAAAAGTGGAATCCCCTTTCATTGAATAATAATGAGGTATATATAGGAGAAGTGGTAACCACCTGAGGTAACTACCCAAACTACCTTTACAACTACTTTATAACTTCCTCAACTACTTGAAATAACTTCCTCAATTTTGGGAGAAATAACTACTTAGAATAACTACCCAAAATGAGAACTTAGGATAACTACCTCATATGAAAAGAGCCAAGATTATCCTTTATTACAATACAGAAATAGAGATGAGAGAAAAGGAAACTCGATCATGAGAGTTATTTACAAGAAAGACAAAAACATGATGCGAGTAACACAACAAAAATAAAGGCTATACAAAATGCAACTCTGCACTTATTCTAAGCTAACTCCTTGCGCTGCCGATGAGGTTGTCGCTTCTGTAGGCACATTATTTTGTTCAGGTCCTTTGTCTCTGAATATTCTGAAAAGTCTGATGGCTGAAGTGACGGATTTTCCTTTGGGAATTAGGATGTTAGCTATCCTCATTTTCCATGTCTTCAAGTTTCTATGAATGCCACTTAGTTCTGTCACCATGCTGAGTGTCTGAGGCATAGAAATTCTCAAGGAAGAGTAAATATCAATCAACCTTTCGATGGTATTTTCACTGAAGTTTGTCTTGTTAAAAAGCTGTTGATCTACCATGTTCTGGAAGCTATTCTGTAACACCTGCGAATCTTCCATCAATGTCACATCTGGGAGAAGAGTAGTGAGTTGTCCTTGGAGTTTGGTACACACTTGATCACATGAAAGCATGAGCTTTTCTAACTCTGATGAAACTTGATCTATGATCACTAGTTTCCAGTTAATGCTTTCCATCCATATCTCTAGATAATCTTTTTCATTATTAGGCAAGATTTTCTCGGTTGCAAGGGTGTCCATTCCAATTTCTATCATTTGTTTAAAATCATTCACAATTTCTTTCCAGGCTGCCTCCTCTTTCTTGACATTCCTCAAGTCTTTCTCAATAGTATTTTTCTTTATTAAGGCTTCATCATGGATAGATTTTGCTTGGACTAGGAATTCACATGCGAGAGTTTTGACCTTTTCTACCCATCCTTCAGTTACCTTTCCATAGGCTTGGTACTTTTGAAGATTATCCATAACATTCTTTTCAATTACTCCTTCTGGTGTAATTGGCTGGCGATCTACACTTAGTGGCATAGTGGAGGTATCAACTACGGATCTCAAGTAAGAAGACAAAGTGTGCACCTGTTGTTTCAATTGATCCTTGGATTGCTTGGAAATGATGAATCCATGACTAAAGTATTTTGCTGTGCTACTTGTCGTAGGGATTCAAAAGGAACTGAGGGAGATATGGAATGCATTCCATCATCAAATCTTGTGTCATCTAGAATTTCCACTGGAACTTGATCCTTTACTTGACTTGCAATAGAATTTTCTTCTATGTCTTTTTCTCTGGATTTCTTCCTCTTTTGTCGGGGTTCATCACCACATGTGTTTTGAAGATTGTTCCTCCTTGGAGGGTCTTCATCTCCATCACTTCCTTGAGTATTCTGGTAAGAAGGAGTATCCCTAGCTGGAGTATAGGAAGAATGCAGCGACGTAGAGCTCTCAAGCTGACTTCCTTTCTTTCTTGGAGCTTCCTTTGTTGGTCTGGTAGCAGTCATTTGAGTAATCTTCTTCTTAATCCAGGCTTCAGAATTCTTGATTACAAAACTTGTTCTTTCTCTAACATCTCTCATTTCCGGACCTGCCCAATTCAAACTGGGAAGTGGCTGGGACTGGACTTGCTCAAAATAGATAGGATCAATCAAATCAGATCCATCATCTTCAATGCCTTCTATGGTCCAATCCATCTTGAAATCTTTCATTTGCTTCAAAGTTAACCTGGTCCAATCTCTTTTTCTAACCTCGAATTCGTCTTCGCAATCCTCCCAAAAGTCTTCGAGATTAGGAAAATGAAAATAGCCAGGGCCTAACTTTAAGCTGCTCTTGACATAATCCTTACTATCAAAAGGAAACCTCATCTGATATGGATACAAGTTGACCTTGGATAAAGCTTTTTCTGTCTCATCTGCTCTTGAACTTGACTCACATCTATAGTGCCCGAGACAAATGGGAAAGGCTACCCCTCTATTCTTTCTATCTCTGCATTTCTTTTGAACTGAAACCAATTGCCAACAAAGCTCAACTAAAATGAGCTTATCATCAACATATCTGGGTAGCTTGTGTGGATAACCTTCAAATCCTCCTACTCGAAGATAGGTAAATCTCGGAAACTGGATGAAGAAACTTCCATATTTCTTTATCAATTTAGCAGCTTCCTTTGATATTCTGGTGGCGATGTCTCCTTGTAATAACCTTACTGCCCACATTGTGAAAGCATCATTCACCCGCCTGAAATACACAAAGCTTTCTTCAAGTTGCAATTGCTTGTAATAATGGTAAACTTGAGTTTCTTGATTCAAGACACCATTAGTACTCAACCCTGGCCATGACCTCAAATTAGCAATAGCATATATCAAGTAAGAGATCATATGGAAACGTTGACTTGTTTTAAAGTGCACTAACTGGTCATGTATGCAGTTGCTGATGAGATGGCCCCAGTCAATGAATTGTTTACCAGCAGAGATGACTGTTATGAAGAGATACATCCACATTTCAAACTCAGTGGAGTCAGGACTTCCTGTCACTCTATGGAGTAACAAAATCAAGTAACAAATCTCTTTGATGAAAAGAGAACGATGGAGTGTTTTTGGAAGCTGAGACTGTCCTCCCCGTGGTGCAACCATCCATTCTTTAGCCAGATTGTTAAGGCATTTGCTTCTATTGTCGCTGAAGTATTTATAAGCTTTTTGCTTATCAATGTGAGTGAACTTTTCCTTATATGGCAAACGAAGAATAATAGCTATTGAAATTCCGTCTAGTTTGGCCATTAAGGATCCATCTGCAGCTCTTATCTCTCTCGCATCGGGATTATATCTTTTTGAGCATTCTAGTACCAAATCTGCACATTGAATTGATATGGGAAAACATGCTGCTTCAATCAAGCCACTTCCCGCCACTCTGCAAGACAATTTTGATCTGTCACCTTCCATGAAGAACCTTTTGATCTCCTGCAAATTTATGTGCCCAATCTTGGTATCATGAGCCTCTGGAATCATGGTGGTGATCATCGGAGCGTACTCGTACTCCTGAGCTTTGTACTTCATGATGGTATTTCCACAAACCCTTTGTATTGAGGTCCTCTATGTCAATGTTACTGGAACTTTGAGACTTTGAAGATTTGTGACTGACTTGATTAAGTGACTATGTCTCGCCCATAAGCAAGATCTACCTACTGTCTTTATCATGAATGATCCATTTGTTCCTCCTTGAATGGCTGCTCATGATTAACCTGACAATCAATGACAAAATGTTACCTTCTTCAAACTGAGGTTTGTGATTGACCTCTCTGTCACTTCTTTGAATGGAAAAATGACTTTTCTTTTGGTTCTTTGGGGCTGATTATGACAAAGACTCGGACCATTATCTCCTCACTGTTTATTGAACTGCGCATTAGACCTATTGGGGTTGTTGTGATAGCTGTGACCATGCCTGATAGATTCTCCGCTCATTGATGATTTCTATCAACCATCCATGTTGTCAATGTCTTCAGTATTGTGAGTCAATTGTCCAATAGCTTGGACTGTACTACCACTGTGTCTTGGTTTTGTTTTCTTTTTGGTCTAAACCTCTTATCACTGTCTTTGCAACTTTATCGATGTGTCTCTGGGTCACTGCACTTTGCTACCTGCCTGTAGACTGCTCACACAGACCCTATCAAACGGTTCACTTGCCTTATCTTTGCTTCCAGATTTCTTTGAAAATCAATTTGGGTATGTCGCCTTTGAGAAGATGCAAACAAAGTTATTGAACACGGCTCCAAACGTGCCAATTGTATATTTTTTTTAAAACGTCTAAAGCCTTTTCAATAAATCCACTCACTGCAAATTTTGAGAATCATTATGTTACATGGGACGACCTCTCTTATGAGGTGGCTGCCAACATTTTTCATATCGTGTCTATGCTTCAACATTTTGCATGCAAGTGTCGAATCATAACCAAAGTGGCCTAAACCATATAATGAAATGCATCAAAGATATTTCATCCCATCAGCTGCTAATATTGTAGTTTGCGCCAAATGACCTTGTTGAAGAAGCTTTAGAGATCCTCAAGAAAGTGTAGATGGTACCTGCAAATTGAGTGCGTGGACGGCCATAAGTGCAGAATATTCCCATTCAAAGTTGTTTAGAAATATTTTTGATAAGCCAGTGAAAGATTCTTGTTGACGGCGTTCAATCACAATAGTCGGTGCGATAGCCTTTAATCTCACAACAAAGACTTACATATGTTTACCCAACGCATATAATTATGGATATGGCTGAACCGACCTCCTTTTACAAAAGATGAAATTTCACCAGGCCACACGAATAAAACATGGCGATTGTGCTAGCAATCTTGGTTTATTTATGTTTACACACTAATTTTCCAGATTCCAATGCTTATCGCTTGTTTTATCTGACTTCAGCAGTTGAGAATTTTGCATTCACACGTCAAATATTGTAAGACACTAATTTCCTGGTTTGAAATCTTATCGCTTGGTTATTTTGACCCGTCGGTGCTTCATACAGATAACACATTGATTCCTTTTCATATTGCACGCGCATGAACATTCAAAGGAGCAGGAAACTCTACCAGCGACTAGCCATCGATGGCTCACACTCCCGACCTAGCAACGCAACACCATCGCTTCAACTGCATCTGCGTGAAAGGAGCCATCGATACACATATGACATATCTGCAGAATACAAGGCGTTTGAAGACTTGTTATTCAATAGCTGTGAGTAGTCTTGAAGTTGCGAGTGGAGCACGATAGCCTGCATATCCATCGGCATGCAAAACAAATGTGGAGTAGTTAAAAAAAACGGTTTTCACCTTTCTTTCCGGCCACGCGGTAGTTTTCTTTTGCCAAATGGACGTTCGAATGAGTTTGGTGGAGCGATTTCCTAGTTGTAGGAGGATCGGCATGTTAGCCAAACTAACCAAGCTGCCGATAGTAATCCGATATCTTTCATACCTAAGTGAGTTCGTTGCAAAACACTTGGTAACTTGATAAAGTTAGCCAACTCACCGATGAAAAGATGTCAATGTGAAAACCTTGCATAAAGAAACATATCGGTCCCTTGATAATTTTACCAACTTGATGATAGTTTCTCATTCGCAACTCGAAATTGGTGTTCATTGGTCCTTTTAACCATTTTACCATGTTGCCGCTAACACTTGGTCAACTATCAGCATAGACCGTTGATGATCGTGTTTACTTTAAACTCTTCGAGAATGCCAATAACAATCCTAGACAATACAATATTTTCATCCATTTATTGGCGATTCGAGGGATCATTTAACTTGGAGTTTTAGAGGTCAACATGTTACTTTGAATTATATCCTTTACTTTGAAAACGTTCATAGGATTACAAATACAAATACAAAGAGTTTCTCGATTTTCTCAAAAACATGATTTGCGACCCTTCACTATCATGATGTGAAGTACAATTATAACTTGGGCGAATTTTGGGAATTCACATATGGTCCTCTTTTTTTTTACGAATATATCCAAATATTCGACGAACCATTCACACTAAAACGACCCGTTATTACATGGAAACGAAGAAGAAACATAGTTGTCAAATTTTCAATTAGGATCAACAAGGTTTAAGCCGAATGCGCTCCTTTTCGGACCCCAGGTCCGAACTTTGCGAAGTCAAGTTAAGCAAAAACGTAGCGCGATTATCCCTTTCGGACCTTAAGCTCCGAACTTTGCGAAGGCAAAGTAAAGCAAAAACATAGCGCGATTATCCCTTTCGGACCCTAAGGTCCGAACTTTTACGAAGGTAAAAGTTTAAAACATGAAGGCAGGTTTAAACTGAGTGCAATCTCACATTTCGGACCCCAGGTCCAAACTTTCACGAAAGTGAAAGTTTAAATATAACGCATATCACTTTCAGACCCCCACGTCCGAACTTTCGAAGTGAAAGTTAAAACTTAACATGGCGAACACATTTCGGACCCCCACGTCCGAAATTTCGAAATCCAAGTTAAAAAAAATAACGTTGTGCGATCCTTTTCGGACCTCAGGTCCGAACTTCGGCGAAAGTGGAAGTTTAAAAAACAAATGCGCTCCTTTTCGGGCTAAAGCTCCGAGCTCCGAAAGTCAAGACAAGTCAGAACAACGCGATCATTTTCGGACTTTAGGTCCGAACCAACACGGAGATGAGAGTTTAAACACAACGCGATCATTTTCGGACTTTAGGTCCGAACCAACACGGAGATGAGAGTTTAAACACAACGCGATCATTTTCGGACCCCAGGTCCGAACCTTCAGCGAAGGTGAAAGTTTAAAAACGAAGGCAAAGTTAAAAAAAAAACTAATGCGATCATTTCTTGAGCTCCGAGGAAAAACGCAGAGGGCAAAGAAACACAAGGAAAAACGCGAAGCCAGTTTAAACGCAGAAGCACGAAGGAAAACACGGAGGTAGGAGTGAGGCACGTTGATGAAGTCCGAGTTTCGGACCATTTAAAAACGCCAAACACCCATCTTCGGACCCCTGAAGATTAGGTTGCGGAGCTCGCATTTCCAACCCCAGCTCCGAAGTCCGCAAAACTTTTTACCGCAAAACCCAGTCTTCAGCGCAAAACGCAATTTTAAACCACGGAACCGAAGACCGAGTAAAGCCAGGTTAAATTCGCAGCCTTCAATTTTGTCAAAATTCAAAGTTAAAAGGAATGCAATTCAAAATTTGAAAGGGCTCTCAAATCCGAAAACAAGGAGGTAAGACGCCACATTATCCTCCCATCAACCATTTAAAATTCAGATTGCTAGGCACAGAACTATGTGAAATTGATAAATCCTCTCTCATCCTCCAAACCGCGAAAATTTAAATAGGAGGGATAACCGTTGGGATTCAAATTTTGCAGGATCATCCGCTCGCCCCGCGCAACAAGGTCGGGCAATCACTCATCATTCGCTCCAATCAGGTAAGTACGCTTTATCGCGTATGGTCATTTAATAATATGCGAATCAAATAGGCAAATACGCAAAATTTGAAATTCTTGAAGTCTGCATCGCCGTTATTCGAACATCCGAAATTTAGGATTCATCCCCAAGGTTTAGCCAGAAGCTGCATCTCTTTTCAAATTCAAACTTCTCATATTTTGCCTCTGTTGAAAATTAATCCAAAAGTTCGAAAATGAGATTGCATAGTCATAAATCTTTAGGAATATGATGCTGTTAAAGTTAATCAAATTGTTAGCCAAAATGATATTTAAACTAATCCCGGTTTGTTGGAACACTTCTGTTATTATCTAACCCGCATTATCGTTCTTGTATCACCTTGTAATCCGTGTCTGGCTGTGCAGGATAAATGCCTAAATCAGCGGCAGAATCATCAAAAACACCCGCTGCAGCAGAAACCTCACGAGCATCCAAATCAGACATCCCACGGAAAGTTGAAAGAATGAAGTATCAGTATCAGAGGGGAGGATTAAGGAAGTCAAAGGTCCAGAGCGTCTGGGACAACATTGGTGACACCGACCTTGGCCACATTGATATTCAGGATTTCAGGGATCGGGTCTTCTCGCCCAACGCATATGGCAGGCCTAGGCAAATGGTGGAAAGTGGCATCGCCCAAGCAGCAGGTTTTCCTCCAGCAATCCAGAACTATGAATTAGTAGTGGAAGCTGCTCGGCATTACGAACCAAAGTCCAGATTGGTGCTTCTGGAAAATATAACTATCGCCGACTTCTCCCCTGAGGCTATTGGTGATGCATTTGATATCCCCTTTCCAAATAATCCCATAGCTACAACAATGGACGAGGCACAAGGGGCATATGATATGAACCCGGCCCGATGCAGGGCATTGATTAACGAAGAATGGTTCAAGGAGAAAAGGCCTTCAAGCACCAGGATTGTGAAAAAGACCCCCAGGAGTGACTTTCATAATGAACATGGGGACATGGTCACCTTACTTAGCCGAGTCATAGGACTTCCTAAGTCTAACTACTTTGAAGAATGGATGTTCTATTTTACAGAACAGGTCTTTGCCGGAAAGTCTAAGTTTGACTGGGCCCAGATCATAAGTGATAACATCCACGCTCAGCTAATTGAACTCGAGACAAAGAAGTATTTCACCATGACCTCCTATTTGGTCTATATGTTCGCAAAGAACCAGCCACTGCCAGGATTAATAATGAAAGGTGAGATCGGGAATGGGCCTGGTCAGGTAAAGGTTTATGACTGCTACCCGCAGCTGCACTACCAGGATATAGCTCAAAGGGAAAAGAGCAGCCCGGCTTACGCGGTTGGTCAGTACGAACGCGTCAACGACGCCTTCACAATGCACCTAGTCAGGCTAATGCAGGCAGGGTTACACATCAGGCTCTCGGAGCAAGCTACCATTTTAGTGCAGAGGTATGGGGCCTGGTTCATTCAGTTCCCAAGGTTCTCCTACATCCGAATAGCTGGTTTCGAAGGTGCCCCCCTTCGACTTCCGCGGTACCCAACCGATAAGGTAGTCCTCATGGAGGTGGCAAGACAATCACGCCCTGCCGGCATATTATTACGAGAGAGCAAGCAGGCTGGATTCGCATTTCCAATGATCATAGGCAGCCATGATGTCCAATTGAGAACCCCCACCCTAGCAGAGGAGTCCCTTGCAGAGCTGGCCTCTTATGGCCTACAGGAACATTTCCCAAGGAAATGTTTTGATCATGACAATTTGGCGAAGAGAGCTTACGGTAGGCGCTACAGAGCAAAGGAGTCAATTGAAGATTATCGGAAAAATTGCTCCGATGACTACGAAGTCAGGCGACGGGAATATTCTAGATTGAGTGTGCAGCAAATGCGACTCTTTGAGTACCGTCAGGTCCCGGATCAGCTCACAGACTCGGGGAACTGCCTCCAAGTCCGAGAATTCGAAGCAGTAAGGCACCTCTTGCCAGGCGTTGATTGGTCTCAAGACCCAATCACGGATTTCGAAGCAGTCATGGCAGCCCCGGCAAGATACACAGATCAATGGTTACATCACCAGATCGAGAGGCTAGTCCATGAGGGGGTCCAATTTACTTACCATCTGATGGGCAGTTTCGACTCTCAGTCTTCCGAAGACGAAAGGACATCAGCTGAGAAACCAGAGAAAAGAAAGAAAGCTAAGGCTTGCAGAGAGACTCGAACGTCCAAAAGAACAAGAAGGGAGAAGATTCCCATAAGAAGGCCAGAGACCACTTCATCTTCAAAGGACCCCAATTCGTCCGACGACGCCATAGATTTAGATTGCATACCTGCTCCGCCTTCCCAGAGCGACATAGAGGCATTCCAAGCCAATGATCCTCCTGCTCCAGATATGCCGGACACCGAGCAAAAGGGCCCCAATCCGACTAAGCCGGGTGACCAAATAAAGGAAGGAGAAATCCCATCCACCCAGGGGATCGAAGTGCATGAACCTACCCAACAGAGCCGCCACGAATTGCTACTCCTCCATGCAGCCAAGGACGACTCGACTGTCGAAGGGGAACAAAGAACAGACGAGATCCATGAGCTCGAGGGAACCAAGGAGCCACCGTCACAGGAAGATGTCAGACAATTATTCAGTGAGATAGGGGAGAACTCAGATGCAAACAAGGAGCTTCCTCCTTCTTTCACCCCTCCGATGGCGGGACAGCTGCTAATTTGTGATCAGCCGGTTGAAAGCATGGGAGAACAAGGTGCTAACTTAACCCCATCCTCAACCCAGACAGTGCCTCAAGAGTGGCTGATCGCCAGAGCTCAGCGTAGGGCCGCCACCAAGGCACCCATCGATCTAGAGGACATCTTCTCACGAATGGATCAAGCAAAAGCGAAAGGGAAGAAGAAACCAAGAACATACTCTAAGATAACCAGGGATGAGCAAAGGAACCGCACTCTTCATATTGCCACCCCGCCCGCGAACAAGCCAGCAGATCAAATAACACTGGCAGATTATAGCATCACGACTGTCCCCATCGGACGAGCTACAAAAGAGCAAGAAAAGGAGGAATTTAAGGACTCAGTGCAGAACATACTCAGACAGCTCGAGGAAATCACTGCCGAAAAGGATATGTATCGGGCCCGTGCTGAACAGGCCGAGGGATACATCGATAAGCTCCTGCGGCCATTACACAACCCCTCTGAATCCCATATTCCCCCAAGGGCATTGGCGCAAAGGACCACAACTGAATTTGAAGGAATTCGGGATACCGCAAAGGCCGTCAAGGAATGGGTGCAAGACATCAAGAAAAAGGGAGAACAGATCCTCAAAGAAGTAAAGGAAATGGCTCTCCATCGAGAGCTCACTCTAGTCAGGCTGTTGGAAGTAAAGAGGGAATCCCTTCACATGCATGAAGTAGCGGCCTCTACCCTTCCCCTCCTAAGAGCTCTTTTCTGGACACATACACAGATTCCCACACTGCCTGACATCCTAGATCCCCATAGCATCAGTATTCTCAAGGAATGGTACTGGACCGTCACCATGAAGAACGACGCCCAGGAAATTATTGACAAAGAAAATGACGCATGTGAGGCAATTCTGGGGAGCATGCAAGAACTAGGCAAGACCATCCTCCAATCAATGGTTTCGGGGTGGATAAATGACCTATCCGACAGTGTAATCCGGCCGGATTGGGAGGAAAGGTTGGGAGCAGATAAGGTTTCTTATTCCATTGAAGACTTGAGTTTTGCTGGTCAGTTCCATTCAGACATATTGTGCTTTGAGCGTAATCGCTCCAGCTGGAAGGACGGTTTAAGGCACGTGGACCAGTATCTCGAAGGCATGCAGTACAAAATTCGCCACCCTCCCATGCCACCTTTTGGTCCCCTCTTCCAATTATGTATCAAGTTTCAGGAATATGTCTACAAGGAACGAGCAGCAGGTCGTGATTTATGGCGAGAATACCTGCATGGCGAAGACCAGTTTCTACAGAAAGAATGTGAAACCAGAATAGAGAAAGTAGTTTCTCAAAAATGCCTTTTTCCCTCCAAATCTTAAAAGGTGCACTTTTGTCCCAAAAAGGTGACAGTTGACTTCTGGTCAACATATTGTAAAAGTTTTTGTACACCTCCTTTTTGGATTATTTCAAAAGTTGTAATTATCCTTTTTGGTAGTTATTGCTCCCTTTGGGGTAGTTGTAGATATTTACCCTCCTATTTATGGGTGTGGGTCCCCCTTTTTGTAAGGATGAATCTGGGCCACTTGTCTAGATTAGATCTTGGCCATTCATCCATTTTTGGAAACCTATTTAAGGGGACTGGTTTTCCCTCATTTAGGAGGAAGTTCTTGAATTGTTGCGAAAGCTCTGAAGGAATTTTGCAAGAATTAATACAATGGATTAAAATTACCTTCAAGTTTCCTTGTGAGTGCATGGTCTCCTTCTTCATTTAAATGAGAAAGCTTTTAATTATGTCTATTCATTTTGCACAGCAGTTCTTACCAAGCATCCGATAGAACCTTCACAGTCCATACCATTAGAGGATAGCTGATTGCTTTTTTTCCTTTCTGCATGGTTAATCTGGGCTATTTTATGATTCAGTTCGATTATCAAATATATATATATCATGAATGTAGAAGTTCTAATATTGTATTTGGTAATATGAAAATCTGGTTTCTCCTTTGAAGATTGCACTAAGTTTATGCAAACATTGTGTCTGAATGACTGATGATGCTTAATTTGGTTTCCTGGAGGTGTCTGTCTGCTTGAGTGAACCTGCTGTCCTAGTTAACATTTACAGTTCTCTTTCTCCCTACCCTTCCTTTCTTTCCTCCCAATTTTATCCCCCTTTTTAGAAATCTGCAGTCCTGCTAAATCAGCTTCAAATTAACCAACACCACCTGAAAGAAAACCGTAAAAGTTCCCCGGGAATTTATACATGGAATTGCCAATCAAACGTAAGTCCCCTTGTGTTTCCAACATAAACACATCAAGCCACTGAGAGATCCCGCAGTCAAGACCTGACAAAAGAAACCTTGAGGTAGTCTCCTTTGATCAAACTTAGAAAACAGCATTAGAGACTTCCTTATCTCAAGAGAGAGTAGGATAATCAGTTGGCTATTCTATTCTGCGTTGGCCATATGGAGTTTGCAGCAATGCAATTTCAGACACGTCAACAAGTCGGAGGGGAGCGCCATCGAAGCCAGCTATCCGGATGTAGGAAAACCTTGGGAACTGAATGAAACAGGCTCCATACCTCTGCACTAAAGTAGTAGCTTGCTCCGAGAGCCTTATGTGTAACCCTCCCTGCATTAGCCTAACCAGGCGCATTGTGAAGGCATCATTGACGCATTCATACTGACCAACCGCGTAAGTCGGGCTGCTCTTTTCCCTTTGAGCTATATTCTGGTAGTGCAGCTGTGGGTAACAATCATAGACTTTCACCTGACCGGGCCCATTCCCGATTTCACCTTTCATTATGAATCCTGGCAGTGGTTGGTTCTTGGCGAACATGCAGACCAAATAAGAGGTCATGGTGAAGTACTTCTTCGTTTCGAGCTCAATCAGCTGAGTGTGGATGTTATCGCTTATGATCTGGGCCCAGTCAAACTTAGACTTTCCGACGAAGACCTGCTCTGTAAAATAGAACATCCATTCTTCAAAGTAGCTGGACTTAGGAAGTCCCATGACTCGGCTGAGTAGGGTGACCATATCCCCATGTTCATTATGAAAATCACTCTTGGGGGTCTTTTTCACAATCCTGGTGCTCGAAGGCCTTTTCTCCTTGAACCATTCTTCGTTAATCAGTGCCTTGCATCGGGCCGGATTCATATCATATGCCCCTTGTGCTTCGTCTATGGTTGTAGCTGTGGGATTATTTGGAAAGGGGATATCAAATGCATCACCAATAGCCTCAGGGGAGAAGTCGGCGATAGTCATATTCTCCAGAAGCACTAGCTTGGACTTTGGTTCGTAATGTCGAGCAGCCTCCACTACTAATTCATAGTTCTGTATTGCTGGAGGAAAACCTGCCGCTTGGGCGATGCCACTTTCCACCATCTGCCTAGGCCTGCCATATGCGTTGGGTGAGAAGACCCGATTCCTGAAGTCCTGAATATCAATATCGCCAAGGTCAGTATCACCAATGTTGTCCCAGACACTCTGAACTTTCGACTCCCTCAATCCTTCCCTCTGATACTGATACTTCATCTTTTCAACCTTACGCGGGATATCTGATTTGGAGGCTCGTGAGGTTTCGGCTGCTGCAGGAGTTTTTGATGATTCTACTGCCGATTTAGGCATTTATCCTGCACAGCTGAACGCGGATTACGAGATGATATAAGAAAGGTAATGCGAGTTAGATAACAAATGAAGTGCTCCAGCAGGCCGGGATTAATTTAAAGTTTAGTTTGGACACTGAGCAATACTTCTAGCTAACAGCTTGATCAACTTTAACCGCAGCATATTCATGAAGATTCCTTTTCTTTTGACTATGCATCTATACTTATCACTTTTGGATTTTGGATTAACTTTTAACATAGACAGTATGAAAATTTTTCCAAGTTTTGAAAAGAGACGCAATTTTGGTGAAGCTTTAGGAGTGAATTCTGAATTTTCGTGCGTTTTGAACAAGGTTTATGAGCAAAAGAGATGCAAATCTCAAGAATTCAAGCAATGCGATCAAATTTTACACATTCGCCCATTAAGCATTTTTCAAAGGATCATATGCGACAAAGCGTTCTTACCTGACAGGAGCGGATGGTGAGAGATTACCCAACCTCGTCGCGTGAAATGAACGGACGATCCTGCAAAGTTTGAATTCCAATGGTTATCTCTTTGTTCTAAATTTTCGCGGTTGCTGGACAAAGAGAATTTATCATTTTAAATAGTTTTCTCTCTTACCCTGGGTAATTGGCAATCTAAGTTCAAATGATCAGGAGGATTTAACGCAACATTTTACCTTCTTGTTTTCGGACTTTGGATGGTTTTCAAATTCTGAACTGCGTTTTCTTCCTTGGAAGTCCTGCAAATTTCGCGCCTTCTACTTCGCGATTTGCACACCTATGGCGAATTTCGGAGCTGGGAGGCTCTTGCTACCTCGGAGATGTTCTCGGATTTCAGCTGGCCTCGCCCAAAACTTCGGATTCGGACTCTATACCCGCAGCTTTTCGTTGGATGCTTGTCGATATCCAAAGGAAGAGGTTTTAGCGGTCTTACAAAAAACTGCGGAGGACCTGGAGAGTTTGCCAATAGAACTTCGGAGCTAGAATGAGTTCGCAAGCTGCGCGAACCTCTTTAACCATGCCGTCCTTCGCGCTTTTCGCGACTTTCAGACTAAATGCATCCCTTTAAATGTTTCGCGTTTTCTTCATTTGCTTTAGGGTCCGAATTTGAAGGCTTAGAGTTTCGGAGCTGGAGGTGCTTTGGTGAATTCTGCGATGACCTCGGGGCTCGAATGGGGAAGCTCGGATTCCAAGCGCTATGTTGCCTTGAGCGTCCAAAGTGTATTTTGCCAATACTTCGGAGCACTCGACCCCTGTATTCGTCGCGATTTCGGAGCTGGAGGCGTTCGTTAAATGCTTCGCACACTTTCCGCTTTAAACCCAAGGGTCCGAAAAAAGAGAACTTAAGTGATTTCGGGCGATTTCGGACCTAAACGCGCTTTCGCGACTTCGCCCTTTCCACCATCTAATTTAACTTCCAGGTCCGAAATCGCGCTTTATACCTTTATTTTATTTTCGCGTTGAGGTCCGAAGACAGGAACTCAAGTGATTTTCGGGGCTCAAGAGTTTTGAAAACATTTCGCGTTTTAAGTGATCTTCTAAAAATTCACTCCAAGGTCCGAAAATGGGGCGCATTAAAGATTTTCGGATCTTGACATGTTCGGCGAGCTCTAAAAGAAACTTCGGGCCTAGGGGATAATCTTGCAAACTTGATACACTTTCCCACTTACCCCCCAGGGTCCGAAAATGGGCATTCAAGGCGAATTTCGAATCCAAACGTGCCTCTCACAAACCCCAGTTTCGCCCCAAGGTCCGAATTTGAGCGCTTTTTAAGTGATTTTGGACCTAGGGTTACCTTTGCAACGTTTAAAAGCACTTCTGCATTATTTTCGGACCAAGTAGGAAACATCAGACTCCGAAATTCTCGCCCCATGGTCCAAAATTAGGCCCCCTGGGGCGATTTTGGCAATTTTAACTTAGTGAAGTTGCTCAGACCTCAAACCAGCCCTTTGCTAGACTTCACAAAATTTAGTTCTAGGAGGCCTCAGAATACCAAGGCACTTGGCCAGGCAACTCGGTCGTTTGTTGGCAGGCGAAAAACATCTCTCGCTCAAATCTCATAAACATCGCGGTGACAATCCTTATGCAGTCGGCCTCACAACTCTGGTGCGAAGAATGTCGACTTTGGTCTTCGTGCGACCCTTAGGCACACTGCTCTTGCTTGGCGGGCTCCGCCAATTCTTACCACCTTATGCCTATCTAAGGCGATTCTCAAAACTTTGAACAAAGCTCTTGGCATTCACGCCCGAGAGCTAGGCTAGCCGAGAAGACGCATCGGCTCACTACTTCAACGTCGATCAGCTTACGGATCGGTCACGAACTCACTCGAAGAGACACGAGAAACTCGGCTCGGAACCTCAGGACAACGACCGAAAGCTCAAAACAGGAAAGGGGACCCTGTCGGCGACAGGGAGCGTGTGCTACGCACAACACTACCTTAGACGCCTTCGCAGGGGGCTAGGGCCGAAGGGTGCTGCCATGCAGGCTCCTCTGAGCCATAGGCTTGTAGTTGTATTTATCTTTGGTATTTGTATGAAACATTTGATGATGATCATATGATGACATGGATTTTTTATTCCATGAGTTTTGTAATATTGTATACATTTGACAATATTTATATATCTATGTTTGTTATTTCCTTCAGCTACAATTTGCATTTATGCTTATGTGATTGATGTATACTTGTGTATGTAATCAAATGAGCCGAGTTTGATGATGTTATTGTGTCTTTAAGGTGTATTTAATAAAGGGTGCCTAAAACAAGTTTTAAATCTTTCAAAATCTCTAAATTTCTTGAGTTTTTCACTTTCCCAAGTCCAGCCGAATCTGACTCCGAGTCCGATTCGGCCTTGCCGAGTCCGAGCCGAGTCCGAGTCCCGTTTCTTTGGTCTATTGTATCTTTTTATCTTTCGAAAAGAAAGAAAACTCTGCAGGATTTTCTACTCATAAAGACTTTGAGCTTTATAGTTGTAAATCTGCTATCTTTGAGTAATACAAGAGAAGTGAGAAATTTCAAACTTTGTGTTGAAGTCTTGCTTTATCCCTTCGTGTTCTTATGTCATCTTGGGATATATCTTTGTGTTTATTTTGAAGATTGTGGAAGGCTGTTAGAAAGAGTTTCACTTCATTTAATTGCAGACTTTGTGTTGCAGCTATTGGAAGTGGAATTAGTTTAGAAATTACAATTAGAGTTGAGAAGGATCTCAAGACTTTGTGTTTGTGATAGATTCTCAAATAGATTAGCTTTAGAAATGCATTCTATTTGCACACTTTGTGCTGCTATATATTGCATTTGGTTCTAAATATTATCATTACAAAGGGTTGATAGGATCGCAGATATTCAAGACTTTGAGCTTGATATTGTCTTCCCGTCCTAGAGGAAGTGACGAAAATCTTTGGGGTTTCAGGAAATTTCATTTCCTCTTTCTTATTTCATGGTACAAGTTATTACTGATATTTGCTTTAAATAGCTATTATTTCCTGTGAAGAGGAAAGAATATAGTTTTTCTTGAAAGAAGAAGGAAAACTGTTGTCCCATCTGTTTTTATTAATTTAGATAGGGAGAGCCTTCCCTTAGAATTAGGAGAGTATTTACTCACACAATGTGGCTGAAATCCACAATTTTGTACAGCTATTGAGGTGTACAAAATTTTCAACCAACAATGCGATTCAAATCAACTATTTAAAAGAGGCATGTGGACACTAGGGATAACATTCTTGCCATCAAACCTATCTTCCTAGCCATAATATTCATATTTTATGAGGTGAGTTTTTAACCCTCTTGACCAACTTTTAACCAAGGTTAGGATCCTTTAGTTGAATTAAGAGCCATCCCATGGGAGTCCAGACCAGCATTGCTAGATCCATAATGCATGTGGTGCTGTTCAATTATATTAACCTCTTCGCCAGTGGTGTATATCTCTAAGGCTGCCGGAGCTTGAAATTTTTTGCGAAGATTAAATTTTTATCTACATTTTGTATGATCAACCATTCATTTTGTGAGAAGATCAGAGACACCACTATGATGTTTTTTTCATGTTGAAATTGAACTTCATGCAAATTATTCATGATGTCCCTTATCTGCTGAATCACATTCGTCATTCTCCAACTGATAGGAACTGCATGGTTTGTGCCACTACCAAAGCTTTGCTCAGTGTGGAGCTTCCTTTCTTTATCAATATCTGGGAGCCTTCTTTAGCATACAGTTCAGTTACTTCGCGTATTGACAGGATACTTATAACTCATGCTACACTTGTGTTCATTATCCATTTGTATATATTTGCAGTACAATTTACTCTCAAGTCTCTTCAATAAGTTGATTTCAAAATAAATAAATAAATCATTACTTATTTGGCCATGGCATTGTAATTCTTCCCTTTAAATCACTTTACCACTAGAACTAAAGTTTGTGCAGGCCCAAGGATTAGCACTCCCTTTGACTTTTCTGTAGTGATTTTGTGGCATTGCATGCAAATATGCTTACATCAATTTGCATTTCATTTTAACTTCTCTTCATACTCATTCCAAGGACCTCTATGATGAATTATGAGGCAAACCAATTTGAAAATACTATTAGGATTCATTCTTAGAGATGAGAGTGTTGGAATCCAAGAACACTGAGAGGGGGGGTGAATCAGTGTTCTACCGGTGAGATCAATTTTAACCTTATTAACAAAGTATTTCAGTAACCGGTAACCATAAAAGAATATAACTGTAAGTAGAAATGAAGCGACCACAAGAACATACACCATAACACAGAGATTGCATCTACTATGCTGGATGAGTTCCGGTTCAAGCACAGTTTGTACCAGTTTTCACTGTGTCCTCCCTTACCGGTAAATTACATCGCATCCCAAACCTCTAAACCAATAATCAAGACCGACTACAAAATATCATATTCGCATTCAATCGATCAACATCGCTCTCACAATATCACATCACTATACATTCCTTCTCTCTAATCTATTTTCAAAATAACCTAACTGAACTGACTTAAATACCCTTCCCAATCACAAACATAAGTGCCTTATGTCGGCTTACAAAGATATTACAATTTTTTTACATGTCGGCCTAAACAAAAATAAATGCATTAAACTTTGTGACCGATGCCGCTGATTGCTACTGTGTAAACTTGGCGGATCAATCTCCTATGTTGGCCTCATATACTGGTTCCTGGTTTGTCGATTTCCCTGAATACCGGTTGCCGAATCATGAATACCGGTGAGTACCGGTTAAGTGTCCAACCCAAAATGATGTGTTGCCATCACTGACAACACAACTAAACCAGATGAGTGTCAATTGCCAACAATCTCCCCCTTTGGCATTGATGGCAACACTCATGTGAAAAATGGATCGCTGAAGTGCTGTCCCGGTTCCTCTCAAAACTGATGACCAAAACTGACCTTGCTCCCCCTGAGCTATACATTACTTCTTATGTCCCTTAACATTTTTCACAACAACCTATCTCCCTTTGACATCAATGACAAAGGCCAGGGCAAATGAATGAAAAAATTAAATTAAAATGTGTTTACCAGATCTAGATGTACTTGAATATATCCGGGTAAGCACCCTTCAAAACTCCTAAGCAAGTATCCCAACCAATTTTCAATGTTTCCAAAATAGATACAAACCCATTAAGAATGTATGCATGTAGTTCTTCTTCTGTTAGATCTGCCAGTGTGGGTTTATTCATCAATTCTATACTTTCCCGCTTTTTAAGTAACAAAGTGTTCAACCGGGGACTAACCAATCCTCTCAATTCCCTTGCTCGCCGGATTAAGCTGTCCATATCTTTCTCCAAGGCTGATATCTCTGATTCTGTAACCAAAATTTGACCATCAATAGCGCTGGTCAATGACTAAGTACCATCAAAATTGTTAGCTAGATGTTCCAACTGGGCCTTTGCCACTTTTATTTTTAACTCCAGGTCAGCTATAAGTTTACCGATGTTAGTACAAGACCTATATATACAACTGCACTGATTAAGAGCCTCATCAATCTTTGTTAGTTCATGTGTCATCTTAACCTTGTCTAATGTGATCATATTGTCATAGGTGACCTTCCTAGCTGCATTGTACCTCTCTATTAACTGTCAGTTTGATATCTGTTGAAGAGTTTGAAACTCTTTTGCAATGTGTTCAGTCAAACTCTTAAGCTTACCAGAGGGGCTAGCTACCAGACTAGTGTATCCTGGAACTAGCTGCTGCAGAACCGGAATGGCTTGCTCAATGACTTGCTTGTCTTTAGATCCTTCCTTCCTTAACTTCTGAGCTACAACAAACATCAATTCAAAACTACTCAGTTGCTCAATATTCCTCTATCCGAAATCAACTTGATCGGATGAGCCAAGTGCCAACAATGAATGACTAGACTCTCCAACCTACTGACTAGCACCAGTGGCTTCACAACTTGGTGCAGTAACCTACTCAACCTTAGCCTCTTCTATATGTACATTTGTTGTCGGAGGTTCAATATCCTCAACCTGTTTATTGTCTATATCCACATCAATAACCTCTACATCCAGAATGTTCTGTTCCGATGTATCCTTCTTATCATGCACAGCTTCAATGTTATCTACCAGCTTTTCTATATTATGTACATGTGATACTATCGGAGGAATATCCTCTATTAGTTTATGTTCCAAAACCGGTGAATCCAAACCTAATATACCTTTCCCCTTACCATCAACTAAGATGTCTTGAATACCAGACTTAGGAGGGAATACCGTTGGAGTAAAGAAATCAAGTTTATCTACAAAGAATTTTACCCATGCCTTGTGGGTCTCCTTAACTATTTCATTTACTCTACCTACCATGAGACTCACATGTCGGTGTCTGCTCCGGAAAATCCGCATTAAATGCACTGGAATTCGCTTGAAAATGCTCTTGGTCACCTTGAATCACCTTAAACTCGCTCTGCTTCGCTCTGAATGTTGTGGGATCATAAATGAACCAACATTTCCCTTTTATTCTGCGAAAACCCTAATTTCGCATTGACATAAATGCATGTCGGCCTATCATACCGGATTCAGAATCCATAATCTCAGTACCGGAAAACCTTCAAACTGACTTTTCCAAGATCTGAAACAAGCTTTCAGACCACTACCAGGGGTAATGCAAGATCTATCATTAATTTGCCTCCCCCTAAGGCTAATGCCTTGGTTACCAGCTGAGTTTCCTGTCGATGCAGGAACATTTTGCTCTGCCGGTTGAGTTACCGGGTTGTTTGTCTCTGTCAGTTGATCTTCAAATTTCCTAACCCATTTCTTCTCATGATCCTTCCGGATATCATCAACCTTATGTTTTCCTTCCTCATCATTTCCTACAGGATTATTCTTGCTTCTGCAGAATTTAGCAATATGTCCTATTTTGTTGCATGCATAGCAAGTGACATTATTTTTATGAATTGCTTTACTGTATCCTTGATCATTCCTTGACCTGCATTGATTAGCCATATGTCCAAACTTTCCACATGCATGACATTTCACATTCATTTTTACAATCTTTTGTCCTATGACCATACTTCTTACAATTTGAACACTGACCGGGAACTGCATTATTATCCTAATTTGCTCTATTTCTGCAATGTCTTGCCATATGACCAAATTTATTGCAAACAAAACATCTACCATTGAATTTATGTGCATTGGGTTGCCTTACTGGTGATTTCTGGTTCCGGTTGACAGGTGGATTCTCCTTCTGATCAGTTGCTTCAACTTCATTTGCAGTACCGGAGCTTTCTCCATGCTCAAATCCAAGACCTCTAGTGTCTCCCTTGCGCCTTTGATCCTTCAATAGGTCATCAAGCTTTGCAGAACTATCCTTAAACTTGTCTTTGTATTCATTTGCAGTATCCAGATCTCCCCTTAGGACTGTTATCAATCTTTCCAACTCCTGCTCATTATTCTGGGATTGCACCAGCTCAGTTCTCAACATATCATTCTCATGTGCCCGCCTAATGCATTCGTTAGATCTGTCTTTCAAAGATTAGCCAAGATTTTTTGCATTCTTCTTCTGGTCTTCAATCTCCTTCGACATCCTCATAGTTAGGGCTTACATTTCATTCTTCATGACACTATTCTCCTGACTCAGCTTCTGACATTGTTCTTTAAGGGCATTATTTTCTTCATCATCCTGATTTTGTAAAAGTTCCTTCCTTCTAGCTTGAGTAGATGACAGCCTCTCCTGTAGGATAAGAATGTTCCTTTGCAGAGTTCAACTCATCTTGCAACTTCAAGTTCTTCATCTTTTCAGCATCATAGTCTTCAAGTGCTACTTCAAGTTGTTTCTCCATACTCATCTCCATGGATTCCGGATTCAGGATCTTCCTTAAGTTGTTAGACTTACTCCAAGGTACCAGGCTCTGATACAAATTGTTGGAATCCAAGAACACTGAGAGGGGGGGGGTGAATCAATGTTCTACCGGTGAGATCAATTTTAACCTTATTAACAAAGTATTTCAATAAACGGTAACCATAAAAGAATATAACAATAAGTAGAAATGAAGCGACCACAAGAACATACACCATAACACAGAGATTGCATCTACTATGCTAGATGAGTTCCGGTTCAAGCACTGTCTGTACCAGTTTTCACTATGTCCTCCCTTACCGGTAACTTACTTCGCATCCCAAACCTCTAAACCAATAATCAAGACCGACTACAAAATATTATATTCGCATTCAATCGATCAACATCGCTCGCACAATATCACATCACTATACATTCCTTCTCTCTGATCTATTTTCAAAATAACCTAACCGGACTGACTTAAATACCCTTCCCAATCACAAAACATAACTGCCTTATGTCGTCTTACAAAGATATTACAATTTATTTACATGTCAGCCTAGACAAAAATAAATGCATTAAACTTTGTGACCAATGCTGCTGATTGCTACCGTGTAAACCTGTCGGATCAATCTCCTATGTCGGCCTCATATACCGATTCCTAGTTTGTCGGTTTCCCTGAATGTCGATTGCCGAATCATGAATACCGGTGAGTACCGATTAAGTGTCCAACCCAAAATGATGTGTGTTGCCATCAATGACAACACAACTAAACCGGATGAGTGTCAATTGCCAACAGAGAGAACATACTTTTTGAAGTTATAGAAAACTTAGTTGCATCATTTCCTCCAATTTGTATGCATGGTCCTACTACTTCAAAGTATGAGGTTGCAAGTAATTTTGTTGCTTAGCAGAATCGATTCTACTTTTGCTAACATTGTGTCTATGCTATTTGTCTCCCTTCAGTGAATGTCCCATGTCCTTTTAGCAATCATCCTCTCAAAAGTAAACAAATAACAGCAGCCATACATGACACCTTAAATCTAAGTGAAGAAATGTGAGCAATGAGTGGAGAAGGTTGGATAGGGATAAATTTTAAATGGTAGAATAAAAACAACATTACGTTGCTAGACATTCTAGAGAAGCATTGTTTACTGATTTGCAATTATTAGCACAATCAATTTGGTACAATATAATCAACACAATATTCTAGATGACAACAATAGCTTCACATTGTGACTTCATTAGTAACAGAAAATTTTGATAACAAGGAACAATAACATTGTGCTTTTCCTCAAAAATAATGAAATTGAAGATGACCACAACAAAATCAACAACCAAGATAATGAAGACTCTTAAGAAACTAAAGAGCTTGTTGATTAACAAAATCATCGTATGCAAGTTTTCCAATAGCTATAAGATAAAGTATTTTGACCAACCACACAACTTCGTTTTTTTATTTAAACATCTCTCTTTCAGAGCAACTAAATGGCATTCCAAGGTACAATCATCTCCTTGTCTTTAAGATTATGATTCCAACAATGCCTAAAACTTCAATATAACATTTCATTTGCTCCTATCACAACGCATAAGATCTTGAATAAATGCCCAACTATGGAGATACATCCAATCAAGAGGAGGAACATACCAAAAATACAACTGAAAGAACCCTTTGATGCCTCCTTAGGCCAGATGATTTAAGCTCATGTCCATTAGCACTATTGGCTTCTTGCCTTTGTTGAATAATTTCTACAGGTCTTCTTCGTAAACCATATAACGATTCTGAGAAAGAAGCATCTGAAATCAAGAAGAAAAAAGACCTTTATCAAAAAGGTTTAAGATGTTAGCATTCTAGATAATAAATCTAAATACACAAAAAAATGATTCCTTCAGACCTCTTGCTATGATATAGCAACGAGATAAATTTGCTTGCTAATTATTTTACAATAGTAATTTACTTGCAACATAATAAAGCTATGTACAAATAGAATTAGTTGTTTACTCATCTACCTGAATCTATATATATGCTTTTGAATTCTGCTCTTCTACTTCCCATCCTTCCTAATTACCTTCATTTGGTATCAACATTCATGCTAAAGGAAAGGAAGGTATGACCAAGAAAATTTCATTTCTCAGTAGAAGCATGCTGCATAATTGCCTGACATGTTTGAAATAGAGACTTGTTATCCTTGCCATAATATCAGAAGTTGGGCTCACACTTTCAACGGAGGAAGAATAAAAAACATTCAAGGAGAAGTGGAATGCTATTTGTTAGCCTAATTTGTCTCACAATTACAAAGCCTGAAATCAATATTTGTTGCAGGCATTCATCAAGATTTTGGACTAACCAAAGATGATGATTGAAACAAAGCCATCATGTTCTTAGTGGTATTATGGCTACTTCTAATTTGGTATCCTATTTGAGAAGAAAGACATAAAATTCAGCAGCTTTATAAATGAACTTTGACAATTTCAGGAGATGAAAGGAAATCAACTCCAATATATGCATTAAGATTGGGCTCTGGAGGAGATTTTGGATTAAAAAGAAGCAATCTGTAGTAGACCCATCATTCACTACACCATCATAGTAATACAAAGAAGCTATAGATAGTACTAACATTAGAGGACTCATCAAATTTGGTGATTCTTGAGGTGAGCCAGCCACATTGAGGCCAAGAGACTTCAGAACTGGGTAACTGATAAGTCTGGTCAGATTCATGAAACTCAAAAATGTCTGATAAAATACACTTGGTTGTGATGATTAGATGAAAAAATTGGAGAAAAAGGCAAAAAATAAAGTGAAAACACTAGAACCTAAAGGCTAAAACACTTAAATGACCTCTTAATACTTCAAAATGATATTCATTTCATTAGCAAGTATGTGCAAGGAGGGAAAAAGGGAATTGAAGCTAAAAGTACAATTCATCGAAGCACAAAACAGCAGATATCTTGGAAGCATAGATTGATTGAATGCAACTTGAGGAAGTTTCTAGCAGTCTTTAGTGCATCTAAAAGAGCCTATGATAAAAAATATATTATTATATTACAAATGTTCGTGTTCAGGTTCTGTTTCAAAGAACCGGTTGGCCGGTACGTCAAAATTTTGAAAGGGGTTTGGGTTCATTAGTACAAAAACATGTAATATATATGCAGCCTATAAGCATGAATTAAGATTAGAATGCAACATAATATACAACAAAAACACCATAAACTTGTAATAATAGCATCATGATCATAGTTCTTACCATCATAGCATCATATACTTCAAGTTCAGCATCAAAATATTAAAATGATAATATCAAGTTCAAGTATCATTGTTTCAAAATTCAACTTGCAACAATTGGAACTTTATACTAAGTTTAAATCATCTAATGGATTCTTCTTCTTCTTGCAATATCAGTCAAGAATAAATGCACTAGTAGTCAAGAATAGCACTAAGAAGATGAAAGACTAATTGCAAGTCAAGAATAAATGCAATAGCAGTCAAGATTAACAGCAAAAGTCTTTTCACGGAAATGACTTACGCCATTGAAGATGATGAAGAAGAAGAAGAATGAGCAGTCAAGAAAGTGAGCTCAGGAAACTGAGTATTTTTGTTGCTTTTCATAAGCTGAGGATTGTAAATCAGAATGAGCTAATGCATGGGTATTTTGCTGTTGTGATTGAGCATTGCTCTAGTACATTGTATAAGGTTAACAAGTAAGAGGTCAGAGCTCAATTGTTTGCTGCTCTATTTTATCTTGCTTCAGAAATAAAAAATTTGACGACAACAAACATAGAGGCAATGTCAGTGTTAAGCCAATGTTTTGTAAAACACAGGAGGGGGTGAGGGAGAGGAGTGAATCAGTAGTAAATGAATCTTAAAACTTTTTGATCAATTAAATCCTTTTGTAAAATTGCTTTTAAACTGAAACTGAAATAACAATGCAAAGCAATCACACAAAGAACAATTGCACAAGATTTGACATGGAAACCCAAGATGGGAAAAAACACGGTGAGTAACGTTGCTAGGATCTACTGTCCTAATCCAGCCTCACAATTTATCCAATTACAATGTTTAAGGGCACCAACCCTAATGAGTCACCAAACCCCTATCTCAAGAGCACCAACTCTTTCTGACGTACAAAGTTTTAAGGGCACCAACCCAACCAAAACATCTTACAAAAGAACCAACTTTTCAAATTCACCATACAGTGTCTTCAACACCAACTCAGAAATCTGAAAGCATCTATCCTCCTAATTCTCAATAGAACAATCTGAGTATCAACTTAAAAGTATTTAGAGTTTCAATGTTCAGAATACAATTATGAGATTCAAACTTCAGCAACTTCAAAGATTATACATATAGATCCATGCTAACAACCTGAAACTCATTACTCAAAATTATAGTTACTTTGAAAAGTAAGAGTCAAATGTTTTTGTATGTCTGCAACGATTATGTTGAGAAAATACTGATGATTGAAATATCTCTGTAAAACTGAATACTGTCAAGTAGACCTGCAAACAATGATTCTTTCAACGTAGTCAATCACCACAAATCTGGAAACTACTTTATAGTCAATCATACACTGACAAATAGATGATTTTATGCACAGTATATTAGAATACAACTACTGCAAATAACACTCAGGATAAAGATCTGATACCAGTTGCCAAAACCAGTAACCCTGTCTCCATATTTATTTTAGTATCCCACTGAGTCTCCAGTATAAATATGTATCTGACGTATTATTTCATCTTCTTCTTCGCTGTAATCCTTTTTTGTATCAAACTGTACAAAACACTTTCGTTCTTCTTTATATCACATTGCAATGACACACAAAATATTCTTTAGAATCTTAGATAAATCACGTATTTCAATCTCTTCAACATTACACCTTCCAAAAACATCTATTCTGTCTGATCGAATTGTCTTTTTAAAACAGTGTGTGTCTGGTATATAAGTTATAGAGGTTAAAGGAACTACCATTGATAGTTATAACCAAATTCAAACTGCCATAATGCCTTGTCCTCTCTTCCGTCAAAAAGCTTTAATGCATTATTCATACTTAATGATATTCAATAAAGTTTATTCCATAGAAAATATACGATGTCATTCTAACATCGATGACAAAAGATTAAGGCAAGGATTAGTTGTAACTAGGTTACAACTAATATACAACTAGTTACAACTAATATACAACTACAGTTGCCAATCAACCGAACACAAGAGAGTTAAAAAAGTGTTGAAACTTATTCTTCAAATGAATAGAAGGACGATTACCATGGGCATGAAGGTCTGAGCGCACGCTTCATAGAAAGAACACAGTCTACACAGAAATGGCAGAGAGGCAGAAATAATACACATGGGTAACAGTAGAGACGCAAAAGTTTAGTATGAATAACTGCAATATCTGAACTGATAATATCATTTTAAATAAATTTCTGTGTATCGATCTGAAGAATGATACTGTGCTTGCAGGGTGACATCAATGACAAACATGCCAACATGTTTATGGGTCATCACCATGAAAGTGTCACCTAAATCCATTACCACTGCAAATAAAACAACTGAAGACTTGTATTTAACCACCACCTTCAAAGAAACTCAGTTGTCTCTCCTTTAAAGGCCATTTATCTCACATTTGCAATGAAACACACAATGGTATCCATTTTTCCCCATGTTGTATCCATCACATCCTTTCCATTTTAAACAAACCTTGTAGAACAAGAGTAACTCTCATCATTTTTGCCAGTCCATTCACGTACTTCCACAAGGGATTCCCACAAGCGAAAGGATTAGACGATTCATCTGAATCGCACTACAATTTAATTTATCATCATTTAAAGATAAGGAAAATCCCCAACAGTATTGCACCACACATCTTACTCCCCGCTATTTAGAAGTTCTCCAACCATGTTGATTGCCAGATTAGCTAGCTTTTCAACCTCACTATTTGTCTTGCCATATGGTGAAGACCAAACATTTGTACCTACTATTTTGTTTCAAGGGGTCCTACGACTATTATTACTAGGACTTCCCTAAAGCAACAACTTCATACTTTTCCATCTAGTTCAAGTACAATATAGCCTAAGGAAAACATAGAATGGCCAGCAACAATGATGCTACAAACACAGTGGAAAAGTTATTTAAAGTGCAAAATAAGGATGAGGCAAATAATATCATTAGCAAATTCCATAGACTAAGGGAAACATAGAATGACTAGCAATAGTGATACTACAAACACAAAGGAAAAGTTATTTAATGTACAAAATAAGGATGAGAAAATGATTTCATTGGCAAATTCTCTTTGCCAATGGCATTCCATTCCATGTGGCTAGCTCTCTTTATTACAAGTAGGCTATGGCAAAAATAATAAAAGCAAGGCCATCATAGATGCCACCAAGGGAGATAAAATTAAGGACAACAATCTCGGATAAGAAATATTCTGAGATTAATACTCTAAAGGAAAAATGAAGGCACCTAGGTCACAAGTGGATATATCATAGTCATCGATGGATGGATGGACATCAGGCATCATCTACAAATCTTCATCATGGTCATATGTCCAAAGGGACCTTACTTCCTTAGGGCTATCAATTGTTCAAGCCCAAGGCACCACAAGAATGTTGATTTTGAATTTCAAGTCCTTATAGATGCTATTGAGGAAATTGGGCTAGAGAATGTGGTGCAAGTAGTGACAAATGCAGCATATGAGTGCAAAAGAAAAATAAAATTGATTGAAGTATCCTAAAATCATATTTGGTGGACTCCTTGTATGTTAACCATCAATAATGCACTCGTGATATGGCCAAAATCGATTGCGTCGAATACCTAGCTAATGATGCCAGAGATATGTAAATGTTTAACTACAACCATCACACTTCACACACTCTCTAGGACCTTTTCCAAAATCATTTTTTTGAAACTTGTAAAGACATGCATCGTTCTTCATTCTCTTGGAGAGGATGCCTGAGTTGCAAGAGGCATTGCACTAATGATCATGAGAGTAGAGTGGCATTGATGACCCCATTCTAAGTCAAAGCAAGAGAGGATGGTGAAGGATCTGGTGAAGAGTAACTTTTATTGAGCTGATGCAAGATACATTGTTGCCATCACTACTCCGATCTTCAAAGTCATTAGATATGGGGATACTAATGCACCTAGCCTTGGAGAGGTGTATGACTACACTGACAATATGCTCGGCCAAATGATGGCCATTGTACAAGAAAAGACAACACATTGCAGTTTTATAATGAACATATTCAACCAATCATTCATCACTGATGGAAGAATCTCAACATTTCCTTGCACATGGTTGCATATACAATGAACCCAAAGTGGTATGTGCAAAGGCCTGGCAGAGTTACCCCTATAAAAGATGTTGAGGTGAAGGCGAGGTTCATGAAGGCTATTCAAAGGATGTATGTTACTATAGATGCTAGCATCATTCGTACTAGGAGAGAAAATTTGTCACTCTTTGGGGATATTCAAAAGAAGCCAAGCTAAATAGGTAAACTGTGGCACAAGAAGATCCAAATATGTGGTGGACCATGCATGGGCTCAATTCTTTGACAACCTGTAATGTCCCCTAATTAGTTATACTTTAAATTAACCTAAATTTGCCCAAATCTAAAATAGGTAATTAAGTTTATGGGAGTACCTTTGTATACTGTTTTCCTACAACACAATATTAGAGAACACATATGAAGTAATACTTATAAACTGAAACATATACTAATGAATTAGATTGAGTGATACAATTCTTTAATGTATTAATTACCATTAGTATTATATTTGTTAGATAAAATCAGATTTGTAGGTTAGTTGCCATTCTTTATTATCCAATTCTTAGTGCACTAGGGTAGGCTAGCTTCCAAGAGACCCTCCACCCTAGGCCCAAGAGCAAATGCTACATCCCTCTTGGCTCCATGTGGCAAGTGTTAAGCATCCATCATGGAGTGGTGTACCCAGTGAGGTGTCCTATCGTCGTTCCCCCTCATCACAACCACCTCCTCTCTTAAGCCCAAGAGCAAAAGCTTCATCCCTCTTGGCTCCATGTGGCAGGGGTTAGGCATCCACTATGGAGTGGCGTACCTAAGAGAGGGTCCCACATACATTAAGCAATGAGTTTGCAATTGATATGATTTTACAACAGTCTTGTAAGGGTTACAAGTTCCCTTAGTTTAGCATTATTATACCATCATATTAATCAGTCCTTGTATTGTCCATATTATTGTGTTATATCGGATTTTGTGACAGCATTAAATTATATTCATTATCAGCTTTATAAGTTAAATTCATCACATTATATTTCAAGTTATCATCATTATAGAATTAATTCCCATCACATTTATATTCCGATTATATCTGATAATGTTCATGTATCAGATTGTAGTATCCACTATATTTACTGTAAAACTGTCATCAGTTATCAGATGATCAGCTATGTTACTGCCTGTAACTTAATAACAATTCTGATCTGAAATGATCGATGGTGATGTTACTGGATGCTTTGATTGCTTTCCTTTATATCTCTCAATGTGAGGGAGAGGTCACACCTCTTCATCATGTATGTCCTTTGGCAAGAGACAGACCCTTTCACCATTAGCACTCTTTGAAAGAGTGCAACTCTTCATTATTTCTGCCCTTTGAAAGGGACACAACCTTTCACAATCAGATCTGCACTTCTTATTTAAGTCAGTTCTGCACTTCTGATTACCCCCAAATTATCCCCTCGCAAATGAGGCTGTCTTCTCCCTTTTACACCTCATATTTGGGAGAGTCACAACTTGTCATTTCATGCCTTTTGTCCATTCATTAACTTAATTAAATTTTTAATTATATTATTTTATATTTTCAATTTAAATTTATTTTGATTCTTTTAAATTTTAATTTGATTATTAATATTTACCATTAAATTCAATTTCAAAGTGGGGACATTACACAACCACACTAACCATCTATTTACCACCCTAAGTTTCCAGTTTTTCTATTGTTGAGAGGACCTATTTACTTATAGCATCACCATTTTGTTAAGAAAAAAAAACTTACTTCTAGGTGGGGTGAAAAAGCTTATAGTTGTGCATAGCACTTAGCATCTCGTTGACCACAACATGTTTATGTACAAGGAGAGTCCAACAATCCAACGAGATGTAGAGCCAAGTAGCTAACCTAAGTTGATGACAATGTGAGACAAACAAGGTTGGTTGGTATTGGTTTGGAGGAGCTTGACCTGAGGACTCCAACAATTTGAGTGATTATGAGTTTGGTGCATATTTTGGGGATTATTAGAGGCATTGGGCCACCTTGTTAATTGTATTTGAATTTTGATTGAAATCATTATTTTCAATATAATATAAATTTAACTGATATTCAACATTTTTATTGTTCAATGCAATATGCTTAGTATTTCAAAGTTTCATTTGTTATTCCTTATAGAAAAATTTATAACTATTTTTTTATTACTATATATATTTGCACTGCTGTCCCTAAATCTAGGCTCTAGGTCCCCCCATCACTAAGATCTGTCCCACACCCCAAGACTCCATGTAACATAGGTTTTATTTTCAGCTGAGCACCCAGCTTCATGTCTGCTGTCTGGTAATTTTTTATTCTGCTCTTAGTTATCATTTATATTGATAATCAAATGCTGTGAGTAGTATTTTTCTGCTACTACAACTTATTTTCAGTTGACGAGGGAAAGTGAGGTCAGATTAAATTCAATGTCAATAAAACCCCAAAAGTATACAGCCAAGTCCAATACACAATGATACAACAGCCACCTATGCTCATAGCAATATCAAATAATAAACAAGTTATAAAGAGCTTGTGTATCATACTGACTCTAAGACAAGCATATGTATAAACTTAATCTTTGGAGGAAGCTAGCCTTTCCCAATCCTATCTTGCAAATACAACTCGTAGTTGAGATGCAAGCACAAAATTTAAAATTATCAATAACATTTGAACCAAAAAAGCCACAGTGCACATAGTACCCCATCACATATGTTTCCTAGAATTATTTCCCCCATCGTGCAATTATTATGAGCATTTTATACAGTTCATAAATCTCATAAGCAATGCACCCTTCATTTGCTCCATAAGAGACTGAAATTTTAAGTATTTCATGGGTCTTTCAAGCAGTTCACTTGCAACACATTGTGGAAGACTTTGGGTAATCAAGATCAAGACTAAATTAACATTTAAATCTAAGTTCAAGCACGCATGAATTGAAACAAACACTCAAATTACAATAGAGCAAAATCCTAGAAAACATCTTAGTTTTCTTGGAATTTATTCCTAGACAAACTTCCAAGTCCTTGCATCTCAAACTACTAACCACAAAAACTAATACATGAAATAGCTACAAGAAATATATCTTTATAATGGACAAGCATCCAAGTTTCAGACTGAAAACTGATAGGTTTCAACACTATCATCTCTTGCAAGTTGGGTTAGTACTATCAAGACCTAGAACACAGCTAATTACATGAAAGTGGTTCTTTCCTAACCTGTCACCTTCTTGTTTATTTTTCCTGCAGCTCATTTGTTTAAGTGCTGTCAAACCAAATGAAAAGGTTTTACTCCTATTCTTCAATATTAGGTCTCTATTTTATTTTATTAAAGCCATTTAAATCCCAAAAATGTTGACCACTGTTATAAAAATCAAACATGAAAATTGCCCACTAAACTCTTTACATAGTTTATAGGATTTCTTAAGAGGAATGCTCACCTCTAGTTTGTAGACTGTGAGCTTCAAGGACAAGCATGAGTAGTGCAAAGAACTCATCATTGTGATCCAACACTTTATGTAGCACCGGTCTCCGCTGTGCCATTACCTGCAGAATTAGACATTAATTATTGATCACTTCAACAACAAATAAATGACAATATTTAATTATTCATGATCTATTTTTACAAAAATACTGCCTCCATTTCTTAAAAATGGCAGTGAATGGCATTTGCATTGTGAAATTCATATAGCCAAATGTTCCATTCATTAGTAGTATAATCTTGCTTTGATGTTAAGCACAATATACACAATTAAAAAACTATGTACTAGCAAAAAACGGTGCCAGATAAAAAGGAACATGCAAAAAAGGATTGACTGGCTACTAAAAGCCCTATACTAAGAATTTAAGAACTATAGAAACTCTCAAGGTTGACCACTTAATGGAAAGAAATTCTAAAAATAATGAATCTGAATAGAATTGGATGTAGCAAATTGCTTGAAACAACCAAAGTATCACCCTATGTGCATTGACCTTGTCATATAAAACATCAACATTGAAGAAACCCTATAAGAATAAACTTGAATGCAAAAACACACATTCTAACAAAATAACATAGAGAAGGTCAAACACTTCCCTATAGCCCACCATTGTGTTGTAGGGCAAGATCATATATATGAATGGAAGCTAAGGTGTAAAAACACTTCCTACACCAATCTACAAAGATTAGCGAACAAAAAATACAATCTAAAATAGTTTGTAGAAAACAAAACCACACAATAAAATCATTCACCATAATACAATGATGTATTCTAGGAAAACCCTTTCGATAAAAGCCTAGCCTTCAAACTCCGAGCAAATATATTAATCAACAACAATATTACTTATAATACAGTCCACTCAAGGAGCCTTCGTATGACACCACACCAACATTCAGATCTGGAATAATACCAGTAGCATAACAATACCTATAAATGCACTATGCAAACTCCATTCCAAAAACTCAATAAATATACAAACTAATACCACCAATATGCATGAAACCATTAGCTAATATCACCCAAAAGTGGGCCCAAATCCCAATAAGGGTCCTCACACTAAATATAGCATATTCCTTACCCTTGGCATAAGAATATGCCATACCATGTCATAATTATCCTCCCAACTTTGGCACTCTAGTTTGTCTTATTCAAACCATCCAAAGATAAGTTATGATAATCCTAATGACATGTCACTGGTTGGTGAATGTTCTAACTTTTGGAGGGCCATAAATGCACTCTTACATTTTTTATGTGGGATCCTAACTTTTGAACTGGGAAGCTGATTGAGCCATTTTTTTCCTAAATTGAAAAAACTCAAAGAGATCCACATCAACATAACCCACTTCATTCATTTCAATCATTTTCAAAGCCGAAAACAACCTCTATAGCCTAGGAATTTCATTTTTAATGTTGTCAACATTAAGATGCAAGGTGGAGACACCTTCCTAACATTCTCTCATTATCAAAGACCCTCCAAAAGCAAAAGGAATACCAACATTGTCAGTTATCTACTAGGGGCTGAGCTCCCCATAGACTTTTTGCACCACCTGATTTTCTTTATACTAACTCACTTTGTCAAAGAATCCAAAATATTCTCCGAGTCCAAGGTATAAACAGTTTTCAGCAATAGCATCCCATCTTCCACCATGTCACAAACAAAATGATCTAAACATCAATGTGATTCATCCACAAATGAAGGTCAAGTTCTTTGTCAAATTAATGGCATTGACAATAACAATAACAATAAATTCTAACTGCTCTCTAATGCAGTTCAACATCTAAACACAATCTCACAAGACAAATGAGCTCCTTATAGGCATGAGTAGCTGCCATGTACTCTATCTCTATTATGAATAAAGTGACCACAACTTGTTGCTTACTAATCCAACTCGCTACAACACAAAATATTGTCGGCGTCGCCTATCCAATCTATATCCACATAGCCATTCATCGTTAATCCTGCAAAACATCACCATGATAACAAATAGAATACTTGAATATACCTTGCAAGTACCTAAAGACCCTCTTCATTGCAACCGAATGTTTCTATCTAGGATTAGCCATGTAACAGCTCAACACTCCCATTGCTTGAGCAATGTCTATTTTAGAACAAACCATATCATATCTAAGGCTCCCAACTACACTTGCATAGGGCACTAAATTTGTCTCCATCTATGCAAGTGTCATAGGACACAGCTCAATTGAAAGCTTAGTTCACACAAAAATAGGAATCCATTAGCTTGTTGTCAGTCATGCTAAAACACTGTAAGACAAACTCAACATTCTTCACCTAAGCAATCCAAAGTTTTCTATTAGTCATATCTCATTTAATTTATATCTCAAGGATGTTCTTAGTAGTCCCTAAGTCCTTCATTTCAAATTGTAATGAAAGTTGAGATTTCAAGTCCCTAATCATTTCTTTATCATTACCAAATAATAGCATATCATCAACGTACAAAGTGATAATGAGAAAAAGATCGCCATTTTGTTTATAGCAGACACAATGATCTAACTTAGACCTAATAAACTCCAACAATAAAAGCATATGAATTATTCTTCTTATACCACATTCTAAGAAACTATTTTAAACCATAGAGAGATTTCTTCAACTGACAAACCAAGTTTTACTTACCTTCTCAATATAATGCCCTGGATGTGACACCCAGATTTCCTCTAAATCACTATGTACGAAATTTGTCTTCACATGATACTCAACCTAGACATCAAAAGTAGCAACACAAGCTAATAGCATTATAAAAGAAGTCAACTTGGGAATAACCTTTGGCAACCAATTACACTTTGTACTTCTCAATGCCACCATCAAAGCCCAACTTTTAAACACCCATTGTAGCCAACAATTTTCCATTCTTCAAGCAACTAAACCAACTCTCGTGTATCATTCTTCCTTAGTGCAACCATCTCCTCATCCATGTTCAATTTCTAGGACTCGTAATCATCCATTTTCACTACCTCTTTAACTATTCTATCAAGATTTGATTTGTACATTCTGAGATAATAAAGATGAACATCTAATATAGAAAGATCGTCGAATAGCCATTATTTTATCAATCATTTTCATGATAGGCAGAAGTAAACAAGTAGAATAAGATAGAATAAACATTAGTTATCAGATATCAAAGCTAGACGTATCATTCCAGAACAGGAATTACCACCATAATACCAAATATAACCCATAGAGAACATTAATATATTGTCATCTGCAAATAAGATCATAGAAGCAGATAGTCAAATTGAACATAAGACATTGAAATTATAGAGATAGATCATATTACATATAAACTGATTTCATTTTCATAGTAAACTGAAACGAAGATCGTTAATATAGGCACAACACAGAGGCATAGAAATATAGGCAACTGCAGCTTCATGTTCATCTGAAAATTGTTAGTTATGCAACTGAAATAAGCATGTAGTTTGTTATAATTATATACAGGATATCACATATATGTTTACTTGCAGTATACATACATGTGATATGCCTTCTCTATTTTAATGTCTTAATTTAATGATTCTTAATGTTGTTGACTACTGTTATAAATCTGCAATTTTTGTCCTTATTATGAACAGAAATGTTAAAGGAAAATTACTGATAACTATGAATAAATCTGATTTCTTATTGTGTCTTTTATAAGAACATATGCTCATATATATGTATATATTCATCATATACATACGTGTCATAACTTCTTCATTTAAAATATATTATTGTTCTCACGATGACTGCAGTATGTTTTGTAAATGACAACACTAGTGATGCATTGTAACAGCCATGTAGAATGAACTATTAGGAATGCATATGAAAAGTCATGTAAATGATTGCATTAGTAATGCATTGTAGCAACCATGTAGAATGATGAATTAATAGGAGTGCATATGAAAAGTCGTGTAAATGCTTGCATTGGAGTTGCAATGAACAGCCATGTAGAATAGTATTGCATATGAATAACCGTAAGCTTGAATGTAACAATTTTGCATTAAAACGAACATATAGAACAATGAATCAATTTAAGATGCATATGAAAAGCCATATAGAAGGTATTAAGAAGTCTCATCTTAGGAGAGTGCATGGACATAAGATTGTTGGTATATGTTGCATTGTGATAAGATATGTTTGCAGGAAGGGGTGCTGAATGTGGAATAACAAATAAGGTTGATCTTCTTTTCGGGAAAAACTGTGTTTTAAAAGTCCTTTGGCCAAGCCTAGTTCATTGAAATAGATGAATTGCTAGAAAATTTACTTAATATGTTTCTCTTCCACATCCTAATAATATGTCATTGCATTATCATATAGTAGATGTGCATGTAGATGTATCAAGCTGCACCATGGTTTCCATCTTGTCATTCTTTCCAGGTAGCTTGGCTCTTTGTGCAGGGTTGATGGTTCTTCATGTCAGGAAGAACTCTGGGAAAGCATAATTGCTTCATGGTTGGGTGGAAAAGTGCGTGGGCCATGTTCCCATCCTCAACTAGCAGATGACCATATGGTTGGTGGCAAGCAAGGATGATTTATTTCTATTTATTTGTATCACTGTATATTGTAATGCACTTGTATTGATATCATCATGGCATGAAGGCCATCACCATTGTATTCATAACTTACATATATGTGCTTTCCTGGAACAAGCACTTGAACTCCATTTGTAATTTGTAATTGATATTTAAATTTTATACGGAGTTACTGATTAATTTTTCATATTTGATGATGTGTTAAATGAGTTAATTAAAAACTATTTTGCTAGAGTTCAAAGGTCCTTACATAAAGCTCATTTCAATAATTTTCGGAGCAAAAAACCAACCATTGTAGCCTGAAAATTTGCATTTATAGTTTGTGTATCAAAATTAAGATGCAAGGTTGAAACAGATTTCCTAACAATATATTTTGTTTTCTTCTGCCTGATCAATTCTATTTTTGTTTCAGGTCATAGATGTAATGTCCCCTTTTCCACTTTAGTTTGTTTTGGGGATTGTTGGCCAATTCCTAGACCCGTTGGTCAGTCAAAAGCAGAATTAGGGTTTCCTATTTTCTAGGAGAATGCTTTGGCAATTTTGGTGGCTTGTTTGTTGGAGTTTTACGATTTTGATTTTGGATACTTTCTGGGTTTTCAGAAAGCTTCGCAATGATGGTACATGTGTGGCAATCAATGAAGTTTGGTATACTTACTATTTTTAGTAAGTGGGGACGAGGACAGCTTATTTTTCTGGGTTTTTTTAGGTTTTCAGAGAACTTTGCGATGGTGTGACATGCAACTGTATCTGAAAACTTTCCTGGACCTACCATTTTTAGTAAGTTGTGACGGCTGCTCAGAATGTGGTTAGAAGTTTCAATACTTTTGGCCTTCAGTTCTCTATGGCAATCGTTCAGCACATGGAAAAAGTATTTTTTATATTTTTTAATGCCCCCCTTGGCCTAGGCATATGACTTATGCATTTTTGGTTATGACTTAAGGGGACGACTTGAGGTGATAAAGTATTATCTTATGTCATAAGGTATAGCAATTTATTGTTGAGGAAAAATATTTTATAAAGTGAAATATTAAAAAGGGAAGATAGATGCCTTATGGGAAATAAGTCAATTTTATAATATATTTCACTTATCTACCTTGGATGCCATATTATTATTTTATTATCATATTTATAAAGTATATACTTGGAAAGGAGGGGAAATGAAATGCAAATTTCAAACTAAGATGAAATTAGTGTGCATTTGGGTTTGGTGTCCATTTGGAGGGAATGTGAATTTGAATTTGGAGACACCAAGGTTATAAATAAGAGTGTTGGGCTCTTGTTTTGGCATCCATGAATATTTGTAACGAAGTGCTGCTGAATTTGTGCCAGACTTGTGCTTCAAAGTTGAGAGCTTCCTAGCTTGTGTCAATTTTGTGCTTGTGAGATAGCACCTAGCTGATTGGAGAGACTATTTCTCACTCAGAGGAATACATTGAGCTATATTGAGATCGATTTTGGTGATGCTTTTTCAGTTTTCTGATATTTTGGGGTGTTTGTGAGCTTCCAGGTTGCTGGTTTATTGTGGAGCTGAAAGTGAAATTCAATCATAAGTCTTCAAGAGGGTTTTTGTTGCTTCTGGGTATTCTCTCTATGTTTTCCTTTCACCTAGGCGATCCTTTTTGCAAATTTTCAGAGGTTTTAATGCAGATTTGAATTTTATAGTGAAGTTCGCCCTCTCTCCTAGGTCATACCATGCACGTGGCTGCATTGGGAAGCGTGCAATATATGTTAGGTGAAATTTGCTTCTTGTTAGGGGTTTGGGTTTTGGCATCTCCTCTCGAGTTTGGAGGAGTTATGAGCATTTTAGTGAGTGTTTATGTTGTTGGTCTATATTTTTCAGTTTGCCAGTTAAGTATATCAAATTTAGTGATTGGAGTTTGGGGGGTTGTTTCTTTGGTGGAGAATCTCTTGAAACTTGAGAATAACATTGGACATCATTTGCAGTTGTTGGATAGCAATACCTCTTGATTTGCAATTCATGTTACTTATTGTAATACTGATTAGTAGTACTAACAGCAACTTCATTATGAATTGTTTCTTAATGCCCACTAAAATAGTGGAAGAGGCTGGCTTTGCCACCTATCTCTATTTCATATTGTAATCTGGTCCTCCCACGGAATAAGTGGTTGAGTGATAGTTTGGTTATAGAGGCTGGCTACGCCGCCTATCTCTATTTTATATTGTACTCATGTCCTCCCGCTGAATAAGTGGTTGAGTGATAGTTTTATTATTCCTAGTCCTCCCGCTGAAAAGTGGTTGAGTGATTGTCATTTGCTTAACTCAATCCTCCCGTTGAACAAGTGGTTGTGTGATTGCTTTACTTTTAGAATTTCCTTTGAGTGCAAGTTTTTGATTATCCTAGCCTTAATGGGTGAAACTTGTTGTGTTAAAAAATCAAAAAAATTAAGGGGGACATTACAACAGAGCTGCCAATTTTGTTACCCTACACTTAGAAGACGGCAGCTTAGTACCCATTTTATGTTTGCAAAGTTGTTTATATATGTATTATTAAAGAAAAATTAAAACACAGATCTTGGGTGTGAGCACTTATTTCTTTCAGCTATATTTTTCCTCCCTAACTGATTATGTAATGCCCCTCCAGTTGCTCTTCTGTATTTCTTCCCCTTGATGTGGATTTGGCTATGAGCCGGTGATTGTGCCATTTGCTTATGGGTGTTAACCTTTCCAAGGTGCTATGATTATATTCTAGATGAAGCATTTGATTTCAATGTGAGGCCTTGAGTGCCTAGCTCATGTTGTGATTTGGATATATGTTATGTATTCATGTTGGACCAGTGATGTTCTGGATTGCTTCATGATGAGCATGATTTTGCTTCTGTATTGGAATGTGTGCTTTCGTCTTGTACGTGGTTGTGATGACCATGGTGTTATTAGTTAATGCTTATCTGATTTGGATACTAGATTCATTGGGGGTTGTTACCCTATTTATGATGTTTAAATATTAGTGTCGATTCAATTAATAACTACATGTGACAAGTGATGTTAATTTTTTTGGTTGATTTAAGCGTAATTAATCATATTTTATGTTATTGTATTTCTTTTAAGAGATTATATGCTTAGCAATATATTTGTTTGATGATGCTGAACTGATTTGATGAGATATCATATTACTAACAATGTTATTATGGACCCCGATCGGGGAATTTTAATGATGCTTTCAAGTATATTATGTTATATGTGTACGCATGCACAGGTGTTTGTATGTCTTGGTTGGTGCAGGTATAGAGCATCGACTCCACTTGGCTCCACAGGTCTGAGCATGCTCATATCCCCGACGATGGTTAAGGAAATAGCAAACTCGCCAATAATGTTACCCAACCATAGCCATTGTTCCTAATTTGGACGATTTTCCTTAATTTTATTTATTTATGCCTCTAGTTACCAGTTTGGTAATGTCCAGTTACCCAAATAAATATTTGTGAATGACCAGTAAAGATTGTTTGTGCATAGTCGGTCATGTGTGAATTGTCGCTATTATAGTGCATATATTAATGATATTTAATATTATAGTGGCAATTTAATATTTAATTGTCAAATGTGCCTTATATGTATTTGATTTAATGAGGTTTGCCTTATTTTATCTTTAGGGGTGTTTTAGGAGTAATTGGATTTATTTATCCAACTGGATTTTTTATATTTTTATATTTTCAACCCAAAAGTGAGTTTAAATTGTATTTTGAAGTCCATTTTTGAACACTTAGTCTTCTTCTCCAATTTTGGAGGTTTCCAACCTATTGGTGTTTGTTTTATCATTCACCAAACTCAGAATAAAAATGTCCAAACACACTCTATTCTCTCTTGAAAAATCACCGCTTATGCTAAGATTACAAGAAGATCATATGGCAATTCCAAGGTTTTTTTTGTCAGGTCTTGACGTGTGGATAAGATCAATGGGCATTGTGATATGCTGGTAATACACAAAGGGACTTATGCTTGGTTCATTCAATTCACAATGAAGGTTTAGACAATGAAGCTCTATCAATTGGAACTTGGATCATGAAAAACTAAAAAGGAGACAAGGGTTTAGAAGTTCTAATCTATTCCTAGGAGTTCAAGAGAAGGTATTGACTAGGTGAACTCAATAACCACACTTTGCTTCGCCTCGCTTAGGACAACTACACAAAGCAGATGCAATCTTCAAGGGATGTGCTTATGATCAAAAGTTAAGCATACACAAAGGAAAGCTCCAACTAACTTTACACAATGAACAAAATCATCTGTCCATCAAAAGTATGAGAAGAGATACACCACAAATCAATACTTATCAAATCTTGCATTCATCTAGCATACATGAAATAAAATCTAAACTATTGTGTTGACGAAATTGAAAACCTTGCTAATCATTCAGATAAAAGAGATTACAAGGCCTAGAAGCACACAAGCAATGTATTATCCAAAAATGACCTCGCAACAATGTTTCAAAAACCTCACACTCTCCAAATGAGAGGAGGAAACCTTATATAGGCACACAAAAGTTTTCAATGGCCGAGATCGATTAGTGATCAAGGGCCCAGATTGAAAGATCAAAACCCTAATTAGGGTTTGTTACAACTAACCACCCCTCAACCAATGAGAAAATTACATTTGGGGACACTTGTCCTTCTTGCTAAATATGAACCAACAATAAAAATAGAAGGTTGTTGCATTGTGAAGTGTGCCCTCTAGAAGCTTCTGTGGATAAGTCAGGTTCATTGAACCTGGACATGTTGACTTGGAGCACTTTGATTGGTTGGAAGATGACGAGGCACCACCCAAGCGTGTTGGATGTCTTCCCTGAATTCTCCAATTTGTGTGAAGAAATTGTCTAAGTATGGAAATTTGATTCTGCTTGTCACCATTTGATTCTGATTGGGAGCTTGTCTTTAATTCTTCAGGAGATGAAATCCTTCAAGAAGTTATCCTGATTGCTTCCACAAGTCTGGGATTGTGGATGAAATTCCCCAAGAAGTCTGAAATTCTTTTCATCAAATCCAAGGACTTTTCTTTCTTGATGCCTTGAGATTCTTTCAAGTGCATCGAATTTGGGGAAGAATCCCTTTGTTAAGTATTTCTCATACTTAGCCAAATTTTGGCCATCTTTATGTGCGGATGAACCTTGCTTGTGGACTTGTCTTCAATTCTGAATTTGGCTTGAAACTCCATTTGTGTTTTCTGCGATGATCCCACCTTCAGCTGCCATCTATGATCTACAAAACCAAAAAGAAAATTAAGTTAGGGTTCTATCTTTGAGTGTAAATTTCGAAGGTTTGATGGAAGAGTGTGCTCTGATTTTCCTATTCCTCATAACTTAAAGAGTTTTTGACAAGTTGCAAGCACTTAGAAATCTGAAAAAAAAGAAAAAACTCTGAGAAACTTAATCTGATTTAAAAGGTTTTGGAACGGAATTTGGTCTGAGAATGAATAACTTAGTCCCAAAATTCGTGAAATGAATGTTAAAAATAGATTTAGATGACTAAGTTGTGAAAACCAAATCCATTTTCCATAAATACTTCATCAAAGCTTGAAAAACCAGGTTGAAAACCATGAGAATTTGTCTTGAAAAACCCTGTCACCTTCAGAATCAGAGAGAAGTAAGAAAATGCTGCTTGTCTCAGAAAATTTTGAATCTGCACTTAAAATGTCTTTGAAATGCTCTTAAAAACCATCGAAATCCTCTTGAAATCTGTACAAAAACTCTTAAAATCTTCTCCTCCTCTTGTGTCTTGCTCTTCCAAGTTCGAACTTTCACAATGAATGATTTGCTATAAGTATAAAATCCAAAGTAATTCGAATTTTGCATTTGGGCAACATAGCTGGTCTTTCCAAATTTGAACTAATCTTGTTTCTAAATTCATTCCACTCATTGAACTCAATGAGAAAGTTGCCATTTTTTATTTCAGTTGAGTTTAATCTTCTTGGGAAAGTCCTGATTTCAAATCAAGTCTGAGTTTAGTTCGTTAAGAAAGTTTCTATTTTGAGATTGAGTTCATGAATCGAACTCTATCCTTATTTCTCCTTCCAAATTTGGAACTTTCTAAAAAACTTTCTTCTTTCCTTTAGTTCGAACTTAGGCAGATTTTCTTGACAGCAAGGCGGATTTTAGGAGATTCTTTCTTCATGGCCAGCGGACTTCACCAAAACATTTCCTCATTATTTCTGAGCTTGGGTGGACTTCAGCCTTCTCTTTTCTCATTCTTCATGGCGAACTTGAAGAACTTCTTTCCTTCTGATTAAATTTTCCAAGGCAGGGCAGACTTTGTCAAAGTTGTGCACTCCTTACTTACCATCTCCTTTAATCTTTGGGCGGACTTCATTTGCTTCTTTCCCTCTCCACCTACCAAGCGGACTTCATATGAGCTGTTCACCTTCTTTGCATCTCTTACATGACGGACTTCATTCATTCTATGACCAAGCGGACTTTACTAATCTTGTGCACCAAGGTGAGGGCGGACTTGGAAATACTTGGTACCCTTAGCACACACCATGAGGCCGGACTTGCTTGTTACCTTGACCATGCTCACACACCTCTAGGCGGACTTTCCTTGAATGTTACTTCCATAAGTTGTAGGGCGGACTTTACTTGTTCTCTTCCCAAGTAGGAAGGCGGACTTCATGCCTTTCATTCCCCAATGCAAACTAGTCCTAGGCGGACTTTCCTTGCCTTATGCACTTGGCCTTTGTAGGAGGGCGGACTTGGTTAGACTTGTGCACCATTTACTTGCTTCTTATCTCACCTTAGGGCGGACTTGCTCAAACCTTTGCATTTGTGCATACTTCTTCAAGGTGGGGTTCATTAACTTCATTCCCTCTTCATGCCAAGGTAAGTCCCTTCCAAAGCGGACTTCATCACTTCTTTGCACCTTCTATCCCCTCCCCAGGGTGGACTTCACTGGCTTTATTCCTTCCCTTCATGCTTCAAGGCGGACTTAGTGAGTTTGATGCTCTTTATCATATGAGCAGACTTCAAGAGACTTATGCACCTTATCATGGGCGGGCTTCATTGCTTCCTTGTCCAAGTCAAGGCGGACTTGGAGAGCTTCTTCTCCATCTACATACATCATGAGGGTGGACCTCAAGAGACTCTTGACCATGTGAACATCCTTGCTGGGTGGACTTGGAGAGAGTTGATCCCTATAATAACCAGATTTGAAATCTCCATAACTTATACATTTCAACTCAAATTTTCTTGAAATTTGAAATTCATACTCCATTTATCCACCGAATTCCTATGGATCCCTAAAATCTAGGAACTTAGCTTTTTCGAACAAAATTTGAATTTTGGATGAATTTCTTGATTATTTTCAATATAACTCAGAGTCACAAATGCAAAACCTAGATCCCTTTCCAAAAATAGAAAAAGCAAGCATCCCTAACAAATAGGAAAAACTTTCTAAAAATAGCCATTTTGGGGATCGTGCTTAAAGTGCCAAAAAAGAAACTTCCTAAAAAATAGGAAAAAGAAAAAAAGAAAAACTTTCCAAAAATAGAAAGTTATCCAAATTGACCCAAATCAATTGCAATCTTCGTTCTTTGGACTTTCTAGGCACATTGACGACGTCTACACTCTGTTTTGACCATGGTTTGCAGTGTGCACAGACTGACTAATGGCTTTCAAAACTCAGACCATAGTTTTAAGACTCGTGGACTCACCACGGACTACCGAGTCCATGGGAGCCATGAGTCGACTCGCCAAGGACTCGGGAGGCGAGTCCTAGCGAGTCCATATGAAAGACTCGCGAGTCTTTTGCTTGGACTCGCGAGTCTTTCATATGGACTCGCGTAGCCCAGAAAACACACCATTCAAGCAATAAAACTCAGTTTTTTTTTTATTTTTTCCCCTCATTTGGCATTTTTGCTTGGTTATAACAAGTTTGTAGGGTTTGAAGGAGGAGAGGAAAGAAGATAAAATCAGAAAAATTGAGCTATATTAGGAGAAATGCAAAGAGGAAGATGTAGTCTTCTCTTTAGTTTGTTCATTGTTGTTTTTCACATTTGGAGTTGGACATATCATTATATGTAATTTTGTAAACATTTATAAACTTATGCTGCTATTATACATTTTAGAGTTGAAACTATGAGTATGAATGATGAAATTTCAAATATTGCGTGTTTGTAGATCATATGACGTGTAATGTTTCAATTATGGCTCTTATGTTCTCCAAATGCATTAATTTCTTTATGTTTATTTTGTAAAACTACGGTTTTTTTTTTTTTTGTCGAGTCCTTCCTGAGTCTTTCGCGAGTCTTTCACGAGTCCGAGTCCAAGTCCAAATTTTTGGTTTGTCGAGTCCGTGGCAAGTCCGAGTTTTAAAACTTTGACTCAGACCATTCAAAACTATCAAAATTTGGCACCGAGAAGGTTGTGAGACTCTAACAAAACCCTAAAAAGCAAAAGCAAGGAGGGTCCCCATTTGCAATGAGGCGGTGTGAAAAAGGTCACAACACAACCCTACAATGGATTTTTGGAATTTTCATTTGGAAGGATTTGCTTGGAGAGATTTTGTGGGTAGAGGCTTGTTGGAATCGTGCGAACGAATGCTTTGGGCTGTCCAAAGAGATTCGACCTCTCCCGGTGTGTATGGATTGCATCTTCATTTTGTAGTTTTTCTCAAGTGTGAGGTATGATCTTTGATTTCTCCCTTGATTCTTAATGGAATCGATTTTAGTACGTTGCAAATGGTTTGTTTAAGTATTTAGAATGTTTCTACAATTGAAATTTATTTCTTTCTTCATCAAATTTTGGAAACTAAGTTTTATGAAAAGAAAAGCTGCCCAAATTTTTATGTATGCCCGGAAAGTGAACTTTATTTCAAAAGTGTAATGTTGTTCACCCATCAAGAAATGGGGTTTAGAGAAATTTTGATCTGGCAAGTTTGAATTTTTGGAGTTTTTGGAGGTCCATCAATGGTGGATGGCCTCCAAAACCTGGTTATTGGTCTTTTTAGATTTTTTGAAAAATGTGAATTTGATGTTTTAAATGTGAAATTACTATGTGGAATAATGTTATTATATATACAAATTTTGTTTGTCAATCGAATCGGATTTGTTCTCTTGGCATTAGGGCCAATTGAGTAATTGAGTATGTGTTGGAAATGCTTTGTTTGTATGAGTTATTTGTGTTGATTCATTACCTTTCGGCATTTGTTTGCATTGTTCCTCATTATGAAATGAGATGAGCTTGGGTGTGGGTAGTTAGAGTCAATAAAAGGAGTGGCTCCCAATGGGGGTCGGGGCCCAAAGTGGCCGCCAGGTTAACCCATTGAGAGTTGAGTAATAAATGAAAATGTCAATAAACAATGGTGTAAATACACTAAAAAATATAATGGATACCCCATGCTTGTCGTAAGTGCTTGTTATGGCTACAGGCTCATTGGGAAGGCCTGTCGTTCGTGGAACGTTGCTGGAGGGCATGATCGTGTTCCTCGTCCATATGAGAGGATTTGATTCCACGTGAGCCATCTCTTCAAGCTATACGATGACACTCTTGTTTGTTATTCTCTAATATCCAACCCCATATAGATTGAGTAGCACCTGGAAAAGGATTTGCCTTCCATGTTATTGTGCTCATTGATGGATTCTTGAGGTATCCTTATTGGTGGCCTTTTGGGTCTTATTACCATCGGATAATTGGTTTATGAGAATTGATCATATTTGATGTTTGGATGTGGATTCCCCTTGTTGATTGTTTTCATACTTGTAATGAATTTGGATTGCATTGAGATATATGACTCTCCTTTCTATCATTTATTGATGTGGCATTATGTACTTGGTTGATTTTATGCTCATGTTGAGTGTTACTTCATGTTTGCTCTTGTGTGAGCTTATTGCCTCCCTCACTTGGGTATTTTATTGTTTGGACGGTGTGACTATCTCCAAGAGCACGGTGGGGTTGGAACCTACGAGTTCCACATGGTCGAGTGGCATTGCCAACCACCATTAGGGACCGGGGGGACTTGGATCGTGAGCGGTTGAAGAGTTCCTTCTCCTTCCTCGGCACTTGTTCTTCTCCTTCTTCCATTCATGCAGTTGTATCTATGTATCTGTTATTGAGCATGGTATTCATTGATGATTTGTATATGGAACACTCCAAGTAAAGATGTATGTAATTGTAATTAATGTTAATTTGGATGGATGGATCTTTAGTGAACTGGTGTTGGGACCGGCCATCAAGCATGATATTTTATGGTCTTCAATTGATGCTATATATGATATCATCATAGCAACACTTTGTTTGGTGCTTAAAATGATTATAGGTGTGATTCTTATTGTATCGGATATTGAATTGGTCATCTCCAATAGTGGTCATATGATCTTGACCAAGCCCTTGTTGGAATGAGCTCTTGGGAGCCAATCTGGGCTCAACCGGAACCACCCAGTGTGTGTTTCTTCACGGTTCATTTGTGGAATGTAGTTGTGTTGGACACCTAAGTGTCCCTTGAGCCAGTTGAGGGTGAATTGGGTTGAGTGGTGGTGAAGTGAGTCTGCCCAAACTCCGCCCTATCTTGTAGTAGTTATCCGGTGACCCGGTGTCTCAAGACTTAACCCACTTCACCAAGGGATTTAGTGTGCTCGAGGCTTCGAACAATCCACCCAAGAAGCTCACTAGTTTTGGACAAACGCGTATCTCACGGACATCATCGCAAGTTCACCAGTCCGAAGGACACCGGCGTGGGTCTAGGACGTTAGCGCGGCCTAGGGACACCTACACAGGAAGAGGACACCAACGTGCTACGCTAGTGTCCTTCTGGTGTGCTAGTGTCTAGTATTTTTGTCAAGATTTGCCCCAAGAGCCTATTCTTGCCCGTTCAATCCGGAGATGATTCTAAGGGCTAGTGAGGTCAGTTTGACCTAATTTTGGATGCATTGCGAAGGTAGCGACGTCAAGGAACCCTTGAGGGGTTTTGAGTAGGTTTTGAGTGTTTAGTCTTCCGCTTGTGCAATGTCGATCTTTGACAATTATCGATAGTTTGATCTTACCTTGAGCTAAGTGTTACGCTTGTACTATTATGCATGATGTTATCTTATTACTTCAAAAAACAAATTCCATGCATACCTTGCACTTTTTGCTCTTGTCCTCTAGGGTTTCTTGGCGGGGCATTACATCTAGTATCAGAGCCCATGTTGCAGCACAGGGATCTCTGGTTATGTTGTTTTCCATTAAGATGATGTTGTTGGTGCATGGTTGTGCAAGTGTTTGTTCTATGAGTTAGTTGATCGATTGTTGCTTGGGTGCCTTGGGTGGCATGTTGGATATTTCAGGATGAACCAACCCAAGTAGCATGTGGAGGAAGAGTACCACCTAGATTGTACGTACCTATCAAGGATGGATGGATACCCCTGCAAGAGAGCCTCTTGAGTGGGTTAAGGATTGGTTGTTTGGTGTGTTGCTCCGTGAGTGAACTCTTGTTTGGCCTTTGAGTGATCTATGTGTGTGTATGCTTTTGGCGACAGTGGTAGAGTTGCCTTGTTTGACTTAGCATGATATTTGATGAGTGTATGTTGCTTGGGGGTTGATTTGACCCTCTATCGTGTCAAGGAGTTTCCTTTATGTGGCAATCTCCTTGATGATTGATCTTTGCCTTCTTGGATGTTAAAGGCTCATAAGTGGCCTTGTTTTTGCTGTAATCCTAGTATGATGGCATGATTGCTTCTTGATTGACTTTGACTAAGATGCTTATGATTGAGCATTGTGCTCCTCATCGTATAATGTGCATTTGGATGTGACAGAGATAAAAGTGAATTCATGCTCTTATGTGTTAGAAATCATTGTGCTGGGATTGTCTATATTGTCTCTCATGTTCATAATGATGCACTATGGTACATGTGAAAAAAATAGAAATGACTAATGAAAGTTATATGTCGATATTATTGTGGTTTCATTGTAGTGCCTTGTATATCAGTTTTGCTAGTAATGTATTATTGCATAATTGGAACAAATGATTGTAAGTGGAAAATCTAAAGACCATCATGGTAGATCAATTGGGTTAAGGACCTGTTGGTGTACATTTATCATTCACCGAACATTAGAATAAAATATCCAAGGATACTCTATCCTCTCCTGAACAAAATCACTACTTGTGCCAAGATTGCGAGAAAGACCACAAGGTGACTCCAAGGTCTATATGTGTGAACGGACGACTTTATGTTGGATAGCTTCCTTGGTTATGTATGTTGAAATCCAAGGGGACTTACGCTCAACTAATATCATTCACAAGCTAGGACTTAGACAAATATGGCAATAAATGCTCTCTTTTTTTTTTTTGGATCTTCAGATTTTGGACTTCCTCAAAAAAAGGATAAAAAGATAAGGGTTCAAAAGTTCTATGCTACTTCTAAGCTATTCCTATGAACTCAGGAGACGGTAAAGACTGGGTGAAACTAATAACGACACTTTGTTTCGCCACACTAGGACAACTACGCAAAGCAGATGCAATCTTCTAAGGTTGTGCTTAAGATTTTTATACTTGTGAATAATACCATCAATCGAACAATATTTACTCCAAGTAAAAGTTAAAGCATCCACATCATAAGCTCAAGCTAACTTTACACATTGAACAAAAATCATCCGTCCAAAGAAAGTATGAGCAAGAGTTTCACCAATCTAAACTATCAAATCCTTCATTCATTTAACAACTTTGAAAGTAAATTTACTCTAAACAAAACTATTCTATTGTTGAAGAAAGATATGCAACCATGCAACCACTTAATAACAATAAGATTTCAAGGCAAACACTTGCAAATGAACTTTTATTATTCAAGTAGCTCTAAGCAACAATTTCACAAATCTCTCCACAACACAATGAAATGAGAGAATGAGAGTTTATATAGAGTTCTGAAAAATGAATGAATGGCCGAGATCAATCTAAGATCAATGGTCAAAATTAAGACACCATAACCCTAATTAGGGTTTCCCAAAATAACACGAGACAAATGCATGCTAGACAAGTGGCGTGAGAAGTTATCTTCTAGGAGGGCACATCCTTATTCTTTTGAGCGGCAGAATGTTCAATGAACCTGGACACAATTAGGTCGACATCCTCCATAGTGACTTGTGGCAACACATTGATCCTAAATTCCAATCCATCCAAATCATCTGCACATACAGCAAAAGCAATTTCCCACTCCAATTTTTGTTTTTGGAAGGCATCTCGGATGGACAAGAGGCTCGATGCCTTAGTCAAATTTTACTTCAGGATGTGTCTAGTGTAGGCAAAGAAGATTTCCTGTATCCTGAGCTTTAAACTTTCCAGTTGCATAACTTTTTCTCGAATTGTTTCTTTTTCAAGCACATCTGCAGCTACAAGGAGGATCTTATTCTGAATGTCTTTTATCTACTCCTCAGCTTTGACACTATTATCCTTCACTTTCTCCAAGACTTCACTTCATACATCTAATGTCCAGTGCCAACTGAAGAAGTCATATGCAGCTCTTGCTACAATCACATTTCCATCAATTAATTCTTGCTTCGGAATTCCTTTCAATACTCTAAGGCACAAGATAATTTTGTCTTGAACATCCTGAAGGTCAGCCCATGCTTGCAATCCTGGAAAGTAAAGAAGAGGTTTGTTCATATGTCAGTGCTAACCCTTCCACAAATGTGACTGCCTCTCTCTTACGCTCTCCATCCATTCCTTGGATTCTTTGGCTGTCACGACTTCTTCTCCAGAATCTTTGACTGTCTCTTGTGAGGAATTCAAAAGCAAGGGAGCTACTAGATTGGCCTGGTTGAGTGGCTTGGTCAAGTGCTGAATGTACTCCTTTAGGCGCTCAACTTCCCTTTTATATTCTCTTTTCTTTCCTACCTCCTTGTCTATTCTTGCCTTCATGGAAGCAACTAAATTGTCTAAGTCTTCAACCTCCTGACCTTTTGTAGTTGGTCCCAAACTGACAGTAGTGATTGCATATTCATGAGGACCAATATCTTCCTTTGCCTTGTCTACTTTTTGTACAGCAATCTAGACTGTACGACAGCCTGTCTCATCTCTCTAGATGGTGGAAAATTCCTGGCAGGCTTCTTTGCAACAACCTCTCCTAATCTGGCCAAGAAATTGGTCGTGTCATCTTCTTCTTCTTGAACTTCCACTGGTGATTTTACTTTCAGACTTTCTTTCAGCCAGTCAAGAACTGTAGGCTACTCAATGTCTTCCTCTTCCTGATCATTCTCTTCACATGGCATATTTTGGCCTCCTCGAAGAGCGGAAATCATTCCCTCCTAAAATTCATTGCCCAAAATATCCATTTCAAAATATTTTTGTGCCTGTAGGAGATGGAGGTTCTTCATCTTCTTGATGGATTAACTCTACATTTTCTCCTCGGACCGGAGAAGGAATTTGTATCTCAGCCAATGACTCGTCAATAGTCAATATATTGTTTATATTCTCCGATGTGGCAGAACGAGATGGTTCCAGCCTTTGCTTCTTTTGAATGGGTCCTTCATTTATACTTGTCTTGTCCTTTGTCTTTGAAGAGTTTCCAACCTCTTTCTTCTTCTTCCTAGAGTTAGTGCTCTCAACGGGTCCGACATTTTGAGACGCCTCTTCATTTGAAGAATATGTTTCCATTTCACCCATTAGGTTATAAGTCAAGGTCATATTCCTTCATCATAGCCCATGGACCTGCTAATCGACCCACCATTTGGAATACTTTACAACTGGCCTCATCAAGGTGGTCAAATTTGCATGCTCTAGTTCAGATCATCTCACAGGAGGAAGAGGTGCATTCTCGTCGAAGCGAGGCTGAGTGTATTCTCCATCATCTTCCAACTGATCAGGCACATGGAAAATTTCAGTTGTTCTAATCAAGCTTACTGGTAGTCTAGACCATAGTCTTTCCCTTATGTCGAACTCATCAGCAACATTTGCACAAAAATCTTCTAAGTCTATTCTATATATGTACCTTTCCCCATTTACCGTCCCAATATTGTTGTGAGGGTCGTAATCAGCTATGGACCGATAGACCATGAAAGGGTACCATTGCATCTCAAGCCTAGCACTCTCAGTTGCCTGTATTGTTGGGCAAGGCTCTAGCATATCTCCGATAAAGAATGGGAATGGAATAGTTGTCTTTTGTTTTTCTCTTTGGAAGCCTTGATAAGTCTCCAACTATCTACGAACCTCAAGCAGGACCATTATGTTGGTAGGATAGATTGGAACTCGATAAGGACTACCAGTAAAACATTGAACTCTTATGTATGTAAAACTAGGAAACTAGATAAACAAGGATCCATACTTGCTTATTAAACTTTTGGCCTCTGGAGTTGGCCTTTGATGGGTTCCTCCCTGCAGTATTCTAGTAATATACATTAAGAATGCATCATTTACTCGCTTGAAGTGGGTCTTCTCACTGAGCTGGAGCTATGGGTAACAGTCATATGACTTGAACTCATTCTCTTTGTTGCCTACTATGCCTCTACAAATCAATCATGTATATCTATAATTGCTGGCCAATAGGTAGACAATGCAGGAACTCATATAAAATGATTTTGTTCTTTCCAAGTTTTTTAGTTGTTCATGAAGATTATCACTGATTATTCTTGACCAATTGAACATCTTAACGCTTGAGGTGATCTTATCAATGAAGTAGCACATCCATGTTTCAAATGGTGCACCCTGAGGGTTGCCCATTACTCTGTTCAGCAGTAAGATGATGTCACCATATTCTTCTTTGAAGTATGAGCGCAGCAGCTTCTTTGGTACTTTCTTGAGGGAAACCCTGGGCTTTTCTAACCATGACTTGTTGATATTTGTTGCACAGAGGTCTAGCTGGTTATCATAGAGTTTTTGGGTGTCTGCTTTGGTTTTGTATGAGGTTATGCTGTAGTTTGGTATTCCAAACGCTTCTTGAATGTTTAGCTCTCCAAGATGAGCTAAAACTCTTCCATCAGGTGCAATGATCTCTCTTTCTTGGGAATTGTAGTGAATAGCACATTCGACCATCAGTTCTACACATTCCATGGCTGGTGGAAATCCATCTACTTGGACAATGCCATTTCTCGTCATCCGGAGAGCAATAGGTGTAGGCAAATATCCATCATGCCCATACATTCTCTTTCTGAATTCTTTGAAATCTGCATGCCTGAGGTTGGTATCTGTGACATTCTTCCACTTGGAATTGATCTTCGACTCCGGCTACAACCCTTTATTGGCGAACTTCATCTGAGCTTTCCTGGAAGGTACTCCTTTGGTGGTCATTAACCTGCAATACACATGAAAATTCAATATTATTTCCAAGAAAATTTGAAGCTTCTAACTCTGATTTTGAACCCTTTTACTTGAAAATTTCACTTTCAGCCTGTCAAAAAGCTAAATATCTGTGAAAAATCAGACTGAAAGTGGATGAAATTGGTCAAGTACTTAGTAAATTTCGAGAAATAAATGGTTTAGACAGAAGAAATCAGTCAAGAATGTGAATTTCTTGAACCTTTGGGATTTTCTTTGACTGATTTTGATGAAATTTTATCTTAAATTCTGAAAATTTTGTCATAAACTCAAAAAAAGCACCTTGTTTCTTCTTTCCAACACTTAGAAAATTTTATCTCTTCAAAAATTCTTCTTCAAAATTCAATCTTCCAAAACTTCAAGAGAGAGAAAATTTCTTCAAAAATCGAACTCCAATCTTCAAACCAGATAATGAATTTTGAAGTGACAAGTTGAGTTGATATAAAATTGAGAAGTTTGATTTTAGAAGCTTTAAATTTTTTTTTTGTTTTTTAGTTTTTATTGATATTCATCGAAATTAGACTTGTTTTAATTCTTCGGAAATGGAAAGTTTTATTTTCTCTCAAGAATTCATCCTTAGCCAAAAAAGCAAGGAACCTTCTAGATTCTTCTCTCAAATTCCAAAAATTCTTGAATTTTCGAAAATAATTCTAAGTGTTGAAAAATATTTTCCCTTCAAAAATAATTCTAGGTGTTGGAAAATACTTAAAACTATTCTCTGTCTCAAGCTCTATTTTCCGACCCATTCAATCAATTGACCCTTCAATGGTTGACTTCATGTGCTTTATGTCAAATTTGTTTATTTCTCTAGCCATTCTCTTCTTTCTTCATCATGGCAAGTTGGTTATCTTCATGGGCACACATTTCATCTTGCCTAGCCATCTTCACATATTCCACTTATGCCTAGGCGAACTTTGAAGGTCTATGTGCTATCTTTCTTAGCAAACTTTATCATCTTTATGTCTAAGCCGAATGCCATAAGCGAACTTGGCTAGTGTATAGATTGGCAAACTTTGTTTTCTTTTTATCATGACAAAACCCTCTTGAGTGGACTTCACCATGCTTTGGACGTCCAAACATTACTTCCTAGGCGGACGTGTCATCATGTTAGGCTATCTTTCACATGCCATGATTGGACTTGAAGTTCTCTTGGACTTGCTAGGGAGAGGGCAGACTTTGAATAGTCTTAGACATCGCTTTCTAGCTTCTAACTTAACCTTTTCATTATGCTAACTGCAGGTCGGAGTTTACTTAACCTTTGCCATCCTTCTTAACTGCAGATGGGAGTTTGATTCACCTTGGACATGTCCTCCCCTAGGCAAGTCAGACTTGCTTAGTGTTTTGGCATTGGAATCATATTACATGTCGGATTCTCACTTCTCCTTTAAGTGATCTTGAAATTGGTTTGGACATCTATTTATCTCCTTGGGCGAACTTTGGGCTTACTCAACCATCTTCCAAACCTTGTGCTTTTGCCATGCTTTTCTTCTTTGTCTTGCTTTTATCCTCTGTCTCCTTGGGCGGAGTTTGCATCATTTGAACATTACTTTCTACCTTGAAAGCGGACTTCACCATCCTAGGCAAGGTGGACTTCACTTATTTGTGCCATGCACTTGGGTAGGGCGGAGTTAGAGAGCTTTATGACAAGGCGGACTTGGCCTTTGTCTTGCCATGGGCGGACTTTAACTTTGTTTGGCCATGCCTCTCATGCCTTCCAACTTGGGTGGTCTTGAAAGCTAACAAGCCAAGGCGGACTTCATATTGATTGTGCCTAGTTTACTCTTGGTTGAGAGGACTTAAGGCTTGTTTGGAAAATCTTCCATATGCTGATCATACCTTCCACTTTGCCTAGGCGGACTTTGAGAATCTTTGGACATTGAATTTCACGTGCTTGGCAGACTTGGGATGGTCATTGGCCATATCCAAACTTCTTGGGCGGAGTTGGGGGGTTCATAATACAATCTTGCATCCTTGGACATGGCAAACTTTGAAGACTCATAAGCCATGCTTTCTTTTTTACCTTCATGCCATTTTCCATTCTTCCAAACCATCTTCATTCGAATTGCCATTTTTTATCTTCTGGAACAAAAAACCTAGGTTAGGGTTTTTACCCTTCTTTTTACACTTGGAGACATAATTTTTCGATTCTGACAACATGGGCACTGATGACATGACCCAAGGGACCAAACCCTAAATCTACTTTCAAAAAAAGCATAAAAAGAAGCAAAAAAGCAGAATTTCTAAAAATAGAAAGTTGTCAAAAATGACCCAAAGTAATTGCAATCCTTGTCCTTCAAACCTTCTGAACACTTTGACAATGTCCTGATAGCGTTCTGAGCACAAATCCTCTACTTGACTTCGACTGACTTCTCAAAAACCCTAATCTTAAACTCTCAATGAAAAGACTTATGAAATTGCAAAGCTAAGACCAAAAACCCTAAAAAGAAAACTATTAGGGGGTCCCCATTCACAATGGGGCAATGTGTGAAATAGGTCACAACAGGACCTATGTCCCCAATTTGCATTATTTATTATATTTGTATGAGCATTATGTGGCTCCGTAGCCATGTGGCATTGCGAAGATCGTTGATCCATCTGCATTATACTCATCTTGCATTGTGACCCCGGTATTGTAGTGTTGACTTCCCCTTGTATGAGTGTGCCATAGGGCGTTCAAAAGGGCAATTGGCATTGTTGGCCCTATCCTTGTGAGGACCTTAAATGCTTAATCGACCAGCCTGTTTTGTCAATGTGAAGTGCTTTGTGATGCCTAGTGTTATTCGGGTAATGTGCTCTTGTTGAGTTGTAATTGTCAATATGCAAATCTCAGTGTACCATTGTGTGGTAGTGAATTGTGTTGTGAGTATATGCATACCCTTATGAGGGAAATCCTCATGTGAGAAATTGTTAGTCACCCTTATATATGTAAGGTGCAAAGTACCCTTGTGTTGTAACCTTAACATACTTTGGTGTGGCCTTGTATTGTGAAAATTTGAGTAAGGTGGATTCGGTGTAACAGATCACTATGATTGTAACTCCCTCGTGAGTGCGACTATGTAAGTGAAGTTGTCCCATGCATTGATGAGTTTCCTATGATCATGGCGTTATGTTCCTCTACATAAGTTTTCTTGCATAAAGAAATGATTGCATAATTCTTCTTGTCTAAGAAAGAGATTGCATTGCATTAAAATTAGTAAATGACTACAAGTGAGTAGAAATCATGATTGCTTATATTATTGCATTAAAGTTGTTTAAAAATTAAATAAAAATTAGAATGACTCAATTTTGTGTTGTGTCTGGTGTGCATTCTCTAACTCATCTTGGATATTGCATCCTTAGGTGTTGTGCAGCAGTTACTCCCTCATATGTGGCTAATATTGGTCACTCAGTTATGTGAAATTTGTTTGTGATTGATGACTTACCATAGTTTTGGCGAGTTGTCTCTTGTGTTGCTTGGGCTAGCATTGAATTTTTGAACTTTCTTATGCCTGGAATCAGTCACCGAACTCTTCTATCTATCTATTTTGTGACGTCACACTTGATTTATTATTGAAATTGTGTGCACTTCTTTAATTTAATGTTCAATTGATGAATTCCCCCACTTAAGTTTTCTCTTTTTAGATTTCATGGTGACTATTCTGAATGTTTGATGTTGTCGGCCCTGTTTGTGTGTTAAGTGTTGTCTCCTATCATGTTCATCATGAACCTCTGGTAGTATGTACAAGGGAGGACATTGCAGAATGTACCACATGTGATTGTTAATTAGTTAGAATTGTAGTTCAATAAATGAATTAAGAGATGTTTTTATAATAGAATGTGAATGAAATTATTTGGGTATATGAAAATGGTTAGAAATGTGTGATTGGGCAAATGTGAATTTTATGATATTGTATTAGTAAATATCAAGATCATTTGCAAATTTTATCTTCAATAAATGTTAAATGCATGCCTTAGGTGATAATGGTTAAGTGTGAATGTCTTGTTAGATTCTAATGAGATGTGTGTTTGATGGTGTAGTATGATTATGGCAATTCTTACCATGTGATGGGATTATGAATTAAATGTAGTACGATTATCTCTTGTGTTTATTGTATTCTTGCATAAGCTTGTGTTAGTAGCAATAGAATCATGTGTATTCTCTTTGTTTCGATCATGTTGTTAGTGGATGGCTTGGTGTGGTTTAATCCACCCAAGATGCATGTTTCTCCTTGTGTGATCTTGAGATCATGTATTGCCTTATGCTTGATGCTCTTGGTGTGATTGTATTGGTGTATATGGCACCATTGATCTTGTTATTTTGTTGCTTATGGGTACTCTATGTGTCACTTCGGATGTGAATGCCCTGACTACATGTACAGTTGACATCGTGTAGGGACGAGAAGTGCCCTTAGGTAGAGCTTTTGTGCCTTACGATAATATGTATATCTATTCAATATTTTTATGTATGCCTTTTTCTAGACTCCATGTTGGAGGTTGGTGTGATTTGGAGGAGTGCTCCTTAGTGGTTTTATCTTTCCTAGCCTAAGGTTGGACGAGGATGTTATCTTGTTAAGTGGAACCAGCCATCTTGAGTGTAGTTGGAGTTGTGAGCATGGGGTGTTGACCCTAGTGAGAGGTTCAGTATTACCTCATTGGTTGTGAAATCATGACCCAGATCGGGTAGAGTAAACCCCATCTCAACTATAGTTGAGTGTTTGGCAATAGAGGAATCTTGCCATATTCCTATACCTTGTGGTTAGTGGCAGTCGTGTGACCTTTCTTGCAGTGCTAAGAGGTTGTTGAGCCTCTAACTTGTGGGTACTCCTGCATGTAAGACGTAAATTTCTTCTTGTTCATGCCTTTGAATGCCCTTGTTCCGGATTTAGCTTTCATTAAGAAGCGTGTGCTGTAAGGAATCCTGGCTTTTACAGGATCAAGGTGGAATAAGAGAGATTCCTTCAGGATTTAAGTGAGCTCTTGATGAGCATGATGGTGTTTTGTTGTCTTGTAGGCAATATTTTATTCCGTTATTTTGGGAGGAAGCCCTTGAGTTTGGTGTCGTGATCTATGGAGAGATCATTGAGGGCACAGTTTCGTGTTTGGTTGCCTCAAGATGAGGTAGAACTGGTTAATTTTGTGTGGTTTCTATTTGAGAAGGTCGCTAGATGGAGTTCCTAGCACCGTGTGGAAGCTTGTTTGCCGAAGTTAGTGAGTTGTTATGCTCTTGTGGACCAAATAGTAGGTCCAGTTCTCATTTGCTATGGTGATGGTAATAGAGTTGTGTGATGTGGCCTAGACTTGTCAATGAGATGAAGGGTCGATTTTTGTATGCACAATGTGATTGATAGATTTTGCACTGAAGGTGCCTTGTTTTGATAGTAGGCTTCCACGATTAAGCCTAGCCCCAGGGGGACAAGATGTAATGCCCCTAGAGTTGCTCTTCTGTATTTCTTCCCCTTAATGTGGATTTGGCTATCAACCGGTGATTGTGCCATTTTCTTATGGGTGTTAACCTTTCTGAGGTGCTATGATAATATTTTGGATGATGCATTTCATTTCAGTGTGAGGCTTCGAGTGCCTAGCTTATGCTGTGATTTGGATATATGTTTTGTATTCATGTTGGACCAGCAATGTTCTGGATTGTTTCATGATGATCATGATTTTGCTTTTGTATTGGGATGTGTGCTTTCTTCTTGTACCTAGTTGTGAGGACCATGGTGTTATTGGTTACTGCTTATCTGATTTGGATATTGGATTTGTTGGGGGTCGTTACCCTATTTATGATGTTTTAATATTAATGTTGTTCGATTAATAACTACAATATGACAAGTGATGTTAATCTGGTTGGTTGATTTAAAAGTAATAAATCATATTTTATGTTATTGTATTTCTTTTAAAAGATTAAATGCTTAGCAATATATTCACTTGATGATGCTAAACTATTCTGATGAGATATCATATTACTAAAATCAGGGAATGTTAATGATGCTTTCAAGTATATTATGTTATATGTATACACATGCACAAGTGTTTATATGTTTTGGTTGGTGCAGGTACAGAGCATCGACTCCACTTGGCTCCACGGGTCTGACTATTTACCCAGCCAAAGCCATTGTTCCTAATTTGGAAGATTTTCCTTAATTTTATTTATTTACGCCTCTGGTTACCAGTTTGGTAATGTCAGGTTGCCCTAGTGCATATTTGTGAATGACCAATAAAGATTGTTTGTGCATAGTCGGTCACATGTGAATTGATGCTATTATAGTGCATATATTAATGATATTTTATATTCTACTAGCAATTTAATATTTAATTGTCAAATGTGCCTTATATGTATTTGATTTGATGAGGTTTGCGTGATTTTACCTCTAGAAGTATTTTGAGAGTAATTGGATTTATTTATCCAATTGGATTTTTAATATTTTTATATTTTCAACCCAAAAGTGAGTTTATATTGTATTTTGAAGTTCATTTTTGAACACCTAGTCTTGTTTTCCAATTTTGGAGGTTTCCAACCCTACAATGGAATTTTGGGATTTTCATTGGGAAGGATTTGCTTGGAGACATTTTATGGGTAGAGGCTTGTTGGAATCGTGCAAACGAATGCTTTGGGCTGTCCAAAAGATTCGACCTCTCCTGGTGTGTATGGATTGCATCTTCATTTTGTAGTTTTCCTCAAGTATGAGGTATGATCTTTGATTTCTCCCTTGATTCTCGATGGAATCAATTTTAGTAAGTTGCAAATGATTTTTTTAAGTATTTAGAACGTTTCTAAAATTGAAATTTATTTCTTTCCTTGAGTATTTATTTGTCTTCATCAAATTTTGGAAACTAAGTTTTATGAAAAGAAATGCTGCCCAAAGTTTAATGTATGCCTGGAAAGTGAATTTTATTTCAAAAGTGTGATGTTGTTCACCCATCAAGCAATGGGTTTTAAGGAAATTTTGATCTTGCAAGTTTGAATTCTTGGAGTTTTTGTAGGTCCATCAATGGTGGATGGCCTCCAAAACCTGGTTATTGGTCTTGTTAGATTTTTTGAAAAATGTGAATTTGATGTTTTAAATGTGAAATTATTATGTGGAATAAAGTTATTATATATGCAATTTTCGTTTGTAAATCAAATCGGATCCGTTCTCTTGGCATTAGCGCCAATTGAGTAATTGAGTACATGTGTTGGAAATGCTTTGTTTGTATGAGTTATTTGTGTTGAATCATTGGATTTTGGCATTTGTTTGCATTGTTCCTCATTATGAAATGAGATGAGCTTGGATGTGGGTAGTTATAGTCAATAAAAGGAGTGGCTCTCAATGGGGGCCGAGACCCAAAGTGGCCGCCAACATAACCCATTGAGAGTTGAGTAATAAGTGAAAATGTTAATAAACAATGGGGCAAATACACTAAAAAATATAATGGATACCCCAAGCCTGTCGCAAGTGCTTGTTATGGCTACGGATGCATTGGGAAGGCCTACCGTTTGTGGGACGTTGTTGAAGGGCATGATCGTGTTCCTCGTCCATATGAGAGGATCCAATTCCGCATGAGCGATCTCTTTGAGCTATGCAATGACACTCATGTTTGTTGTTCTCTAATATCCAACCCCATATAGATGGACATCCGGAAGAGGATTTGCCTTCCATGTTATTGTGCTCATTGATGGATTCTTGAGGTACTCTCATTGGTGGCCTTTTGGGTCTTATTACCATTGCAAAATTTGGTTTATGAGAATTGATCATATTTGATGTTTGGATGTGGATTCCACATGTTGAGTGTTTTCATACTTGTAATGCATTTGGATTGAGTTGAGGTATATGCCTCTCCTTATCATTTATTGATGTGGCATTATGTACTTGGTTGATTTTATGTTCATGTTGAATGTTACTCCATGTTTGCTCTTGTGTGAGCTTATTGCCTCCCTCACTTGAGTGTTTTATTGTTTGCGTCGTGTGACTATCTCCACAAGCACAGTGGGGTTGGACCTACAGGTTCCACATGGTCGACCGGCATTGCCAACCACCATTGGGGACCGGAGGACTTGGATCGTGAGCGGTTGAAGAGTTCCTTCTCCTTTCTTAGAACTTGTTCTTCTCCTTCTTCCATTCTTGTAGTTGTATCAATGTATTTGTTATTGAGCATGGTATTCATTGATGATTTGTATATGGAACACTCCAAGTGGAGATGTATGTAATTGTAATTAATGTTAATTTGGATGGATGGATCTTCAATGGACCGGTGTTGGGACAAGCCACTGAGCATGATCTTGTATGTTCTTCATTTGATACTATATATGATGTTATCGTAGGAACAATTTGTTTGGTGCTTAAAATGAATGTAGGTGTGATTCTCATTGTATCAAAGATTGAATTGGTCATCTCCCATAGTGGTCATGCGATGTTGACCAAGCCCTTGTTGGAATGAGCTCTTTGGAGCCAATCCAGGCTCAACGGGAACCACCCGATGTGTGTTTCTCCACGGTCTATTTCTGGAATCTAGTTGTGTTGGACACCTAAGTGTCCCTTGAGCCTGTTGAGGGTGAATTGGGTTGAGTGGTGGTGAAGTGAGTCCGCCCATACTCAACCCTGTCTTGTAGGAGTTATCTGGTGACCCGATGTCTCAAGACTTGACCCATTTTCTAATCGTTTTGCCTAATTCTCTCAACACAGGGATCAGATAGTCATTTTGACTTCACCAAGGGGTTTAGTGTGTTCGAGGCTTCCAACAATCCGCCCAGGAAGCTCACTGGTTTTGGACAAACGCACATCTCAGGGACGTCAATGCAAGTTCACTAGTCCGGAGGACACCAACGTGGGTGTGGGATGCCAACGCAGCCTAGGTACACTGCACAGGAAGAGGACACCGTCGTGTTGCGCTAGTATCTAGTGTTTTTGTCAAGTTTTGCCCCAAGAGCCCGTTCTTTCCCGTTCAGTCTGGAGATGATTCCAAGGGCTATCGACATCAGCGAACCCTTAAGGAGTCTTGATTGGGTTTTGAGTGTTTAGTCTTCCGCTTGTGCATTGTTGGTCTTCAATAATTATCGATAGTTTGATCTTACCTTGAGGTAAGTGTTATGCTTGTACTATTATGCATGATGTTATCTTATTACTTCAAAAAATATATATTTCCATGCATACCTTGTGCTTTTTGCTCTTATCCTCTAGCGTTTCTTGGCGAGGCATTACAGATTATTTATATTTTGTTGAATTCTCTTCAAAATGAAGATCTATTTTCATGTGTATTGAAACTACTTTATGTAGATTATTTTATATGGTATCAGACTGCCAGAAGCATGGAGATTTCTGTTTTTGTCTAAAGTTAAGAATTGGAGCTATGGCCACCAATGAGTAACATAACCTAGTTAAACAATTTGATAGTGCTTCATTCAATTTGTGGAGACTATAAATACAAATATAGAATCGTTCAAAAGAGATTTGTGGTAGATTGTGAGTGGAGATGACGGAAAACCAAAAAGAGTAGTGAAGAAATCAAGAAATGGGATAAACAAGATGGAATAGCACAGGATTCTATTATTAATCATGTTGACAACAAACTTATCCTTTTGGTAAATTTGGCCAAGACTTCAAACAAGGTTCAGAAAAATTAAAGGAGACTTATGAGGCTGTAAACTTTCTACATTTCATCTAAGGGATATTTCTCAAATAAATGTGCGAGAAGAACAAAGTATGATGCCTATATTTATGATATTATATCCCTCATGGACCATTTGGCCATCTACAAATCTCCACTCGCAGAATAAGATATCATCACTACTATTCCTGAAAGATTACCAAAATGATAAAATCATATGAATGAATAATTCTGGTATTGGCAACAAAATCACCTTCTGAAAATAGAAGAAAGATGGTCCCTATTGCACAAAGAAATGAGAAAAATCCTCCACTTCACCTTTGTCGTTTTCTGGTGAGGCCAACAAAGAAAGAATAAAACAAGATTTTCATTTTTCTCAACAATGATGGAAGATTTACCCAAAATGTAAATTCAGATATTAAAAAAGCAAAGGTGAATGTAACCCTCATAGTTAAAAACTCACAGAGTACTCCAAAAACTCGCAAGCCAAAAGCCTTAGAGAGATACTCACCTAAATACTCGCCAGCGAGTTTTTGAAAAACTTGGGGCGATTTTTTATAAAAACTTGCCAAAACTCATTAAAAACTCACAATTTTTCATGGAAAACTCACCTGACAAATTATAACTATCTTTTTTTTACCTAATGTTAAAAAATTTATATGATTTTTAAAACATTTTTATAAACAAAAAAGGCGTGAAACACCTAATTTCCCTCTAAGTGATGGAAATTGTGAAAATGGCATGCGCCATGAATGTTGTGTCATTTCAAAGGCCTTAATTTGGGCTTCATAATGGAGGCTCCACCCCTCAACCCTGCTTTGTATCATGACAAGGAGCACGCCAAGGGCCCTGCCACTCAACCCCACTAGGGACATTGCCCCCAGACCCCACAAGGGATGCTATCCCTCAACAGCTTTGGGGGTATTGCCCCTAAAACCCCATGAGAGGCTCTGCCCTCAACCCCATTGGGGGCCTTGGCCCTTGACCCTCATGAATGGCATTGCCCCTCAACCCCATTGAGGTCTATAATATGCATTAAACTCTAAACTTGATTTATATGATGGAAATCGATAATATGTTTTACAAATTTAGTAAAAAGTGTTTTTTAAGCATATTTTTAAATCTTATGTATTTTAAATTTTTAAATAAATTGCTGATTTTTTGCCAAGTTCTAGGTATTTCAAATATTTGGGCTTGTCAAGTACTTGTTGAGTCAAAGTTTTACAACTATGGTTACCATACCATGAAGATAGGAATAAGAAACATAATGCTCACTTATACCTCTAATAACTCTCTTTACAGATTCAATAATGGCGAGACCATAGTTTGAGTACTCGGTAGGACTCTACCAACTCACAAGTTTGGTTGAGTACTCGGCTGAGTCCTCCAAGATTTCCAAGTCTTAAGCTCAAACTCCTGAGTCTTGAGCCTAGACTCTTCTAGCACCTGAATATAATAGACATGCCGATTCAAATTTCTAATTTTGAGAGTTTGGGGATCATATGATAGGTGCAATGTTAGAATTGTAACAAATTGATAGTCAAATTAGACTTTTATGTTCTCTAAATGCATTGGTTTCTTTTTTTGTGTGATTATGAGATTTTTTTTGTCAAGTCTATGCTAAGGGTTTTAATGAGTCTATGTCAGAATTTTGGGTTGCCGAGTCAAGTTCGAGTCCAGTTTTTCAAATTTTGGGCAGGGCAATCCACGCAAGGTACTAGTATCTAGATTCAAGCACACCCCAACAACTAACTCCCCAAAGGTGTTGGTTTGTTCATTAAGCATTCCTTGGAAAATTGATGGGGTATTTGGAAATGGAACCAAGCATTCTTTAGTTGCTGAAGTTATCATTTCCATCACATTGCTAAATGGTGAAGTCAAGGAAATTGATAATGCCTTGTAGGTATTTTAGTGTACCAAGGAAACACATCTCTAATATAGGAAAAACGTGTGCAGACATCTCCTGTGACTAGAGACACCCCTCTGTCTCCCAAAGTCTCCTATTGGCACAAGCTCCTCCCGAAAAGACATCAAAACTTGAGAAAACTATAAAATATTTAAATGCTAACAAAACCCTAAATCTTCATCATTTTACATATTTAACAATTTACCAAACAAAACACTAAGACAAAGACAATGACAATGCAATCAATAGGAATAAAAAGAAAACAAATAAAGAGGCAATATTGGATAGTGTAGACATGAGTTGCTAGCTGATTTCCCTAAAAGAAAATATTTTGTAGTTGCATTTTAAAATTTTAAGTTTGCATTACATATCGATTTTTTCTACCATTCCGAACCATAAATTCTAAAAAAATTGAGTACAAAGTTTTAATTCAGAAGCTGAAACAGTGTTGAAAATATAAACTTCTTAAGCTAGAAAAAAAAAGATGATATATGATGTTTTTAATATTACAAACTATATCATTTTTTTTCGAAATTAATTTTATACTCGTAGTTTTTATTTTTATTTTTATTTTTAAAAAATTATTTGTATTTTACCCCACCCTAACTCTTTGTCATTTTATATTTTTAACATTTACGAAACAATGATGGAAGATTTACCCAAAATGTAAATTCAGATATTAAAAAAGCAAAGGTGAATGTAACCCTCATAGTTGAAAAACTCACAGAGTACTCCCAAAACTCGCAAGCCAAAAGCCTTGGAGAGATGCTCACCTAAATACTCGCCAGCGAGTTTTTGAAAAACTTGGGGCGATTTTTGATAAAAACTTGCCAAAACTCATTAAAAACTCACAATTTTCCATGGAAAACTCACCTGACAAATTATAACTATCTTTTTTTTACCTAATGTTAAAAAATTTATATGATTTTTAAAACATTTTTATAAACAAAAAAGGCGTGAAACACCTAATTTCACTCTTAAGTGATGGAAATTGTGAAAATGGCATGCACCATGAATGTTGTGTCATTTCAAAGGCCTTAATTTGGGCTTCATAATGGAGGCTCCACCCCTCAACCCTGCTTTGTATCTTGACAAGGAGCATGCCAAGGGCGCTGCCACTCAACCCCACTAGGGACATTGCCCCCAGACACCACAAGGGGTGCTATCCCTCAACAACTTTGGGGGTATTGCCCCTAAAACCCCATGAGAGGCTCTGCCCTCAACCCCATTGGGGGCCTTGGCACTTGAACCCCATGAATGGCATTGCCCCTCAACCCCATTGAGGTCTATGATACGCATTAAACTCTAAACTTGATTTATATGATGGAAATCGATAATATGTTTTACAAATTTAGTAAAAAAGTGTTTTTTAAGCATATTTTTAAATCTTATGTATTTTAAATTTTTAAATAAATTGCTGATTTTTTGCCAAGTTCTAGGTATTTTAAATTTTTAAATAAATTGCTGATTTTTTGCCAAGTTCTAGGTATTTCAAATATTTGGGCTTGTCAAGGAATTGTTGAGTCAAAGTTTTACAACTATGGTTACCATCACCATGAAGATAGGAATAAGAAACATAATGCTCACTTATACCTCTAATAACTCTCTTTACAGATTCAATAATGGCGAGACCATAGTTTGAGTACTCGGTAGGACTCTACCAACTCGCAAGTTTGGTTGAGTACTCGGCTGAGTCCTCCAAGATTTCCAAGTCTTAAGCTCAAACTCCTGAGTCTTGAGCCTAGACTCTTCTAGCACCTGAATATAATAGACATGGGGATTCAAATTTCTAATTTTGAGAGTTTGGGGATCATATGATAGGTGCAATGTTAGAATTATGACAAATTGATAGTCAAATTAGACTTTTATGTTCTCTAAATGCATTGGTTTCTTTTTTTGTCTAATTATGAGATTTTTTTTGTCAAGTCTATGCTAAGGGTTTTAATGAGTTTGTGTCAGAATTTTGGGTTGCCGAGTCAAGTTCGAGTCCAGTTTTTCAAATTTTGGGCAGGGCAATCCATGCAAGTAACTAGTATCTAGATTCATGCACACCCCAACAACTAACTCCCCAAAGGTGTTGGTTTGTTCATTAAGCATTCCTTGGAAAATTGATGGGGTATTTGGAAATGGAACCAAGCATTCTTTTGTTGCTGAAGTTATCATTTCCATCACATTGCTAAATGGTGAAGTCAAGGAAATTGATAATGCCTTGTAGGTATTTTAGTGTACCAAAGAAACACATCTCCAATATAGGAAAAACGTGTGCAAACATCTCCCGTGACTAGAGACACCCCTCTGTCTCCCAAAGTCTCCTATTGGCACAAGCTCCTCCCGAAAAGACATTAAAATTTGAGAAAACAATAAAATATTTAAATGCTAACAAAACCCTAAATCTTCATCATTTTACATATTTAACATTTTACCAAACAAAACACTAAGACAAAGACAATGACAATGCAATCAATAGGAATAAAAAGAAAACAAATAAAGAGGCAATATTGGATAGTGTAGACATGAGTTGCTAGCTGATTTCCCTAAAAGAAAATATTTTGTAGTTGCATTTTAAAATTTTAAGTTTGCATTACATATTGATTTTTTCTACCATTCCGAACCATAAATTCTTAAAAAATTGAGTACAAAGTTTTAATTCAGAAGCTGAAACAGTGTTGAAAATATAAACTTCTTAAGTTAGAAAAAAAAAAGATGATATATGATGTTTTTAATATTACAAACTATATCATTTTTTTTCGAATTTAATTTTATACTCATAGTTTTTATTTTTATTTTTATTTTTTTAAAATTGTTTGTATTTTACCCAACACTAACTCTTTGTCATTTTATAGTTTTAACATTTTACGAAACAAAACACTAAGATTGTGGCAATGACAATGAGATCAACAAGAATGAAGTGAAGAAACAAAGAAAGAGGCAAGCTTGAACATGAAAATTAAAGATGAAATAATAATTAAATGTTGTAATTAATTAAGGAGAGGAATACTCCTTATATAGAAAATTACAACACAATCTTTCCATAATGGAAATGATCGAGAATTGAAACACGAAAGATAGAGAAGAAACTTCCTAAAACTAACTAAAGATGAAAGACATAAATGGAAGTTTCTACATACTAACTAAATGACTAAGATGACCATTATATCATTATTACAATATTATTTTTACACCCTCCCTTAATGGTTATCCTAGTAACTACCCTACAGAAGATATGACATAATCTACAGGTCATTCGGCCACAAATGCATAGAAGGTTGCCCCCTTCTCTTCAGATTGCAAGCAATGGTGCCATTACAGAAAAAAAAATCCAAGTGCGCATGTCCAAACTTAAATGGGTAACTTCCTAGCTAGAAGTTGAAAAATGGCTTGAAAATAAGATACAACAAATTGCAAAGATATTTTGGATGCAAGTATTCATAAATCACAAAAAAATAGTAAGATCTATCAAATAATCTTCTTGAATTACCTAAGAAGCTCACGGAAAGTTTATTAGGTGCTTAAAAGATTTGTGTTACCATAACCTTCACAAGGAGCCCATTATATGAGATAGGAAATTTTGTATTCTAAATAAGATGGAAATATCATCATGCATATAGCTATTCGATTCAAAAAAACTTTGATGTGTATGGTTAGTTAATCAAAGACATCTGATTTGGTGATGAAGATGAAAATTAAGACTTTTAATGTCCCTTAGAACAAAATATAGGACCTAATGAAATGTGTAGACAATAAAATTTGATTTGAAACTTCTCCATAGAGTGTAAATTACAAGAAAAGTATTTATTTTCAGACTAGGGTAGATTTTTTAAGATACTATTGATGTCAATTGAGATGTCAATCATTGTCTCCTCTAACCAATATTGAGAATTCAGCTCAAGCTAGAAGGGGAATTGTTGACATGTTTTTTAGGACAGCGTCTAACATAGAATAAAGTTGCCCAATGGTCACTTTACTCTCTCTTGTTCAAAGTTCAATCGTATGCTAAGATTGCAATAGGTTCAAACGATTGACTCCAAGGTTCTAGTTATGCAGTGGGCGTGACTCAGTCGGCTGATGTGATATGCTGGTAATCCAAGGGGACTTACGTTCAAATCATTTTTTCACCTCTTTGCTATGGTTGGAACTTCATCATCGGATATGGCGACTCTGTGATGCTTCTGCTTCGGATGAACTAAACTGAAATGAACTGAAAATAAAGGGGAAAGAGTTAGAAGGATCTAAATCTACTCCTATGGGCAGTGATATCAATAGATAATGCTTTAGTGGAAAAATTCCAAATAAACCAAGCTCTGCTTCACCAAGTTTAACAACTTTGCAAGAACTGATGCAATCTTCTAAGGATGTTGAAGGATTTTCACATTGAGAAAGTGCATTTGAATACCCAACACGACACAATCCAAATGACTATTCACAATCAAACTTAGCACAAATTTGGAGGCTTAGGCTAACTTTACACTGCAACTTATAATCAACAAGATGCAAAAAGTATGAACCATGGAAATTCATCAAACACCATTACATTCTTCGTTGAAATCAAAGCACTATACTGCTTCTACTCTAAGTGAGGAAGGTGAAACCATGCAAGTTTTGAAAAATAACTTAAGTGGACACCATCAGAGAACAATGTTTCATTGTTATTATCTCAAAAACTTGTTGCAACAATTTCATACAAATCTCCCCCCTCTACAAATGAGGGGGGTCACCCCTTTATATAGGCTTCATACCTTGAGGACACATGCAAACCCTAATTAGGGTTTTCCCAAAAAGATTCCCCACACATGATGCAACAAGGTGGGAAACAGCAATTAATGACCCATCATGCCCATATACAATTAAATTTTGTGTGCCCAAAATGGCATCCATTGTGCATTAAATGCACTTCTTTCAAATTCGCCCAATATGTAATAAATGCTCTATCATCTCCTGAATACGATAGTTACATGTGAAAGATGCTCCACCACTGCATTAAGTACGACGGTTGCCATGCAATGAATTAGTTGCCACCATGGTCAAATATTCCATCAATGAATTCATCACTATGCCTTCACGCAATGGCTGCATGCAAAAAGATGCTCCATTGACTCAACATGCACTGACCCGACTGCCACTTGGCAAGAAACCCCTGGAGAGAAAAAAAATTAATCCATGAAGAATTTTCTTGAAGTTTTTTTAACTGTCCTTGCTCTAGAGGAGAGTTTTAATGATTTTCCACCATCTCCTATTTTTTAGGAAGTTTACAAAAATAGGGTTCCAGGTTCCAAGAGAGAAAATTCTCTCACAAATCTAAATGTGAAAGAATTTTGAAATTTAGATGTGATTTGATGCCCGAAAAATGGATTTTTCAAAAAATTTCCCATGGGGAAATTTCTTGTTCAGTTCATCCTTGATTCCTTCCTTGCCTTAGAAATTTTATCTTTAATTCATCCTTGGGTTTGATTTCTACCTTCCTTGGAATTTCGTCCCGAAGGAAGGAATTTCCATCACTTAACCAATTTTTCACCTTTCCTGGAATTTTGTCCTGAAGGAAGGAATTTCTAACACTTTGCCAAATTTTCACCTTTTCCAAGAATTCTGCCATGAAAGAAGGAATTTCCAACACTAGTCAATATTTCACTTTTTTTGGAATTCTATCCTAAAGGAAGGAATTGCCAACACTTGGTCAACTTTTCACCTTTTCTGGAATTCTTCACCTTGGGCGCATTTCTTCCTTGAGGAAGGGATTTTTTTGAATTTTGAACCTTTTGTTCCTGAACCTTGATTTTTACGTATTGCTTCCAACCTTGGGCACATTTTGGAACTAGAGAAGAAATTCTGGAAATTTGTGAATTTTTGTGCTCTTTGAATTCATCATATCCGCAAGGAGCTTTTTGACCAAATTTTCACATCTGCTATTTTTTAGGAATTATTTCCAAATTTGAGTTCCAAGGTCCGGGAGAGAGAAAATTCTCACTTAGCCGATTCTGAAGAATTTTTGAAACTCAGACGAATTTTGATGCCTAAAAGAGGATTTTTCAATTTTTTACTCAAGGGGAATTTTATTTTTCCTCCAATTTCTTCTTTGCCTTGGAAAATTTTCATCTTTTGTCTTGGGTGTGGAATCCTCGTCATGGAGGAAATTTCAATTTTTCAAGCTTTTCCTTGACATCTTGATTTTGGTGCTCTATTCCACACTTGGGCACTATTTTCACTTGGTCAAGGAATTTGACATTGTCCATGACTTAGTCATTTTGGCGCTCTATTCCTAACTTGGGTGCTATTTTCACTTGGTCCAAGAATTTGGCATTTTTGGAACTTTCCATGACTTAGTCGTTTTGGCGCTCTATTCTTGACTTGGGCGCTATTTTCACTTGGTCAAGGACTTCGGCATTTTTGAAACTTTCCATGACTTAGTCATGTTGGCACTCTATTCCTGACTTGGGCACTATTTTCACTTGGTCAAGGAATTTGACATTTTTGAAACTTTCCATGACTTAGTCATGTTGGCGCTCTATTTTTGACTTGGGCGCTATTTTCACTTGGTCAAGGAATTTGGCATTTTTGGAACTTTCCATGACTTAGTCATTTGGGAATTGAAGTGATTTCCATGGGCCAGACTTGAAGATTTTCCATGCTTTCCCCTTCTGAAATGGATGTCCATACTTAGCCATTTTTTGATCCATTTAGCTTGCTTTTTGACTTTCCAGATTTAGGAGTGTTCAGGAATGCTCAATCTTCAGTATCTGCCTGTGAGGATCCTGCCACAAATAGACTTTCCAAAAATAGAAAGTGTTTCAAAATGCCAGAGTTAGGGCAAAACAGGACGCAAAGACACTAAAACTAGAAACTTACTAAAAATTGATAAGTTTGATTTTTGGTGAAATGAAGACAATCTGGGAGGCAGTGAAATCCCTAAAAAATAGGAACTTTCTATTGCTTAGAATTCGCTCAAATTTCATGTTCAAGTTCCTTAAAGGGCCCTGATTCCCATGCAACATTCAGTTTTTTCCAAAACGCTAAAGGAAATGCATCAAATTCAAGTTTGAAGGTCAAAACCCTAAAACAGACAAAACAGGTTCCAAACTTAACCAAATTTGCTCAAATGAGCTGCAGACTTGATCAAACTGACCCTCAAACACTTGCAAAGCAAGAAGACTGACAAGACTGCCGCGAAAAGACCCGACAAACCAAAGCCAAAAAACCAAGAGGACCTAAAAAGTAGGTGCTCCCCATTCGCAATGGGGCGATGTGTGAAAACAGCACAACAGGAATGACACTCAATTTAAGCATGGAGTAAAGGTTGGATTGCAGATAGAAAAATGGTAAGGGAGAGGGAGCAAGTATGGAAAGATAAATGGATTGTAAGACCTATTGTAGCTGAATAAAGAAAGTATTGTGCAAAATGAGACATGAAGATGGTATTGAACATCAAAAGAAAGCAGAACTAACAAAAATGACATGAACTAAAAGATAAAAGCTACACAGAGAAGAGCACAAGAAAAGCTGACAAAAGAAAAGTGCAGAAAAAAGGAAGCTTGCATGTGCAAGGTGAAACAGGAAACTATAGAGAAATTTGATAAAGGCAAGAAGTTGGTTCAAGGGTAAATTGAAAGAAAGCTTTATATGCCCCAATGCAAAGAATCTATAGTTCCAATGACAAAAAGCTAAACAAGAGTCCTCACAAACGTAATGAAAGTTTGACATAAAAGAGGAAACAATCAGGGATTCAAAGTAGCCTAGTTGGTTTAGATCCAGTTTTACTTCCACAGACAACTAGTGCACTTGTATCACTTTTTATCTAATTTCACAGCACATATTAAAAAGAATATATAGAATAATGGTACTATAGCCAAATGAATTCAGCATAATCACTTAATAGCATCTACTACACAAACAACCTAATTGAAATAAGAATTGATGGTATCCCCAATCTCAAGCACAACCAAGACCACACTCACTAGTAAGAAGTATGCTTATTGAAAGAAGAAAACAATGGAGTAAAGGGAGAATAATAGATATATACTAAATAATCACAATATCTTAGGAATCCCACAATAGAGTTATTGAGCATTCCCGAAATTACCATACTGAACAATGGTCTCACTGATGGAAACAACCTGCAAATCTAAACATTTGTATGGAAAGTAATTGCAGATTTCATAATTATAGCCTTAATTTTAAGTTCATGGAGCAATCAATGCTTCTCTTCATACTTAGCAATGTCATTTTTTGCCCAACCTGTGGGGGTAATTCCATTGGATCAACCCACATTCCAAATCACATAGGGGGATGAGTAGCTCAAGTGGTAAGAGCACCTATCTTGAGGATGAAAGGTCCTAAATTTCAGTCCTAGTTGGTTCATGTAAAATGGCAAGGTACCAAAGCTAGTTAGCAAGGACCAAAGAAATGAGACTCGGACTCGGCATGGACTCGGCGAGGGTGACCCAACTTGGGACTCGAGACTCGACAAAGTGAAAAACCCAAAATATTTAGAGATTTTTAAGGATTTAAAACTTGTTTCATGCACCTTTATTAAATAAACCTTAAAGACAAAATAACATCATCAAATAGAAGCTAATTTGATCACATACACAATTATACATCAATCACATAAGTATAAATGCAAATTGTAGTTGAAGGAAATAACACACTTAGATATATAAATATTGTCAAATGTATACAAAATTCATAGAATATGAAATCCATGACATCAAATGTTCCAAACAAATATCAAAACAATAACTAGAAGTCTATAGCTCAAAGGAGCCTACATCCCTCCTATGAAGTCATCTAAGGTAGGTCTTGGATGATGTAGTAGCCATAGTATTTTTTGAACTATGAATATGCAGAGATTTGCAACAAGGGATGTGTATTATGTATATTTTTATGATCATGATTCATCATTGGCCTATTACTTGCATAGACTTATAATTTGATGGGGATTTGGGGGCAACACCAAAATGAGGTTGAAGGTAGCACCCCTCACAAGGGTCTAAGGGTGAGAGAGAGAGAGAGGTAGAGAGAGGGGCTAGAGGAAGAGTGATAGGGTGTAATGTCCCCTTCTCAGTTCTAGACTGATGGATGGAGTCTTAGCCTATTTTGGAAACCCATAGGCTAACCAAAGACTAAATTAGGGTTTCTGTCTTAAGGAAGGTTTTCAGAGAGGTGTTTGCAGGAGTTCTACAGTTTGCTCTCTAGATTCTTTCTGAGTTTTTTGTGAGCTTCGGGATGGTATAACATGCATTCCAATCAGAGAAGATTTTTGAATTTACTATTTTTAATAAATTGCGACAGGCTGACGGTTGTTTGCTTTATAGGGTTTTTTTGGGTTTTTTGAGAGCTTCAGCGTGGTTTGACATGCAAATTCTTCGGAGATGATTTCCGGACTTACTATTTTTAGTAAGTCATGACTGCTGCTCAGAATGTGATAAAAATGACTTTTGACACCCTTACTATTTATAGCCGTATGCTATTAATAGTAAGCACTATTTTTAGCAGTGCTATTTTTGGTAGGGGTTATGCAGCTTAGCTCAATGGCTATGTCTGGCAGTGTTATTTTTGGCAGGATCCTGTGTTCGAACTCAGATGACAATTTTCTACAATGCAATTCAGTACCTTGGCCTCAACTCATTTTGGTAGTATTTAGTTTTTGGAAGAAAAAGTATTTTTTTTAATACTTTATTATTCCCCATGGCCTAGGCGTAATTTGTGTTGTGACTTCAAGGGGTCGCCATGGTGTTTTTAATTAATATATAACTTATGGCAAGTTGGAGGATTTTCTAAGTAAGATTGCCTAAGTTATATTATTATTTATAAGTCATTGTTGAGCGCTCACTTTACACATTATTGGCAATTTTAATAAGGTGACTCTGCTATGATCTTGGACGACTTAGAGAAAGGAAATATTATTTTTATCCCAAGTCTATTTGGCGAAATATTCCACCTTCATATTGAGACACCAAAGTACAATTTCATCAATATTATTTTATAAGCCTTATATTTATCAAAGTGGCGATCAAGGGTGGATGTGACTTGGGCGATTTGGTGAGGTATTGAAATGAAGTGAAATGAAATGTAAATTAAAGCAAATTTGAATGCCATTGTTTAATCCCATATTAGAGGGAGAATAAGTTCGATTTGGGGAGAAGGTTATAAATAAGTGCCTTGGCCTTCATTTGGGGGCATCCATGAAGAAATTATAATGAAGTGCTGCTGAAATTTGGAATGAAGCTTCGGGGAATGCATACCTCCTAGCTACCACTTGATTTCTTCCTTGCAATACAGCAACTAGTCGAGCTTGTGACCTCTCTTCATTCAGAGGAGTGGATTGAAGAACAATGTTGCAGATTTATGTATCAAATTCAGATGTTTGGAGTGTTTTTGATTGTTCAGGTTGTTGGTCATGAAGTGTGCTGAAGTAGATTATTGGTCGCTAGTCTCAGTGTGCTATTCTCCTCATTCTGGGTATTTCGTCTATCTCTCTATTTGGTTTAGGCAATTCATTTTGTGAGTTTATAGAGCTTAAAATGGTGTCTTGGATTTTATTTTAACAAATTGACCCTTAGCTGGCCATACCATGTGGTTGAGTGCTTTGGGATGCGTGCATAATGTATTTGGGTCAGTTTGTTGTAGTTTGTTGTTCTAGGCTTGATCATCTACCTCCTAGGAGTCATATGCTTTCAATCTCATGTCATTCGATTAAGAATTGAGACAGTTGTGAGTGTTTTAGTGGGATTTGGTGTTGCTGGTCTGTGTGTTTTCAGCATGCTAGGAGTATATCAGATTTAGAGATTTATAAGTTTGGAGTGTTTTTTCTTGTGTGGAGAATCCCTTGTACTTGTGGAGCTGATTGAGCAATATGTGCAGCTATGTTCAGTGATTTACCTTTGTTGCAGACATGAAAATTATTGTAATGTTGAATAGTAGTACTATCAGCAAGTTATATTTGGAATTGCTCTTCATTTCCCACTGAACAAGTGGAAGAGGCTAGCTTGCTGTCTATATCTGAATTTTGTAATATTGTCCTCCCGCTGCATAAGCGGTAGAGTTCATTGTTAATTTCATTCCTAGACCTCCCGTTGGATAAGCGGTTGATTGATTGTTATTTCAGTTTCTTGACTTGTCCTTGGCCGGTTTATCGCTAAGTGATTTTCAATGTTTTCAATATCCCGTTGTGTAAGCGGAAGGGGATGGCTTGCCGCCCAAGCATTGTAATAATTTTTAGTGATTTGATGCTAACGATCCCCTCAACACCATATGCTCTCACCTTCCCATGTTGGGCACTTGGTGATCAGAAAGTGGAAGGGTTGCATTTTTAGTATTATTGTATTTTCATTTGCTAACCCTAACGGATTCTTGTTGTGTTGTAAACTGAAAATTATCAAAAAAAAAATTGTGGGGATATTACATAGGGAGAGAGATAGGTCTAGAGTTCAGGGTAGATAAAGTGAGTGAGATAAAGAGAGCGAGAGAATGCTGATAGGAGCCTGTTTATTACTGAAATTTGACTATCTAGAAATTTATAAGATCTTCTAAAACCAAGAATTTGCATTATAACTCCTAGAGATCTAAAACCACTCTCAAACATCCTACCAATGTATACATGAAATATAACTTATACTTAAATGTTATATTTCATGTATATATTCTAATTTAAGAGAATGAGACTGACTTAAAAATAAAGATGTATTAGAATAATATCTTTCTCTGTGTTATATTAATGGTCATTTAAGTTGTTTCTAATTCCACCTCTAGTTAACGATTGTTTCTTTTAGAAACATCGTCTTTGTAACTCTATTTAAAGGAGCTTTGTCTCCTTGATTAATTGAACAACATCGATTCTTTGAAATCCATATGCTTTTGCATCTGTATTATGGTATCAGAGCCATAGAAAAAAAAAAAAATCGAATTTCTTTTTTAGTGGAATTTTTTCGGATTTTTTTTCGATCAACCTAGGGGTTTTCGTGGGTCTGTTTTGGAAAAAAAAAATTCCACCCACGTCCATGCCTTCCGTCTGAGGTTTTCGAACATGTATAAGAGCTACGCGATTTTATTTTTCGTGCCCGTTTTTCTGCTCTCTGCGCGATTGTTTGCGCCCGACCTCTGCACTCGTGGCGGATTTTTTTTCTAGCTCAAGAGTTTCTGCTCATCCCGACGTGATGTCATTAATCTCTACAGGCGAATTTTTTTTCCGCCTGCAAATTTTTTTCTACCATTTTTAGACGGAAATCTGCATTTTCGATTTGGGTTTTTACCCTTCAGATCAAGGCGAAATTTTTTTCCGATTGCAGAATCTTGGTGGGTTTTTCGAGATCTCAACTGGGTCGTCATCAGAATTTTATGGATGCCTCGATTTTTGAGCCAGCGGATCCAAATTCCGATAGCAGATTCTTTTTGGGTTTTTTGCAAGGATTTCTGGGTTGTCTTCAGATTTTTTTGGGTTAGCCGGAATTTTTTTTCTTGAAATTTGTGTTCGTCGTACTTCATTTGTTGAAGTTTGTACCTGCATCTACCTCTGTTTCTGCATTGAGATTCGAATTTTTTGAATTTCGTGTCAGCGCCTCTTCTCAATTTTTTCGTTTTCCGTGCATTGGGAAATGTGCAAGATGGCATCATTGACCAACTTGATGTTGGAAGGCAGTCAAGTTTTGTGCACTTAGCATCTTCTTAATACCTCATTTTTCGTGCCTCGAAAAGCGTGAAGATGGCTTATGGGCATCGATGTTTGTTTCGGTTTTTAATATTTTTTTACCTAAAAAAATTCTGATGGGTTTTAATATTTTTTTCCCTTGAAAAAATATGTGGGTTTTAATACTTTTGTCCTAAAAAATTATCTGTGGGTTTTTAAATATTTTGTCCCGATAAAAAAAAAAAAAAAATCATGAGGGTTTATGATTTTTTCCTCAAAAATTATACTTTGTTGCTGTCTGTTTTTAGTCACACCTGGAGCTGTTGTGCAAACATCTGCACTAGTCTCGTATTTGCAGTCTATTTTCGGGCATCTTGCTCATCTGCAATAGTTTGGAGGCTTTGTCGATTTTTTCCTCAAAATCATGACAGTTGTTCTTGGTGTGTCTCTAGTTACAGAGAGGAACAGTTCTCCAACATCAGGTTGGACGGTTGGTGTTGTTGTATCTCCAGAAGTTCTGCAGTTTCTGGGAGGGTTGGTGGCAGACTCATCTCAAGTGGCAGAGTTAGTGGCAGGCTCTTGTCTTCTGTTGCAGCGAGTTCTGAGAAGAAGGGGGCAACCTTCTCTGTTATTTCTCTTGGTAGTTAGAACGATGACCATTAAGGGAGGGTATTAGAATAATATCTTTCTCTTTGTGTTATTAATGGTCATTTAAGTTGTTTCTAATTTCGCCTCTAGTTAATGATTGTTTCTTTTAGAAACATCGTCTTTGTAACTCTATTTAAAGGAGCTTTGTCTCCTTGATTAATTGAACAACATCGATTCTTTGAAATCCATATGCTTTTGCAAATCTATTAATGTGCGTAGCTAAATCATGTTATATTTCATGTATGTGTTGGAGGCATGTCATAAACCAAAAAGGCATTTAAGTTTTGAGATTTAAAAAAAACAAAAAAGAGTTTTGCCAAGTAGTCTCGTCTCGGACTCAGTGAGTCTAGCGAATCTCACCTAGACTAGGCCGAATCTGAGTCTACGCCCCTAGGACTTGTCGAGGGTCACCTAGCTCAGGACTCGCCGAGTCCAAGTGAGTCCTGGTGAGTTTCCGATCTCTAGCAAGGACCTCAAAACCATGTCATTTTGCATGGTCCAACTAGGACTCGAACCTCCCATGTCCATGCTGGGATGCTCTACCACTAACCTACCAGCCCTTTGCAATTACCAACTCCTTTTCAGTTCGGGTGTGGCTTTCCTTTTGTTGAACAGTTCAATAGAATGATGTGCCTTTACTTTTTCTTTCACTTTTCTATGTCCAAAGTCGTCATAGTTGCCATTTTCTTGACAACTTTCCCTTCCAAAAAATCATCTTTCCTTTGTCATATATCCCACCCATTCTTTACATCTGTCAATAGGATGTTAGTAATCCATTTAACCTCTGTTTCCAAGTCAGCCAGAAAAAATGACATTCTCTTGCTCATTTAAAATTTTCTATATTCTTCTATACATCAAATAACTGATTTAATGCTTTTAATATATAGATGGGTAATCTTTCTTCCATCGTACTCCAAAAGCAAAAAATATCCCCACTCTAATGTCCTCCATTCCTAGGCTGTGGTCTTATGAATAATTAAATTCTCACCTTTTGCATATAATTTTAAAAAAGATAAAGATTGGTGTCTTCCAGCAATGAATGAGAAAGAAATTTTCAGCTTTGAGTATGTTCTTGTCTTATATAGGCTATTTTACTGATTGAAGTTGTAGTTCTATTCTGCCATTATAGTGAATTTGCACACTAGATAAATTTCCAAACCCAGCCATGCAACTCCTTCCATTTTGGTAAAGCAAAGTTCCATGGATCAAGGTGAAGACATTCTACAGAAAGAGGAAAGACAAACGTCATTCTTTTTAAGTCTAGCTTAGCTCTGAGAAGAAAAAAGTTAATGCAGAAGCTGCAACTTCAATCTACAAAGGGTCCAGTTAAGCTGCACCTCTGACCAAGAGATTGAGCATAAGACAATACAGGCCAGCTCAAGAAAACCCTAGTTTTCAGCGCATATTCCCTAGGGTTGCAAGCAATTCTACATCAGCATAAAACAATAGATTACATAGAAAACTAGGATTGCAATGGGCTTCCTCAATTACCTACCTATGATAACCTGACAAGGAAAGATTTGATTCAACTGTCTCCATGTGTAACCCATATGAAGAAACAAATAAGTACCTCTGGCTGCAGTGAGGATAAATCTGATCTTTGACAACAATAAAGATGGTGTTCCAATAACATGAAACAATCTTTCAGTGGTTGGCCAGTCACCAAAGCTAGTTTCTACGTATTTTGAGTTAGCATTGGATTTAGCTCTGGCCTTTACATGTTAGAAGTTGGAGAATTTAGAAATAATGGAATCACAGAACTTTAAGATAAAACAGAACTCATCTCATGATTATGGTTGATAATCAAAGAGTTTTGAAATAGATCACCCCTCTCCATGTGAAAAAATAAAGACAGGAGCTTCCAGTGATAGAGATGTGGATAAAGCAAAGCTCTTACCTGTTGTGACCTTTTTCACACATCGCCCCATTGCAAATGGGGAGCCTCTCTTTTCTTGCTTTCTAGGGTTTTTGTTAGTGTCCTATGACCTTTTGCTGCAGTTTCACCAAGCCTTGTCCAGTTCAGGGCATTTCAAGCCCTAACGATTGAAAGTTAGTTTTTGCAAGTTATGTGATTCCAAAATGCAAACACCACCAGAGTGCTTAGAGAGGCCAAAGGATGAAGATCGCAATTGATTTGGACGAATTTGGACAACTTTCTATTTTTAGAAAGTTTGCTTTTTTGCTTTTTCCTATTTTTTAGGAAGTTTTGTTTTTGGCATTTTTAGCCCGATCCTCGGTATGGCTATTTTTAGAAAGTTTTCCCTTTTTTTTAGGGATGTCTACTTTTTTGCTTTTTCGGAATGGGAACCTAGGGTTTACACTTGCACCACTGACCAGCTTCGACCGAAACTCAAGAATTTCAAGTTTTGATCTAAAAAGCTAAATCCCTAGATTTTAGGCTTTTTGCTTTTTCGGGATGCAAACCTAGGGTTTACACTTGTACTACTGACCAGCTTCGACCGGAACTCAAAAATTCCAAGTTTTGACCTAAAAAGCTAAATCCCTAGATTTTAGGCTTTTTGCTTCTTCAGATGATCCACCTAAGCATGGATTTCAAATTTCAAGTTAATCCGATTAAATTAGACTAAACTGTGAAATTTTGAAATTTCTCTGAAAATTATTCTAAGTCTGGCTAACAAGGGTTTTGAAGTATTTTTGCAGGTTCAAACCCCACCACGATGTAAGAGAGGCCATGAAGGAGCCTTGCCTGAAGTCCGCCATGCCTTAGGAGGCTGTGTGGGTGCTCACCTCAAAGTCCGCCATGCCTTTAGGGGTCACATGGGTGCTAAGCCAGAAGTCCGCCATGTGTTGAAGAGGCCATGATGGCCAGCACTCTAAAGTCCGCCCATGAGGGGATGTGTTGAAGACCACCTTGCATGGAGCAACCATCAAAGTCTGCCATGTATGCATTGGAAGCCATGTAGGGGACACCACCAAAGTCCGCCCAAGCAAGAGGAGAGGCCACCAAAGTCCGCCATGTGGGAGCTAACTTCAAAGTCCGCCCCATGCCTTAGTCAAATTTACACCTTGATGGAGGCCATGAAGGAGCAAAGGCTAAAGTCCCCCCAAGGTCTTCAAGGCCATGTAGGAGAGACCTCCAAAGTCCGCCAAGGGTAAAGAGAGCCATGAGGAGAGGCCTTCAAAGTCCGCCCCATGCCTTAGCCAAAAAAATTCGCCATGAAGGAGCCTTGTCCAAAGTCCGCCATGCCTAAGGGGACTCACCAAAACTCCGCCCATGGTGTTGGTCATCCAAAACTCCGCCCAAGGTGCTGCTAAGTGAATGGCCTTGAAACTCCGCCCTACCCTACCATGTTGGTGGCCAACCCTTCAAAGTCCGCCATGTTTTGGAAGAGGCCATGATGGCCAACACTCTAAAGTCCGCCATGTGTGTGAGGTGCCCAAGGGGTGAAGTCCAAAGTCCGCCCATGTTGGAGATGTCTTAGAAGTCCACCTAGGGGGTGTGTTCCAAAGTCCGCCCTATGCCTTAGCTGAGCTTTGCTCAAAGTCCGCCCTCCATGTTTAAGGGACCCTTCAAAACTCCGCCCAAGGAAGTAGATGCTAAGTATGATGTTGAAGAGCCTTCTCAAACTCCGCCATGCCTTGGAGAGGTAAGGAAAGTTTGCCTAAGTTTGAGGAAGATGAAGGTAAGCCTCCAAAAGTCCGCCTACACATAAAAGTCAAACAAAATCAACGAAAATACAAGTGATGTCATGAAAATCCTTCAATATTTCGAACTTAAATCCAAAATAGAAAGTTTTCAAAAGGAGAATATTGGAAGATTGATAAGGATTTCGAACTTAAAACCAAAATGGAAAGTTTTTTTTTAAGAGAATATTGGAAGATTAATAAATATTTCGAACTTATAGCCAAATTGGAAACTTTTGGAAGATATTTTCTTCGAGTTTGGAAACATGACAACACTTTCCAAAAGAATAAAGTTAAAATTGGAAACATGATTTGGAAGATTTTAAGGGTTTCTGATTGAGGATTTAACTTTATCTACAAATACTTCGTTGTAAACTTCATTTCTACACCAAGAAGTTCGAAACTATTAAGGAGAGCATAGTAAAATACTTTCAGTTTGGAGTTCATCTGGAGAAAGTTTTGGATATTGCTGGAAGTTGGATAAACTTTTTTGACAAAAGTTTCACAGATTTTTGGAGAAAAACAACCAGTATAAGGACGAATTATTGAATCTCTCCTGAATTTTTGAGTATTTTTGAAGGTGAAATTAAATTCATGATGCAGATTTATGTATTTTCTGTATTTTTCTGGAGTTTGAGAAATGATTTTTAGTGAATTCGTTCGAATTTCTAAGGGAGGAAAATCATTTTTTTTTTGGCTAAGTATAAGAAATTTTCAGAGTTATAACACTTGGTGTTGGATTGTGATCACAATTATCTTGAAGGTTGGAGAATTTACATGTGAAAATCCCATTCTCATGGCTAAGTATGAAAATGAAGTGAAATTTTCCAAACACTTAGCCGTTCGCAACCTTGATTTTCTTTAATCCAAGATAGATTTCTAACTTATTTTCCTTTGGTTTTATAGGTCGCAAGAGGAAATAGAAGCGGGATCATCATAGAGATCGCAGTTGGAGTTCACAGGCAAGGTTCATCCGGGCATGAAGATAGCCAAAATTTGGCTAAGTGTGGGAAATGTTGAAGGCATGTCAGGGTATCAAGAAGAAGGACATGATCACAGCGAATGCCTGAACAGCTTGATCCCATCATTTCATATTTGCAAGGGGTTACCTAGAGCTTTTTAACCCTCCTCCCACGCAACATAAATTGGCAACTGAAGGCAGGATCATCACAGAAAACACAAATGGAGTTTCGAGCCAATTTCAGAATTGAAAACGGGACCACGAGCAAGGTTCGTCCGAGTATAGAGAGGGCCAAAATTTGGCTAAATATGAGAAAAACTTCACGAGGGGATTTCTTCTCCAAATTCGAGGCACTTAAGGCATCGAGAAAGAAAAGTTCTCAGACTTGGTGAAAATATGGAAAAGTTAAATAAACTTCCAACTTCTTGAAGGATTTCATCTTCGGAAGGAATTGAAAAATACAAGCTCCCAAGCAGAATCAAATGGTGACAAGAAAGAATCAAATTTCCATACTTAGACAATTTCTTGACACAAATTGGAAAATTCAAGGAAGACATTCAACACGTTGAGGTGGGGCCTCGTCATTTTCCAACCAATCAGATCGCTCCAAGTCAGCATGTCCAGGTTCGATGAACCTGACTTATCCAGAAGCTTCTAGAAGGGCACACTTCACAATGCAACAACCTTCTATTTTCATTGATGGTTCATATTTAGCAAGAAGGACAAGTGTCCCAAATGTAATTGGTCGAGGGTAGTTAGTTTTGGGAAACCCTAATTAGGGTTTATAGCCTTCAATCTAGGCCCTTGATCACTGTTTGATCTCGGCCGTTCGTTTATTTTTGAAAACTATATAAGGCTACCTCCTCTCATTTGGAGAGTGTGAGGTTTTTTGATGTATTGTTGCTTAAGGTCATTTCCAGATAATATATTGCATGTGCGTTGCTTTGTAATCTCTATTATTTGAATGATTTGCATGGTTTCAATTGCCTCAACACTTAGTTAAAATTAACTTAGATTTGCTTTCATTGTTGTTAATTCGAATTAAGGATTTGATAAGTGTCAATTGATGGTGTATCTCTACTCATACTTTTGGTGTATGGATGATTTCCATCTCACCGTGCAAAGTTAGTCTGAGCCCATCCCCTGTGCATCCCAACATCTCGATCATAAGCACAACCCATTGAAGATTGCACCGGCCTTGTGTAGTTGTCCCTAGTGTGGCGAAGCAAGGTTTGGTTTCTCGAGAGCACCCAGTTGATACCGTCTCCAGAATTCGTAGGATTAGATTAGCCTTCCTGAACTCTATCCCTTTTTCCCTTTCTTTTGAAAGTCTAAATCCCAGAAAATTCCCAAACAAAAAAAGAAGAGCCTAAAATTGCTAAATCCATCTAAATCCAACAGTTCAAGATACTTGTCAAACGTAAGTCCCCCTTGAAATTTCAGCATACACTACCCCAGAAGCTATTCCACTAAAGTCACTTGTTCGCACATATAGACCTTGGAATCAGTAGTGATTTTTCAGGAGAGGATAGAATACCTTCGGGTATCCTATCCTAATGTTTGGTAGATGATAAAACAGACACCAACATTACCCAAGAAGAAAAACTTAATAATGAGGTAAAAGAAGCAAAGGCAAAAAGAGATTCATGATGTTCATAAAGACAAGGCCAACGGACCAAGTAATTTCCAAGATTTTCCCACAGCAAGATTATGGTGAAGCATATTTTGATAGGATTCCTAGGGAAACAATGCTATGGGAGGTTAGAGATTCTTGAAAATTTTATAATAAACCTTGTCTATAAGACAAATAATGTCACAAAATTAAGTGGCTTCAATCTCAGCATGAAACAAAGAGGACCAGATGACTCAAATTCTTATTGATTTGTTACCAGGAAGACATGGAACCAATTCTGCCTAGAAGTTTTACTATGTCGGAAGAAATGAAACCTTTCTTGGGAATTTGGAGGAGATAAGTATCCTTCATGTAAAAAGGATATTTGAACAGAGCCACAAATCTTATTAATGTTGAGCACAGGAACCTGAATAAGTTGGAAAACAAAAAAAAGTACAATTAAATGGGGTAAGACAGACCTTCAATTTCCATTAAAAATTAAATGAATCAAAAGAGACCCAAGTTTGAGTCCTTACTAGGATCAGCTGTAAGCTATATGGATTCTTCACACCATTAAATAGGCAGAATTATCAGTGGATGTTGTCAAGAAAGCAACATCAGAATATTGAAATGAACTGATATATAAATAAAAATTGAAACAAATTAAAATTAGGACAAGAAAGAAAGACTGACAGACCCCAATAGAATACATCAATGCAGCTCGCAAACTAGCAGGAAGCTGCTGAGTGGCTGCCATCTCAAAAAAGGTTGGCCGACTGCCTTGTCCTCCAACCTGGAACAACATCTTTGTTTACTCCCCTTGCCTTCTCAATTGTTCTTTCCTGATCTGTAGATAATAAAAAAACTTGTACACTCAATATATTTGCAATGGCAGCACATATCACAAAAGTACTTTAAACATAACCAACAAATACAAATCCAGTACCTAGATTACATTCTACAGCAAATTGAATGTACCATTCAATCATTCCACATAAATATCATGAATTTTTATTTTATATTTTTGCATAAACTGAAAACTTAGTTATCTCCTTTGACAAACAATTACTTGATCGATCATGGAAATTTATAGCATGAACTTGAATTAAAGGTTCATAAAATGACAATTTATTATACCAAGAGACATAACTACAGTGGCAGCAAGGGGGTTGTAATGGCAAGTGTGTGTTCATAAAAAGTCCTTTGCTGCCAACATACCAAAAATTAGTATGAAGACAATTATCCTGTAAAATTATAATTTATTATTTACCATAGTTGATATTAAAATAGAATAGACAAATGGGTTGAGCTCAATTGGTGAAAGTATTGGGTTCTCATTGCGGAGACCCAAGTTCAAAACCCCAACATGATGTATGGTGGAATCCTAAGAAGTGCAACTCTTGGTCTTCCATTATGATTTCCAAGTTAAATAAAATTGTGGCTTCATTGGCTTGGGCCAGACTAAAAATTCTTGAGGTGCCAATCAAAATAAAATATTAACAATATAATACATAATTACTATATATATTATACTTGTATAGTTATTATTATATATTGATAATATAACTAATTATTCCCCGTGTTAATGAGGATAGAAGAGTTTCACTCTTCCTCAAAGGAAAACTACAATTTGGCAACCTCCTCAATCAAGCTGGGTAAAGTTGAATTTTGATGGTGCAGCAAAAGGAAACCCTGGGATATCTAGAGCTGATTGCATCACCAAAAACCATGAAGGTCTAATGATTTGTGCCACCAAAAAAAAAATCAAAGAAGGCACCGATAAGGTAAAGACCTGAACCCAAATTCTATAACAAAATTTCCACTTTTTCTCTAAGTTTAAGGGTTAGTTAGGCATTTTGTCAAATAATTTATGTCCTGCTGGATTGATTTGTTATTTTGCACTGTGTTTGATAAACTGAAATATGCTCTTCACACAATACTTTGAAACAAGATTGCATTACAAATACATCAAGACATCTACCCAGCAATTGCTCTAATTGACTTGGATGACTAGGCAAACAAAGAAAATACAATGAGCTGTTACAATCAGCCGGTGCAGTAATCTTTTACAATATATTTTCTGACCTTTAAAGAGGCCAATAGGAGTTGTAAATCTCCTCGTATGTTCATGTCTCACTCCTCACACTGCCTGTAGCTTCTATCAATAGTCGTGCCAGCCACACATACCCTCCAAGAACTCCCACGAGCTCCCAAACTAATCCAAGACTGCACTAAATGCCCACGCCACCCTGCTGTGCTAGAATAGCCTGCTAAAAAGGCCCTCAAACGCTATGAATCTGCTGCAACACTAAGTGTTTGGCTGATAAATATGTTCTGATCTCCAAAACGCTACTCTCCAAAGCTTGATGAGGTGTCTAGTGAACCCCTGCACCTTCGACCTGCCTACAATCCCATGTCCAGCTTGGTATGGGAAGTGAGCAGCCAACAAATAGGAGTAGCAGTCACCCAAAATCACCTATCTTCAATCACCCAATCAAGATACCATTCCCTTATACCATGCCATTCATACACATTTCCTATCAACTCTTCCAATATTTCCAACCTTCCATTAATTTGTCTTGCCTGCAAGACCTCACAAATTAAGTCTTCAATCAGTAAATCCCTATGTTCCACCTGTGATCAGCTAGGCTAGATATCTCACTACCAAAATTGATTCCCTTAGGGTTTCCATCCTAGAGTTTGCTCCAAAAGAAGTTCAAACTCCACAATAGAAAAAAATAATCAAGCACGAGCAAATGAGCTCTCATCTTCTCTTATTATATTTTCCCATGAAACTTTCCTGAAGAGACCTTTCAATTTCCCACTTAAAATATTATTTAAAGCACCTTTATAAAGTGATTTAATATTTTCCTTTTAATTTGCTTAAGTCACTTTATAAAATTAATTTTAAGTAATCTGTAAAATTTGCTTTATTGCACAGCTTTATTTAATTAATTTAATTAACTCCCTGATATTGCCCAAAATTAGCCAACAGGAATTAAATAGACTAAATGGGTCATTTTCCAGCTACTCCAGAGAAGAGGACATTACAAATAACAAAACAAAAGCTCAAGCTCTTATTCGTGTTCTTCAAATTTGCAAAATTTATAATTTCAGAAAAGTACTAGTGGAAGGAGATTCAATGATCATTATCAATGCAGTTAGAAAGGGAAAATCACCCAATTGGAAAATTAATAATTTGCTCGTCCAGGTTTGGCCATTGCTGAACAACTTGGAAAATTACTCGATCAATCATATTTACAAGGAAATTAAAAAGGAAGCAGACTTCCTAGCTAATGCTGTAATTTCAATGCAAGATGAGTGCAATATTTTTAAATGCTTGGACCCTTGGCCAAACTTCAAAGAATCACTAAAAAGCAAAGATTATGGGTGGTCAATTATGTGAGAATCATTATAACGACTCTCGCTGTATTTCAAGTATTTTCTATCATACATATGGGTGGCCTCACTCTTGCCAGCTTAATCATCCTATACTTCATAGCTTGGGCTACAATTCCATAAATACAAGCTACCTTGTATTTCATTGAATTCAAGGCCTTATCATTCTATTTGCATTCTTTCATAGATACACCTTTAAGACTGGCTTGCAAGCAAAGACAAAAGACTTTTCTAGGGAACATCATTGAGCAGAGGATGAATTGTGTTTTCAAATCTCCAAATGGTTTCATTCTCCATGCAGTTCAATGGATTTTAGAATATGAATTCATGCTCTAATCACAACTACAAGGCCAATTCGTACATAGCTTCAATGTTCATGGAACAATACTAGATATGGGGAAAGATAAAGATAACATCAAACAGATCATTAAAGAGTGATAAAAAGCCATCTTATAGGTGGCTTAGAATGTTTCATTGCTGATGCTGTTTTGGAAAATGATTTAACCTCATTAGACAAAACACTACCAGCAAATAATAGCAAGGTTTATGCTTCATGGAGGCCATTCATAATATTAACTTTTCCAAATCTTGAGGCCAGAAGAAAGATTAAGGTGGCTTGAGAACTGAACTTCATAAAACAAGTCTTGAATCTAGAAGATGTGAGTATCAATGCGAGCTTGGATTTCCTTCTAGAGTGTTCTGACCAGGAGTGAAAACTTGGAATGTCTAGGCTGTCTATGTTAATAATACAATAGTTGAAAGTTAGGAGGATAATACTAAGAAATATCTAAAATCATTAAAGCATGTCTAAGGTTTTTGCTATCTATAACCTTATTCTATATATGGAAATCTTTCCCCAACTTCTGTAATTTTTTGATATTATAATATATATAGTGGTCCCCAAGACCACAATTTACTAATCAAAAAATATATATTAATTATAATATTTAGCTTATTCTATTAATAAACATCTATTACTTATATCCTATAGTTTCACACCCATGGTTCCTATAATTTGTGATCAACCTTAGTCTTCTCCTTTCAAAGATTAGTTGTTAAAGGCCTTGGCAGTAATGCTCCATGTGTTTTCAAATCAAGAGTTGTAGCTCACATTACTCTTTATGGACTCCTCTTTCTAGAAATCATATTCTTAGGTCCATATTGGATTCGCCAATGAGCTTTGACCTTTTTCTTCAATGTTAAAGTGTAAAGGCGACAGAAAAACTGACAGGATGTGCTATGCAAAGAATCATTTCTTCCCGACCTGAAGCGAACCGTAGTGCTACAATTGATTTTAGAAAGTTGTTTTTAGATGGTTTTCAATCCTCCTCTTTTCCTTTGCCTACAAGTCCTAGATCTAGTGTGTGCCTCAAGTCAAAACTAATTGCAAATCTTGCTCTAAAGGTGAACAAGAGATTTGATTCTAAGATTTCATGTAGCCCATCATCTGATGGATTGAAAGCATCTTATTGTGGTGCCATTGTGAGGAATGATGCTCCACAAAGACTCTTGAATATGCAAATAGATGTGGATATTTGGCCCTCTACGAAATTAATAGAAGTTGGTCGGATTGTTGCCAAGTGTGTTTGTGCTATTTCATGCTCCATAGAAATCTCCCCTACTTGTATCAAGATCAACTATACTAGATGAGGAGGTCTCTTATGCTACATATGGTTTCGTTAGCAAGTGTGATCATTTGTGGCCTAGACAATCAAACCTCCGTGATGGGTTTCTAGAAATTGAAAATTGTTGTTCTTGAATGCAATAGATATTCACCCATGTGTATACAGTTTTTTAAGGATTGTGTGCGCTTCCAAGATTGATAGGGCAACTATTTTGGAGAAGGGGATGTAATTTTGGGAAGAAGGCAGTATTGTTAATGAAGCTTGGTACTTATCTTTCAAATCTCTTATGGGTCAAGTTACCTTATCTTCCTTTACAATTTTGGATTGACTCTTTGACTAAAGGAGGTTGGTGACACTCTTGGCACCTTGTCATTACTAATAGATATGAAAGCTCTCTCCCATTGTACTTTCGATCACATCCAAGTGGAAATGCACTTGTCTAAGAGAGTGCCTATTCAAATTTGGCTGAACCTAGAATATCGAATTTGGAAAATAAGAAGTTAGCCTTTAGATACTACAATTGTCATGGACTTGGTCGTATGGCAAATACATGTACAAGACTCAAGAAAAAAGCTTCTAGTCAAGCTTCTTGCTAGACAAATGCAAAGCCTCACCATCTTTCAATTAGGTGTTCCCTAGGTGGGGTTTCTTCTTTGGTTCCCCTGGTTAAGCTTTCTCAATATATTATTTCAGTTTGCATTACTTTGCCAAGTCAATCTCTAGTGCTCAAGCTCCTCCTTTTGTTGAAAACTCTCTCATGTTATCTATTTTGAAGCCTTTTGTGAATTATTTGCAAGGGCCTCCTTTGCCCTCTTTATTCAATGTTAGATCCTCTTCCTTAATAGAGGTTTTCTTATCTTTTGGATGTTATGTTGCCTTCTTCATCCTTACGTGTTTTTCAAACCCACCCCTTCTAGATCAACCTCCTTGGCTACTTTGCCTACTCCTAGTTGTCAGGTATATTAGCAACCTTCAATTTCATCAATTATGGACTCTCCTCCAAATAGGAAATATGTTTATAGGAAGCAAGGTTCCTCTCAGATGTTTTTGAGGTCTCATAAGAAAGACCAATGGCTCGAAAGTGAATTGATGGATAATCTTAGGTATGTTAAGCTCTACGATCCTATTAGTTTGCCCCTTTCTATTTAGTTAATTGGATTGCACCTATGGCTTATGTATATGCTTGATCTTCGTTGTCTTGTTTGGCCTTTATGTTTAACCCATGAAAGAAAAACATATATATTTTATTAATTATATAATATTACTAATAATTTCATTATTTTTAATATGATTACTAGAATAGATAATATAACTATATAATAATATAGAACTAATATAGTTAATTTGATATTAATTATTAAATTGTATTATAATAACATATAGATTATCTATTTGCATCATTATTAACTAGTATATATTATTAATAATATGATTTTTTGATCTATATAATTTATTATTCTATTCTATTGAGATAATTATTAAAAATTCTCCATTAATGGGGTTATGGGATCTAAGGGAGATTAGATTCAAGTTGAATGGTCTTCTTCTTTAGAAACTCTCCTTAACTTAAATTTTTATGGGGTGGCACATGCTAATCTAGGTGAAGCTAAAGTTGCAGTGGTGATTTGTGACTCTTTATTTTCGGTTGCGTTATCAAAGAGGGCTATTTCTACCTTGCGGATGAGATGAATAATTAGACAAAATGGGAGGTCATTATTCATGGGCTTTCAGTTGCCTCATCCTTAAGTTTCAAAAGCTCAATGTCAAAGGGGACTCTTTGGTAATCCTTAAAGAACTTTCAAAAGGATCTTGTCCAAAATTGGTGGCTCCATATTTTGCTTAATGACACTAAACCTTTATGTTCTCATTTTTTCAACAAAAGTTTTCTTCACTATCTTCAAGGTTGCAACGGCGTTGTTGACTTTTTTGTGACTCAATATGTCAACCAGAACCTTTTTTTGGCATTGATTAGCAACCATTGGAACATATGAAAGGGATTTGGACACTTTTTTGCAATTGGCAACCACCATAAAGCTTTTAACATGCACTTGGATATGACAGTTTGCATTTATTTCTTTGAGCAAGGCAATGATGGTATGCTTTAGTTGGTAATTCCATTGGTTCATGCGTGCCCCTTGCCATGTTGATTCCCTTCTAATCATGTGGAGTCTAACTTTAAGCAATGTATGTGTTGGTGTTCAATGGTATTTTCATGAGTATTGGTTTTGTGGATGACTTTTGGTGTCACTTGTTAGCTTCTTCAAGAGATCCTTAGTCATCTTTCTGATAGCTCTGAAAATTGATTGCATGAGAATTTTCAATTTTTGAGTTTAAACATTGATCTTTCTGGTTTTATCTGCATCCTCTGTCAAAGTTCAAGGTATAGGGTTTAGGGTTTATCAAAATTTCTTATGTCTTGTGAAGAAAACCCTAGCAATGATATATCTCGTCATTACTTTTTCCCACTTAAAGTCGAGGGTTGTATTCTATTGGGAGGGCCTTTCTATTCCCTAAGCGCTAAGTTGTGGTAGACCGATTTTTGAAATGATTTTCCTAAAACGTGTGTGAAAATTTCCCTACAGTCGGTCTCTCTTAATATTTATGCTTGGGCCCGCATTTTTTCCTAAGTCTAAAATCCTAAATATTTCGGCTGGTTGTTAAAGACAGGATGGATCTGACAGCCCGCGTTTCCCTGTGGTTAAAAGTGCAAAGAAGATAAAGATCGCGGCATCACGAGACGATGCCACGTGTCTTCAGCGGAAAACGACAAGCTGGCGGTGTAGCCTGCCAAAGCCTTGTGTTACCAGTTCTTAGGCGATAAAAACCGGTTTACTAACATTCCTATCAATTGGCATGTGTTCAAGATGAACGGCAATGTTATGTCCTGAGGTAAAAGGTGCCCGATTTTTTAATTCTGAAAGGATTAACAGGCACTGTGCAGAGCAATAAAGTGTGAACAGATCCGATAGCCCCTGGATCCCCGCGATGGAAGTTGCAAGGAAGTTACGGACCGCGGCATCACGAGATGATGCCACATGTCTCGAGCTGACCAAGAAAGACCTACGGTGGGGCCTCTGACAGAGTCTAGTTGAAAGATGATATGGCGCTGATTAGTCATGACTTCGTGGGTCCGCGGATACAAATGGAAGGTCAAATGCCGCATCAACAAACAATGATCATTTGATTTGTCAAGCTGAGTAAGATCTGTGGCTGAGTTTCAAATGTGAAATTAGGAAGGATCATTAAAGACATTGGTCATAGCCCGCGTGGGAAAGATAGAATGAATAGGATGCAGACTTGTTGACTTAAGATTGATGGCGATGAGTTTCAAGTTTTGAATGTCGACTCACCCCAGAGGAAGCTTGTGCGAGGTCCTTGTTGGGTAAAGGACTGATTAGACAATTAAGGATGATATCTCAGAGATGTGAAAGGATCGGGATTACTTTCAGGTTTAGATATAATGGATCACGAGTTCTCTGATAAATTCAGAGATTGCTTGTTGACAGGAATCCTGAAGCAGAAGACTGTACACTAAGTAAGGAATAAGATCAAAAGAAAATCATTCACGCGAGGTGAACATATGCAGGTGACAATCGAGTGATGGCCTAGAAATGACGGTGACCTGAGTTGTAGGTATGATTGCTGGAATCCATAGCTGGCAAGATGAGCAGAAAATATCAGGATGATGATTCTTCACATGGATTAGCACCGCCACATTGAATGGAATTCTAATTATAAATTCACTAGGTTGGTGATAGAATGGGTAGAAACGGATACAAACTTCTTCATTTTTCTGAAAACAATTTTTCATCAGTAAGAAGATGGTGTTCGAAGTTCGAACAGAATTATGTATGGAGTCGTTGCATGTTTTGTGACACTAGATGGATGTTTTTTCTCTAGTATGAGGTTGCTAATTGTCAAAGGGGTTGTGAAAGATCAGAGGATTGTCAGAGGGGGCGTGAAAGCCTTTTCTTATCAGGAAAAGCCACCCAGGACATCTCCTTTGTCCTTACTCTGCATTTTGTTGGCAGAGTGTTCCAAGAGGGAGCTCGCAGGGAACTGAAAGAAGGATTTTTTCGAGTGAGGATTGGCAGCCAGTCAAATCTGCAACGACATGGAAGTTGCAACACCTTCTCAACAAATTATATTTACCCCCAAGCTCCTCTTTCCATTTTCTCTGATCCGGGGCATAAAGGCTGGAGATTTTCCTCTAATTCAGTGGGAAAGTCTTGTTTCATGTCGGGATCTGTTTTCCTTTTCAGGAAGGGAAATGCTATGGAGCAGACTGAGCATCTCAGGGTCCATCCGGAAGTGTCTGGGTGATATCGGCACGGCTCAAGTGATTTTGTTTCTGCCGATAATCAGTTGAAGATTTTGGTTCCACCTCATCACGCGCACCAGCATGTGGATAAGGAATATTTTGTAACAGAATTGTGTACAGCCTCTAGGGCTTGGTTTTGGTGACAAGTGTCTTTTGGCCTGAAGCTTGTCACTCCCTTGTTTTCTATAAAAGGGAAATCAAGGCCAAAAGATAGGGTTCTGAATTTTTGAGAAGGATCTATGTAAAAGTAGGTCCATTTTGTAGGGTTAGGTTCCATATAGTTCTAGAGAGTCATGAAAATAGGAGGAACTATAATGTCATTTTGCAGAGCAAAAGTAATAAAATAGTTGCAAGTTTCCTTTTCAAATGGGTTATTCAGTAATTGAAATTGTTGTATGTTATCTGATAGAAGATAGCTTATGATATTAATGCAAATAAATCCTCTAATCTTTACTCTCCTGCGTGCAATTTTATCTTCTTTTGAGCAAATGGGATCAAGGGTTTCATTTGTTTGTTGCATTGTTATGATGTGTGTAATTTTCCATTCTATGTTTTAGTCCAAGGGGTTAATTAAAATGCTCGAATGAGATTACAGAGAAATGAGACTTGTACCAGGATTTGATAAGTAGTTCGGGTAAGGGATGCTAGACAGAATGATATTGTAAGGCAGTATTGTTCAAGGCTAAACCAGCTATTAGACAAGTTTTTATCAGATTTTCAGCAACATTTCAGAGATTCCTGAGTATTGGCAGAGAGCAGGAAGCTCACTGAAGGGATTACCCTCCCGGGTCCTACAGAGCCCGAAGTGTAGAAGGATCTTCTATCCTTGTTGAAGTTGGTCCAAGCCTGACGGATATTGATAGTTGGAAGTGGCTTTCCATAGGTATTTGGAGGAATCAGCTTGGTCTCTGCCTTGTGGCAATATAAACCCATTTATTCTGGGAACCTACACTTTCTTTTGTGTTGTTTGAGAATGGATGTTCATTTGGCAAAGACGCATGTTGTAGGTAAGGGTTGAGATCCCTACCATCATGGAAAAGTGTTTTATCATTGGCTGCGCAAAATCTTCTATTGCCCTAATGCTATTTCCCTGAATTCAGTCAAAAACATTCTTGGAATGAAGGGTTTTGATGATAGCAGTCTACTTTAATCACGAGAATCAATTATGGAAAACTTTGTTGGAGAACATGGAACTGGAAGTTTTATCGATTGAGGTGCATAAGTGCGTCATGTTGAGCCTGATTTGTTCTAAGGAGGAGGTAGTTGTGGAGATGAAAACATCAAAACTAGCATAGAGATCTTAAATATTTCTATCAAAATACCAACATCCGAATTTGCACTTATGTGATGGAACCTCTAATATCAATTCCATCCCTAGGAAGCTTATCAATCTAGATTTGCAAACACAATTTAAATGGACCCAACAAGACAACCATTGATTCTAAATAATTCTGCAAAACTAGCATTTACTCACAAAGATTATCTTTGATATAGTCACGCAATAAGTTTGAAGCAAAAATTTATCAAACAAATCTTTCAATTGATGAACAAGATTGGAATGTGTTTGTGATTTATGTTCAGTATCACAGTTTATCTGCCCCTCCATATATTGAGGCTCATTTAAATCTTTTTTTCTTTCTTTTTGTATAAATAAACCAAAAAAAGTAACTTACAATTGAGTTGTAACCACCATGTAACTTCCTTGTTCAACAATAAATATAAGCCATGCTCATTGAAGTGTGTGCCATTCAGTTCTCTTAAACATTGTTCTTAATTGGTATTTTGATGCAAAAGAAATAGACCCTTTCTTTAATAGTAACTATAAACAATAGATTGTCAATGATTAGTCTAGAACTAGTGTTGTTGTTCCTTTGAAAAATGAAAGCTCTAGTTCTTCTATTACTCCATCACAATTACCAATGGGTTAGCCTGGGCTGATATTTCCCCTACACTACTGATATATAAGAGACAACGATCTGAGGTGACTTCAACTCCATATGTGGTTGCTTCACCACAAGAGTCTCAAGTCACAGACCAATGGAAACACAAGTGGCATCATTCTACTCTTCGCAATGCAAGGGAGCATGAACTTCCTCAATTAGGTGTCCAAACTCTACAAGGAGGAAAATAGAATTTTCTTGCTCTCTCTTCTCAACTTCTCAAGATGCCTAGCCACAATTGTATAGAGAAACGAAAGGTAAATAAAAATGGGAGGTTGTAATGCAAGTTGAATATGATGCCTTGATGAAAAATAAATACCTAGAACTTTGTCTAATTCCCCCAAGCCAAAAATTCCATTGAATGCAAACAAGTACATAAAATCAAATGTAAAGCCAAAGGTGCTTAGACAAAGTAAAAGGCTTGTCTTGTTGCAAAACACTATTCACAACATGAGGGAACAGACTACAAGAAGACTTTTGCTCCTAGAATGGAGATGGTCACATCTTGTTTCCTCCTCTCCATAGCAACACAGTTTGGCTGAAGGTGTATCAAATGGATGTGAAGAGCATCTTCTTGGTCAAGGATTTGGATGAGGAGGTCTTCGTGGTGTACCTTGAAGGATTCCAGGCACCTAGTTGTGATCATCTAGTTTTCTGTATTCTTAAGTCTTGTATGGGCTTAAGCAGGCTCCATGACCCTGGCATACTAAATTTGAACATCTTTGAAAATATGGATTCAAAGAAATTCTTTTTGAATTAAATCTTCATGTCAAAAGTTACGGTTATTTAAAAGTTTTGTCATTTTAATGTCACACCAATTCCTTGACTTGTGACATTTGGTGTTTAAGGTGCAAGACCATGTATAAGGGCACAAAACTGTTAAGAAATATGCAGTCCAATATATAAGGTTTGTGAAAATGTAATAATTTTCACACATTAAGATGGTCTGATCTCTACCATTCACTCTATGAGAAGCAACTATTGCATTTACAGCATCAGTGGTAGCTGGTATTAATTCAATTCTAACTTAATAATTCTGACCGGAAAACTGTCACAAAAATAACTTCAAATAACTGTAAAATTCATTTCACAATTCAAGATATCTCTTTGTGAAGAAACAGCCATAGATAAAACCACAGAACCAATGCCTTCAATTAACAGATAAACAGAATTGATTTGGAATGAAATACGACAGCGCAAAAAATGACAAGGCCGCGTACAGGCTTTACAAAAAAAATCTCACTAAAACCATGGCAAGTGACTAACCTTAAGATTCTGCACAAATTTGTGTTGTGCTGTCAACCATGCCAGCGGGGGAAAATGGGCAGAATTTGCAGAAAAAATATCACGAAACCCTACCAAAGCAGAAATTTTTCAACAATGATACGAGCTAAAACCAATCTCCCTACAGCTGCTGCTTCAACTCGTATTTAAAGAAAGTACATCTAAAAATATCGGGTTTTTAGTGCTAGTATATACTTGAGCTCTTGACAAGTTTTTTGCGCCTTTTAAACGAAAATATTAATTGCGAATCAAAATTTGTTTACAGGCGTGAGGCAGAATGTTTCAACTGCCTGAAAGTTGATTTTCCCAGCGTGAGACAACTTTACGGGTGAAAGCTGCTACAAAATATAGCCTATCGGCTAAATATTTAATTCTTCACACAGGCAAACTCAGTAATTATCACGAGTTAAATTAAGCCTCCAGCACAAATAACTTGTTTTGTAGCTAATTTTTCATGACCCCTGTTATCAACTGTGCTCTGTATTTTTTTTTCCAAAATCGACTGTTTCTGAACATAACTAGCATTTGCACCGATGTTAGACAATTATGTTTGATGTGTATAAAGATATATTGATTTAGTTTATCAATTTTTTATATAATTTGAAATAAAGTTTTAAAATATATATAATATTATCTATGATATTTAAATATATTTATATTATATTTGAAGAAATGATTTGTAACAATTTAAATTTTGTTTGGATTTATAATTCATAATTTCCTTATTTCTATGAATTAAGTTTGGAATATTTTTTTTACTTGATTATTTTGTCTCTTCTTACATAGTGAATTAATAAGTTATTAGACTTATATCATAAAGGCGTGTTTGGTCATATGTTAAAAGGTATATATTGTAGACAATAGAAATTTTATGTTAACCAAAGGAAATAAAAACAAGAAAATAAAATAATGGTAACATATTATGGACAATATAATACATGGGTAGAGTATAATACTATAATTGTCAATGACTATATGTGTGATTCACCTAACAATCATTCTAAAAATCATGTGCATGTCTAAAGTGTGTGTATGTTAAAGCATTTTTAAATACCACTAACCGCACGTTCCAATGGGGCTGCCTAAGTACATTTTTTAATGGATTGTTCCCAAGCAAAATTTTTAATTAAACAAAATGAATAAATTAGAATCTTTTCCTATTTTAGTGGAGTAGCCATTGCTGAAAAATTGAAAATAGCTTTGAAAAAAAGGGGGGCTAGAACTCATTGGCAAAAATGATATATGGCTCCACAAAATGTTTTCCCTCTTTTTAATTTACCTCTTATTTTTTCTCCAGATTTTATTTACCAAGATTATTATAAATAAATTTATTTTTAAAAAACTATTTAAGATGGTTGCTTAAAAATAAGTAGCAAAATTTAATAACCATGATAGCTTCCAAGATCGACTAAGTAGCTTTCAACCACGAGCAGGCCTGCCGGACGCTGCAAGGCAGACCCGCCCTCCAGCTCCACAAATTGTTGCTGAAAAATTTGAGCAATGTGTTGGTTGAAAATTTTGTTCTTGGGGAAATATACAAAATTGTGGTTTCAACCATAGCACATGAGTAAAAACTCTCATAATTAAGGGAAGGCTCCCCCTATGTAACTACAACTTTGAAAATAAAATAGGATGAGACAGCAATCTTTCTTCTTCCTTCAATAAAGACAATATCATTTCCTCTTCACAGAAAAGGATAGCGATTGGATATAAATAGCAGTAACCACTTTCCTGAAAGGAAATGAAGTTTCCTATAAGCGCAAAGACTTCAGTCACTTCCTTCGAGACGGGATGATAATATCAAGCTCAAAGACTTTATTATGTGAATTCTTATCTACCCTTTTCTACACTAATGATATAAAGAACATGTTATGACAGCTCAAAGACTGAAAAACACTACTCTTTTCTTTAAATAATGGGAAGTAGTATAAGCGCAAAGACTTGCAGCTATTTCTCACAGAATCTATTCCTAAATTCTCTTTTGAACAAGTGAAAGCACAAAGACTTGCAGCTTCTCTCAACAAAATATTTATTTTAATCTATATTAAACTCAACTACTTGCAGCACAAAGACTGCAAATCAGATGTGATTAAGCTCTTTAGGAACATTTGCAAGAAAGATAATATAGAACACTAACTCAAGAATGTAGCACAAAGACTCAAAGCTTGAGCAATTTCCTTCTATTTATTTCAATTCTTGAATTTACACATGAAAGCTCAAAGACTTCTTTGTTGTAAATTTGGCAGAGTTTTTGCTTGCTTTCCAAAAGATAAAGATTACAATAGACCCCTCAAGTATTTATAGAAGAGGAGCCTTGAGAAAAAGGTGGGAGGATCCTAACTAACTTGAGAGATTCTCTCAACCACCAAGACTTATTCAATAACTAACTAAGACTTCAATAAATAACTAAGACTTATTCCAACTACAATCCTGATTGAACACAACTTGTAGTTGCCTTACATGTAATTACAAAAGTGCAAGTAATGTGTAACTTGTCAAAACAAAATTACAACTAAAGATTACAAAAGAGAGGAAAATTCAACTAAGTGTTGAAAAACACTTAAATTGCAACACGTGAAGACACGAATCCTTTAAACTTATAGATGCTCATTTGTAGTTCCTCAAAATTCGGTTCATGGGTGTTCTTGGCAACAATCATGGTCTTCATAATAGTGTCATGACACCGGAGGAGCGCAGAGTTGTTTTTATCCAGGATAGACTGGATTTCATGCAAAAAGGCTTGGTGTTTCATCAATGTCTAAATTGAAGCGGTCGTGAATCGTTTGCTCCTCCATTCATTATGAATCCTTATTTGTAAATCAACAAGAACTTCTTCTTCTGGAATCAGCTCTCCATCCTGACTTACTATGTTGCAAGAGGCCCTTTCACAATGTGAGACAATATCTCGAAAAAATTCACCCCGGAATCTCTTTGCATCACCGATCTCCTCAATGAGGGATTTAAGAACAAGGGCCTTGTTTTCCAAGAGCTCTTCAAATTCCAAGTACATGACCTTGAAAGAGATGATGGCAGGCTCTTGCAAGACACTCAGATGTTGTTGGGGCATGGTACGCCAGATTGTCAAACTTTATTCAACACTTTCCAAATCTTTTTGAAAGTATTAGAAGTCTAATCCAGTTTCTCCTTAATGGTCTCTAACTTAGACATCATCTAAAAAATGTCTTTCATTACCTATGCACATAGATCATGAAGTTGATCAACCCAGGAATCAAGTGCTTGTACCTTCTGAGCAGCCCTTTCCACTCCAGGAATTGGTTCTTGGGAACCAGAAGAACCTATGGAGTTACTCCCTTCAGCAGCAGGTTTTGTAATTTTATGAACGGTTGCCATAAGTTGTTGGTTTTCATCTTCTAGCTTGTCTTTCTTTGCTAGAAGCTCATCACACCTTTGCACCAGCGAAGCAACAGAAAACTGAGCATCATGTTTAATGACTTCATGCGTTTGTTTGCCCAACTCTATCCTTGTAACCTTATAATCAGCAACTGACATTTCTTCAAGTGGCTTATCTGCAATAGGTTCCACAATTTCAGCTACCTTCATCTTGTTGTTGTCAACAATTACTCTGGAGATAGTATTGGCCTTCTTAGCAACTTTGGATCTGGACTGTCTCAGTTGCTGATAGTCGAAAGCATCAGGTGGGATTTCTTGCTTCTTCCTTTTTGGGGTAAAAGAACTAAGCCATGGAGGCAAAGTCATCAACTCCCCTATAGTAGCAGCCGTGGGCGAAGGAGAAGCAATTTCTGTTTGAATCACCGTGGTCATCCTGAGAGGAATATTTGTTTGGACAGCGACCACAGATTGCTCAGTTACCAATGGGCATGAAGATTGCCTCATGAATTCTTCAAAACCAGAAGTGGAAGTATCAATTTCTGATAGTTGGATGCAAGTAAGAATATCCTCAGGAACTTCCAACACACTTTCTTGTTGATGATCAGGAGATGGCTCGTATGCTGAAATGGGAATAGCATTCTGAGGAGACTCATCCATGAGCAAATCAGGAGGAGAAAGAGGCATCTCAATGGAAACTGGAGGAATGATCTCATGAGGTGAGTCTGAAACTGGAGACTTGGGAGCATCATCAGATTGTTGCCCCTCTTCTAGATTATCCAGATCGATCACCTGAACATGGAATTTTGATTTTTCCTTCCCATGAATTGTTGTCTCCTCAGGAGGAAGAACCACTGCACGACTGACTCGCAACTCGATCCTTGTGTCCGAAGATGATGCACCCTCCTTGTTGTCAACCTGAATCTCAGACTTACGTCCTAGAGGTCCTGTAGAATCATCTTCTTTTCCAACCTTGATTTTTATAAGTCTAACAGCATTACTTTTCAGCCATGCATTGGTGTTGGCCAGGATAGGCTGAAATCTCTCAAGGATGGATACGCACTCTTTATGCGACCATTGGATCAAAGGAAGTGGAGCTTCCTCAACCCTTCGAGAAATGTATTCAGGATCAAGTATGTGCTCATCATCAATCATCCCTTGTGGGATATCCACCAAGTTCAAATCAACAATTTGCTCAATAGTGAGCCTGCAGTAATCCATCTTCAGAACTTCAGCTTCTGTGCGGAGATCTACCCAGATGTCCTTAATGCGATGCACATGCACAAAGGATTTTTTGATCTCCTTCATACCCCTGTAATCAAAATTAGCTCTAGGTTTAAACCTTTTGAGCTTGATTTCTTGCAGTTTAGTCTCCATGGCCTTAGCTTACACAGATGTGACAAGGGAATACCGACCAATTTTCAATGGGTTTGTGGTAGAGATCCTCATTCCAACCTTGTGTCTAGCAGATTGAAAAATGTGAACAGCCATGATCTGTCTTCCCAACTCCATAAGAATGATCTTATTAGTTGGGTATCTAGGAAGCATATATGGTTGACCGCCATAGCATCCAATTCTCATATAGGTGAAGGTGGGAAACTGCAGAAACAAACATCCATACTCGCACACCTTTTCCCATGCCTCATCTGATACTCTCCTATTTCTGAGAGTTATGTCAAACCGACACATGAAATATCTGAAGAATGCATCTTGGACTCTTCTGAAATGCAGTCTGCTGGGTCTCAACGACAACTGGTCATAATACTCCCAAACTGGTATAAGTGAGCGATCACCCTTGGTAGAAAGACCTGGAAAATGTCTAAGTGATGCTGCCAAATATACCAAATATGAATTCATGAAGAAGGTCATGGTGGTAGGAACTACTGCAAGTTGTTCGCACAAGGCATCGTTGATGACTTCTCCCCATGAAATATGATGAGACTATCTTATGAACATGATGAATTGGTACATCCATGGCTCAAAGACATTAGAATGCTCAAGGCTCATCATCCTGCTGAGAAGAGTTATGGTGTCTCCTATTTCCCATTTGAAATCGCAGCGATACAACTTCGCCCACCTTGAGAAGGAGGCTCATGGCTCTTGGATCCACCTATTGATATGTCGCTTGCAATCTATTTCCCTCTTCACGTAATACTCTGTTGCACTTTCTTTGGAGATTTCCATGTAAACAGGTGCAAGAGGTATTTTGAAGACCTTCTCGATCGTATCTGCATCAAGACGGATTATAGCTTCACCATCATCATTTTTGATGACTCTTGACTCTTTGTCAAAATGATGGGCACAGGCGAGAACAAACTCAGGTTCTAGGATAGCCACCGGGAAAGAAGATGCATGATGGATATGGTTGTCCAACAACCGCAGCAAGTTGTTATCCTGTGAATCTTCTACCCTCTTGACGAATTATGACATATCAACGTGCCCTATTTTTGTATCTTTGATACAATCCAAAGGGGAAGAAACTTGGGAAGGTGCTACCTCATTCTGATATTTGTCATATTTGTACTTCATCTTTTTTGAAACTGGAGATGCCGACAAATCTGAACCTAGAATACTATGACGAAGACTTAAAAGAGTTAAGGCAAAATCATAGTCAGCTGCAAATATCATTCTTCCTTCTTCAAATGAGAATTCAAATGGGAAAAACTTCGATTCTTGAACTTCACGATTTTGTGAGAGGAAGAGGGGAAATATATAGAAGTGGGAAAATCTTGACTTTGACCAATTTCGGATCTTGGGGAAATTTTTGCAAGTATACAAGTTGGTAGGAACATACATGCAATCGGGTTTTTAAAACCCGAATGCAAGTACACTTGTAAAATTGCAAATGGAGAAATGGATGGAAAATGAGATTTTGACTTGTGGAAAATAATGGAAATGAAAAGTACGGATATGGGAAACATGAATGGATAGAAATGGGGAAATCTGGAAACGTCATTTTCACAAAGATGGGAAGAACTCTTCAACATGTAATCCGGTTTTTAAAACCCGAATTTGAAAGGGAGAGATATTTCACATATTTTCAACTTGGAATTTTAACCAAAAACGGTTAAATTCCTTAACTATAAGGGAAGAACAAGAATTTCCAACGAACTTGTAATCGGGATTAAAAATCCCGAATACAAATAAAGAGGGAATTTAGGGAAGAACAATGCAATTCAAAAATTGCATACCAAGGGGAAGATTTCTCTCACAAAAAGAAAAAGAAAAAGAAAAAAAAACCGATTTTTGGGGGAAGAACAACATATTTCCAAAAATACAACTAAGAAAGAAAACTAAGAAAACAAGGAAATAATAAAATGAAGGAAAGAAAGGAAAGAGAACATACCTTTCTTCAAACTGAAAATGCTTCTCCAAAAGTGCAACAATCTTTGGAATGAAGAAGCTAAATCAATAAATAGAGACAAACCGCAATGCTAAACCCTTGTCACGTTTTTGCAAAAATGCCACAAACTGAAAAACATGGCAGCAATCCCAAACTTAAAAGGCCAAAATGCCAATGAGAGAGCACACCCAAGAGAGTTAAAGCAAAACACCTAAGGAGGAGATGAAGAAATGGTATTAAATCCTTCCAATGCGCAGCCAAAGGAGGGTCACATGGAAAAAATGTGGCAACAAATGCTTCTTAAATGACTCATTAAATGACTGAAAACTTATCCCAAACTCCACGCCTAGGTAAGAGAGGAAAAAATGAACTAGGAGATTGCAGCTTCATGAAGTTTTGATCCCCCAAAATGTGGCATTTTGGAAACACGTGGTTGTTGATTTGGACCCCAAAACCAGTAAATGCAAACTCCAAATGGTGTGATAAGTGTTTTCAAATGCATAAGAATGGGGTGCAATCCAAAACGCCTCTCCTTCCTAGAAGATCTCCACAAAAATCACTTGAAAACTTCAACAAATTTGCTTCCAACTGAAAATCGGGTTTTTTGGAGAGAAGAACAAGTTCAAATTTGTTCATACATGTGAAAATCGGGTTTTAGAGAAGATATGGCAAGTTTTAATTTTCACTTTTTCAACAACAAAGCCAAAATCGGGTTTTTGGGAGAGAAAGACAAGTTTAAAATTGCACTTTTTCACTTACTAGGCAAAATCGGGTTTTTTAGACCAAACTGCAAGTTTAAAATTGTCACTTTTGCACTTTATGTGTAAAATCGGGTTTTTGGGAGAGAGATGCAAGTTTTAATTACTTGTAAAGGGAAAGTAAAATCCCTACAACAAGTTAGAATTGCTTGCACACATGTAATAGGGGTTTAAAATCCCCATTACATGTAAAAACCATTAAAGTAGGGGTTTTTGGAGAGAACTACAGGTTCACTTGTAATTTAACCAAAAAATCCCTATTTTAACTAAACAAAACCAAAAACAATAAAAATAATAAAAACAACAAAGGGAAAATTTAAAATAAATTACAAGTATTCATCCTTGAATAAAAGTGCACATGTAATAAGCTAAAAATTCCCCTACAAAGACCAAAACCATGGACATCATTAAAACTTGCAATTTGAAGAAAATTCTCCACCTGCAATCAGGATTTCAAAACCCAAAATTGAAGGAAATACATAGCAAATGAACCCAAAATTTGACGAAATTCAAAACTTAGTTCGAGGATGGACTAAGGATTAAGCCAGTCCAAGGATTAGTCGAAATTCTACCTTGGGAAGCGTGCCACAAAGTAATTTTTTTTCTTCATTTTTTCACAAAATTTTTATGTAGTGGTCCTTCATTTTGGAAACAAAAATGAGGACAACACAGTGGTTGCTAATCCAAATAAGCTAAGAAACTACATGGGTACCTACCCTAACTTCACCAAAAAAAGTTATAAAGTGTGGAAAGAAAAGTTACCATCTAGAAGTCTATTTTTATAAGACAAGAAAAATTTAGAGAGTGAGTTTGCAAGCATAGAGAAAAGCTAAAGTTGTATATTAGGTGTAATTCAATGAATTTGACCCAACACACAACAAACAAGAGTATTTTCATTCTAATGCACGTATATGACTCTCTAAATCAAACAAGCTCTCCATTCATTTATGACTATACTAGACCTTGCACTAGAATGACGTGTAACAGTTACATTGATTGAAATTTATATACAATAAGTCTATAGTAGGCTTTTTCATGAAACTACCTAAATACCACATAACATTCAAGGAAACTACTCAATTACATACTACATAAAAATTAAAGAATAACTTTGTCCTATTAGTTTAATCTACTTGTAAATACTTATTACAAAGTATAATATGTGTCCATGTTATGGTTTAGGCAAACCGAAGCAATAAATAATATTAAATATAATGTAAAATAAAAGAGGCAAAAATAACAATGCACAATAACACACAAATTTAACGTGGTTTATCCATTGTAGGTTATATACATAAAGAAATAACCATCCACTTTCATTTTTATCATCTAATGAAGATAAGTTACAATTTGATGATATTCAAATTCCATAGTCACTTATTTATCAAGCCTTTTTAGCAGTTTACAAAAGGTCAGTCTGCATACCAAAACAATAGCCAACTCCTTTATTAAATAATGGACAATTTTTCCTTTGAGGATGTTGTCCCAGAGCCCTACTGAGAGCACTGCCCCCAAACTCCTACCATAGTTTCTACCCCCTTGAATTCCCCCATTAACTGATTTGGGGGGAATGCGACTAACAAAGTTGACAAAATTTAAGCCCAGTTGTATGATCATTTGCCACACACTAACAATCTCTCACTTGAAGACTAATCTTGTAGCATCACCATTGCACCTGTAGTTCCCACTAGATTGATGCACCTAGACTAGGCAAAGGTGTACTAAATAGTTTTCCATCCTGCATTTGAAAACTTTTCAACACCTTCTCTATGTAATCACTTTGAGACAATGTCAATATGCAAATTTTCTAGTCTCTTGTTATTCTCATACAAGAGATTTGTTTTGTTGTACCCAAATCCTTCAAAGCAAATGACTTTGCTAATTTTTGCTTAAGCTCGTTTATATGTTTCATATTAGAAACAACAACAAGCATGTTATAGACATATATAATAACAAGATAATAGAGCTCTCATTATCCAATGTCTTAAAATAGACACGTTGATCATAATGACATTCGTTGTAACCTTGTTTAGCCATAAAACTATCAAATTTCAAATACCTTTTGTAGACACCTAAAATTGTCCCATGCACATGAACACTAATTTTACTAATTATTCCTCTTTATTAATTAAATAATTTTAATTATTTAATTAATCCAACTTTATAGATTCCAACTAACATCCTTCCTCCATTTCAAATTCATAATTTGAATTTCCCTCTAATTCACAATCAATTAATCTTTAGTCATTTCCCTTCTAATATTAATTAAATAATTTTATTATTTAATTAGTTCCAATTATTTGTTTTAATTAAACAATCTTTATTGTTTAATTATATCAATTTCTACTATGTTCTTATAATTAAACAATTACGTCAAATTATTTAATTAGCTAATAATGTCCTCTCGAATTAAATAAATTTCTTAATTTATTTAAATTTCATTTCCCTCCAAATTAAAATTAATTTAATTTCCCTCTCATTCCAATTTAATTTCACGTTTTCAAAAACCAAAATTTCCTCCAAGTTCAATTTCATCTCAATTTCCTACATCACGTGTTGAAAATGAGTAGCTGCCACTAACTCTCAGTTTCCAATAGTGAGACAACAAATCACTTTTTCCAACTAATCAATCAACCCACTCTTTTCAAAATCACCTTTTTTTGACTAATTAAACAATTATCTTAACTATTCAATCAAATCAATTATCAAGTCAGTCAAATTCAGTCAGATTGAGTAATTATCTCCAATCAGCTTGTCTTATCAATCATCAATTCTTGATCAATTCTATTATCAAATCAATCATGATCGTCAATTCAAATCTTTAAATTCAACATCAATTCTCAATCATCATCAAACCATATTCTTCGAATTCTTGTGCTAATACTTTGCAGGTACTGAGTGACACTAAGAGCCACTACCATCATATGCATCAAGGAGGAGAAGGACAATAGAAGTCACATGTTTGGATTCGACATGGAGTTTGCTTCATTTTTGCTTTTTAGTTGTTTATTTGTCAAAATTCTTTCCATATTTTTATCGTGTTACAATTGGATTAGTGATAGACTTAGGCATGTGGTTGCTTAATAATCTATTACACTATGATATCCCCTAATTCTCAATCATATACATTCTAGCGAGCCCGACGTGAATCGATCAATTTAACACTTGTTGTGATTTTTTGTGAGTTTGATCTTGCAGGTTGAAGGCTTCTTTGAGGGTGGTATTAGAGATCAATTTTTCTTAGGAGCTTCAAATTGCAAAAATAACCAATTATTTTGCTACACAAGTGAGCTCTCTGTTCACATGTCTATCAGGTATACCGGTTCTTTTTCTTTCTATTTTTTTTTCTTTTGTCTTAAAAATAAATAAAAAATCTAGTTATTCTTAGAAAGTTTCTATTCTTAGTAGGTTTCCATTTTAGTAGGTTTCTATTTTGGCAAGTTTCCATTTTTAGCAGGTTTCCATTTTTAGCAAGTTTTATTTTTAGTAGGTTTCCATTTTTAGAAAGTTTCTATTTTAGCGGGTTCTAATTTTAGTTGGTTTCTATTTTTAGCATGTTTATGTTTATAGCATGTTTCCATTTTTAGCAAATTTTCATTTTTAGTATGTTTCCATTTTTAGCAAGTTTCCTTTTTAACAAGTTTCCATTTTTAGCAGGTTTGTGTTTTTGTAGCTTTCTATTTTTATTAGATTTCTATTTTTAGAAAATTTCCTTTTTTGTAAGTTTCCATTTTTAGAAAAAAAATTATTCAAAAAATTAAAAAAATCCCAAGTCTAGTCCTTTCTATTTTTTCTTTTCTATTATTTTTCAATTGTGGTTTATGTCTTTTCTATTCTTAAAATAGGATTTTTGTGTTACAAATCCTGGTTTTTAGCATATTGGTGAACGTCGATTGAAGAATGGAGAATTAAAACTACTAACGTATTTCTTATAGGATCTTCAAGTTCGTTTTCTTTATTCTTTTGTATGTTTTTGCTTGGTAGCGTAAATAACACTTTCTTTTCTTAAGGGAATTAACACTTGCTCGACTATTTAGTGTTGTTGCACACTTTCCATTATCCTCCTAGAATCTTGTGAGAGTATCCTCTCCCCTTACCTTTCTAAAGCTCGGGTGTAAGAAAAATCATAAGATTCTCCTATAAGAGAGGCATCCTTGAGGATTTCATCACCCCTTGGTTTGACCTTGAGCGGTATTTCGTTCAGGCTACTATACAAAAGGGTGAGAGTGAAATCTATAGCCCAAATTCCATAACTGTTGTTTATGGTATCAATTGCGAAGTGGATGTATGTTCCATGCTAGGTTGATTTCTTCTTTCATTGTGCTTATGATTAGAGTTTATTTGTGATCAATCTAGAGTTAGTGGTTGCTCATATGGTCTCTCTCACGTTATTCCCCCTCTTTTCTGGTCATTACAATAAGCCTTCTTAAAATGTCAAACATAATCATCATTGCTAGAGATTTTGTGTTATGTAATGACTGAATAATTTCTTAAGTAATTATCACTCTATCTAAGATGGACATTTATGGAACAAACCTTGTATGTTCATCCAAAATAATGTCTAACAATATCTTTTGAATTCTATTAGCTATTGCCTTAGTTAAAATCTTGTAAAATGTATTGCAAAGGGAGATGGGCATAAAATCCTCAAGAGAAGAAGCTTGATCTTTCTTGGGAATAATAGCTAGGAAAGTCTTATTGAATTCTCTTAATATCTTACTAGAAGCTCGTGATTCTTCAATCGCCTCAAAGACACCCCTTCCAATGGTTTCCCAACACTTTTGAAAGTAGACTGGAAAACCATTAGGTTTTGGTTCTTTGTTGGGGTGCATCTAGAAAAGTGCACTCCTAATCTCCTCCTCAAAGAATCAAGTCATTGGCATTCTTTTTTGTTCTTCCATAACTATCCTTGGAATGTTATCCAAAATCTTCCTTTGGGCTGTCAATTTTGAGTCATTCCTATTATTTAGTAGCTCTTTGAAGTAGTTTACAATTAGAAATCTAATCTCATCTGCATCTTCCGTAAAGTTGTCATCCATCCTTCAAATTTTAGTAATTTTATTTATTGATCTCCTTTGTTTGGTGTTGCTGTGAAATAATTTAATGTTTTTGTCTCCATCTTTGAGCCACACCACCTTGGATTACTACCTCCAATAAGTGTCATCTCTTGTCAATAGCACTTCATATTACCATATCAACCTTTTTTCTTCCAAAACTATATCTTTATTGATGTATGCATCCAATACTTCATTCTTGAGGATCTTCATCTCCTCTTCCACAACATTCTTAGACTCAAAAATGTTCTTGAAATGACGTTTATTCCAATCTTAGTGCTTTTGCTTGACATAGTTTAGTTTCATTGCAACTTGAAACATATTTGTTCCATCTACTCTACTCTCTTGCCACCATTTTTCTACTAGCCCCGAGAATTCTGGATGTTCTATCCACATATTTTCAAACTCAAATAAATACTAGAAGGGATTTTGTCTCCTAAAATGCATAGTTGTAATAGAAAGTGGTCAGATCCGGACCATGTTTGAATATTACTATCTATTAGAAATGGAAAATCTCTTAAGTCATCTTTCTACAAGAATCTATCTAACTTTTTGGCAATGTGACTAAAACCCAACCTTCCATTAGTCCAGGCATATGTTCCATTAGAAAATTGAATTTCCATAAACATAGTTCTTTAGACCCACTCCTCAAAGTTATATTGGGATTGCATTTTCCTTTGCACGCCTCCTTGTTTATGTCTACAATGTAAAATTACATTGAAATCTCGTTCTATGAAGTTGAAGTCCAAAGGCCTAGTAAATAGAAATTGATCAATTCTTGACCAAGTCTCTCTTTTTCCAATGCAAGAGCTAGGTACATAGATTTTTTAAAATGAATTGAAAGTTTGGAGACAAGCTTCTAACTTTACAGTTTAGCCAGTGTCTACCCTCAACAATGTTCTCTCCTAACATCACTCGAGGATTCCATAGTGTCATTAGACCTCCTAAGGCTCCTTTCAAATGCACCCAAATACCTTGCCAAATTTTGAGTTTCTTCTTAAAGTGGTCACTTTCTTTAGTGTTCAATTTGGTTTCTTGTAGCATTACTAAATCCAACTTTGTTCTCTCTAGTTGGCACTTGGTGAACCATTGTTTGTTAGGGACATTTAAGCTCCTAAAATTCCATAATATGAGTCTCATGGCTCTTGGGGAAGGTTGATCCCCTTTCTTTATCTCAAAATCCTATTTATCTTCACCTAGCCCTCTACATCTCCATCCACCTTTCACTTCTCCTGGAGACATTTTTTTGCCAACCTTCTTCCTCTCCCCACAATCTAGGACTATTTTATTTGCCTTTTTCTGCCTTATTACCAATTTCCCAACACCAGAAGGAAGTGTGGACTCCTCCTCCTTATTCTATGTTTTTAGTGGTATCTCTTTGTTTGCTCCAACATCCTCTATCTCCTCTTGATATGACCTTACTTCTACATTTAAAAATTCTACCTCAACATTTTCATCTCCTTTGTTAAAACATTGTAAGTTGGAAGTTTGAAAGAGATATATAATCAGATATAATGGTTCACCCTCAATCTTTAAGTATATATTCCCTTGGATTTTATCCTCTACTTCAAAGTATGCCTTTGCTAGACCTTCATTGAATTATATGACCTAATCCCTCTTGATAGACTCTTCCTCCACTTCAAATGAAACATGTCATGTTGCTTTCATCGCTTGAACATTTTCAAATCTTGATATTCCTAGGGTTTCAAAGTGTAACCTTTATCCAATATCAAATTTGATTGGTATTGGATGCTCCAAATCATCCACCCTTTGCATTTCACTTATCCCCTCAACTTTGGATATTCTGCCATCATTCAATCTCTTGTTGGCACTCTCAGTACATTGTCGAACTTCTAAAGTCCTCTTATTTGTTAGTTCTTTACTTTCATTATTTCCATTGTGGATGTTTGACCTTGTTTGAGTCTCTTTGGAGATGCTCCCCTACCTCCATTATGTCCATAACACTATCTGTTTTTTCTCTATTGCCGATTTGAGTATTGAAAGGCTTACCTCTATTGCTTGGCATGTTGTGTTCCGATACCACTTTTTGTTTCCATGATCCTAACTTGGTGAAGATAGTTCCTCCCAACCTACCTCAATTGGATCCACCTCCACATAGATTCTAACAAAGGAACTATCCTCACTTTCAATAAGCTCCTTGTTTATTTTGACAAAATGACCCAATTCTTCTCCTATTTTCCTCAACAATTCCTCACCCCAATATTCTGATGGTCAATTATACAATCTAAACCATCTTAGAGCTCTTCCCACCTCATGCAAGGTTGGATCAAAATTTGACTCCCAATCCTTTACAGAAAACCCTAGATCCTCCATCATTAGCAGATCGCCATAACCCTGGTCAATACATCCACTTATTTCGACTCTTTGTAAATCCTTGACTTTTCATTGACATAAAACACAAGGTTCATTGCCCCACATGACAGATCAAACTATGAACATGACACAAGTATACAGTGCCAGAAGATTTTTCTGACAATGTTTCTTGCCTAAGTAGCACGTGTAATACAACTTGACTATAATTTAATAATGTTGACATTAAATTAAATCCATAAAATATTTGTTTTTGTTGGGGTAAATTGAATTTTGTACTTAGTGTAACCAATAAGAAAAAATAAAAATAACATTTTCAGAATTATTTAAAATAAAAATTAAACAGACTACATGATTTTGTTGAGAAATTTTAATTCTATGAATTGATTGGGTGAATTAATTAAAAATTTGAATTGGATGGATGCAATAGTATTTTGCCTTGGCAGGAACTAAAATAATAATCTAAAATCAAAACTAGCATCATTAAAGGAGTGGCTAATGAGATTCAATAAAATTCATCTTATTCTTGTACTAAATTAATACATCTCCTTAATGGATGGCGCAACAAGACAAAGGTCCAAATAGTATGGCATCAACAACAATAGATTTTTTATTCCAAAAGAAGCTAGATGGAGATCAAAGGCATCAGGACCAAAGTGTGTTTGTAAGGGATGTCTTTCCACCATTGGGAAAAACAAAGAAACTTTTTGGCTCAAAAAATGAAGATAGGAGAGGATTAACTGCCCAAGGAAAACAACTTGGAGGGAGGATAATGGAAAGCTTCAACAAAATTCTAACTACAATAGGCATAGGAGGAATGGGAAAAAAGATATAAAAAATGGAAGGAGCCCTAATCAAATCCATTCACTAACAAATGGAAAAAAACATAATACGATGATCTTTCCCTCCAAATATTTGGAAAATTACAAGGCTCGATTGAAAGATAGAGGTTTCTTTGTGAAGTGGATGAGGACTAGACACCCTAAATTCAAAATCATAAATTAGTGGAAGTAAACATGGGAAGAGGTATTTTTTGTCAAGGTCCTTTCAAAATACTTATTTTTGGTAGAATTCAGATCCACAACATTCAAAAGAGAAATTTTGAAAGGTGATATATGTCATGTGAATTGTATTGAACACTTAAGTGAAGATTAATAAAACACATCATTCTAGATTATCTCCTATTTGGTGTTCTTTTGAATGTATGATTTTATTTGTTCAAGGTGAATGAGATTGTCTTTGTGAAGATCTCACAAATGTGTAATGTATTTACTGGTTTTCTTTCAGGAAGAAATTAAATCCTTTTAAGTGCATTACAACAATTAAGGAACACAATGAAGATTTCTTAAGCATAGTTTGAAATGACGAATTAGAATTCTTATGTTAGGCATAGGTTTTCAAAATTATAGGTGTGTTTCATTAGATTCATTTGATATATGACTTTTTTTCAATGGATATAGGCACTAGTCCTATGTGTGCTAAGTCTCAGTAAAAAATTCAAAATCAAATCAAATTCCCCTTTCATTTATGTTAGTAGGAGTAGGGTTAGGATAAATTTTAGATTCTCAAATGCATAGTAAAGATGGGTAACTATAATTGAGCCAATTCTGAGTGAAATCTTATGTATTTTGGTCATAAGTTTGAGAATCATTTGTGTATGGATAATACTTGTGACTAGTTTGTCAAATCTTTAAGTATTATCAAGTGTACCCGCCTTGGTTTTGTAGAGCCAAAAGAGAAGGAGAATTCTCTCAAATCCTAAAGGATTCTCAAGAATTGGCCACTGATCTACAACATTAAACGATGGGAGAGGGAAAATCATTAGGAGGGTTATAGGAATCTGCTAGAATGACCAACACCACCAATAAAAAATAACATATAATTATTAAAACCAATGTATAAAACCATCCAACTCAAAACATATTTAATCAACTAAAACCTTGTATTATTCCACCACCATATTGTACTCACACATTAATAGGCTCATAAATTACAAAATAAGAACAAATATTATAATATTAATATAAGTAAATTTTTATCATATAATAATATAATATAACATTCATAATAATAATATTAATACAATAATAATTATAAATACTCACACTAATAAATGATAATATCAACTCATAAATATTTCTAAACATACCACACATGAACATTCATGACATAGCCAAGATAGAAACAACATCCACCACATAACCAAAACAACTAACTCAGGGATACGAATATTGCCTTTATGGCAATTCGAACAGGAAAACCCAAAACCAAAGATGATTGTCCTAATAAAGGACAATGGTTTGGGCTAAGTCAACTTGGGTCTTTATGCTATCTCCATTACCACCACCAAGGATTGTTAGGCACGCTCAGACCTGTGAAGCCTGGTGAATTCGATGTTTGGCACTTGCATCGAAACAAAACACAAAACACCTACACACATACACATCCATATATATACATCTAAAAAATAGCATTAGTAATCATATGCAATAATTTGAACATATGTTAGTACATCATAAACGCAATACATCATCTAACATATAGCCATCAAGAGATTATAACATAAAACCCTAACATTATCATATACCTCATGATCATAAAACATCATAATCATAATAGTTCATCTCACATCTAATCATCAAGTAACCATACACATTAAACCCTGATATTTCATTGTTATTCCCTCATCACATCAACACCACTAGAACATCATAGATGTAATCATAAACTCTAATAATTCCAATAGGTCTTTGACAATATAAATCATCACCACATGGCAATGTCCTAAAATATAGATGCCTTATACAAAGGAACTTTCATTAAATCAACCAAGTATATCTACATCTAACAAACAACATGCCACTAAAACCAACATAAATAAAAAAGAACCATAATTAGGATACATACATAGAAGGTGTTACCATAGATCATCTCCCAAAATAGAACACATAGAAAACATAGTTAGTCAACTTACACATTATAACATTTTCATAGTATAGTTAAATGATCATCTCCAAATAAGCACAATCATGATATTTACACATTATAACTAAGCGCCCTCATATTCATATAAGAAACCAAATATTAAATTCATTGGAAGGGGATTCTAACATCACATGCATTCTCATCTATTCAGATTATATGATGTCATTCCTTTCCATCTATCATCCATAAAATGTAACCATGCTACCTTCATGAGTTAACTATATTAGTTTAAACATTATCATCATGATGACCACTAGATCTAATAGATATCTTTATCTGCATTGATTGTCATATCATTACTTGCTTCATCTGCATTAAGTGTAGGTTCAATAGATTATCACAATACATGCCTTATTGTGTGATGGTTATAAGGCTATTACAAACACACGAGTACAAACCAAAAATAAAATGGATCCAATAGCTAATATCAACTTCAATCCCACTAGTACAATTAATTTTGGGTCCTCGCTACACTCAAAATGAAAATCATGACATGGGGCCACCATACAACATTTTAATGGTGAGTTTTCTTTGAAAAATATTAAGAAGTGTATGAAAGAAGATGAAACCAATGATGCCCTATAAGATCTCCATATCCTTAAAATCATGGATTTTTTATTATCCATAGACCCAAATAACTATTTTCTCCTACTTGCCCAAGAGGGGTAAAGTTACTTTCATATTTTGATCTCTCACTTGTAAAATAACTTGAATTTAAGAAAGTGTCACAAAATCTAGGATCCTCTTCCATACCATTTTGTTCTCAACAACTATTCATGGGTATGCCATTAGTTAACACATCTCATAAAACCACTAATGTTACCACTTTTGCACCACCATAAATAACTTGCAATTTACTAACCCACTTTTCAATGCACATCCCTATCATCCAACTAATGCAACATACATTCCACCACCTCAAAATAAAAACATACCACCTCCCACATCTCAAACAAATGCCATTAACCCTTCTCAACCCCTGATGATGATAGTCATATCTCTAACTAACACCTCACTTACATTAGGTGCATCAAGTAGCAACCAACAATCAACATTTTAAGGTGCACATTCCAATCAAAACACATACATACCCCCACCAGACCAACAATATATCACACACATACCTTCACCAAATTCAACATCCATGGAAGGTTCCAACACTTCTTATCATAACCAACATGGTTATACTTTCAACCAACCACCTGACTATGCCAATACGAATCCCTTTGCGAATCCAAATAAAAATATCCTTTCTTACACAACACATAACAACCATGTTCCACTAACACCTACAGAGATCCCTACATAATAGCTTTATAACTTGCAACAACAAATCCAAAACATCCAAGTCGACAAATATAATAAAACATATACAATGGAGGAATTATGTTTGTATCCTTTCAACAAGGCATTATACATGCTACCCTTTGCCCCAAACTTTGAAAAACTGAAAATTGATAAATATAGGGGAAAAGGAGACCCTTGAGATCACATTAGGGAATTTTTCACCACCTTTCTTGAGGTTGTACACAATTATACATACCTTGTTTGCCTCTTCCCTTGAAGTCTTGAAGGATAAGCCATGAAGTGGTTTTCACACTTGTCATATGGCATACAAACCTGGAATGATCTAGCTGAGAAGTTCATTGTGCATTTTTCACATAGTATAGAGTACCAAATGACAATAATGGATCTTTTCACAACAAAGAAAAAGAATGGAGAAATATCTTCTTCGTTCTTGCAATGATGGAGAAGTCTTGCAAGTAAGAGTCTATCTCATATACCTAAGGAAGAACAAGTGCAGATATTCATTAGTTACTTGAATTGAGATATGATGTTCACAATAAAAATGCACATGTTTGATTAGGTGATAGACAAAGGACTTAAATGTGAGAAGACTCGTCACTAAGGGACATATAAATATGTATAAAGAGACCAACAATAAATACCCCAATTCCAAAAATGACAAATCCAATTTTTTGGTCTCGTAAAAAATATGTAATAAATGATGGTGTCACAAATGCCCAAGTGATCAACACTACTAAATGCCTTATTTCTTTGAAGGGATTTTACAACATGCTAGAAATAACCAATCAAGTCACAAAAATTAGTTGATAAATGCCACTTAGTGTGGCATCATAAATTGTCACCAGGTCAATTTACACCTTATGTCTACGCCTCTAATTTAGCGTGTCCTATTCTCATCACCTGTTTAGGTTCATTTTGTGCATATTCTCCAATTATAAGGCCATGAAAATCCATTGGTGGGTATCTTGGTGAATTACCCCTCTCCCTTGGGATTTAACTTGGTGCCTTTTGTAGGAGTGCCATGGTCCCCCTTAATGGGGCCCAAATTTGAAATGGGATAGGAGTGGTATTTTCCCAATGAGAATTTATCCTTGTGGCTACACATGACTGTTGGAGGTTGCCCTAATTGGTAATTTACCTAGACACCCCTATATAAAGACAATTGATCAACCTAATTTCATCCAAGCAATCTATCAAATCCAAGCAATCAATTCCTAGCATCCTTGTATCCTTGAAGCATTTATTACCAAGCATTTTCAAAGAACTTGAAGGCTGCATATTCATCATTCACCTATTGTGGAGCAAAGTTTCATCATTCAACCATTATGGAGCAAAATTACATCATTCATATGCAAGAATGTGTGTGTGATTAGGGTTTTGTCATGTTCATGCTATTTCATACAACATATGTGATTACATTCAAAGAAGCAAATCATCATCATCAACAATTGTAGATCTGAGGTATATCTTTCCAGTACTTATTTCGGTATTTGCATTATTTCCTTCAAGGTTAATTCCTAAACTAGGGTTTGACTTAGGCAAACACTTATTCCAAACCATTTTTCCCTTTTCACTATGTGCAGAAATAGGTACAAAGTTATGTTTGAGAGGATCGATAGTATTTGTAGAGACAAACAAGTTCCCCTTTGGATGGTGAAAAGTTTGAAGGAACAAGGTGACCACCACCATGGTCCTAACAAATCAAGATGAATTTTGGCGAGAAAATTCAAATCATATTCTTTTGACCAGATCCAGGATGGTGTCTCTGTACGAAGACTATAGATCACTATTTATGCCTAATATCTTCAATATTCACCCATTTACCCTAATTTCAACATTCTCACAATTCAACTTAGAAAGAGGGAATAAAACCCTAACAGAGGTGAACCTAATCAATATTTCAGATCTTTTTTCATTAGAGGGATTAAGACTAGATCTATTAGGTCCCTCCCTCTTTCATTGTAATGGGCTTTTAAGAAAAAATAGTGGTTTTACTACATTTTATGGTGAAACCCTAATTTTCACCCATCATATTTTGGTGAACCCAACTCCTTATAGCACTATTTCTGATTTATGTTCTCAAATCTAATTTGTGAACATTTTAATTTTCAAATTGACATTCATAGATCTTATTTTTAATCAAATTACATAATTTTAGAAGTTAAATCATAAAAACCCTAATTTATTTTGGTTAATTTGATTTGTGAGTTGCATAATTTGTAACTTTTATTTTTAGATATGATCTTAGGCATTCATAATGGCACTTAATAGATTTAATTTAATTTCCATTTCACATATGGTTAAATTGATTTTCACTTATATTTATCATAATCATGTGTTGGATAATGGTTTCTTTCACTTTACCTTGCTTTTTTAATTCATAACACTTTGGCATATTGCATTTTTAGAGTTTCCAAATTGCTTCTACGAATCAATTAAATCTAAAGCTTTCATCCATGATACATGTTGTTTTATGGTGGTATTTTTTAGGAAAATGAATTACATATGTAGATCACATAAAAGCTTTTGTAGATCACAATCCTAGAGATGCTAATGAAAAACCTAACTTATATCTCTCCTAGGGTATCTCATGTGAATGAAGAAAGAGAACACCTATCAATGACCTCTCTAATGGAGAAAACATTGAAGATTAATATGGCACCATCTTCTTCTTATACACATACACATACCCTAGGGCAAGGTCAAAATATTGGTGTTTTAATCTCTCTAGATCCCCTTTATTATCCTAGAGCCTATCTTAACCATCAAAAAATTTGTAGAGAGGATGATGTTATGTGTTTCATTCATGATCTATCTCCCCACATAACATTAAGTTGTAGAGGTGTAATTTGGAACTAAGGTTTCACCTAATAGAATAAGACCAATGATGAACCAAATTAACCTTTACATTGAAATAGGGACGAACCTAATAGATCTAGCCTCAATCCAACTAAGGAAAGGGCTGAGATTTATGATTAAATTCATTGATTAGGGTTTGACTCCCTCTTTCTAAGTTGAATTGTGAAAATTCTAAAATTGGGGTAAATGGGTGAATATTAAAGATATTGGGCATAAAAAGTGAGCTACAGTCGTCATGTGGAGACACCAACCTGGATTTGATCAAAGGAATATGATTTGGATCAACTCCTCAAAATTTGGCCTAAATTATCAAGAACATGGCATTGGTCGCCATGGTCCTCCAAAAAATTTGTCATCCAAAGGGGAACCTGTTCGTCTCATGTGAATTATGTCAAACCTAAAAAACACGCCTTCACACCTGTTCTTGCACACAAAGAAAAGGGGACATGTGTTGGGAATAGGGGTTTTCCTAAGTCAAACCCCAGTTTGGAATCAACTTTAAATGAAATAATGCAAATACTGAAATAATTACTTAATGAAATATACCTCAGATCTGCAATTGTTGATGGTGATGCTTTTCTTTTTGAATGTAATCACATATGTTGTATGAAATGGCATGACAAACACAAAATCCTAATCACACACACATGCTTGCATAAGATCGATGTAATTTTGCTCCACAATGATTAAGGGAATGAATATGGATCCTTGAAGATCTTTGAAAATGCTTGATGATGAATGCTTCACAAATACAAGAGTGATAGATTTCATAGATATATTAGAATGCTTAGATCACTTAGATGAAAATGAGTTGAGAAGGATGCCTTATATAGGGATTTCATAAGTGAAATCACCTTTAGGATGACTTACATGATATATTTTTGCATGGAGATAGATTTGAATAGAATAAGACCACCCAATTAAGCTCCCAAAATTCGAGGAAAAAAGTTTGAGACTAGTTAGTATACTACTTGGTCCAACCAACTTTTTTCAATTTTCTAGGGATGTGAACTATCGTGATTCTAATGCTAAATCCAATATGGTAGCTCAAACCAAGATATGTAGATATATGAAATATGCTTTGAGAGTTGAAATTAGGTTAGGATTAAGGATCAAGTAGGATAAAATGATGAAGGACACAACTAGAATTAAGGGCCCAAATAAGAGTGAGATGATGTAATAAAGTGGAATAAGACCCATAATATTAAATTAAATATTAATTAATTACAATATAAGTCCTATAATACATAGAGGAAAGGAAATAATAAAATAGCTACTAGGAGAGTGTAAAATTCGACACACTAATAAATGTGTACAATTTATGACAGTATGTTTAGCCCTCACTTTAGTGGAGTATGAGCTTACGATCATATTCTCAATAAAGTAGAAATATGAGAGAGAGAGTATCAATTAAGAAAACAATCTCAAGTAGATAAAACATCACTAATTTCAAGGAACCAAGCCCCTAATCTGGAGATCTTAACTCAGACAATCTAATGAAAGGACACACAACACAAGGGGTTAGCACTAAATGCAAGACCTCAAGTCAACTAGCCGAAGAGACCTAGATATCAAAATGTCTCAACAACTAATATCACTCTTGAAAATTCCATCTCAAGAACACACGTGATCACATACAAAGAGCACGAGCATGCATCATCCATGAACTACCAATAGCAAAGCTATGAGCTCATGAGGAGAAAGAGAGAAAGAATGCATACACATTCTAGATGTCTTTTTCTAGGGGATCCATGAGAAGAAAATGAGAGAGGACGTGGATACGCATTCTAGATCTATATTATCCATGTTGGGAGGAGAGTAGGAATAGTCTAGCAGTGTTTTGCTAGTTCCACTCATCCTTGTGCATGTGTGCAAGTGATATCTAGTTTCAAGTGTTAACCATTATAAGAGTTTTATTTCTTTGGTTTTGAGCATGCAACAACCTATGTAAGACATGAAATGAAAATACAAAGCTGCGTGTCTAGTATCAAGAACATCTCATTTAAGAGTTTGTTTTCTCCGGTTTCAAGAATGTGTAACCCCGTGTAAGACAAATATATGAATGTTTTCGAGGACATCCCATGTAAAAGTTTGTTTGCTTTGGTTTGGAAAATGTGCACCTCGTTTAAGACATATATCAGTGTTGCATCTGATTTCAAGCATGAAGCATCTCATGTAAGAGTTTGTTTTCTTTGTTTTCGAGAATGAACACCTCGTTTAAGACACTACAAAAATATAATACAATATAATACAAAGAGGGGGATATGTATGCCCCCCTTAAGATGTCAAAATAACCCTACGTTGATATCTTAAGGAAGATAGAAACAAGGATACCTACCTTCAACACCAAGGAGATATCCTTTTAGGAAACAATGCTCATAAATCCAAGCCAAAGAGGCAATACTCTTACAAGAAAGGATAAGATAGTTGAAAAAGAGATCTCTTGCAACGAGTGTAAAGGGATCCTTGGAGGAGAAGATATATTTTCTCAAAATAAACCTACCTCCAAGAGGAGTTTCTTGAACAAACATAACATCTTCTACCAAAAGAAGGGAAGGAGAACAAGAATGCTTACCTTCCCCTATTGCTAGGTTAAAGGGATTCTTGATGGAGGATGATAGACTTTTGACCCAATGTGAGGGGTTTTTTTTATAATAGATATACATTTCCAAGTGTAAAATAGGTTGTAGGCAAGGATACACATCTCTCTAATAAGAGACAATCCTTGAGAAAACAACAACGTAACACAAGTAATGACTTCAAATCATAAGCAAACACCACTCAACATTGGAAAAGTGGATCCTTATGAAAGATAAAAAAGATCAATGCCCCCAAGTGTAAGGACAATGAGAATAATTACACAACCTCTAAGGAGAGATTAGACATAAGCAAATGCACAATGTACTCACATGAAGGAATATTCAATGCAAGAAAAGATATTAAGATATGTAAAATGCAACTCTAGAGAAGAGAAAATCTTCAAAGAAGGAAAGATTAAGATGAAGGATCACAAACTCACCTAAGGAGAGATTAATCATAATAAACAAACCATTCCACGCAAGAAAGGACATCAAAGTATGAAAAATGTAACCCCTAAAGGGAATAGTGAAACCTTAGATAGAGAGAAGAAATAGGAAAATATTATTGCGACCCAAGTATAGAGACAAGAATGAATTATGTTGCTTCCCCAAGATGATTGTAATTGAAAAATTTCACCTCTTATGAAAAAGAGCCCCCAATTAAGTTAACTACCGATGTAATAGAGTGACTAGCAACATAATAGGAGCTTGAATGTTATTTCAAATGATTATGAAAAATATGCCATCCATCATCACCTGTTACTTTTATGTTATTTTTATGGTCTTAGAGCTGCAACTTGGAAATCTGGACTTTGAAATAGTCTACAAGAGAACTTTAAAATTTGGATCTGATCTGGGAGGACTAGGGCACTGGGTGCTATGGTCCTGAGGAGGACAAGGGTGTTGGAAACTATGGTCCTAGGACATGGGCACTAGGTGCATTGATCCTTGGGTACCAGGCTGGAGTTTATGTCTTTGTTTATGGCAGAGAAGAGAAATAAGGTTGACATAAAGAGGGTTGGACAAACACTATCTTGTTGTGATATCATAGTGAAACTAGAAGATATGGACTTACTATATAATGGAGGAGGGGATATTGACAAAGGTAGAGGTTGGAAACATATATTTTCATTAAAAAAGTGTGATGTATATTTCTTATGATCTTCAAAACATTGTTGCATACATCCTAAACCATGCCCATTGTATTCATTTGTAAATTTTGAAATGTCTAGAGGAGAGGGTTCATTCGTAGTATCAAAATCTAAAGAGCCCCCATCATTATCAATACATGTGTTGGAAGGAGAGGTGGTGATTGAATTAGAATAAGCTTGGATAAAAGAAACAAAAGGCTCCTTCAAGGCCTCATTCTTAGATTGAGGGATCTTATACCCATTAAAGGAGGGTGTAAAGTCTACTGTACCCTAATTCCTTGCTAAAGAAGTGTCATTGATATGAGATGGTGTTGTTGAAGGGATCATAGTAATAAAGGGGGGAATATATCCCACTTCATCATGAGTGAAATTATAAGGATTAGGATCAACCTTTAATGTGTGAAGTTCATTGTTATATATGAATTTGATTATATGATCAAGGGTAGAAGCAATTGCTTTCATAGCATGAATCCACGATCTACCTAGAAGAAGGTTATAATTAAGATAGTTGGGCATGACATGAATTCGAGTAGGTAAAGTCACAAGACCTACTTTGATAGGTAATATGACTATACCAAGTGACTCTCTAGGAACATTATCAAAGCCACACACACAAAGAGGATTGGGTTGAATAGAAGAATAATCCCAATCTATCTTATCTAATAAGTCAACGCAATAAATGTTAAGAGTCAAGCGATTATCAATTAAAGTACCTCTTATATTTTGTTCATAAATTGCAAGGTGTAATCGTAAGGGGGTCATATCAATTTTTAACTTCTATAGAACAAAATTTATCTTGTGAGAATGTAATATCTTTTATTTTAGAAGAAGGATGAGGAACCACCCTTTGGAAGGCTTCTTGGATCAACTAATGATGTGAAGGTGAAGTTTGAATCAAGTTGCAAAGGGAAATCTTAGCTAAGATATCATAGATTTTCTCTACCATATTAGGTTACCTATCAACATGTTTCTTAGGATGAGGTGGGGAAGGAAGCAAAGTGAAAAGAACATTGGGATCTTTCTTGTTGGCACAAGCATTAAATGTGTGATATATTACAGAACCATGTTTTTGTTCTAGATGCCTTTCCATATCACCTCTTTCACATATGTATTTTGCAACTTTAAGGGTATTGAGAGGTTTCTTGAGCTTAGGCCTCTCATAAATAGAAACATGAATGGTATTGACTTGATTAGGTTCTTTGTTCTCCAAGGATAGATCTTGAGAATGGAGAGTGTCAAGGAATTTGGTAATGATTTCATCCTTTTGCTCAAAGGTATCTTTATGGGTAAGACAAGCTTTAGGAGAAGGACAAACATAACTCATTAATGCTTCATCTCTAGTGGGAAATTCATTGAAATGATAAGAGGGCATGGTATCACTAGGAAAGGTAGTGACGATATCATCCACTTGCACTAAATGATCCTCATGGGGGAGGTACATTTTAGGAGGCAGATGAACATCATTGTTTAAAGATTCATCCTTAGGAAGGATATCTTTGGAATAAGTGTGCATAACCTCTTGTTGCACCAATGTTCCCTCATTGGTAAGACCAAATTTGGGAGAGGATAAATCAATATCCATCAATACCTTCTCTCTAGGAGAGGTACATGTATGGAAGGTAAGGTAACATTAAGGAAGGTTTTTATGATATCATCATCTTTCTCTAAGATACTCTGATGGGAGAGACACATTTTAGGAGAAATATCAACATCATTCTTCAAAACGTCATCCTTAGAAGGGAGAGTTTTGGAAGAAGTTTTAATGGTCTCTTTTTGTACCAAAATGTCCTCATGGATAGGAGGATCTTTGAGAGATGAGTAAAGTGAAAAAAGGGAGGCTAATCCATTATCACATCTATGAAATAAATGCATCATGGAACTAATTGAAAATAAAATTGCGACAATTTGTTTTTTTTCAAATGATAATATATGCAAAATGCATGATAAAAGGAGATAAAAATGTGTAATTTTAAAGATTTTTTCACTAATGTAAGTACATAAAAATTGATTGAATGCATATAAATTTGTAGATAACATGTCATGATAATCATATATGAAAATGTAATTAAAAAATTATGCAACCCACAAGTCAAATTTGATAAAAAAAAATTAGGTTTTTTTTAATGAAATTAACCTTTAAATTTATGTTATTTGATTGCAAATAAGATTTATGAGTACAAATTTGAAAATTAAAGTGCATAAAAATCAGTTTTGAGACAAGGAATAAAAAATAAGCATGAAAGATGTCGAGTTCACCAAAATGTAGAGGGGTAAATTGGAACTAGGGTTTCACCTAATAGGACAAGACCACTAATGAACCAAATTAACCTTTACATTGAAAGAGGGGTGAATCTAATAGATATAACCTCAATCCAACAAAGGAAGGGCTAATAATTTTGATTAGATTTACAGGTTAAGGTTTGACTCCCTCTTTCTATGTTGAATTGTAAAAATGCTGAAATTTGGGTAATTGGGGAAAGTTTTGAAGAGATCGGGCATAAAAAGTGAGCTACAGTTGTCATACATAGACACTAATCTGGATCTGATCAAAAGGATATGATTTGTATCCACTCCTCAAAATTTAGCATAAATTGTCGTAACCATAGCACTAGTTGCCTTGGTCCTTCTAACTTTTCATCATCCAAAGGGGAACCTATTTCTCTATGAATTATGTCGATCCTGAAAAATATACCTTCACACGTGTTCTTGCACATAGAGAAAAGGGGAAATATGTTGGGAATAGGGGTTTTCCTAATTCAAACCCTGGTTTGGAATCAACCTTGAATGAAATGATGCAAATAATGAAATAATTACTTAAGGAAATATACCTCAAATCTGCAATTATTGATGATGATGCTTTTCTCTTTGAATGTAATCACATAGGTTGTACAAAATGGCATGATAAACACAAAACCCTAATCACACACACATGCTTGCATAAGATTGATTTAATTTTTCTCCACAATGTTTGAGGGAATGAATAAGAAGCCTCGAAGATCTTTGAAAATACATCATGATGAATTCTTTGATGGATGCAAGAGTGATAGATTGCTTGGAGATATTAAAATGCTTAGGTCACTTGGATCAAAACGAGTTTAGAAGAATGCTTTATATAGCGATTTCATAATTGAAATTACCTTTAGGCCAAATTAGAATTGATATATTTTTTCACGGAGATAGATTTGAATAGAATAAGACTCCCTAATTAAGCTCTCGAAATTCAAGGAAAAGAGTTTGGGACCAAGTAGTATACTACCTAGTCCGACCAACTTTTTTTCGATTTTCTAGGGATGTGAGTTATTCTGATTCTAATGCTAAATCCAGTACAATGGCTCAAACCAAGATATGTAGATATGCAAAATATGATTTGAGAGTTTAAATTAGGGTAGGATTAAGGATAAATAAGGATAAAATGATGAAGGGCACACCTAGAATTAAGGGCCCAAATAAGTGTGTGATGATGTATTAAAGTGGAATAAGACTCATAATATTGAATTAAATATTAATTAATTATAATAAAGGTCCTATAATACATAGAGAAAAGGTAAATACTAAAATAGGTGCTAGGAGAGTGTGAAATTGGACACACTAATAAAAGTGTTCAATTTACGACGCTACATAAGTAAAGATGAGGCCTTAAATGATAAGAATATTCCTTCCCAACCTATCAAAGAGGATATACGTGATGATAGAAAGGAGAATCTCCCTACAAGTGAAATTCCTTCTTCATCTACTTCTCCCTTTGTTCCTTCTAGATACACTTACACTATAAATTTCAAAGAAATTCATTATAATAATCCTTCTTCTTCTTAATTAAAACAATCTTATAAGAGTGGCTATAACATAATATCAAAACAAGGTTTTAGATGACAAGGACTTGGAAAAATTGAACAATGAATTAGAGTCCCTATAAACTGCCCTACACAAACTAGTACCGAAGGTCTAGGACATTATCACCATTCACCTATGGATGATCTACTTAAAATTCAAAACTTTAATTTGTATCTTGCAAGACATAGAACCTATCATCCATCTAAAGGTGCTTCTTCTTTTCACACTCATTTTTTATCATATCATCAAACTCATGACCATTGTGCTAATGGTTACAAAAAAGCATGCAAGAACTAGTTGATAATGAAACTATTAAAATCATAGATGACAATCTATCTTCTTCTAACAACCCTTGTCCTACATCACAAGAGAGAAGACCTAATCCCATTCATGACCAAGAGAAATTAGATAATAGAATATTTTGGAGATTGAATTATGATAAGAATTTTGTTTTTCCCTTCATTAGACAATTAAAATTATAAGCATAAGGAATGTGATGCCAATTTTGATTTTCATTGTAGTTACTCTCATTCTCTTGGAAAATGTAAAGCATTTAAAATATTTGTTCACGACCAATATGGTAGAGCTCGCATAGCTCTTACAACTGATCTTGCACTCTTCCTTGGTGAAGGGGTGGCTCTTTAGCACTCCATTCACCCTCCATGTTGCTCCTCACCCTATGAAAAAAGTAGTTAACTTCATTGGAGGCTCTTTGTCATAAGAGGTGATGCTATTTCAATTACAATCATCTTGGGGAAGCAACATGATTCATTCTTGCTTCTACGCTTGGGTGGCAATAATATTATCCTATTTCTTCTATCTATCCAAGCTTTCACTATTCCCTTTAGGGGTTGCATTTTTCATACTTTTATGTCCTTTCTTACATGGAATGGTATGTCTCTTATGATTAATCTCTCCTTAGGAGAGTTTTTTATCCTTTATCTCTGTAGACACCCAAAATTGTCATGTCTAATTAAATAAATATATTATTTATTTAATTATCTAAGCCTAATTCTTCTATTAATTAAATAAATCCTTATTTATTTAATTAATTCATTTATCCTCTTCTAGCCTTATTTCTCATTTAAATAAATACATTTATTTATTTAAATTATCCTTTTCCTAAATTAAATAAATATCTTATTTATTTAATTATCCTACTTCTTCTATTAATTAAATAAATCTTTATTTATTTAATTAATTCATTATCCTTTTCTACACATGACACATGACACTCATCTCTTAATTCCTACACTATCTACCTCTTTCATTATTTTATTATTTCTTCTACCTACCCTCTAATCATAGCCAACCTCCTTTTACACCTCTCAATCTTATCCCTCCATTTCATATTGTGTCTTCTATTTAAGGAGATGCCTTCTTCATTATCAAACCCTAATCGACAATTTGGAGGACATGACTACACTACGATCCTACTTGCAACCACATTCTGTTCTTTGTTGAGCTCTTGTGCACATAAAATTTGAGAGCAAATATATCAAGAAAGATCAATGGAGATAGGAAGAATGGAGATCAAAACCCTATTGGACATGTGATGGTATAATCTTTGTGATTTCATTTGATTTGCATTGTCTTAGGTAATCTTCATATGTTATGGTGGATCTTTGTTGATTGTTAGGCTAGGGTTTGGTGGTTGAATTCATTTAGCCTTTCAATATTGTTGTTATTGTTATCCATTTTCACCATAACCATTTTGGCACACCTGGTGGGACTCCTGTCCCTTTGCATTTAACCTCCTTGTTGCAGGTCTTGTGTTTTTGAAGTTGCAGATCGGACATTTTCGGTAGCATTTTTGGTATTTTCGCGTCTGCACACTTTTGGATCGCGTTTTTGATTTTCTGGCGCGTCTGAGACAGCTGGATCCGCGTCTGTGTTTTGGTCATATTTCATTTTGTAGGTTCCAGGGAGGCGCGTCTGTGTTACTGAAACGTGTCTGTGTCGTTTTCACCCGCGTCTGCGTACAGAAAGCGTGTCTGTGGTTTTTAATCGCGTCTGTGTCTCACAGAACCGCGTTTCTATTTCGGAGTCACGTCTGCGTAGGCGGTAATCACGTCTGTGTATTGCCTGTTTCAAAATTTTGGAAATTTTATTGATTCGGTTTTCGGATTTTGCATTTAGGGTTTCAGATCTGGTTTATTTTTGGACTAACATTTTCAGATCTAGCTAACACAATTGGTGCAACTTGCCTTGGAAGCTAAATCATTTGGTTGAAGGCCCCTATTTTCACAAAGTCTTTTGGGTTTTAAAATTTACCTAACTTGTGTGTTTGCAGGAAGGGGTGATTATTTCAAACAACCCAAACTACTAACAACTCTTTGTTGCAGGTCCTTGGTAAGAGTTTTTGATTTTTATTGTGTGCCTTGTTTTCATAGACTAGCAAACACTTCCATTGGTGCACTAAAAATGAATCATTGTCTTTTGTGTCTTGAGCAATAGGCTCTTTTTGTTTAATCTTTAGAGGGCCTGTCTTCCCGTGTGGTCATTAGGACTACTAGTGAGAAGAGAACGACCCAAGTGGTAGCGAGGAAAACCCACCTCTTCCGAAGCACTATAATCAAATGTATTCATGGTGAAAACTATGAATAACGTGTGTTGATTAGTTCATACCGACACTATGTCTCCCCATAAACCCGTTTGATCAAATTTATTTGATCATTTGTAGGGCGTAACCCCTACCGGCTGGGAGCCTTCTGTATTTATAGAGCTGAAAGTGTCGCATGTATGGTCACATGAGCGGATGCCCTTACTAGCACCTTTTTGTTTTAGAAGCCCAAATCCTTCTAGTTGTTGGGGCAGGAGGTCGGACCTCTGGTAGTGGCCCACACACATACGGTTCTTAGTAGAGATACAAAGTTTGCCATGGGGAGTTTTCATGGGGACCGATGCTTGGTTGACCCGAGAAGTGAGTGCCGAGGGTCGAGCCAGTGAGGTCAAGCATCTAAGTATCCGCTTTGAATAGCGTAGCCTCGGGGGTAAAACCTCATGTGGGATCAACAACTATTGTCTTGGCCAGCCATAAGAATTGTGCTTGACTTATTTTAAACATTCAAACATTCAAGACCAAACAACAAAACATTGTGTCTTTTGTGTCTTCAAGTGTATGCAAAACATTTTTACATCAAACAACACATTTTTCTTGGAGTCATTTTGGAGTCTAAACACTTGCAAACATTGAGTCCTCATCAACATTGTGTCCTCTTGTCACGAAAAACAGTCAAACAGTCAGATTTGGTCACAACAAAACGACTTCACAGATTGGAAAAAATTGCACAAATTTTACAGAAATGCGTCTGTGTCTGTTTTAACCGCGTCTGAGTCATATAAACGCATTTGTGAAGGGCAGAATAGCATCTGTGTTTATAACAGCGTCTGTGTTGAATAGAAACACGTCTGTGTAGGATAACTGCGTTTGTGCAGTATACAGGCGCATCTGTGTTCAAAATTGCAAGAAAATTTCACAGTCCAGCAAACAAAAGAAATCAGTTTCGGAATACTTGAGCTTCCTAGGTTGTTTCTTCAAGGTTCATCTGGCATTCAACCTGTCTTTGGGTCTCACATAGTCCATCATTGCTTCACATCTCATTTTACATTCATACTTGTCTAAACTTGGGTCAAAAGGTCACTTGCTTGTCCTCATCATACTTTGTCAACACACTACATACAACAACACTTTGCTAAGTGGTCCCTCATCAAGGTTTCTTACCTTTGGGTCTCATTTGGTCTTACTTAGGGTCAAGGTCAGCTTACCTCATCAAGAGAAACTATCCTCTCTTTGGAAGTCACACCTACTCTACCACATACATACTTGGTCTTACACTTTGGACATTTGCAAGTACACCTCAGATTCATTTACATTCCATCCAACTCTTGGTCTTCCATACTTTTTCCATTTTCATCTAGTCTTACACATCTTGGTCAATACCTAGTTCATGGTTGAAACCCATCTTCAAAAATCTAGGAGAGAAACTAAAGAGGCTCAAGAGTCCGCAAACATGAGTTCTTATGAGTATGACAATGATTTATTTTTCAATACTGATCACACTACATTGCCGGACATGGCTGTCTATAGAAACATTCCAAATGTGGAGAATGCAGACACTACAAACAACAATGCTACACACAATGACAATATGGACAATTTTTCAATACATTCAGTAGATGTGGAAGAATCCATTATGAATCCCCATTTCAATCAATTGGTTGAGGAAATAATGAGGAGGGATAGACAATATTTCTTACAAACGATGGCACAAAGTGGAGCCAAGATACCTCATGATTTTGACATGTCTCAAATAATGGAAAATAGGCCTTTGCAACAAACTCACTCCAACATGGATCAAAGGAGACCTAATAGTGGAGGAAATAGAGGACCACACATGGTACCTGAATCACCATCAGCTTTGCTTCAAAAACCAGAGGTCCCACATACACATGGTCAAGTATATGATACTCACCTTCGCAGACCATTATGGAGGTCTTACGCAGACAGATATGCTCAATCACATACTCAAGCTACAGATCAACCAAAGCAATTGGATATTCAAAGTCATGCTCAAAATTTGGACACAAGGAAACCCCGTGTCAAATTTGGGGGCAACACATTAGAACAAGACATACCTGTAGAGTATGACATACATGCACAAAATAAATATGGTGTTCCTCAACATGAATCTATACCAAGTGGTCCATATATGCAACATCACTATAGACCTCCTCCATACGAACATGTGTATGATCAATATCATCCATATATGCAACATGCTCCTCCTCCAATTGGTGCCTCAAGCATGGGGTATGGTCCAAGAAGTCGATCTCCACCTAAGAGCAATTTGGAGCAACAAATCAAGGACTTACAAAAGAAAATGGAGGACATAAATACACCGAAGCCAACATATACAATGAGAGACATATGTCATTATCCATTTGACAAGAGCATTCCAATGCCTCCATTTCCTACACATTTTGTGATGCCTAAATTTGATAAGTATAGAGGAAAAGGGGATCCTAAGGCACACATAAGACAATTTTTCACAACTTGCATTGAGGTAGCAGCAGAAGAGATATATTTGATGAGATTATTCCCACAAAGCTTAGGAGATCAAGCTATGGAATGGTTCTCCCAACTTCCACCAGGAATTAAGTCATGGGGTGACTTAGCAGAGGCATTTATTCAACATTTCTCCTACAACATAGAGACAGACATATCAGTCACTACTTTGTGCAACACCAAGCAAAAAGAGGGAGAATCTTTTGCATCATTTTTACAAAGATGGAGAAATCTAGCCAGCAGATGCTCTTGTGAAATTCCACAAAAACAAATGGTAGAAATGTTCACCCAGAATGTTAACAAAGACATTGGTTATGATCTAAGAAAAGCTTGTTTGTCCACCTTCAAGGATGTCATTGAAAAGGGCTTAGCAACAGAAAAGGTTCTAATTGAACAAGGAGTCATTAAGATATTCAAGGAAAACAAAGATGACTTTAAAGGAAAAGACAAGCCAAGATTTTGGAATAAAAACAAGAACACAGTCAATGATGGTGTTGTTGATGCCAACACGGTGCGACCCAAATTCATCTTTTCAGGATCAAGTTCTATAAACAATCAAGTGAATACTCAAACAACTTCTACATCATGAAGGAAGTACACTCCATTGGGAGAACCACTTGAGTCAGTCTTCAAAAAGCTGGTGGCAAACAAGGTAATCACAGTTCTAGATTTTCCTCCATATGAACCAAAGGTTAAACCAAATTGGTGGAATGATGATGAGTATTGTGAAATTCATAAAAGCAAGGGTCATAAAACAGGTAATTGTCATCGACTGAAGAATATTGTGCAAGATCTCATTGATAGAGGTGACATTGAGATTGAGGGACACTCATCCAATCAAGAACATGAGATGTTTAAGGAACCATTCCCAAAGCACGACAAGGGAAAAGCTAAAGTCACAGATGATCAAGCGAACTATACTAGAGCACCTTACAACTATGATTCAACTATCAATCATATCTCGATGGACAATCATATCTCTACTATTACCATCAAGAACAAAAACCCTGAGAATCCTCCTCAGCGACCCAAGATTGTCCTAAGAGGTGTTGGATCTTCTTCCGAACCTACTTCTGAATGTCATGTTACAACTCGTCGAGGTAAAATTAATTTGCCAGGTGCTTCAACTAAAAACACTGCTTCTTCATCTACCAAACCTGAGTATGACCTTGTAGAACAGTTAGGGAAGACACCCGCGCTCATCTCCATCCTTGAGCTCTTACGCATATCCCTCGCTCATAAAGCTATTCTTGACAAAATCTTGAGAGACACCACCATTCCTACTGATCTGAACGTGGACCAGTTTCAAGCCATGGTGGGATACCTTTCCATTCCACATTCCCTTACATTCACAGAAGTCGATGACGCCTCCGGAAGTCAGCCACACAATGCACCATTACATATTGAAGCCTTCATACACAAACATCGAATAAAGCGAGTCCTGATAGATGGAGGAGCTGGTCTAAACATTTGTACATTGAGCACCATTAAACAATTGGGACATTCTGATAAAGATGTGAATTCAAAAAATCAAATCACCATCAAGGCATATGATGATGAGGAACGCTCATCCAAGGGCACGGTCACCTTACCTCTAAGAATTGGGCTAGTTACAAAGGATGTGGTTTGTCAAGTCCTGGATTTAGATCTCACTTATAATATATTGCTAGGACGTCCTTGGATTCATGAAATGAGGGCAGTCCCATCGACATATCACCAATGCATTAATTTTCCTCATAATGGAGTGGAAGTAACAGTTAACGGTGATCCTAATCCGTTCATATATTGCAATAACCTGAAATCAAAGACTGAGACCATCATTCCTAGTAATCAGGAGGCTGTTCCTTCGTCGGCATACATTGATCCTGAGTCATTAAAACCTTCGACATCCAAACAAGGTGAGCTTAGAGGCAAGTTTCAGGACAAAGGCATGGGGGAATATACTTTCAATCAGACCATGTACTTAAGACAAGTCATGAGCTCTCCAAAAGAATATGGAAGGCCACATCCTAACAAGCAAATCTCCATCATGACGCTCAAATGGGACCCTACTACCTTTCAAAGATGGGGTGAACTAGAGGAGGAAAGTTTATACCAAATGCTTTTCAGAGATAATGAAGAGGAAACACAAGATCATGTCAATCTACCATGTGAGAAATATGGCAAAGGCTTCAAGATTCTACAAAAATTCGGGTATGATGGAAAAAGCCCTCTTGGGTTATGAAAAGAAGGCGTTATGGAGCCCTTACAACCTGAATTGACTGCAAAAAGGGAATGCTCGAAGGGACTTGGTTTTCTGACTTCCAAGATCCACACTAAAAGGATAGAAGAGGCATCACGAATCAAAATTGCCAAAATTCAACAAGAGGATCGCTATTCCACAGACTCCAACGAATGGGAATGGGGTTCAAACAAATCCTCCAGTGACTATGAGCTCACCGAGACATTCAGAGAGCCAGATGAACCCACAGAAGAGGAGGAGTTTTATAACAAATTCAGAGTTGGTCAAGAAACAACCCATGAGGAGTCTACACAGTCCTTGTCTCAAGGTTCTAGGTTGAAATCACATAGGATGAGAACACCTATTCCGGAATGTGCTACTAGTGATGATAATATGGATTCGTTCGCGATCAAGACTGATGAGGAGAGTGCCATCGATGACCTCGATAATTACCTCGACATACCCGAATATAACCACATCTTCACTCTTAGCCCCGCTAACTCTGAAAACATTAAAGGCCTTCCCCTTGTTCACCACCAACTCATTGACTGGGATTATGAAGGACCAGCACAGTTTGACACATTCCAAAATGATGAAGCTGTTATTGACTATCTTGGCATACGAGATGATCTCCCTCCTGGGGACCATAAAGCAGGATACACTATAGAACTCAACAACATGGCATATTTTGGTGAGGGTGTCAGACCTTCCAGTCGCAAAAATGTGAAAATAAGAACAAATCAAGGGTCTTATGGCGAAAACCACACTATGGCGCTATCTGATCCCCAAAAAATAAAAAGAAAGGACGTATCTGAGGGCGAAAACCTCTCTGAGGCGCCCAAAGATGGAAGGCTCGACATTCTCCCATCATCATATGAGGAAAAATCATCCATGTTGGTAGAGGAGACTATCAAAACAAACATTGGTACGGAAGAGGTTCCACACAACATATTCCTGGCTAAATCATTGACAGAGTCCGAAAGGTCACAGTTCATAAGCTTCTTCAAAAAGCGACAAATCAACTTTGCATGGTCATACGCTGATATGCCTGGACTAGATCCGGATTTGGTAATGCATCATTTGACAGTCAAACCGGGGGCAAAACCAATAAAACAGAAATTGAGAAAAATGCATCCACAAGTGGCATTACTAGTCAAAGCAGAACTTGAAAAATTACTCGATGTCAGATTCATACGCCCAATTGATTATCCTGAATGGATCTCTAACTTGGTACCTGTTAGTAAACCAGATCGCAGTATCAGAATATGTATAGATTTCAGAGACATCAACAAAGCTTGTCCAAAAGATGACTTCCCATTACCAAATATTGACTTGATCGTTGATCTCACAGCAGGTCATGAAATGTTATCATTAATGGATGGATTTTCTGGTTATAATCAAATAAGGATCGCACCCGAAGATCAACACAAAACATCATTTACTTGTCCATGGGGAACTTTCTACTGGAATGTCATGCCCTTTGGGCTAAAAAATGCAGGTGCTACATATCAAAGAGCAATGACCACTATCTTTCATGATCTCATGCACATAACTGTGGAAGATTATGTTGATGATCTCTTGGGTAAATCAGTAGACAAAAATACACATTTGGACATACTTTCAGTCATCTTTGATCAGTTGGAAAAATACAAAGTAAGATTAAACCCCAAGAAATGTGTCTTTGGAGTAACCTCCGGGAAGCTCCTAGGATTCATTGTGTCCAAAAGAGGAATCGAAGCCAATCCAGCAAAATTCAAGGCTATCTTGGACATGCCGCCACACAGAAATATCAGTCAACTTCGATCCTTACAAGGGAGACTCCAGTCTATACGAAGATTCATAGCACAACTTGAAGATAAGAGTAATCCTTTTCAACACCTGCTACATAAAAATATCAAATTCAAATGGGATGACAATTGTCAACAGGCTTTCCAGACGCTCAAAGATTATCTTCTAAATCCGCCAGTTCTGATGCCACCAGTTCCAGATCAACCACTGTTATTATACATTTCAGCTACTCCAACAGCACTGGGGGCACTCTTAGCGCAACAAATCGCTGAAGGCAAGGAAAAAGCAGTATACTATATCAGTCGCACATTGGTGGGATACGAGCTAAACTACACACCAATTGAGCGTGCATGTCTTGCTGTGGTCTTTGCTTCACAGAAATTACGACATTACATGCTCACTCATAAGACTAAGTTGGTTGCAAGGATAGATCCATTGAAATACCTCCTCAATAAAGCAACACTTACTGGGCGGCTGGCCAAATGGGTAATGATCCTTAGTGAATTCGACATCGAGTATGTGGACAGAAAAGCAATAAAAGGACAAGCCATCGCGGATCAATTAGCAGATGCCCCCATGATTGATGATGTTCCTCTAAATTCAGAATTTCCAGATGAATCCATTTTAACAATATCACATGCAAAGCCATGGCAACTATACTTTGACGGCTCATACACACAGCATGGGGCAGGAGCTGGTATTCTCTTTATAACTCCTCAAGGAGATTCTATACCAAAATCATACCGCTTATCATTTTCTTGCACTAACAATATAACGGAATATGAGGCATTAACAACTGGATTACGAATTGCAGTTCAGTGGAAGATCCAGGAACTTCATGTTTTTGGGGATTCCCAACTTGTCATCCGTCAAGCAACTGATGATTACCAAACAAAAGATGAAAAATTACTGCCTTACAAGCAAATGGTGGATGATTTGAAACAACACTTCACAAAGATAGATTTTGAGCAGATACCAAGAGAGCAGAATCGCGCTGCAGATTCCATGGCTACAATTGCTTCACTGATTGATCTACCTCAAAATGAGACCTGCTATGAGTTCTTGGTGGACAACCTGTTGGTTCCTTCATATTAGATCACTCCTACTAAAATGATATGCGTGGTTGGTCCTCAATCCCAGTTATATGGTTCCATCTTCACATACCTTCGCGACAATACCCTACCTCCTGATCTATCAAATAACCAACGTCGCACCTTCATTCGCCAATCCTCTCGATATGTCATTTTAGCTGATATCCTATACCGGCGAGGTCTAGATGGCACTCTTTTTAGATGTTTAGAAAGTGACGAAGCTCAGATTGCGTTACGTGAAGTGCATGAAGGGATATGTGGTCCACATGCTAGTGGTCCTACCTTGGCCAAGAAACTTATCAGGACTGGATATTACTGGCCCAATATGGAAAAAGACTCATATCAGTTTGTCAAAAAATGTAAGCAATGTCAAATTCATGGAGACCTCATACATGCGCCAGCACAAGAACTACAACCACTTGCGTCTCCTTGGCCCTTTTGTCAGTGGGGACTCAATCTTATAGGCAAGATTCACCCTCCTTCTTCTAATGGTCATAAATTCATTATCACAGCCACAGAGTATTTCACAAAATGGATTGAAGCCGTGCCTCTCACACAAGTCATTGGAAAACAGATTGCTACATTCATCCTTAACTATATCATATGCCGATATGGTATTCTTGTTTCCATTATTACTGATAACGGGCGTCCCTTCAAAAATCAGGATGTTCGTGAACTCTGTGACCACTTCCATATTTCCCATTGTTTCTCCACACTGTATTACCCCGAAGGTAATGGCCAAGCTGAGGCGTCTAATAAAACAATCCTTAAAATCCTCAAGAAGACAGTCGACGACGCTGGCCGTAATTGGCATATCCAACTCAATCCTGCACTTTGGGCCTACCGCACAAGTGTCCGCACACCTACAGGAGCTACACCCTATTCACTTGTTTATGGCGCTGAAGCCATCTTGCCTATTGAGATCGAGTTCCCCTCTTTACGGGTCTCTTTGCAAAACATCATCACTGATGAAGATTACAGGGTCTCTCGCTTACAAGAACTAGAACTGCTGGATGAACAGAGACAAACTGCTTTTAATCATCTCAAGGCTTACCAACAACGAATGAGTCGCAGCTACAATCACAAAGTCAAGCCTCACACATTTGAGGTAGGTGACTTGGTTCTCAGAGAAAACCCCAAAAATCAACAAGACAGAGAGAAGAAGGGCAAGGTTGAACTAAACTGGCTTGGTACTTACATCATCACAGCAGTATATGGATCTGGGGCATATCAGCTCTCAACTACAGAAGGTGAACCTTTGGAGGATCCTATCAATAGCATGCACCTTCGCAGGTTCTACACATAGCTCTTCTGAATATCCTAATTCAAAAATACAAAAAAAATTATAAAACAAAAAAAATCGTTACTTGGTGAAAACCTGGCAAACAGGCGCCTTGTGACACAAAAAAAATTAAAAAAAATGGAAAAATCGAAAAAAGTAAAGAGAAATAATTTCGTCCAACGGTGAAAACCACTTTGGTGGTGCCCTGGGCAAGTACCATGGTGAAAACTGGGTCACCAGCGCCATGCGTAGAGACATTGCTCCTCCCTCCTTCAGGATTCTCTTTCATCATTTCACTTTGCACACACTCACAACCTATTCGTTCATAACAAACTTACCCATTCCCATCATGGCTTGTTATTGATCTACCCAAGATTGGTTAGCCATTCATAATAAACCTCCCTTTTCACCTCCCTTTCCATCCATAATAAATAAGATCCTATCTGTGACTAAGGCAAATCTTACGTCTAGTAATGGGTGTGGAACTGAGAACATCACATGTTTCGAGGAGTATAGTTTCTTCCAGCTTTCTTTAGTCTATTCGCGCACAATCTGCAATAAAGAAACATTTGCATCACAGATCCACAATAAAGTTTCATCTTCTCCACAATAAAGTATCAGTTTCATGGATTCAGTCAGTTTCAGATGAGACAACAGCAACAATGAGCTTCAACAAATCAAATCTTTCAACAGACTCAAATAACATATGGTTCAGTGCTATCTATCCTTTTTGTGAAAGTAAACATTGTGACCATAATCGAATAAGAC